>NC_035437.2:164168481-164901743 GCF_002127325.2 Helianthus annuus
GGGAGTTGAATCCTTTCAACCAGGTTTTACCATCAGGGCCAGGCCTGTTAATAAGGCATTAGGCTAGGTTATACCTTACTAAGATTCTTATAAAATGGCAAATCAAATAAAATTGATATTTTCCATTATTTTATTATTATTCATGCATATAAATAAAATGATAATTTCAACTAACCATTTAAATTTCCAATAAAATACCAGTACATAATTGCCCTAAACGGGACTTTGAAATAACATAACTAGCATGAATAACATGCCCGCGCAGGGGCTAAACAAGTACAATAACAACAAAATAAAATAAAACAAACCCACGCAGGGGTTAACAGGATAACATACCCACACAGGGGTAGAGAAAGATAGATATACCCACGCAGGGGTAGAGTACTGGAATAAATGTCCACGCAGGGACATGAGTACACGAAATAATAATCGAAGGATTCAACGATCCTTCTTGCTCTTACCCTTGAGCAAATCAAATACCCTCTTAAACAAGCCACTGGTGCGTCGGCGATCCTCTCGCATATTGTGCTGAAACTCGCGTCGCATGCTATCAATCCCCTGCAGGATCTCCTGAACCTGTGGTGGCGACATCATAGGCGCCGGTGGTGGTGGCTGGTAGTGCTGCGGCTGCGGCGGCTGGTAAGGCTGCGGCTGCGGTGGCTGCTGGTAACCCGGAGGGTAACCAAAAGTAGATGGGCCAGCAGCCCAAGGGTCTCCAAGTGGACCACTATGTGGGAGTGAGCTGTAGTTCACAGCTTGCCAATAAGGGTCTCCCGTGTAATCATAACCCTGAGGGAAAACCTGCTCGAACGGGTTGAACTGAGCGGCACTAGCATAAGCCGGAATCGGCTCTCCAAAATTCTGCGGCGGCAGAGGCGGGATCGGAACAGAAGTAACCTCCGATACGGGATGCTGAGACTCCCCTGTCTCAGACTCCCCGGGTAGAGACGTGTAGCGGCTGCTACTAACACGTGGAGGGGTGCCTATGCGAATCCCTCCGCGCGTAGACATGCGCGCATTCCTCCTAGGCCTCTGAGGCGGAGGAGGTAAAACTGGCGGCGGCGGCGGTGACGGAGTGATCACGTCACGCCACAGGGCCTCAGATAGGTCCTGCGGTAGAGGCGGCTACTGCTGGAGCTGCTGCTGCTGCGAGTGGTGCTGTGAGTGCACCGGCGAACCATGGAGCGATTGAAGCATCGGAGTACCATGGAGTGATTGAAGCATAGGAGAGTTGTGGCTAGGGGTGAAGTACCAATCATGCTGCTTGAACCTCTCCTGGAAGCTGTCCACACCATTAAATGGTGATCCTGTGTATGGCGACCCATCCGATATCTCAATCGGGTGGTTTGGTGTACCTGATGGTGGGAGCGAAGGGTCCGTCTCCTCGTCTACGTCCATCTCGTGACCACCAGGAAAGTGGTCCTCCTGTCCATGTGGGTTATGGCCCACTGGCTCCTCCACATAAGCATTAGGGTTATACAAACCCTGGTAGGCTGGCGCTGGGTACTGCTGCGGTGACTGGTGCAATGGTATGTAGGATCCATGCGAACCATGGGGCCCGTTCTCCGAATGGGGCCCAAACGAGTGGGGTAATGACGGAGAAGTGCTCGCGGAAACCGAATGCCTAGCAGGCTCGGCAATAGACCTCCAAAGGTCGTTGGCGGCTGTGTGGTGTGTAGCAGATGGGGCCCGCCTATGCGAGGGGCCAGCCTCATGATCATGGGATGTAGGAAATCCTCCACGACCTCTCATCCTTGGCGGCATCCTGATCCTGTCAAAAGTCAAACAAGTTGCGCAACAAAATATATAAGACAATGCATTAATAAATGATAAAATAAATTAAACGAAATGTTGAACATTTCCTAAGTTTCTTGTCTAGACTCGAAAGTCGAGGAATGTGCAATTGTGTAACTGAGATTAAACACATTAGGATAGTGTTTAATTCACTCAGCGTTGGCTCTGATACCAACCTGTCACACCCCCAATTTCCACGTGTCACCGGTGGGCCCGGTGTGGGGTACAGTGACGTAGTTGGCATCGTCATAGACAATCAACACAATATAATAATGCACAGCGGAAGCAGAATAGAAACATTTCAACTTTTAAATGAAGTGTAATAATAAATATCACAATAGTTGAAATGGATCCACAGGCGGATCAATAAAAATAGAAATAAATAGTTCAACAGATAAATGTCGTCCGAGTTTGCGAGACTATTGTGGACGCTCTCTAGGAAACAGCCAGCCTATTTCCGTATAGTACCTGCACTTAATCTTTTGGGAAAAATACGTCAGTTTACACTGGTAAATACAAATCGACTGACTCATTTTGAAAATGATTGAAAATTTATTTAAATGCACAAGGCATAAATATTTTATTAACTTGGGATAATTATATAATATAAACTTGTGAACGAATTACATGCACTTATATCTCTGGTGGCCCGGGATCTACTGTCCGGGCTAGAGATTTAATTGACACACCACATCAAAGAGTTATACACGACGAGTGTACGCCTACACCCCGTGCTCTGGTCGTGGCCATCTCGTAAGATAATGCCAAGGATATCCGGGACATGGTCAACAACCCCCCCAAAGCCTTTAAGTAAGACAAAACTGTTTAAACGAAATCACACAAGCTATTCAAGACTGAACACCCATAGGGAGCAGGACTTGTGCGCCCGATCAAGCGGTATTTTAAATACCGTACCCCAAGCCCGTATAGGGAAAATAAGTCAAAATGTATTTACCTGAGCAAGTATAAGTCACAAACGATAAGTGGTGGTAGCTTTTACCGGGCTTCCTAATCTGGAACAAAGGTTTATAATTAACCTATTAGATTCCTAACGGCCTTTTATTTAAGCCTAAGCTTTGACCGGTTAGTTTTAGGAATGATACGGTTTACGCACGATTAAGCGAAAGACCGGATAAAATGTGATTTAGACCCGACAAGTTTGAATACTTGTATAATATGGGTATACTAAATACATTCTGGATTTTGAGATAAAAATGATATCGTTTGACCCGTTTCGGTCAATTTACGCAAACTAGTTACGTAAACCGAACCGAACGCGAAAAGGGCGATACGGGTAGGCCAATGATTCAAATGCAAGTTCCCTGAATTAATATGCTTAGAATATGATATTATATCAGTAAGTTATGTCCTATATTGCCCGGGAAAATTTTAAACTCAATATATGCCTTAGAAGGGCATTTTGGTCATTTAAAAGATAATAAAAGGGTAAAATTAGAAATCTGAGTTTCGGGTCTGGTTCATACAGTAAATATATTTAATATAACATATTATATCAGTAGGGTATGACCCATATATCAAATATATCATTTAAAACCAAACTATGCACCGTAGGGGCAATTTAGTAATTTCACAAGGGCTAAAAATGCCAAAACTGGAAACCTGAGTTCAAAATATTATACTTACTGTTATTATATGAAAATATGTGATTTACATCAGTAGGTATAAGTTTTGTGGGTTTAAAACAAGTACAACGCTTACTATGCGTTAAAACGCTAAAAATACGGTTTAAGGGCGTTTTCGGGTTTTCACAGTAAATCTGAGATTTTTATATTTCCAGAAGTCTTATAATAATTTATTCATCATACAAAATCAGTAGAAAAAGGTTTCGGGTCAAAAGGATGTGTAAAACTCATTTTATGGCTAAAACGGTCAAAACCGACATAAGCCGAAACGGCTAGGTGATCGAGGATCCGTTCAGCCAAAAATTAATTAAAAATCATCAAAATTCCCAGAATATTATATATAATCAGTTGGTAAAAAGTTTTGTACCAAAACGTGGCCAGAAACGGGTTCTACGCAAAAAGGACCGTTTATGTAAATTTATAATATAGTTTTACGCTAATGGCCATATCTCACAATCTGGACCACCAACTGATCCGAAACTTTCGGTGCAAGTTTATATAATAAAAATAAAGATTTCTATCCTTTCACTTTTCCAAAAATCCCGTTTTAAATCGAAAAGGGCAAAATAGTCAACTTTATGCATAAACCGGAAACATGCATTCGAATAGGCTAAACATAGACTCAATCAAAGAAAATTCCAGAAAGTTTAACTAAAATAAAAGTAGTCAAAAATACTTTCCAATACAGATCTTGTACATGCATGTATGAATCCGAATCGATAGTCTATGAAATAATCGTTTTACAAGACTTTCGGTTCCGATTCGTGTCTACACTATGGATTGTCGAGTTGATGATGATTAAAACACCTTCATATATATATTACAAGTCATTTTTAATGGTCAATCAGTTTGCATGTCATCTATATCATTAATCATGTTATTTTTCACCAAAATCGTTTCTGTTGACTTTTTAGAAATAGGTTTGACTCGACATCTAGCATGCATGTAGTGGGAATCAGAGAGTGCCCTTTAGAGGGTTTGTTTCCCACATAAATACTAATCTATAACAAGTTTCAATTCGAGAAATTACTGAAAGAAATCCGTTTAATCAGAAAGTCAAAGGTTATGAACATCCAGTTTGACTTTTATCAATAAACACAACATGAACGGATTAAACAACGAATTGAATGCTTACAATAGTTCTATGGGTGTTAAATGATCACTAGGAGTCGGCCTTGTTGATCAGAATCCCTCCAGAAAGCTTGCTTGAAGTGTTCTTGAGAGCTCTTGAGAGAATGCTCCTTGTTCTTCACTTGCAAATGATCAAAATGAGATCAATTCTTGTTTTAAATCAGTATTTTCGAGCTTCCTGTAGTTGTAGGCATGCAAGGCATGCTATTGGGCTAAATGGAGGCAGAAACCAGCTGTTACCAACTCAAATTCGGAGCCAAATAGCTGAAAAAACGAATTCTGCATCTGGGCCTGGGTCGCGGCCCGCGTAAGCCAGTCCAGGCGGGCCGCCTGGCCTTTGTTGCTGTCAAACTTTGCCACATTTTGGCAGTTTTGGTCCCTGTCTTCGCGATTAGTGTTTCGGCTACTTTTCTCGATCCGTAAACCCCCAAACTTGGTTTTTATGGACCTTAGGACTTTTACCAACATGGTAATGCCCTCGGATAACTTTGCGCTCAACCGAAAAGCCCTGAATTCGACGTTGACGCTTTTAGTCCCTTAAGTACGGTTTTGGCCATAACTTTCTCATACGTTGACGAAACTTCATGAAATTTTTACCACATATTCTAGTGAGTATATTTTAGCTATACAAAGCTTCGGGTCTGCCAAAAGTTCACTCAGAGGTATAAATTAAACATGTTGACACTTTTGGCCCCTATAGTTTACGATACTTCACTTTTGGGCAATTTCCGCGTCGTATGATCCATGAACCATCCGTTAAATGTTATAAACATTATGTGGGGTTATCATAGAGCCTATTTATCTATTGTTGACACTTTGGACCCTTACGTTCCATAGTTTTCACTGTTTGTCACTTTTAGTCCCTCTAACGTATGTTTTCATATAACGGAACCTTATGACACGTGTCAAGACATTATTGGACGAAATTTTTTGAGGTGTTACACCTTTTGATCCCTCATAAATTTGATAAAACAGACTTTCTAGAGACCCTCAACGACCAATGTCATGGACGCAATGTTAGCAACTCTAAAAAAATTATAGAATTCTTTTAAATATCAAAAGAATTTTGTAAGTTGTTAATCACACCATCGGTCCTGAGATGTTGGTCTAGTGATCAAAATGTTTGTCCTTCCTAGTGGAGACACAAGTTCGATTTTCGTTTGGGCCATTTTCAGTGGACATATCAGGGCTTTAATCCCGAGTTCGCACCTGACCGAGGGGGGATCAGGGAGCACGGTCTCATGGTGGTTGAGGAGTCGACTTTGGAAACAGCCTTTAGCAGGGTGGGTTTACATGTAATAATATTTGTCGTTTTAAAACTTAAACATATGCACCATTGGGGTTGGTGGCTACAATGAGAGAAGCAAAACCTCTAGGCGCACCTAAATTAGGGAACATCTGTAACACCCCGAAAACAGGTTTGGTAATCAAACCCTGTTAATACTAAGAGACGGGTAAAATACCGTTAGTGGTAAAATTTAACCCGGTGTATATTAGGACATAAACAATAATCCTAATATTAATTAAAAAGGAAAATAAATGCTTTGAGAAAACAAACTATAACAAGCCCGAGTTGACGGGACTTAAAATAAAACGAGTTATAATCTACTCGAACCCACTAAGTTAACTAGGAGTGTTTAACCCAGTTAACAAGACGAAATATTACTAGAAATAAGTAGGTTGTAGCCTACTAAATAAGTTAACCAAACAAGAGGGGCCAATGTGGGATAACTTGAAAAGTTAATTAATAAAACAAAACAAAAAAAAATACACACACACAATGTGTGCGTAGAGATCGACCAGGGGAAGCTCCCATGGAGCTCTAACCCTAATTTCAACAAATGCTCCAAATTGAAGCTCAAATCAAGGCCCAAATCAATGTATGAACACAAATTCGTGATCACCTAGTCATGGGGATCACAAGGTATGTTGAATTTTGTCATTTTGTGTTACTTTAAAATTATGATGAACAATCATAATCGAAATTCTGGAATGAATGATGAATCTATGAACATAGTTGTGATGAAATTCATGTTTAGAAACAAACCCTAGTTGAAAACTTGATGAATTAGTGTTAAAAACTAGGGATTTGATGATTACCCATATGTGTGCTAAGTGGGTTTTATGACAAGAAGATGAACACTTGAATTAGAGTGTTAAATTGAAATTATGATACTAGTACTAGGTGTAGTTCATGAACACTAGACATGGAGGTTTGAATTTTGACGTTAACCTTGGTAAAAATAACTAGTTATGAACTAGTTTGTAAATGAGTAAAAGTATGCCCATTAGGTGTTTGATAAAATGCCTAAATGAATGCTAAAATGTGGAAATTTCGGGTGAAACACATATTTGAATAATATGACAAATTATGCGAAGTATGAACCGATAAGGATTCAAAGCATAAAGTTAATCTAGACTTAATTGTGTAAATGATCAAAAGTAGTTAACTTTTGATAAGTTAAGTTAACTAATGAAGAGGTCGAATAGAAGTTTCGACATAGAAAATAAGTGAGGTGGAATAGTCGTGATTTTTAATGACTAATTTAACCACCTCGTAAATGTTGACAATAGTTTGACGCCTAACGAGCTAGGTGGAGGCTTGGGAAAGAAGCGGTCAAACGAATCAAGCATGAGAAGAAAGGCGTATTCGGGATGCGAGGTAAGTTAAAGCTTACACCTTTTATTTAATTTCTATTGGTCTTATAGATTATGAATAATCAAAAGTCACATTTGACTTATGATGTTTCGACCCGACATGCGCAGTTCGGAACAAAAGACAATAATGATAAACCATGTTGAATGGTTAAAGAGAGCTAATAAGGTCATTTAGTCATGCAATGACTAATAAATAACGAGTTTTGAATGATTTACCTTATAAGGTAAATAAATAAAATTAATAAGGGTAAAACGGTAATGTGGTCACTCGTTGACGATAACCGTTAGTTTTGAAGGACACTTTATGGCGTAAGATATAAAGGGGTCAAAATAATCAAGAAATAGATTTATAAGTAGATTGACCGTACGGTGTAAACCGGTACAAGTCATGTAGACGAGATGATAATAAATCCATCTCGCAAAAGTAAACGGTCATTTAGATCAAACGGGTCAAAAGGTGAAAATATCACCCTCTGACAATATCGGCTATTGTTTTGTCGAGTTGTATGATTACAGGAATAAATATGGATTGAATGTTGACGTCGCTATTACTTAGCGGCTACTAAGGTAAGGTATCAAAACGGGTCAATATATATTGATTCGGGCCAGGTATGTATAATTGGTCAATTCATCATTAGAACTTGAAGTTCAATGAGGGCTAAACAAGTTAAAATGGACATTGGGTTATCTTTTAAGTAAACCGAATGATTTAAGTTATAGTCATTGTGTTTTGAAAACGTAATGGCTATTTAAACAAGATCCTAGTGTAAAAGTGGAATTTTGGTCAATTACGACACTCAAAGTCTTTTGTTGTAAAGAAAGGATTTAAGATGACCAAAACGCCCTCGTAAGCTAAATCGAGCAAACAAATCTTAAGAGTTGTTTAAAAACAAGTTATATGATCAAACAAATACCTTGAATAAGTATAAAAAGTGAAAGGGGTAAATCTTGGGTCAAATGACTCTATATGGGTCTTTGCCGTAAAATGATAGTCCGAGGGATAAAACTCGGAATATATATATCTCCACATTAAATCCACCACAAATATAGTTGTGGTGGAGGATTACTTGGTAAGAAATGTGGAAATATAAAGCTAGATACAAATGAAGGCGAATCATGTTTAAAATATACTTAAATACCCTTAACGGGTCAAAATAAGTATACGAGCGAAAACGGGTTTAAATTGTGTAAGAAACCTGTGATTAGAACCTAACATGGTAGATAATACTAAATTGAAGAGGTGCATGTGAAATAAGGATCGAACAAACATGTTTGTTTGATAAAATCACAAACGGGTCAAAATTTTGGTAAAAAGGGTAATAAGCCGAAGACGTAAAAGTCTTAAATTTTGTTAATCCGGATGTTGGATTTTAACTCCATATGATGGAGAATTTAATTACGGTCACGTAGGAAAAAGAATCGCGTAAAACGGACTTGTATAGTGAAAGTTATGCAAGTTCTAAGTTAATATTTGGTGAATTTTCGTAGCTGGGCAAAGTGCAGCAACAGTAAAGGAACTTGCTGTCAAAAAAAGGGGCTAGGTGGGGCGTCTAGCCCCTAGGTGGGGCGTCTAGCCTCCCCTGAATCCCAAAATTGTTTAATTTTGTTTGTTTGACCCACATAACTTGTTTAAACTTGTTATTTAACTATCAAAACTAACTTTTAAGTAGGTTTTGATCATATGTGAATGTCAAGAGTGCCCGGATGAAGATCAAGCTCGATGAGGAACCGGACACGATAAAATACAAGCTTCCGCGCGGCGTTTCGTCGTATCTTTTAAACGACGAATTCAATTACATTAAGTTGTATATTCTTTTAAATTGTAAAAGTTTTAACTAACCTTATTTATCAAAATTACATGTTTGTTTTCGTAAACTATATGAAAACCGTAAAATAATAACCAGGGTGTTACAAGTTGGTAATCAGAGCCCAAGGTTAAAAGAATAAAGTGTTCGGTTCGAGGCTTGATTGCAAATCCGGTAAGTACATGTATGTTAATGATTTAGCATGCTAAAATGTTGTAAACAACACATATGGTTATCGTATAATACACATTAGACCAATAAAAACGATATAGAGTAGATATAGTCAATGAAATTACACGTGTTGATGCGTATAGTATAAAAGCCTTCTATTATAATACGGGCATCCATTAATGTCGAAATTACTAACTGTTGTAAATGTTTTAGTTGAAGGACACTCGCATATGAAGATAGCGAGAGTCTAACAAATTGCGGATTTGACAGAGGAACGGTCCAAATAGTATGCTCATCAAGGACCTAAATCGCGTAGCAACCGCGAACAAGGCTAATGGCAAGAGAAGCCCGTTAGGGCAAGCATTACCAGGTGCACATTTTAAATTTAATTGCACAAATAGTGATATGCAACAAATACGTAGAGATTGAAAGTTGCATATGTAGATTAAAAACTTGGAAAAACCCGAATAGAGAATCTATCCGGGATATTGTTTCCAAGAGAAATAAATAGAGGTGTTACTTATATGGGGCGTGATGTGAAAGTTATAAAAGGGTCATGTATGTCATGTGTTGATCGCCTACTCTGGCCAAGTAGGTGGTGGACACATGATACCATGAACTTTTTATGATGGACACGCTTACACCCGATTTAGTAAGGACGGGGTGAGTGGGATAAATTAAAAAGTACCCAAATGAATCAGATAAGCAAAATATTTGATCATAATGTAAACGCACAGCCGAGTGACGGAAGCGTATTATATTAGAATAATGAGCCCGAGAGAAGGGACAAAGAAACATGTAAAATGATTAAGGTATGTTAGGGGTATCGGATCAGAGTAGGCTCGAGCGGAAGCGGAACAAACACACACACACACACTAGCAGAAAATAAAGAACACGAGAATTTACGTGGTTCGGTCAAGGTGACCTACGTCCACGGGTTGCTACTAGGGTTTTACTTTTATTAGATGCTCACAACTGTTTTCAGAATGACACAGACTACAATTACATCATAGGTATTTATAGAACAAGATTAGAGTTTTCTACTTGGTCAACAAGTTAACTAAGTGGGCCTAATAACTAGGGCCAGCTAACCCTAACTAGGGCAGGCTAACCCTAATTAGGGCCGGCTACCCTAAAGCCTACGAACCCAACAATCTCCCACTCGGAGGCTTTGCATAGTCCACAAAGTGCATCCAAGAAACCCATCACTAGTACCTTCAGTAATCTTTACGTTCAAGTCTTCCCAGCCTCCAGTTCCAAGAACAAGCTAAGACTTCAGTCACATCCAAGCCACCTAGTTGCAACCACACCTCTCATCAAGTAACTGAGAGAACAGTTGAAGCTCCCACAAGCTCCAACCCAACAGTCTTATCGGACCCATTCTCTATCTCAACCGGCTTGCACGATCCACCAGCTCCAGAGATACACCGACAATTAATACCACTCTCCACATTTTACAAACTATTTCCAGGAGAGCTTTTTTCTTCTGTCGGAATCTTCGTCTTCAAAACCCAACGGTTCTTTGTGATTGTACCCGGAACACGACCCATGCTCCCACTATCACCAAATCCCCTGACCGGCTTAAACTTAGACCCCCGACCACATTCAACTGACATCCCCAAAGCACCAGGATTCAAGTTCGCAAATTGAACCTTCTTCCGCTTACTAGATTCAGTGAACCAGACTTTATGTTGTACAGGGACGGCTACTCCCTCAGCAGGTATCTCAACTAGATACAACGATCCTCGTCTCCTCCCACAGGCAACAACAAAATTTCCATCAATCACCTTCCACTTCCCACCACCAAACTTAACTTTTAGTCCCTGTTTATCCAGTTGACTAACAGAAATAAGTTTCTTCGTTAAACCTGGAATTACCCTGACGTTCTTTAAGTTCCATGTAGTGCCCAGTGGAGTCTTCAGATTGACATCTCCTATACCCGTAACATTAAGAACATGACCATTAGCTTATCGTACCTTTCCAAAGTCTCCTTTTTTCAGATTCACCATCGTCTCCCCGCTGTGCATGGCGTGAAACGAAGAACCAGAATCCATAGCCCAAGAATCTATAGACTCTTCACAGCAAACCAGTACGTCACCGTCAGATTCATCTGACACAACACTGTTTACATGCTGCTTACCATCCTCTTTCTTAGGATCAGGACCCTCGTTTTTAACATGCCCCTTTTCACCACAGTTTCAGCACCTCACATTCTTCCCAGCTTTAGACAAGCTTTTCCCACGACTCCCATTGCTTCTGTTTTTACCTCTTCCCCTGCTAACACTGGGCATTCCAGAAGTAGATCCTCCACTGGTGTTCCTTCGGCGAACGTCTTCACCCAAAACACTATCCCGGACCCGATCAAACTTCAAATTTCCAGTTCCAGCAGTTTCAGTGACCGTTGTCACAAATCTTGACCAATTATCAGGTAAGGAAGATAACAAAACCACAGCCTGAGTGTCATCATCCAACTTCATGCCCACAGTTGCTAATATGGACAAAATTGAATTGACCTCGTTAATGTGATCAGCAACTGAACTGCCTTCGTTCATTCTCATATTAAACAGTTCCCTCATCAAGAACACCCTATTACCGGCAGACGGCTTCTCATACATATTTGACAGAGCTTCTAACATATCACTAGCAGTTGTTTCTTTCATGATATTAAATGCAACGCTCCTCGTCAAAGCCAATGTAATTTTACCTCTTGCCTTTTTGTCCTTTGAGTTCCAAATTGCCTCGGCAGCTTTATCCATTCCAGCAGGTTTTTCTTCCAGTACCACATCCAAATCACATTCACCAAGCAACGCCTCTATTTGCATTCTCCACCAAGCAAAATCAGTACCGTTGAACTTCTCGATTCGGAACTTCCCGTCTTCAGCCATAGCAAACGAGAAAAACCAGAAAAAACCACAAGGAACCAAGCGACCGAAACTCGAGCAACTTTCAATAAACCAGAAACCTGAAGTACCTGAACCAATGACTTCTCTTGCAAACCCGAGCGTAAAATCAGCGAATAACCAGGGTTCAAGAACCGAAACCCTAATCACCAAACACCCCAAAACCACCAGATCTGCAACAGCAAACCCTACGGCGCAAACCCTAGACCTTACGAGCCGTAACCAGAGAATAGGTACGGGCCGTAAACAAGTCAGCGGCGACGGCAGCATCAGCAGATCAAGATCTCTCGTCCAGCTCTCTCCTTCTCATGCGATAACCGTGTGAACCGTGTATTTTATTGAACCTTTGGCTCTGATACCACTTGTTAGGGGTATTGGATCAGAGTAGGCTCGAGCAGAAGCGGAACAAACACACACACACTAGCAGAAAATAAAGAACACGAGAATTTACGTGGTTCGGTCAAGGTGACCTACGTCCACGGGTTGCAACTAGGGTTTTACTTTTAATAGATGCTCACAACTGTTTTCAGAATGACACAGACTACAATTACATCATAGGTATTTATAGAACAAGATTAGGGTTTTCTACTTGGACAACAAGTTAACTAAGTGGGCCTAATAACTAGGGCCGGCTAACCCTAACTAGGGCAGGCTAACCCTAATTAGGTCCGGCTACCCTAAAGCCTACGAACCCAAAAAGGTACGCATTGGGAGGGGGTGTACTTACACTCGAACCCGGAGAATGCAAACATGTAAAACGATTAAGATATGCACTGGGAGGGGGTGTACTTACACTCGAACCATGAAAATGCAAACATGTAAAATGATGTAGACATGTATTGGGAGGGGGTGTACTTACACTCGAACCCGAAGAATATAAACATGTAGAATAATCAAGATATGCATTGGGAGGGAGTGTACTTACACTCGAACCCGGAAAATGTGAATATGTCTCTAAACGGGTCGTTTTTGTAAAACGTCAAACTCGAGGACAAAGTCGGAATATAAAAGTGAAGCGAAGTCTTAATGCATACCGGGAGGGTTGCAATAATAATGATTTCGGTAAAACACCCGGTTGATGGGTAGGAATTTAAACACATGTGTAAATCAAGAGACGTGAACGCGGGTTGAAAATTCAAAAGACTTGGATTATGAATTATGACTATAAAATTTCGTAAAAGAAATTTTGAATAAATATGTTCAACTATTTTAAAGTTGAACGGGTCGAATATAATATCATGCCGGACGACATGAGTAAACGCAAGCAGGATAAGGGTAGCGTTAAAAGCAAAAGAATAATGAGCCCGGTAATGGGACATAATCAAATATGAACGTATGTAAACTGGATAATAGTAAGCATAAGATAAACCAACGCATACATGACATGAGAAGTCATAAAGTCGGAAAATTTGTTCGAAAGGAATCGAATGTAGCCTTAGACTACGGTCAAGGACAAAGAAAATACCAAGGCGAAAATAAATGATTTTAAACAAAAACAGGATGCCTTGACACCAAACATGTATTTTAAGAATGACATGAGTAAGGAATGATCTACGGGATCAACCTAACCTTTGGGGTTATAAACAATGGAAAGGTCTATGAGACTAAAACGACCCACAGGTCATGACTAGAAAGAAATAGATTATAAGGACCTCGCCTTAAAGAGGTGAAAGTCTAACAAAAAAAGCCTATAAGGCGAAGTGATAAAACCTACGGGTTAATTAGACAAAGCGAGGGAATAAATTGAGAATCCCCGCATAAAACAAAGACTGTAAAAGAATAAATTTTGGACTGTCAATATCCCGGTATGGATAATTGACAAAAGTTAAAGAGAAGATGCTAAATTAAAACTTCAGTTTTTATAAGAAATAACGTTTTTACAAATATAAATTCTAATAGGAATTTAAATACTAAGCATAAAAGATACAAGTCTTGACACTGATAGGCGCAAGACGATATATTCGAAAAATGAAAGGTTGATATAAATTAAACATGATGTGACACGATCACGGTCAAGAAATGCAATGTAAAGTAGAATCACATTATAACCAAGTGAGCGGTAAAAAGTAACTGGACTAATAAGTCTAGTTAGTGAGACCGGTTAAGGTCATTTAAATAAATTTGGTTGCTTGTAAGCGGTGGATTCGGTATAACTGAACCGAATAATTGAAATTGAAAACAAAAGAAATTGTTGCTAAAAGTGAAAGATTTCACTAAAGACCTTCAAACGGGTCAAAGTAACGGATTCATAAAGAGTTCGGTAATATAAAAGCGATGGATATCGCTAAGTTAACTAAACTAGTAGAAATAACGAAATTACGTTATTTCAAGTTGCATTATGCCGTATGAGATACGTAGATGATTAGTAACCAAAAGGATATTATCATTCTTTTCGGGTAATACGAACAATTGGTTAAAATATGAGCAATGCTCAATTGATTATCGAGATCAAATGCATGGAGTTAAACTCGATAAATCATGTAAGAAAAAGGTTTCGAAGACGAAACCTCTTTAAGGGGGGTAGACTTGTAACACCCCGAAAACGGGTTTGGTAATCAAACCCCGTTAATACTAAGAGACGGGTAAAATACCGTTAGTGGTAAAATTTTACCCGGTGTATATTAGGACTTAAAAAATAATCCTAATATTAATTAAAAAGGAAAATAAATGCTTTGAGAAAACAAACTATAACAAGCCCGAGTTGACGGGACTTAAAATAAAACGAGTTATAATCTACTCGAACCCACTAAGTTAACTAGGAGTGTTTAACCCAATTAACAAGACGAAATATTACTAGAAATAAGTAGGTTGTAGCCTACTAAATAAATTAACCAAACAAGAGGGGCCAATGTGGGATAACTTGAAAAGTTAATTAATAAAACAAAAAATACACACACACACACACACACACAGTGTGTGCGTAGAGATCGACCAGGGGAAGCTCCCATGGAGCTCTAACCCTAATTTCAACAAATGCTCCAAATTGAAGCTCAAATCAAGGCCCAAATCAATGCATGAACACAAATTCGTGATCACCTAGTCATGGGGATCACAAGGTATGTTGAATTTTGTCATTTTGTGTTACTTTAAAATTATGATGAACAATCATAATCGAAATTCTGGAATGAATGATGAATCTATGAACATAGTTGTGATGAAATTCATGTTTAGAAACAAACCCTAGTTGAAAACTTGATGAATTATGTTAAAAACTAGGGATTTGATGATTACCCATATGTGTGCTAAGTGGGTTTTATGACAAGAAGATGAACACTTGAATTAGAGTGTTAAATTGATGTTATGATACTAGTACTAGGTGTAGTTCATGAACACTAGACATGGAGGTTTGAATTTTGATATTAACCTTGGTAAAAATAACTAGTTATGAACTAGTTTGTAAATGAGTAAAAGTATGCCCATTAGGTGTTTGATAAAATGCCTAAATGAATGCTAAAATGTGGAAATTTCGGGTGAAACACATATTTGAATAATATGACAAATTATGCGAAGTATGAACCGATAAGGATTCAAAGCATAAAGTTAATCTAGACTTAATTGTGTAAATGATCAAAAGTAGTTAACTTTTGATAAGTTAAGTTAACTAATGAAGAGGTCGAATAGAAGTTTCGACAAAGAAAATAAGTGAGGTGGAATAGTCGTGATTTTTAATGACTAATTTAACCACCTCGTAAATGTTGACAATAGTTTGACGCCTAACGAGCTAGGTGGAGGCTTGGGAAAGAAGCGGTCAAACGAATCAAGCATGAGAAGAAAAGCGTATTCGGGGTGCGAGGTAAGTTAAAGCTTACACCTTTTATTTAATTTCTATTGGTCTTATAGATTATGAATAATCAAAAGTCACATTTGACTTATGATGTTTCGACCCGACATGCGCAGTTCGGAACAAAAGACAATAATGATAAACCATGTTGAATGGTTAAAGAGAGCTAATAAGGTCATTTAGTCATGCAATGACTAATAAATAACGAGTTTTGAATGATTTACCTTATAAGGTAAATAAATAAAATTAATAAGGGTAAAACGGTAATGTGGTCACTCGTTGACGATAACTGTTAGTTTTGAAGGACACTTTATGGCGTAAGATATAAAGGGGTCAAAATAATCAAGAAATAGATTTATAAGTAGATTGACCGTACGGTGTAAACCGGTACAAGTCATGTAGACGAGATGATAATAAATCCATCTCGCAAAAGTAAACGGTCATTTAGATCAAACGGGTCAAAAGGTGAAAATATCACCCTTTGACAATATCGGCTATTGTTTTGTCGAGTTGTATGATTACAGGAATAAATATGGATTGAATGTTGACGTCGCTATTACTTAGCGGCTACTAAGGTAAGGTATCAAAACGGGTCAATATATATTGATTCGGGCCAGGTATGTATAATTGGTCAATTCATCATTAGAACTTGAAGTTCAATGAGGGCTAAACAAGTTAAAATGGACATTGGGTTATCTTTTAAGTAAACCGAATGATTTAAGTTATAGTCATTGTGTTTTGAAAACGTAACGGCTATTTAAACAAGATCCTAGTGTAAAAGTGGAATTTTGGTCAATTACGACACTAAAAGTCTTTTGTTGTAAAGAAAGGATTTAAGATGACCAAAACGCCCTCGTAAGCTAAATCGAGCAAACGAATCTTAAGAGTTGTTTAAAAACAAGTTATATGATCAAACAAATACCTTGAATAAGTATAAAAAGTGAAAGGGGTAAATCTTGGGTCAAATGACTCTATATGGGTCTTTGCCGTAAAATGATAGTCCGAGGGATAAAACTCGGAATATATATATCTCCACATTAAATCCACCACAAATATAGTTGTGGTGGAGGATTACTTGGTAAGAAATGTGGAAATATAAAGCTAGATACAAATGAAGGCGAATCATGTTTAAAACATACTTAAATACCCTTAACGGGTCAAAATAAGTATACGAGCGAAAACGGGTTTAAATTGTGTAAGAAACCTGTGATTAGAACCTAACATGGTAGATAATACTAAATTGAAGAGGTGTATGTGAAATAAGGATCGAACAAACATGTTTGTTTGATAAAATCACAAACGGGTCAAAATTTTGGTAAAAAGGGTAATAAGCCGAAGACGTAAAAGTCTTAAATTTTGTTAATCCGGATGTTGGATTTTAACTCCATTTGATGGAGAATTTAATTACGGTCACGTAGGAAAAAGAATCGCGTAAAACGGACTTGTATAGTGAAAGTTATGCAAGTTCTAAGTTAATATTTGGTGAATTTTCGTAGCTGGGCAAAGTGCAGCAACAGTAAAGGAACTTGCTGTCAAAAAGGGGCTAGGTGGGGCGTCTAGCCCCTAGGTGGGGCGTCTAGCCTCCCCTGAATCCCAAAATTGTTTAATTTTGTTTGTTTGACCCACATAACTTGTTTAAACTTGTTATTTAACTATCAAAACTAACTTTTAAGTAGGTTTTGATCATATGTGAATGTCAAGAGTGCTCGGATGAAGATCAAGCTCGATGAGGAACCGAACACGATAAAATACAAGCTTCCACGCGGTGTTTCGTCGTATCTTTTAAACGACGAATTCAATTACATTAAGTTGTATATTCTTTTAAATTGTAAAAGTTTTAACTAACCTTATTTATCAAAATTACATATTTGTTTTCGTAAACTTTATGAAAACCGTAAAATAATAACCAGGGTGTTACAAGATGGTAATCAGAGCCCAAGGTTGAAAGAATAAAGTGTTCGGTTCGAGGCTTGATCGCAAATCCGGTAAGTACATGTATGTTAATGATTTAGCATGCTAAAGTGTTGTAAACAACACATATGGTTATCGTATAATACACGTTACACCAATAAAAACGATATAGAGTAGATATAGTCAACGAAATTACACGTGTTGATGCGTATAGTATAAAAGCCTTCTATTATAATACGGGCATCCATTAATGTCGAAATTACTAACTGTTGTAAATGTTTTAGTTGAAGGACACTCGCATATGAAGATAGCGAGAGTCTAACAAATTGCGGATTTGACAGAGGAACGGTCCAAAGAGTATGCTCATCAAGGACCTAAATCGCGTAGCGACCGTGAACAAGGCTAATGGCAAGAGAAGCCCGTTAGGGCAAGCATTACCAGGTGCACATTTTAAATTTAATTGCACAAATAGTGATATGCAACAAATACGTAGAGATTGAAAGTTGCATATGTAGATTAAAAACTTGGAAAAACCCGAATAGAGAATCTATCCGGGATATTGTTTCCAAGAGAAATAAATAGAGGTGTTACTTATATGAGGCGTGATGTGAAAGTTATAAAAGGGTCATGTATGTCATGTGTTGATCGCCTACTCTGGCCAAGTAGGTGGTGGACACATGATACCATGAACTTTTTATGATGGACACGCTTACACCCGATGTAGTAAGGACGGGGTGAGTGGGATAAATTAAAAAGTACCCAAATGAATCAGATAAGCAAAATATTTGATCATAATGTAAACGCACAGCCGAGTGACAGAAGCGTATTATATTAGAATAATGAGCCCGAGAGAAGGGACAAAGAAACATGTAAAATGATTAAGGTATGTTAGGGGTATCGGATCAGAGTAGGCTCGAGCGGAAGTGGAACAAACACACACACACATTAGCAGAAAATAAAGAACACGAGAATTTACGTGGTTCGGTCAAGGTGACCTACGTCCACGGGTTGCAACTAGGGTTTTACTTTTATTAGATGCTCACAACTGTTTTCAGAATGACACAGACTACAATTACATCATAGGTATTTATAGAACAAGATTAGAGTTTTCTACTTGGTCAATAAGTTAACTAAGTGGGCCTAATAACTAGGGCCGGCTAACCCTAACTAGGGTAGGCTAACCCTAATTAGGGCCGGCTACCCTAAAGCCTACGAACCCAACAATCTCCCACTCGGAGGCTTTGCATAGTCCACAAAGTGCATCCAAGAAACCCATCACTAGTAACTTCAGTAATCTTTACGTTCAAGTCTTCCCAGCCTCCAGTTCCAAGAACAAGCTAAGACTTCAGTCACATCCAAGCCACCTAGTTGCAACCACACCTCTCATCAAGTAACTGAGAGAACAGTTGAAGCTCCCACAAGCTCCAACCCAACAGTCTTATCGGACCCATTCTCTATCTCAACCGGCTTGCACGATCCACCAGCTCCAGAGATACACCGACAATTAATACCACTCTCCACATTTTACAAACTATTTCCAGGAGAGCTTTTTTCTTCAGTCGGAATCTTCGTCTTCAAAACCCAACGGTTCTTTGTGATTGTACCCGGAACACGACCCATGCTCCCTGTTGGTGCACTTATGTCTGTACTTTGTCTGTTTTCAGTCATGATGTACAACGATGTCTTTGTTAGTCTGTAAGTTGACCAAGTCAACCGTCCTCCTGGTTTGACTTGGCCGAACAGTTAGAAAATGGTTGTCATACATCTCTATCGAAGGATAGCTCATCGAAGGATAGTGTAGATCCTTCGATGACCACGAAAGATATGCTTCGATGGATTTTGATGGACCTCGAAGGATACACCATCCTTCGAGGTATTTGTGGATCCTTCGATGGCTTTGACATCGATAGATGATCCTTCGATCATCTATCGGATCCTTCGGACAGGCAACCAATGCTGGGTATATATATACCCATGCAGTGTGTGTTCATCAGTTAGTAGACACAAGAGTTAAGACAGATAGTTGAGAGACACTGCTGTGAGAACACACACACACTTAGAGAGTTTGCAATACAGATTTGTAAACATTGAGCTTGTAACTGAACCCTTCATTCGTATTAATACAAGTTGTGTTAATCGGTGAAACTTTGTGTGTTGTGCTTGTGCTTGTTCAACTCGGTTTGCATACTAGCTTGGATTCCGCACTTGCTAGTGTGTTAGTATAACAAGGTTAAGGTTGAACCTCATCATCCAAGAGGGACCTACAAGTGGTATCAGAGCCAAGGCTCTTTAACTTGTTTAAAACCGGGTTTGTTCAAGTTCTTGGTGTGTTTGGACACTTGGTTTAGCACCCGTTTTTAGTGTGTTTCTTGTTTTTTTTAGCCTTAAAAACGTGTTCTAAACTAACCGGGTGTGTTAAGGGAAGGTTTGGGTAACTTAAAAATCTTGTTCTAAAAGGTTTGCTAATTTCCGGCGAATATTCCGGCTAAACTCCGGTACCGGTTTCTGGATAAGAAGCTTCCTTTTTGGGCAAAATTTTGAAAGTCAAATCTGAGTTGGTGAAAAGTTGGGTCTGAGCATACCTTCTGCCGAAAGTTGGTTCACCAACCAATCACCTTTCTCACCAACCTGTCACCTTTTTGTCAGTGAGTCAGAGCTCATCGAAAGATACCTTTCGAAGTCGAAAGATCATCTTTCGATCAAGGAGGTTCGACAGATACCCATCCTTCGAACATCTTTCGAAGTCAGTGAGTAATCTTTCGAGCCAAGGAATCTTTTCGAAAGATACATCGTTCGAGCTACTGTTACATTTCGAAAGATAAGGATCCTTCGTGTAGGAGAATCTTTCGAAGTTATTGTTCGAAACTCAACAGTGATCTTTCGAACACTGTTGATCCTTCGAACAAGTGTCTTTCCTTCGAACAAGTGCCTATCTTTCGAGCAAGTGTTTATCCTTCGATCCTTATTTGTTTAAGATTAACAGTTGTGTTTTTCAGTTGTGTTTTTCAGGTCTTTCGATCCTTGATCTTTCGGCTGTTTGTTTCTGTTCAACATCTTAACATAGTTTGTGAAAATTAATTTTTCAAAGTTTAAATCAATTTTCACTTAATATATTAATTTTTATAAAATGGGAACAAACGGTCAGTGGGATCCATCTGCATGGACTACAACAACGCTGACTCCACAATCATCAGCTACGCAATCTACATCAGATTTTGACAAAGCTGCATGGATGCGAGCTATTGCCCCACCTCAAGCTGCAATGATAACTGCAAATCAATAGGCATTGGTCACAAATCAAAGCAGCAACATTCAAGCAATGATGCAGAACGACATTGAAACTGGTACAAGCACAAAACCGCCAAAGCTAAATCACATCAATGATTGGGGATGGTGGAAAGAAAGGCTGAGAACTTATGTTCAGGGGCAAGGTCAAGATCTATGGATGTGTTTCTTTACTCCATTTGAAAATGAGTTGGAAGTTGCAGGATCTAATCCGGAAACTTACAGCACTATGTCTAATGATGATAAGAAGAAATATGAGTTAGAAAAGAAAGCATTCATGATTCTCACACAAGCTCTTCACAGAGATATTTACCACCAGTTTGTTTACTGCACAACCTGTTAGGCCCTAAAGTGTGAGACCGACGCATCAAATTAATCCAACGGGCTATGGTTACGAACTGGGCTTTACCGGGTTAGTTTATATTAGGTTTTGGACCTTTATAGGTCACTTGGGCCAAGCTTTAGGCCATGTGGGCCAAGCAGGCCCAAGGGGAGCCCATGTAGGGACTTGGGCTTAGGTTAGTATATAAACAAGTTTTCTACTTGTTTTAGGGTTGGACATTCATAGTTACAATTTTCCTAGAGAGAGAGGCGATTTGGTGAAGAACACTTGTACTAGACGGTTTTGCTTTTCAAGTAATAGAATCGTGTGCAAGTGTTTAAAGGTGATTCGGTTTGTTCTTCGTTTCCGTATTGTGTTCTTTGATTTTCATATTTTTCGATTTATCTTGAATCATCTTGTGATTGGATTCCGCACTCTCACAAGATTGGTTGATATCATTGAAAGATCCGGTTATACGGGACTTACAAGTGGTATCAGAGCCTTTAGAACCTATTTCTAGGCTCGGTTTGATATCAAAATATTCAAGATATTCGTTGTTTTTGGTTTGGTGTTCTTCGTGTTCTTAGCGTTCTTCATCGTGTTCATCGGGTTATTATTGAAAAATTGCCATAATTTGCTCCTTGATCCGTTTCAAAATTGTGTTAAAGGAATTTTTTTTATTTTTGAAAATTCTTGATTTTTCCAAAATTACCGAAATCACAAAATTCTCGGGATATCTTTCTTGTTTGTTTTTTAAAACAAATATTTGGTTTGAATTTTAAACTGATTCCAAGAGTGCAAAGGATTTTTTAAACGGTTCCGAGTCCTAACTTCTCAAGTCGCAACCTCCATTCCAAATTTCAAATCCACTTGCAACCTTACTTGGTCTCCAGTCAACAGAATTCTCCACATTTTCAGATCCGTGTCGCAACCACATCCCGACTCGCAACCACACCATCTGATCATCTCCTCCGACTCGCAACCATCATCAAATCATCACTAGTCGCAACCAGGTTTCGACAAATCCTGTTTTGAGTCGCAATCACCTCCTCCCAGTCGCAATCTCCTCCCAGTCGCAATCTCGGTTCCGAGTCGCAACCGAGATCTCGACTCTTCACGGCCTGTCGCAACCATCATCTTCTCCGTATCATTCATCATTCAGTTACCGTCCATCATTGTCCGACCAACCTGTTACTGCCATCATCGTGATTCTCACCTTCATCACCATCTTCGCTACACCCGCCATCTCCGACGATCTTCCACCCTCCGGTCGCCTTTGTTCATCATCATCGTTCACAGTTTATCTCCGTTGCGACAACGTTATCTCCGGCGATTATTCCGTTTATTCTCGCCGGCCTCCACAAAACCTCCGGTCATCTTCACAACAGTTCACGTCAAAAACAGTTCACCATCATCGTCTTTTTCATTGCGTCGCACCCTTCATCACTATACCATCAAATAAACCATCATTATTCACCATTGCACCTTCTTTGTTGATTGCAATTTGCAGGTTCTTAAAAAGAAGAAGAAGGTGAAACATACAGTGACAGGTTGAGGTGTCGGGAAAGATAGAATTTAAGAAGATAAATAGTTTTGGTGACGGTTTGGTGTGTCGGGAAACATATTGACGGGTTAACTGAAAGTTTCTTTCAATTTGGTGTTAGGTTTATTATTAGTAATCATTATATTATTAATCATTTTGTCATCATTAAGCAATCATTAGGTTTTTATAATAATAATAATAATAATTAGTTTTCTTATATAAAAAAAAAAAAACAAATTGATAATTAAAAAAAAAAAAAAAAAAAGGTTTGTTTGTTTGTGATAGCAGTTTGACAGGTTTTTGAGGTGCGGTTTAGAAAGCGGGTTCGTTCCTTCGCGTGCAACGAGTTTGAGTTGGCAAGTACACCGATTCTTGTTTGGTTTGAGGAGAAGAACAAAAGTTTCAACCACCTGCTGAAATTATGGCATTTATATTTCACAAGCCCGTGGTTCAAGAAATGACTGTTGAAGATACACTTTCTGTCTTTTGCACTTCTGAGTGCCGAGAAAGGGTTGAGGCTTATAGGATACATAACGCTGAGCTAATCGAAGACTACAATGAAATTAAAAGGAAAAATTTCACTTTAACAAAAAACGAAAAACTTTTCAAAGAGAAAATCGAAGCTCAGCGTAAGGACATCGTTCAACTTAAGGATGATGTTAGTGTAGCCACAGCCCAACTTATTATGGTTAAAGAAAAATTATGTGAAGTGACTAAGGAACTGGAGGATGTCAGGGATAAATATCAAATAAATCAGTTGAATATTAAAAAATTTGATTCCTCTAGTAAATTAGTCAAAAATCTGTGTGATCAACAACTAGCATATCATAAAAAGAAAGGGTTGGGATTGGGTTATAATCAGGCTCCTCCTCCGTATAATGACAATTATACTTACTTGCCCATGACTGAGGAGGAGATAATGAATGAAAGCAAAATGACATATGGTCCCAAAAACAATAAGTCATCAGTTGATGTCAAACCTGCTGAAAAACAGGTGGTTCAACCAGTCTGTTTTGAGTCCAAGGGTACTTTTGATCCTAACGTTTCTTCATCATGTGCAGATGAAGTACCTGAAGTACCTGAAGTGATGTGGGGAGATTTGTTTGGGAATGAACCAGATTCGAATTCTGATTTTTCTAAAAACTCAATAAATGAATCTGATTCTGGTTGTGTGTTTGGACAAGCTTTTCTTAACTCGTTTCATAGTTATGTTTTGGGCAAAACTGTGAATGCTTGTGATGAAACTTTGAATAATGTGCGTGATGATGGATGTTTTTCAGTAGCTAAAAATTGTGATTCTAATGTTTCTAACTCTTCAGCTGATGACAGCGTGACAGGTGAGGTCCCTCAGGACGCATTCAGTGAAACCACTGAAACTTCTTCTCAAGAGAATCAACCGTGTTCTGATTCTTCTTCTGAATCAATCTCAGTGGAAGTCCCTAATGTTGAACCTAGTGGGACCCCATTGAAAACCGAGGATGAAAAGGAACCCTTATCAAACTCAGATGATACATGTGTTGATGAAATATGTGTTGATGAAGTTTCAACATCTTCTAAAATTGAAACTGAATCAGAGTTTGTTAAAGAAGAAAAAGTGGTTGAAATAAATGAACAGCCACAACAAAACGTTTCTGAAAAGGAAGTTAAAACTAAAACAAAACCAGTTTTTCGAAATGATCATGATAATAACGAGAAGGATGAATCTCATCATCCGTCTACATCTCACGTTTGTGCCAGTTCTGATCAACAGGTACAGAAGAACTCAGAAAAGGCACATGGAACACAAGCAAAGCAATCTAAACAAGCTCATTCATCAAAATCTATCAAGATTGTTGCTAGCTCTCAGAATCTCCATACATTGAAACGACAGACATGTTTCAACTGTGGAATTCCTGGACACATTGCTCGAAATTGTGTTCATCGCCCAAACGTGCAACAAAACGTTAATACTCACTCTTGTGCTGATGTTTGTGAGCCGGTTCACAACACACAGAAGGAGCCAAAACGAGTAGATCAAAATCAGGGATATAAGAAGTCTGCTCATCAAGGACAATCACAATCTCGTAAGGCTCATGACAATGTGAAGAAAAGCTCCAATCAGGGAGAAAAGACGAAGAATGGTGCTCAGAGCAACAAGACTTTTGCAAACAGCAAATACAAGCACCCAAATTCATCTTTGTCTAAGAGTAATGTGCAGTCACATCCAAAGCAAAAAGGACCGGTTTGTCCTTCAGGACCTGCTAGAGCAAATCAAGCTACTCAAAATGTCTTTCCGATGAAAAGACAAACTTGCTACAATTGCGGCATTGCTGGTCACATTGCTCGGAACTGCACAAATCGTCCCTACGTACTCTACTATATCCAAAATCAGAGGGTTACACCAAAGGGCAACTACCATTCTAAGCCAATGAAGGTATCTTCACCTAAGGCAATGAAGAATGTGAATCCCACGGTTAAACCTTCTGATGGGGATTGGAATGCTGCTAAAGCAAAAAGAAAACAAGCTTTGAAACCTACAAAAATTTCGAAAAATAACAAGGTTGATAAGCCAAATGTTTTGCCAAAGGCATCTAAGAAACTAGAAAAGCCTAAACAAATTTGGAGAGCAAAACAAAAAGCAGCTACATCTCCAATCCTTGAAACGAAAGGGGACTTGTGTTTAAAAGAGGTGTCTTACTTTGATGCTTCAGGAAATCCCAGGACCACGATGGCCTGGGTACCAATGTCTTACTAATCTCCTTACTTTTCAGGAACAACCAAGGAGGAGCTGTTGACAATCTCTGGAATGTTGATAGCGGTTGTTCCAGAGATAAAAACGGGTAACATTTCACTGTTGCAAAAAGTTCAAATTTTTTTTTACAGATGATATGTTTCCTTTGGAGGAGATAAGAGAAGTAAGAAATGATCAGCAAAAGGTACCGTTTAAATTCAGTACTTTGATTTGATTTTGATTAGTCTTAAATCTGATGACAGAACGGTTAAACAAAAATATTTTCTCTTTTTCTTAGTTTATAACCTTGTATATACAGTGTCCTTTCTCTTGTAAAGGGTAAATTTGCACAAAAATCCAAGATTTCTGCACAAATTTAGGGGGAGAGAGAGACATATATAGTGTTTAGGGGGAGAAAATGAGAAAAACACAAAAACATTAGAAAAATGAAAAAGCCAAAAAGAAAGATTGCATGATATGGGAAGTGAAATAAATGTTTGTGTTAAAGGGTTTGACTAACACATGTAAGGTGCCATAGCTGAAAAGACTAGGATCTACTGCGATATATCGATAGGCTTGACGCTCAACATGATAAAAGATACTAAGTGATATAAACATAACAAACTATGTATCATGTGGGTAACATATCAACGGCGTATGATTTCATGGTCTTAAATCTTGCGTTGATAGATAGCCAACATCTGAGGTTTTGGGTCTTTATTCTGTTGAATCATCCGGGGATATCTTGGCTGTTCTTCTGCTTAGAACTAAAATTGTACATGACCCCAGGAAAGAAAGTCACTTGGAATTAGCTCATTTCTATTTGAATGTCTGTATGTTTTCCCGATACACACAATTTTGATCTGATTCTGAAATCTTATCTGAAAAAGTCGTGTACCTCCTCTGCTGCATCCAGATACATGCTGACCTGGAGGTGCTAGGCAACGACAGCTTCTGCTGCATCCAGATACATGCTGACCTAGCTGTCTGTTGTCGCGTTGTAGATCTAAACACCCGAAAGAGGCCCTCTAGTGCCCAAAAGAAACCCAAGAAACCTATATCAAACTGAGAAAATCTCATTTGATCTGTATATTATACCATCTCTACAAAAGATCTATTCTTTTCTTTTCTCAACCTACTCCCAGTTAAGATTTCAGAAATCTGGATTGGACTTGTGAAATATGTGGTAGGGAAGATACTTGCATGATAGAGTGTGCTGTTTATATTTCCGGGATTTGATTAGTATTTATTTGGGTGTTCATTGTTAAGAAGTCAAAACATGATAAATCAGATTACATGCAGACTGCACAGTCAGGATATCTTAAAGGATGACATCAGTATACTCACCTGTTACGATGAATCGTTGTGCTTACCTTGATCGCGGGGGTATGCCTTGGAATGGGACACACGGGTATAATAGTATAATATTACCTTAAGCATATCACGAAGTTAAAAAATGAAAGTTGAGCGTTAAAGTTTAAGTGGACAAACATATTGGCAATCGCATAGACCAGTTTGATTAGGCTCGTACTGAAAAGTGTTCCTTAGTCTGCCTGAGAACGAATTTTGATCCCATTTGCAATTGTAATTGTATATTATGGTAGTTGTTTATATTTTGAGTTTTTTATTTGTTTTAGTTTTTGAAAATTAAAAATTAAAAAAAATAGAAAAATTCAAAAATCCAAAAATAGTGTGTTTATTTGTTTCTCTTAAAAATTAAAAATGTAACCGTTCTTGAAGATTTGACTGATCATCAAAAGTTAAAAGAATTTAAATTGTGAAATTTTGTGTACCTAGTGTTCATGTGGTACTCTCCCTGTTGCATAAGAAATGTTTGCTTATGAGTTTGTGAGCATGTGCAGTACTTGATTTCAATCAAGAACAGGGGTTGATGAAGACTGAGATGCTGTTAGTTGCTGAAGAAGTCCAAAGCATCACAACAACAAGATGTACCTGAGTCAGAAGAACCGGATACGAGACGTCGTCTGACAGTGAAAGTGCATTTGAAGAAGTACCGTGAACCTGCTTGAAAGACAAAGATTAAAGAAGAAAAGAGTTGCTGAGAATCCTCCTCTCACATTCTTTTTGACAAAGATTTTCAAGCAAAGCTGATCGAGATCCTGATATGAAGCTAACCACAAGAGCTGAAGAAAGAGACCCAGTGCTGAGAGTTCAGAAGTCAAGAACTTCCACAACATCTGCAGCTTAGAGACAACCATAGATTTCGTTGAAGACGTTGCTGAATTCAAGTTATGAAGACAATTTGATGGCATCAGTCTAGGGGGAGATTGTTAGGCCCTAAAGTGTGAGACCGACGCATCAAATTAATCCAACGGGCTATGGTTACGAACTGGGCTTTACCGGGTTAGTTTATATTAGGTTTTGGACCTTTATAGGTCACTTGGGCCAAGCTTTAGGCCATGTGGGCCAAGCAGGCCCAAGGGGAGCCCATGTAGGGACTTGGGCTTAGGTTAGTATATAAACAAGTTTTCTACTTGTTTTAGGGTTGGACATTCATAGTTACAATTTTCCTAGAGAGAGAGGCGATTTGGTGAAGAACACTTGTACTAGACGGTTTTGCTTTTCAAGTAATAGAATCGTGTGCAAGTGTTTAAAGGTGATTCGGTTTGTTCTTCGTTTCCGTATTGTGTTCTTTGATTTTCATATTTTTCGATTTATCTTGAATCATCTTGTGATTGGATTCCGCACTCTCACAAGATTGGTTGATATCATTGAAAGATCCGGTTATACGGGACTTACACAACCACTAAAAGCTTGTGGGATATGCTCACGCTACGATGTGAAGGAAATGCTCAATCTAGAAAGATCAAGCAAGAATTACTGAAGAAAGAGTTTGAAGGATTCACGTGTTTGGAGAATGAGACTTTGGCAGAGTTATCTACAAGGTTTCATCACTTGTTGAGCGAGATGTTCGCTTTTAAAGTCACTGCCACTCCACAAGAAATGGTGAAGAGATTTGCTGACAGCTTACCAGCAAAATGGAGCGGTTATCTGGAAATTCTCAAGGAAAATGGTGTTCTGGACACAATCATCGTTTATGAGCTAATTCAGAAATTGGAGAACAAAGATATGGAAGAAAAGCTTAAGGCAAAAAGGACACTAACTCCTCAAAATCTAGAGATGTACTTTGGGATTGCAGGAGGTATCAGTGGAGAAAAACCAGCCTCTCAACACGCGAAGCTTCAAACAGCCTTCATCTCAAACACCGGACCTTCCACAACTAATCAGTTTGATCCTTCAGCATACACGCAGATGTATTCAAGATCAGATTCTTCTTCTCAACAACAGTATGTGCAACCGCAACAGCAAGGGTTTTATGGAAGTTCTTCAGGCTTTCAAGCTACTTCTAATCCGAACACTGTCAGATTGGACACTTCCAACTTTTCAAAAGTCAGTGTCGAGATAGCCAAGGAGCATATGGAGATGTTGAACACCTTGGTTAGTGCTTACTGTGGGTTGGTTGCAGGTCAGATTGGAAATATCAATCTAACCAATGAAGATTATCAGCAAGTTGATAAAGAAGAGTTTGAGATGATGGATATCAAATGGGCTCTTGCTAGTGCTATTCGAAGAGCAAAAGAGTTCATGGAAAGGACGGGGAGAACCAACTTGGAAAGCAACAACAACACCAAGTATGGTTTTGATAAGAATGCTGTCACCTGCTTCAACTGTGGTGAAAAGGGTCATTTCAAGCGGGAATGTCAGAAGCCATCTAAGCAAGGCAATCAGAATCCTTTCAGGAATCAAAGACAGCCTCAACAACAACAGAACAACAATTCTGACAGACAAATAGTTCCCGTGGGAGGAAATACATCTGGATCCACAAACACTAATTCCCACAGAGGGTTAGTGGTTCAAGCTGATGAGATATGCAACTGGAGTCTTCAGCTCGGAGAAGGAGGAAATGGTGGAACAGCATGTTATGCTAAAGTGGTTGAGAAGCTAGTTGAACCCGTGTCTGCTGATGAATCTTCGGAAGATGAAGATAGCTCGGGTTATAGTGGGAGCATGAATGGGGAATCAGGTGATGCTGGTGATGCTGGTGATTTGTCAAGTGATGCTTTGGATTTGGAAGTTGAGGAGCTTTTGGCTGAAGCTGAAGCGTTATGCAAGAGGAGATCTATTCTCTGCCAGAAATCTGCTGGAACTTCCGAGAAGCTTGCTAAGTTTTTCTCTGAAGATGGATCTTTTTCTTTTCATACAGCCTTTATGGCTCACGAAGAAGGTCAGACTTCTCAGGTATGTGATACTAACTCTGACTCTACTTCTGCTTCTGTTGAATGTGCAAAGTGTTTAGAATATGCAGAAAAGGAGAGTTTGTTTGAAATCACACAGAAACACAATCAAGAATTGATTGTAGATCTTTCTAAAGCAACCGAAGCTAACTTGTTTTTAACAAGGAATGAAAAGGAATTTAAAGAAACAATTGCGTCATTAAGACATGATGTTTCAGAATTACAAAAGGCTGTTTTGCGGAAACAACATGCTAACAATAATCTTATTGACACAATTGAAAAGCAAATGGTGGAGTTAGCAACAGCTCGGTGTGAATGTGAGACAATTAAGCAGAAATTGGAAAGCTATTCCAATTCCCGCTACGTATTGGATCACATCATTGATGTTCAAAGGAAAAAGGGGGATACAAAATGTATTGGTTACAAATCATGCCCTCCCCCAATGAATCACAATTATTCCAAATTGCCTAATGACGAGGATATGCCCCGTTTTGAACCTACTGTGCCACTCGGTCCAGATGACTTTGCAGCAGGCCTCGGGTTCACAACTGGTACATCATCCTCGGGGCAATCAGAATCTGAGAATGTGTCAGATCCATCGTATGTTAAGGAACAGAGTCCTCCCATTATTGAGGATGCTGATTCTTCGGACGATGAATCTGAAGAAATTGTGAAACAACAGTCTAACTCGGTTACAACAGATATTCCTATCGAGAATCACATTCTGTGTGATCCACCAGTGAAACCGAGTAAGACTGAAATGTCAAAGGCAATGGAATCCCTAGTAGTTAGCCCTGAAGGGAATAACTTGTTGTATACGCTCAAAGGAGATAGCAAAATCTACTCTGACAAAGATTTTTAATTAAAAATGTAAATCAAGATTTAATTGAGCAAATTTTTGAAGGACGTACTGATAAGTTTTTGGGAAACAAAGGTAGCAAAGTAACCGTCACCCAATGTGATCCAATTCCGGGTGAACAAATTAGAAAACAATACGGAAACCAAAAACTACCAGTTGTGTAACACCCCCAAAATACCACCTGCGGAAACCCCCGCGAGGCGTGTTACACATCAGAGTCTGAGCCACCAATCACATTGAAACAATAGAAAATACTTAATAAAACATGTTATCAAACCAATAATGTCGAGTAGCGGAAGCATATAATAAATTGTTTTGTAATCGTTTCATAATAATTCAAAACCAAAGTGTCAATACTAGCAATCTCATAGCTTCGATCCATGACAACTCCAGCACTCCCAGATAGCAAGTCCACGCTCCACAGTTAACGACCTACAAGCATGCAACAAGTGTGTCAGACTACGCTGGTGAGTTCAAGGTATTGCGTACGTGCGAAGTTACCGGGTATTAGTTAAGTCAACTCGTTGTATGTTTCTGATATCGTTGTTAATTCGTTTGTTGTACCGTATGCAGCGTCAATGATGGGAATGCCTAACTCCAATGCCCCACAGGCATTGGTAAAGTCAAGGTATCAAACAACCTTGACCAACTGTAGGAGGTCTTATATCCGCGTTACAAGTTGTCCCAGTAATTAGTTCACGCCCGTCCTTACGGCCCGGTGTGAGGGTGCCAAACCTAATAGCGCTATCAACTAATTACCCCATTGCCTTACAGGCAATCCGGTAAATGATTGTTTCTATGTTTCAGTTGTTTACCCCAAGTTTTCCTTCCGAATGTTTATCAGATGTCCCAAACCACCGGGACGCATGCTTGAGAAAATGCAATGAACTCACCTGGGGTTGCTCGGTATGATTCACACAGTTCAATTAAGTTAATAAGCAATCAACCACGTCCTACCAAAGTTATCATACCAATCAGATTCGCATTCAAGTATTGCACGTAAGTTCCACACGTATAATAACAGGCTGTGCAAGTATTCAACATGGTATTCCACGTAACCAATCACGTAAACAAGCATCACGTAAACAGACAGTGTCCAAGTGTTCAGCCCAATCTGTTGGGCTCGTATTTGTGCAGGCCCAACAACAGCATGTACGATTACATGGTCTCGAGTCGCAACAAGGAAAGGTCCCGAGTCGCAACCAGCGATCTCGAGTCGCAACCAAAGGCGGTTACGAGTCGCAACGGGACTCGCAACTGGGGTCTCGGCTTGTCATGGTCCGGTTACGAGTCGCAACAGGACTCGCAACCGTGGTTTCGGTTCATGCTGTTCGTGTCGGTGTGTGTGTTGGTTTCGACTCGCAACCGTGTGTGGTTTCGAGTCGCAATGGGAGATCCCGACTCGCAACCTCCTGTCGTAACCGGATGTGTAACTGATTTCCTGATTTACAGCTCATAATTTCCGTAACTGATTATGCACAAATTTGGAAATTCAATCATGATCAATTAACAGTTTTGTTTATCATCAAAACGGATCAAACAGCAGTTTCTAAACAGAATCATGTATGTTCATATTATCATCATCAAGAACAGTGGATCGGATCATGTGACAATCGATTTCATAAACTATCAAGCAACCTAAATCATGTTCCCAAATCATAACATCACAACCGGTTAACAAACATCATATCCGATTAGATACAAACATGGCCGATTCATGAACATTAACAGTTAACATCATAATCAAACATATTATCATGCAACAATACTCACAAGAACTTTCATATAACAACCAATTCCTCAACAATATTCAAACCATCAATAAACATAACAATCACTAACCGAATTAAAGAAGAGACAAGAATGATCCTCGGTTGTAGGGTGTGGGTGTGTCGCCGGGTTCCAAGTAGCCGAGAGGGAGAGAGAGTTCTTTAGGGTTTGTGTGTGTTTGTGAGATAATTGTAACAAATGAGAGAACTTCCTCCACTAGTGAGTGTTTACACGGTTTAAGAGAGTGGGCCGTCCCCTCATCGGGCCGCCCTAACGGTCTCGAGTCCATCAATCATGGACCGAATGAGTTGTGTAGGCAAATGGGTCGTGTATTCGGGTTATGTAACATATAACATATATCACGATTTCACATAAAACACATATATCATGTTATTCACTAATGTTCACACAATCACGTAATGTTACACAAAACAGGTTCGAAATACGAGTTGTCACAGTATCCCCAACTAAAAGGAAATTTCGTCCCGAAATTTGGTACGCACTCACTAACGTAAGCTATACAGGTTAAAGCTAGGTAGGTTACATCGTTTGCTGGTTTTCCTGGGGTGTCACATCCTCCCCAACTTGAATGGGAATTTCGTCCCGAAATTCGCTAGTTGCCTCAACTCTAGGTTCACTAGGTTCTGCCTGATCTGTGGGAAACAAATGTGGATACTTAAGTTTCATCTGGTCCTCGCGTTCCCACGTGAACTCTGGACCCCGTCTCGAGTTCCAACGAACTCTGACAATCGGTATGCGGCTGTGCTTACGAACTTTGACTTCCCGATCCATGATTTCAATTGGTTCTTCGACAAACTGCAATTTGTCGTCTATCTTTAGTTCTTGGAATGGTACTACTAGTGTTTCGTCAACCAAACACTTCTTTAGCTGTGATACATGAAATACATCATGGACATTACCCAACTCAGCAGGTAATTCCAACCTGTAGGCCACCTTTCCAATCCGTTCTAAAATTTTGAAGGGTCCTACATAACGAGGGTTTAGTTTGCCGCGTTTCCCAAAACGCACCACACCCTTCCAGGGTGAGACCTTTAGCATAACTCGGTCATTAACTTCGAATTCCAACGGCTTACTACGCTTGTCAGCGTAACTTTTCTGACGATCGCGAGCTGCGGCCATACGGTTTCTGATCTGCACGATGCTTTCTGATGCTTCAAGGACAAACTCAGGTCCTGTGATCTGACTATCTCCCACCTCATGCCAACAGAGAGGTGAACGACATTTCCGTCCGTACAGTGCTTCGAACGGAGCTGCCTTAATACTTGAATGGTAGCTGTTGTTGTAGGAGAATTCTATCAACGGTAGGTGTTTCTCCCATCCTTTTCCAAAGTCGAGTACGCATGCTCGAAGCATGTCTTCAAGTGTTTGGATGGTGCGCTCGCTTTGACCATCCGTCTGCGGGTGATAAGCGGTACTCATGTCGAGTTGGGAACCAAACGATTTATGCATAGACTGCCATAACTCTGAAGTGAAACGCGGATCACGGTCTGAAATGATAGAAGTTGGCACTCCATGCCTAGCAACCACTTCCTTGAGATACACTGCTGCCAGCTGAGAAAACTTGTCCGTTTCCTTGATTGCTAGGAAGTGTGCTGATTTCGTGAGGCGATCAACAATCACCCAAATAGTGTCATTCCCAGCCTGAGTTCTTGGTAGTCCTGTCACGAAATCCATAGCGATCTGTTCCCACTTCCATGTGGGTATCTCTGGTTGCTGCAGTAGACCTGAGGGCTTTTGATGTTCTGCTTTGACTTTAGCACAAGTCAAACATTTGCTGACGTAGGTTGCTATATGAGCCTTCATGCTGGGCCACCAGTAAGTAGTTTTCAGGTCGTGGTACATCTTATCTGATCCAGGATGTACGGAGTAACGTGACTTATGTGCCTCTTCCATTACAAGTTCCCGTAAGTTGCCAAAGAGCGGGACCCAAATGCGTCCAGTTACGTAGTAAGCGCCGTCTCCCTTTTGTTCTAGTCGTTGTCTCGAGCCACGTAAAGCTTCAGCTCGAACATTCTCTGGTTTCAACGCTTCTAACTGAGCGTCTCGTATCTGGGAAGGGAGATTGGACTGAATCGTGAGTTGCAATGCTCGCACACGCCTAGGTGCGTTATCCTTCCTGCTGAGGGCGTCGGCTACAACGTTCGCCTTGCCCGGGTGATACTTGATGGCACATTCATAATCGTTCAATAACTCCACCCATCGTCGTTGTCGCATATTCAACTCTTTCTGGTCGAAGATGTGCTGGAGACTCCTATGGTCGGTGTAGATGGTGCATTTGGTACCGTACAGATAGTGTCTCCAAATCTTCAACGCAAACACCACCGCTCCTAGCTCCAAGTCGTGTGTCGTGTAGTTCTTCTCGTGCACCTTCAGTTGTCGAGAAGCATAAGCGATCACCTTCTCGCGTTGCATCAACACGCAACCGAGACCCTGAATTGACGCGTCACAATAAACCACAAAATCTTCGGTGCCCTCTGGCAAAGACAAGATCGGTGCACTGCAAAGTTTCTGTTTTAACATCTGGAAGGCCTCTTCCTGCTTCGTTCCCCACGAGTACGCCGTGTGCTTCTGTGTCAGTGAGGTGAGAGGTTGCGCGATTTTCGAGAAGTCTTTAATAAACCTTCGATAGTATCCGGCGAGACCAAGAAATTGACGTACCTCAGACGGAGTCTTTGGTGCCGCCCAATTCTTAACTGCATCCACCTTCGCAGGGTCCACATGTATCCCTTTCTCGTTAACAACGTGCCCAAGGAAATGCACTTCCCGAATCCAAAAGTCGCACTTAGAAAACTTTGCATACAGTTGTTCCCTCCTCAAGAGTTCCAAGATGAGACGTAGGTGACGCTCGTGATCTTCCTTGTTCTTGGAGTAGACCAAGATGTCGTCGATAAACACTATAACAAACTCGTCGAGATATGGCTTGCACACGCGGTTCATAAGATCCATGAAAACTGCTGGTGCATTGGTCAATCCAAACGGCATGACCAAAAACTCATAGTGCCCGTAGCGCGTTCGAAAGGCTGTCTTGGGAACATCCTCTTCCCTAACCCTTACCTGGTGATAACCCGACCTTAAGTCGATCTTTGAATAGAAACTCGACCCTTGCAACTGGTCGAACAAGTCGTCGATACGTGGTAACGGATAGCGGTTCTTAATGGTCACCTTGTTGAGCTCTCGATAGTCGATACACATACGGAATGACCCGTCTTTCTTCTTTACGAACAAAACTGGGGCTCCCCAAGGCGAAGAACTGGGTCGAATAAAGCCCCTGTCCAACAACTCCTGCAGTTGATTAGACAGTTCCTGTAACTCTCCTGGTGCTAACCGGTAAGGAGCTCGAGCAATTGGAGCTGCTCCCGGTGCAAGGTCAATTTGAAATTCTACTTGACGGTGAGGAGGTAACCCTGGTAGCTCCTCTGGAAATACATCAGCGAATTCTCGCACTACTGGGAGATCCTCAATCTTACTCTCTTCAGACTGAGCGTTGGTAACTAGCGCTAACAGTGCAGGATACCCCTTTTGTAGATACTGTTGTGCACGCATGGCCGTGATAATCCCAACCATCGTCCCACTACGATGTCCTTGAACTAACAGTGACTCTCCATCAGGGAGAGGAATACGCAAAATCTTCTCCTTACATAGAATTTCTGCCTGGTGCTTAGACAACCAATCCATGCCTACCACTATGTCAAAACTACCGAGCGTAACGGGAAGGAGGTCAATATCAAACACCTGACCCACGAGATCTAGTTTGCACCCAAAAAGGACGTTCGAGGCTTCTATCGTCTTACCATCTGCTAGTTCTACTACTTGTTTAACCTCTAAGGGTGTTGGGGTTATCCCTAATCGTTGACTAAACTCTAGGGACACGTAACTCCAATCGGCACCCGAATCAAATAATACAGAAGCAATACGATCGTTAACAGGAAACGTACCAGTTACAACGTTGCCGTCATTCCTGGCATCCCCTGCTCCAAGCTGAAACACTCTGCCCCGAGCACCATTACCCCCGTTGTTGCCGTTATTGTTGTTGTTTCCAGCATTGTTGTTATTCGGGCGGTTGTTGTTGTCGTTGGCGTTCTGGTTTAACTGAGGACAATCCCGTTTAAAGTGGCCCTCATCCCCGCATTGAAAGCACCCCTTCCTGAAACCCTGGTTCTACTGGGGTGGTTGTCCCTGTTGTCTCTGATTCTGCTGGTTCTGTTGCTGCTGGTGCCTGGGCTGTGAAGCCCTGCAATCCTTGGCCTCATGGCCCACTTTACCACACCTGCGACACGTGCGACTACATGGCCCGAAATGATGGTAGCCACACTTATTACACTGTGGTTTCTTTCCTGCATACGAGCCCTGACTTTGACCACTTCCCTGGCCTTGATTGACAGACGACGACTGGCTGATGTTGCGGTTGCTGTTGTCTGGCCTTTTCTGATTTTGGCCAGCACTGGATGCCTTGTCATAATCACTCCACTTCCGCTTGTTATCATTAGCAGACGCAGTGGCAGTGGGTGTAGCAGCAGCAGTGGCTGAAATGCGCGGAGGTAACGATCCGCTCTCCACCTCTTGATCCACAATCTTGTGAGTCAGACGAACGATCTGTGTCAAATCATTGAGATGGGCTGCAGTGACCAAGCTCTTCACACGCGGAGGTAACCCTCTAATGAATAACTCAATTCTCCTAGGCATAGGCCGGGACAAGTTTGGGCACATGTCGGCCAGTTCGTATTGTCGCTTCACATACGCTTCAACTTCCGACCCAACCATCTTCAAGTTGTAATACTCGTTTTCCAGTTTCTCGATTTCATCCCGAGGACAGTACTCCTCCCTGATCAGTTCTTTAAAATCTTCCCAAGTTGTGGCATTCGCTGCCTCAATGCCCAACAACTGCACTTGGGCGTTCCACCATGTTAGGGCACCATCAGCCAAGGTACCCGCAGCATATTTCACCCTGTCCCCGGCGGGACAGTTACAGATAGCAAACACGGATTCTGCTTTTTCGAACCATCTTAGGAGTCCCACAGCCCCTTCAGTCCCGGTGAAGGTCTGTGGCTTGCAGTCCATAAACATTTTGAAGGTACACACAGGCTGGTTAGGTTGGGGTTGCGCTTGTTGACCTAAATAACGGGAGGAAACACATTATAGGAATGAAAAGACGTGTATGTGGTATAAGAATAAGGAGTACTTGGTACATTCCGTACCAGCTTGATAGGCTGCTAGAGCCTCAGCCACGCGGGTATTGATTAGGTCAGTCAACTCAGCCTGAGTCATGTTGATGTTGCCACGTCCGTGTCCTCGTCCACTCATGTTTCTATAGTTGGGAATAAACCGGTTTAGAAATCGAAACGAGATGGAAGTCAGGTGTCATACAGATATCTATATACTACCAAGTTTGCACATAGTAAGGCAGAACCCTTCTCACGCTCGATAAGCCTCACTGGGACTTGCATGCACCTCGCGTTATTATTAAGTGTGCACCCATAATAATAAGGCGATTTGCATGTTCATCTCAGAGCCTCTTAGCTTGCGCTCGAAGTTTCCCCCGTTCAAATAACACAACAGCTGATATCATAGTTCTATGGTTCACATGAGTCGAAGAGTAGTGTCACACTATCAAGTCACTATGGTGTTTAATGTATCAGTTCATATACGTTGTGGGTGTGTGACTGCTAAGCAAGTAATGTATAAAGTGAGAGAGAAGCGAACCTTGCAATCTGGTGCTGAGTGTCATGATCGATTGTCGAAGTTGTTCGGTTATAGTCTGGTTTTACAAAACGTTTTAAAACCTAGTTCACTATAACCAGTGGCTCTGATACCAAACTGTAACACCCCCAAAATACCACCTGCGGAAACCCCCGCGAGGCGTGTTACACATCAGAGTCTGAGCCACCAATCACATTGAAACAATAGAAAATACTTAATAAAACATGTTATCAAACCAATAATGTCGAGTAGCGGAAGCATATAATAAATTGTTTTGTAATCGTTTCATAATAATTCAAAACCAAAGTGTCAATACTAGCAATCTCATAGCTTCGATCCATGACAACTCCAGCACTCCCAGATAGCAAGTCCACGCTCCACAGTTAACGACCTACAAGCATGCAACAAGTGTGTCAGACTACGCTGGTGAGTTCAAGGTATTGCGTACGTGCGAAGTTACCGGGTATTAGTTAAGTCAACTCGTTGTATGTTTCTGATATCGTTGTTAATTCGTTTGTTGTACCGTATGCAGCGTCAATGATGGGAATGCCTAACTCCAATGCCCCACAGGCATTGGTAAAGTCAAGGTATCAAACAACCTTGACCAACTGTAGGAGGTCTTATATCCGCGTTACAAGTTGTCCCAGTAATTAGTTCACGCCCGTCCTTACGGCCCGGTGTGAGGGTGCCAAACCTAATAGCGCTATCAACTAATTACCCCATTGCCTTACAGGCAATCCGGTAAATGATTGTTTCTATGTTTCAGTTGTTTACCCCAAGTTTTCCTTCCGAATGTTTATCAGATGTCCCAAACCACCGGGACGCATGCTTGAGAAAATGCAATGAACTCACCTGGGGTTGCTCGGTATGATTCACACAGTTCAATTAAGTTAATAAGCAATCAACCACGTCCTACCAAAGTTATCATACCAATCAGATTCGCATTCAAGTATTGCACGTAAGTTCCACACGTATAATAACAGGCTGTGCAAGTATTCAACATGGTATTCCACGTAACCAATCACGTAAACAAGCATCACGTAAACAGACAGTGTCCAAGTGTTCAGCCCAATCTGTTGGGCTCGTATTTGTGCAGGCCCAACAACAGCATGTACGATTACATGGTCTCGAGTCGCAACAAGGAAAGGTCCCGAGTCGCAACCAGCGATCTCGAGTCGCAACCAAAGGCGGTTACGAGTCGCAACGGGACTCGCAACTGGGGTCTCGGCTTGTCATGGTCCGGTTACGAGTCGCAACAGGACTCGCAACCGTGGTTTCGGTTCATGCTGTTCGTGTCGGTGTGTGTGTTGGTTTCGACTCGCAACCGTGTGTGGTTTCGAGTCGCAATGGGAGATCCCGACTCGCAACCTCCTGTCGTAACCGGATGTGTAACTGATTTCCTGATTTACAGCTCATAATTTCCGTAACTGATTATGCACAAATTTGGAAATTCAATCATGATCAATTAACAGTTTTGTTTATCATCAAAACGGATCAAACAGCAGTTTCTAAACAGAATCATGTATGTTCATATTATCATCATCAAGAACAGTGGATCGGATCATGTGACAATCGATTTCATAAACTATCAAGCAACCTAAATCATGTTCCCAAATCATAACATCACAACCGGTTAACAAACATCATATCCGATTAGATACAAACATGGCCGATTCATGAACATTAACAGTTAACATCATAATCAAACATATTATCATGCAACAATACTCACAAGAACTTTCATATAACAACCAATTCCTCAACAATATTCAAACCATCAATAAACATAACAATCACTAACCGAATTAAAGAAGAGACAAGAATGATCCTCGGTTGTAGGGTGTGGGTGTGTCGCCGGGTTCCAAGTAGCCGAGAGGGAGAGAGAGTTCTTTAGGGTTTGTGTGTGTTTGTGAGATAATTGTAACAAATGAGAGAACTTCCTCCACTAGTGAGTGTTTACACGGTTTAAGAGAGTGGGCCGTCCCCTCATCGGGCCGCCCTAACGGTCTCGAGTCCATCAATCATGGACCGAATGAGTTGTGTAGGCAAATGGGTCGTGTATTCGGGTTATGTAACATATAACATATATCACGATTTCACATAAAACACATATATCATGTTATTCACTAATGTTCACACAATCACGTAATGTTACACAAAACAGGTTCGAAATACGAGTTGTCACAAGTTGAGCGAAAACAACAAGTCAATTCAGGAAAGGGTAAGGGCCAGGTATAGGGAAAGAAGGCTCAAAACAAGAATGCTCAAGCACCAAAAGTTCAGCAGCCTAAGACTGAACAACCAAAGGTTCAACAACCTAAAGTTGAGCAGTCTAAGGCTACTCAACCTAAGGCTGCACAACCTAAAATTCAACAATCTAAGGTTGAGCGACCTAAGGTTCAACAGCAAAAGGTGCAAAACAAAAGAGCTCCAGCTAAGAAAAGAGAACAGAAAGTGAACTTTGTTGGATCCAAGGGTACGTACAAACTTGAAACATTTCAAAATAAATCTAACATTGATTTTGTAAAACAAGTTAGAATTTTAAAACGAAATGATCAGAACAATTATACCCAACACACCAATGGATGTGACTTAGGTCCAAGCACATCTAGATCACAAAGTTCAGCGTCTGGTTCTCCGTCTGGTCATCAACATGTTTCTCCGAGGTTTGTAGAGCGGAGAATGTGTTTTGAATGTGGCACAGTTGGGCACATTGTAAGATACTGCCCATACCTGCAAAAGTTGAAAGGAAAAAACGAGTGCTCTCCAAGAAACCAATTACCAAAAACAACCGGTTTCCCCGAAACAAGACCCACGTGTCTTGAAAGAAAGGGAAAAGAAGTTAAAACAAAAGAACCAAAAAGTAATTGAGAAGGCCTTAAAATCAGAGGTCAAAGAAGAAAAACCTGTACAAGCTAAATCCATAACTGCAAAACCAGTAAATGCAAAAACAATTAATTCAAATACTGGTAAGGGACAACAAGCTTGGAAACAAAAACAGGTAATTCAGTCAGGGGGAGCACCAGAGGTTCTATTTCCTAATCATCAAGTGATTGAAATCACTTTCCTTGATGATCAAGGACGACCCAAGTCCACAAAGGCTTGGGTCCCCCTCTCCAACTAATCTCTGAATGAGTGTGCAGGATGTTCCAGGAGGAACTATTGATAGTCTTAGGATTGTTTGATAGTGGAGCGTCCATGCACAAGTTTGGCGACATAAGGATCCGAAATATTGATATATCTAGGAGAGTGTAGTTGCCATTGATGGAGAGAGAGGAAAGAAAAAGGAAAGAAGAAGGATATGTTGGGAAAGAATGTGGTTGAATGAAGTTGCAAAATTCGACCAAATGAAGAACATGCCAAAAGTTGGTTGTTATGGTTTTTGATCGGGTCTTCAGGAAAGAATTCAATGAAATATGTGCAGAAGCCTTGGCATGGATTGAACATTTGCACACCATTTCTGAAAGAGAAAGTCAAAGACCTTCGCTGGTGCAATATGGAAGACCAGCCGGACCCGGAGGTTTATGATCTTGTTGCTGTCAAGAGATTTCTCAGTAGCTACAAATTCGACCTTGAAGTCCACACCGAGTGGATATCAAGTTTGGGAGAGCACTCAGATTCCTTGCAATGCACGAAGCAGTTGCAGGATACGGTTTTGAACTTCTAATCTCTCTTATGCTTGTCGATATTTAAGCTGCTTTATGAATTATTATCATCTTATACAACACTTTTTGGCCTGACACGTTGATCTCGTATATCACCTCACACGTGATTGTTTCTTTATGAAACTCGTCAATGTTGTCATGGTCCGCACCGCTTACCGACATGCCAACTCATTTTCCCAAAAATTCGATAAAATCATTTCTGATTAAAATTAATTTTGGTAAACGGGATTAAGGTCAAGCAAGAGTAAAACCAACATCGGAAAATCATTTTTGTAAATACCTCTGTGTTTTTAACTTTTCTCTTAGTTTATTGATTTTAGGGGGAGTAAATCCAAAATCTGAAAATCCAAAAACATCGAAAAATTTCAAAAACACAAAAACAATAGAAAAACAAAAATGAGTTTCCTGGCGAGCAAAAGAGAAAATGATAGTACATCAGTGGTCTATTCAAACCTCTTTAAACCTTAAATGAAAAACGATAAGCAGCTCTATATAAGATGTATCGGTAGGCTCACAATCATTTTAAAGTGTGCAGGGTGATATAAATCTTAAATCGACTGAAGACCAGGTGGGAACCATTCATTGGCATATGGTCTTAGTACCGAAATTTCGTTTGATAGATTGCCGAGGTTCTGAGATATTCGGTCTTTATGCTGCTTATCATCTGGGTATCATGGTTGTATCTTTTACTGAAAAATAACGGGGACGCAAGTCTAGATCTTCCATGATACTATACATACGTGTACATATTACATACTGCATTCGACCTCAATAAGTGATAAACAATCACATGTCCATATCAAATAAGTGATAAAATATCACATTTATCCGGGAGTCAAGTTCGTCTCTCTGCTGTACGAAAGTACTGACCTGTTCACGGACTTGCTCCTGTGCCCTCATGCATATGAAAATCAAGTTCCTCATCAATAAGTGATTATATCACATAGGGCTTGTTTTCAAATCAAAATAAGTGAGAATCTCAAATCATATATGGTCAAACAGATGATAATCGGTATACTCACCGGTAAGATGAACCCTCGTGCATACGTTGATACGGGAATGTGTCGTGATGTGGATGAACACCGGTCGGTAAGTATAAATCATACCTTAACGTATCCCCTAAACATGATTACATCTGATAAGTTGAGTTAAGTGGACAACAATACTGATAATTGTTATAGGATGTTTATCTTAATGTTAACTAACTGAACAACAAGAGTGTTTTGGCATGACCGTACACTGATATGATTCTCTTACCCTCGAAACTCGCAAAAAGAATGTCTGTATATTTTTGTTTACTGCTTTCAGTCTTTACATTTGAAAAATTCAAAAATACCAAAAAGATTTTATTTCCACTTTATTTTCGATCGTACGATGTTGGAGCTCGAGTCTTTGCTACCTGAAACCTGAACAAAAACCGAATTGACTAAATCTTCATAAACGGTCGAAATTTGCAAGTTTTTGAAAGTTAAATCTAAAACTGACAAATTTATTAAACTTTCAAATTGTCGGACGTGTTTGATTGTGACATGGTCATACGTGTGTCATTTGTTTATACTAACTATATTCCAAGCAGTTGTTCTCATTACGCGTTTAGATTTCTTGCATGTGCAGATTCTAAAGGCAAGGAGAACATGGTCGATGACAAGCTTCAGAATGAAGACACGACGTGAAGGCACTCAAATGATGAAGTTGATCGAGTTGCTGCTGACCATCATCAACACCACAAGGATCTCAAGCTGTAAAGATCAAGTCATTCACAAGCATAACTCAAGGGGGAGCTTATGTTAAGGGGGAGTTTGTCAACACACTTCCTACATGATACAGGTAGTTTGTTGATACACTCTCAGCTTTCAAGACGTGAAGACTTTGAAGATCCTCCGACATTGAAGACTTAAAAGGACATCAGAGTCTTGAAGACACGAAGATCAAAGATGACCAAAATCGAGACAAAGCTACAGCCAAGGGGGAGTTTGTTGGTGCACTTATGTCTGTACTTTGTATGTTTTCGGTCATGATGTAAAACGATGTCTTTGTTAGTCTGTAAGTTGACCAAGTCAACCGTCCTCCTGGTTTGACTTGGCCGAACAGTTAGAAAATGGTTGTCATACATCTCTGTCGAAGGATAGCTCATCGAAGGATATTGTAGATCCTTCGATGACCACGAAAGATATGCTTCGATGGATTTTGATGGACCTCGAAGGATACACCATCCTTCGAGGTATTTGTGGATCCTTCGATGGCTTTGACATCGATAGATGATCCTTCGATCATCTATCGGATCCTTCGGACAGGCAACCAATGCTGGGTATATATATACCCATGCAGTGTGTGTTCATCAGTTAGTAGACACAAGAGTTAAGACAGATAGTTGAGAGACACTGCTGTGAGAACACACACACACTTAGAGAGTTTGCAATACAGATTTGTAAACATTGAGCTTGTAACCGAACCCTTCATTCGTATTAATACAAGTTGTGTTAATCGGTGAAACTTTGTGTGTTGTGCTTGTGCTTGTTCAACTCGGTTTGCATACTAGCTTGGATTCCGCACTTGCTAGTGTGTTAGTATAACAAGGTTAAGGTTGAACCTCATCATCCAAGAGGGACCTACACTCCCACTATCACCAAATCCCCTGACCGGCTTAAACTTAGACCCCCGACCACATTCAACTGACATCCCCAAAGCACCAGGATTCAAGTTCGCAAATTGAACCTTCTTCCGCTTACTAGATTCAGTGAACCAGACTTTATGTTGTACAGGGACGACTACTCCCTCAGCAGGTATCTCAACTAGATACAACGATCCTCGTCTACTCCCACAGGCAACAACAAGATTTCCATCAATCACCTTCCACTTCCCACCACCAAACTTAACATCTAGTCCCTGTTTATCCAGTTGACTAACAGAAATAAGTTTCTTCGTTAAACCTGGAATTACCCTGACGTTCTTTAAGTTCCATGTAGTGCCCAGTGGAGTCTTCAGATTGACATCTCCTATACCCGTAACATTAAGAACATGACCATTAGCTAATCGTACCTTTTCAAAGTCTCCTTTTTTCAGATTCACCATCGTCTCCCCGCTGTGCATGGCGTGAAACGAAGAACCAGAATCCATAGCCCAAGAATCTATAGACTCTTCACAGCAAACCAGTACGTCAACGTCAGATTCATCTGACACAACACTGTTTACATGCTGCTTACCATCCTCTTTCTTAGGATCAGGACACTCGTTTTTAACATGCCCCTTTTCACCACAGTTTCAGCACCTCACATTCTTCCCAGCTTTAGACAAGCTTTTCCCACGACTCCCACTGCTTCTGTTTTTACCTCTTCCCCTGCTAACACTGAGCATTCCAGAAGTAGATCCTCCACTGGTGTTCCTCCGGCGAACGTCTTCACCTAAAACACTATCCCGGACCCGATCAAACTTCAAATTTCCAGTTCCAGCAGTTTCAGTGACCGTTGTCACAAATCTTGACCAATTATCAGGTAAGGAAGATAACAAAACCACAGCCTGAGTGTCATCATCCAACTTCATGCCCACAGTTGCTAATCTGGACAAAACTGAATTGACCTTGTTAATGTGATCAGCAACTGAACTGCCTTCGTTCATTCTCATATTAAACAGTTCCCTCATCAAGAACACCCTATTACCGGCAGACGGCTTCTCATACATATTTGACAGAGCTTCTAACATATCACTAGCAGTTGTTTCTTTCATGATATTAAATGCAAAGCTCCTCGTCAAAGCCAATGTAATTTTACCTCTTGCTGTTTTGTCCGTTGAGTTCCAAATTGCATCGGCAGCTTTATCCATTCCAGCAGGTTTTTCTTCCAGTACCACATCCAAATCGCATTCACCAAGCAACGCCTCTATTTGCATTCTCCACCAAGCAAAATCAGTACCGTTGAACTTTTCGATTCGGAACTTCCCGTCTTCAGCCATAGCAAACGAGAAAAACCAGAAAAAACCACAAGGAACCAAGCGACCGAAACTCGAGCAACTTTCAATAAACCAGAAACCTGAAGTACCCGAACCAATGACTTCTCTTGCAAACCCGAGCGTAAAATCAGCGAATAACCAGGGTTCAAGAACCGAAACCCTAATCACCAAACACCCCAAAACCACCAGATCTGCAACAGCAAACCCTACGGCGCAAACCCTAGACCTTACGAGCCGTAACCAGAGAATAGGTACGGGCCGTAAACAAGTCGGCGACGGCAGCAACAGCAGATCAAGATCTCTCGTCCAGCTCCCTCCTTCTCATGCGATAACCGTGTGAACCGTGTATTTTACTGAACCTTTGGCTCTGATACCACTTGTTAGGGGTATTGGATCAGAGTAGGCTCGAGCGGAAGCGGGACAAACACACACACACACTAGCAGAAAATAAAGAACACGAGAATTTACGTGGTTCGGTCAAGGTGACCTACGTCCACAGGTTGCAACTAGGGTTTTACTTTTATTAGATGCTCACAACTGTTTTCAGAATGACACAGACTACAGTTGCATCATAGGTATTTATAGAACAAGATTAGGGTTTTCTACTTGGTCAACAAGTTAACTAAGTGGGCCTAATAACTAGGGCCGGCTAACCCTAACTAGGGCAGGCTAACCCTAATTAGGTCCGGCTACCCTAAAGCCTACGAACCCAACAAGGTACGCATTGGGAGGGGGTGTACTTACACTCGAACCCGGAGAATGCAAACATGTAAAACGATTAAGATATGCACTGGGAGGGGGTGTACTTACACTCGAACCATGAAAATGCAAACATGTAAAATGATGTAGACATGTATTGGGAGGGGGTGTACTTACACTCGAACCCGAAGAATATAAACATGTAGAATAATCAAGATATGCATTGCGAGGGAGTGTACTTACACTCGAACCCGGAAAATGTGAATATGTCTCTAAACGGGTCGTTTTTGTAAAACGTCAAACTCGAGGACAAAGTCGGAATATAAAAGTGAAGCGAAGTCTTAATGCATACCGGGAGGGTTGCAATAATAATGATTTAGGTAAAACACCCGGTTGATGGGTAGGAATTTAAACACATGTGTAAATCAAGAGACGTGAACGCGGGTTGAAAATTCAAAAGACTTAGATTATGAATTATGACTATAAAATTTCGTAAAAGAAATTTTGAATAAATATGTTCAACTATTTTAAAGTTGAACGGGTCGAATATAATATCATGCCGGACAACATGAGTAAACGCAAGCAGGATAAGGGTAGCGTTAAAAGCAAAAGAATAATGAGCCCGTCAATGGGACATAATCAAATATGAACGTATGCAAACTGGATAATAGTAAGCATAAGATAAACCGACGCATACATGACGTGAGAAGTCATAAAGTCGGAAAATTTGTTCGAAAGGAAACGAATGTAGCCTTAGACTACGGTCAAGGACAAAGAAAATACCAAGGCGAAAATAAATGATTTTAAACAAAAACAGGATGCCTTGACACCAAACATGTATTTTAAGAATGACATGAGTAAGGAATGATCTACGGGGTCAACCTAACCTTTGGGGTTATAAACAATGGAAAGGTCTACGAGACTAAAACGACCCACAGGTCATGACTAGAAAGAAATAGATTATAAGGACCTCGCCTTAAAGAGGTGAAAGTCTAATAAAATAGCCTATAAGGCAAAGTGATAAAACCTACGGGTTAATTAGACAAAGCGAGGCAATAAATTGAGAATCCCCGCATAAAACAAAGACTGTAAAAGAATAAATTTTGGACTGTCAATATCCCGGTATGGATAATTGACAAAAGTTAAAGAGAAGATGCTAAATTAAAACTTCAGTTTTTATAAGAAATAACGGTTTTACAAATATAAATTCTAATAGGAATTTAAATAGTAAGCATAAAAGATACAAGTCTTGACACTGATAGGCGCAAGACGATATATTCGAAAAATGAAAGGTTGATATAAATTAAACATGATGTGACACGATCACGGTCAAGAAATGCAATGTGAAGTAGAATCACATTATAACCAAGTGAGCGGTAAAAAGTAACTGGACTAATAAGTCTAGTTAGTGAGACCGGTTAAGGTCATTTAAATAAATTTGGTTGCTTGTAAGCGGTGGATTCGGTATAACTGAACCGAATAATTGAAATTGAAAACAAAAGAAATTGTTGCTAAAAGTGAAAGATTTCACTAAAGACCTTCAAACGGGTCAAAGTAACGGATTCATAAAGAGTTCGATAATATAAAAGCGATGGCTATCGCTAAGTTAACTAAACTAGTAGAAATAACGAAATTACGTTATTTCAAGTTGCATTATGCCGTATGAGATACGTAGATGATTAGTAACCAAAAGGATATTATCATACTTTTCGGGTAATACGAACAATTGGTTAAAATATGAGCAATGCTCAATTGATTATCGAGATCAAATGCATGGAGTTAAACTCGATAAATCATGTAAGAAAAAGGTTTCGAAGACGAAACCTCTTTAAGGGGGTAGACTTGTAACACCCCGAAAACGGGTTTGGTAATCAAACCCCGTTAATACTAAGAGACGGGTAAAATACCGTTAGTGGTAAAATTTTACCCGGTGTATATTAGGACTTAAAAAATAATCCTAATATTAATTAAAAAGGAAAATAAACGCTTTGAGAAAACAAACTATAACAAGCCCGAGTTGACGGGACTTAAAATAAAACGAGTTATAATCTACTCGAACCCACTAAGTTAACTAGGAGTGTTTAACCCAATTAACAAGACGAAATATTACTAGAAATAAGTAGGTTGTAGCCTACTAAATAAATTAACCAAACAAGAGGGGCCAATGTGGGATAACTTGAAAAGTTAATTAATAAAAAAAAAAAAAAACACACACACACACACAGTGTGTGCGTAGAGATCGACCAGGGGAAGCTCCCATGGAGCTCTAACCCTAATTTCAACAAATGCTCCAAATTGAAGCTCAAATCAAGGCCCAAATCAATGCATAAACACAAATTCGTGATCACCTAGTCATGGGGATCACAAGGTATGTTGAATTTTGTCATTTTGTGTTACTTTAAAATTATGATGAACAATCATAATCGAAATTCTGGAATGAATGATGAATCTATGAACATAGTTGTGATGAAATTCATGTTTAGAAACAAACCCTAGTTGAAAACTTGATGAATTATGTTAAAAACTAGGGATTTGATGATTACCCATATGTGTGCTAAGTGGGTTTTATGACAAGAAGATGAACACTTGAATTAGAGTGTTAAATTGATGTTATGATACTAGTACTAGGTGTAGTTTATGAACACTAGACATGGAGGTTTGAATTTTGATGTTAACCTTGGCAAAAATAACTAGTTATGAACTAGTTTGTAAATGAGTAAAAGTATGCCCATTAGGTGTTTGATAAAATGCCTAAATAAATGCTAAAATGTGGAAATTTCGGGTGAAACACATATTTGAATAATATGACAAATTATGCGAAGTATGAACCGATAAGGATTCAAAGCATAAAGTTAATCTAGACTTAATTGTGTAAATGATCAAAAGTAGTTAACTTTTGATAAGTTAAGTTAACTAATGAAGAGGTCGAATAGAAGTTTCGACATAGAAAATAAGTGAGGTGGAATAGTCGTGATTTTTAATGACTAATTTAACCACCTCGTAAATGTTGACAATAGTTTGACGCCTAACGAGCTAGGTGGAGGCTTGGGAAAGAAGCGGTCAAACGAATCAAGCATGAGAAGAAAAGCGTATTCGGGATGCGAGGTAAGTTAAAGCTTACACCTTTTATTTAATTTCTATTGGTCTTATAGATTATGAATAATCAAAAGTCACATTTGACTTATGATGTTTCGACCCGACATGCGCAGTTCGGAACAAAAGACAATAATGATAAACCATGTTGAATGGTTAAAGAGAGCTAATAAGGTCATTTAGTCATGCAATGACTAATAAATAACGAGTTTTAAATGATTTACCTTATAAGGTAAATAAATAAAATTAATAAGGGTAAAACGGTAATGTGGTCACTCGTTGACGATAACCGTTAGTTTTGAAGGACACTTTATGGCGTAAGATATAAAGGGGTCAAAATAATCAAGAAATAGATTTATAAGTAGATTGACCGTACGGTGTAAACCGGTACAAGTCATGTAGACGAGATGATAATAAATCCATCTCGCAAAAGTAAACGGTCATTTAGATCAAACGGGTCAAAAGGTGAAAATATCACCCTCTGAAAATATCGGCTATTGTTTTGTCGAGTTGTATGATTACAGGAATAAATATGGATTGAATGTTGACGTCGCTATTACTTAGCGGCTACTAAGGTAAGGTATCAAAACGGGTCAATATATATTGATTCGGGCCAGGTATGTATAATTGGTCAATTCATCATTAGAACTTGAAGTTCAATGAGGGCTAAACAAGTTAAAATGGACATTGGGTTATCTTTTAAGTAAACCGAATGATTTAAGTTATAGTCATTGTGTTTTGAAAACGTAATGGCTATTTAAACAAGATCCTAGTGTAAAAGTGGAATTTTGGTCAATTACGACACTAAAAGTCTTTTGTTGTAAAGAAAGGATTTAAGATGACCAAAACACCCTCGTAAGCTAAATCGAGCAAACGAATCTTAAGAGTTGTTTAAAAACAAGTTATATGATCAAACAAATACCTTGAATAAGTATAAAAAGTGAAAGGGGTAAATCTTGGGTCAAATAACTCTATATGGGTCTTTGCCGTAAAATGATAGTCCGAGGGATAAAACTCGGAATATATATATCTCCACATTAAATCCACCACAAATATAGTTGTGATGGAGGATTACTTGGTAAGAAATGTGGAAATATAAAGCTAGATACAAATGAAGGCGAATCATGTTTAAAATATACTTAAATACCCTTAACGGGTCAAAATAAGTATACGAGCGAAAATGGGTTTAAATTGTGTAAGAAACCTGTGATTAGAACCTAACATGGTAGATAATACTAAATTAAAGAGGTGCATGTGAAATAAGGATCGAACAAACATGTTTGTTTGATAAAATCACAAACGGGTCAAAATTTTGGTAAAAAGGGTAATAAGCTGAAGACGTAAAAGTCTTAAATTTTGTTAATCCGGATGTTGGATTTTAACTCCATATGATGGAGAATTTAATTACGGTCACGTAGGAAAAAGAATCGCGTAAAACGGACTTGTATAGTGAAAGTTATGCAAGTTCTAAGTTAATATTTGGTGAATTTTCGTAGCTGGGCAAAGTGCAGCAACAGTAAAGGAACTTGCTGCCAAAAAAGGGGCTAGGTGGGGCGTCTAACCCCTAGGTGGGGCGTCTAGCTCCCCGAATCCCAAAATTGTTTAATTTTGTTTCTTTGACTCACATAACTTGTTTAAACTTGTTATTTAACTATCAAAACTAACTTTTAAGTTGGTTTTGATCATAGGTGAATGTCAAGAGTGCCCGGATGAAGATCAAGCTCGATGAGGAACCAAACACGATAAAATACAAGCTTCCGCGCGGCGTTTCGTCGTATCTTTTAAACGACGAATTCAATTACATTAAGTTGTATATTTTTTTAAATTGTAAAAGTTTTAACTAACCTTATTTATCAAAATTACATGTTTGTTTTCGTAAACTATACGAAAACCGTAAAATAATAACAAGGGTGTTACAACATCATGGTTTCAATCCTAAAGTTTGTAAAAAAAAATAAAAAAATATGTACTCTTGACCACCATCAAGTCAAGAATTTTACAAATTACAGTTTTTGGATGTCTTATTTCGTATAGAATTATCAGCATTTACTTTTTTCTTTTGAACGGCCAACGAATCCTTCAAACGGACTACTGGCGAAATTCACCACATCGAGATACATTCGCCTCCGAACCAGGGAAAACCCTCACCTAGGGCCGAAGCCCGTGAACACTCGCCCGAAGGCACGACAGTGCGGTGAGGTAAAACCCGCTTAGTTCAAGGATCGAACTAGCGATCTCCACCTATTTGCCTAGTCTCCCATCATCACCAGGTGCCGCAGAAAATAATGGGGAGGGAAGGAATCGAACTTGGGTCCTTTAGAACACCAAGACTCTCCCTTACCACTCCACCACCACCTCATTGGCATTATCAGCATTTACTTACATATACAAATAACATGGCGGCAATAGTTCTGCCACCTTATTGGTGGAAAATGGGCGGCTGCCCCATCTCTTTTTTTTTTTTCATTATTAATATGATTTTGCTCCAGTTCAAAATGAACTTATGCTTTTACCTCCAACTTAAAATTACGAATTTGCCCTCGGTTTAAAATTATGAGTTTGCTCTCATTTAAAAAATGACAATTTTGCTCCAGTTAAAATTTGTAGTCTTTTCATCGTTTTAGTTTTTCCCTAGCTCAAAATTACGATTTCGCCATGAGTTTAAAATTACGCTTTTGCCCTTAGTTCAAAATAAAATCATGCTTTTGTCCCTAGCTAAAAATTATGATTTTGCCATTCGTTCAAAACTATGATTTTGCCCCAGATCAAAACAAAATTTTGGTTTTGCCCTATTTTAAAAACTTCTGATTTTGCCCCCAGTTAAAATATGTAGTCCTGCCATCGTTTTAGGTTTTTTTTTTTTTTTTCCAAAACTGTAGTAGTTTTTATTTTACTTGGTTGACTCAATCTAACTTTTTTGTAAACCGGGTGTCTAACACTCGCTCATTATTTCTGACAATTTACTATTTTGCCCCAGTTCAGGCTTGCCATCTTTTTTTAGCAAAACTAAAGCAGTGTTTTGGTTTAATTGGTTGACTTGATGTAATTTTTTTGAGATCGTGTTATGAGTAATATGCACAAGTAACTAAAATACATACGTACATGTTATGAATTTAAGAAATATTCGGCTTAATGCCCCGTAACACGGGTGGGGCATCCAACTAGTTTGAAACAAAGAAAAAAAAAACAAAAAAAACTATATTTGAAGAAATCAATACATGCAAAACGACACCGTATTGTGAATAATAAAATGAGTAAAGGCGTTTTCAAAGTTTTGGCGTGGAGGCATGAGGGTGTGTGGCGTGGAGGGGTGTTTCATCAAAATCAGAAGTTTTTGCCAAAATCTGACAGCTAATATTATTTAAAGTTTATGTCTTCTATTGATGTAGAGGCTAGATGTATATGTGGTCTCTCGGGCCGGGTTATTTTTACTTTTTTAACTTATGCATTAAATATATATAAACTCTTTAACAATATATGGTAGTCAATATCTTGAAATCAATAAACTCTTTAACAATATGTGGTAGTCAATATCTTGAAATAATTTTTCATGTGACTTTGTTGAACAATTAGCCGATTATTTAACAATTAGTATAAGTCTATAAAAGTTAAAACTCATTAAAACAATTGTATTCAAATGATATTTGTAGAGAATCGTTAAGAGTTGTATAAATATACTTCTACCAACACCTTGAGGGTTTTTAGATTATCCGTTCAAAAATGTTAGGAGATGTTGAAGGGTTATGTCATGGAAGAAGTTGTATGCAACATGTACCTCTTTCGGACATAAATAGTAAATTGCGCGGTCATATGTTTGGGAAAATGTATACGGGTGAGAGGGGTGGTCACTTTTTTAGGGTAACTTTCCGTCAATGATTTTTTGCCATGTCAACTTCTCTCTCCAACTTCCCTCTTGCCCTGGGTGGTTCACTCAAACCATTTAAAAAATAAAAAATAAAAATGTATGATTTGTTGGAAGAGAGTGGGACCCACTATACACCCTTCTCTCTCCTCTTCCCTCCTCTCCCCTTGTGCGGTGAACAGTCCCCGAATTCACAGTCACCGTGCGGTGACTTGGTTGACGGCGCCGGTGTTCCCGCGAGGCAAACAAACTCCCCGACTCCATTCCCGCACCCACCCGGTTCACCCTACTTTGAATCCTGATGATGTTTTGGGATCTTTTGATCCATCTTTATTGTCATCATTGCAATATGTTGTATTGTCTCTCTATCTCGACTTTTTGATGAAATACTTTAGTTTTGTTTAACTTTTGACGGGTTTGTTGTTTTTGTCTTGTGGTGTATTGATGAAATACTTTAGTTTTGTTTAATTTTGATGGATTTGTTGTTTGTGTCTTGTGGCGTAAACAAAAATTTAAAGTTGTTTTTTTTTATTTCTTTTTCCTAATATTAAACTTTTGATGATAAAGTGGCTTTGTGTGATATTTTATGGTGTGAATTTAACTTTAAAATTTGGATTTGCATTTGTTCAAAATTCATAAGTGACTAGTGAGGGTTTGGGGATATAAAGTGGAAGAAGGGATTTGAAGATATGTCATTTTTACTTGTAATGGGAGTTTAAGTTTAAAGCGAAGTGGTTGATCCGAAATGAAGCTTCTTTTATCGGTGGAAGGAGGTTTTTTTTTTTTTTTTTTTTTTTTTTTTTTTTTTAACAGCGTACGATTAGGATGTTGTTAACCGAGTTAGTAGTTACTATGTTAGTATCACCAAGTAAGTATTAAAATCACCCTAGTTGAGCGACGAACAGTGGCGAAGGATAATGGATGCTCGGGGGTGCACCCGCCCACCCCAATGTTTCGGTTAGAAGTGTATGTGGTGCGATTTTTTGTCCGAAAAAATTTAAAATTATATAGGATTGTCCCCCGATTATTTTTCCTAAATAATGGGTAGTTTGGTAAATATATTATAACTCTTATTTTATTTGTTTAACCCTAGATTACCGACCACACAATAAAATTAATATCTCACAAATAGCTTGATGATTTACATAGAAAAAGACATTGCTGATAAGTTTGATTCGAAAGACATAATTCATGAATTCAAAAATCTTAAAAGGTCGACGGGCTGAGTTGTAATTCTTCGTCCAGGTTCCATGTATCTCGTATCATTATATATATATATATAGGTCTTTTGTTTGTTATACAATATTTAGTTTTTCTATGTGCAAGAACAAGTTATTTGAATGAATGAATTTTTTTAGTTTTATTTGAAACTATTATTATTTGACCTGACCTGACCTGAATTGAATAGCCGACCCGACCCGACCCGAAACATAACGATAAGAATTTTTTTTGGGTCTCATCACTTTACGCCCCCTCGAAACTTTTAGTCAAGCTCCGCCACTGGCGACGAAGAAGAACGTAATATGGAGATTGTAGCAGAGGTTGAAAAATTTATTTGAATTTATTTGTTTATTTTAATTTTAATGTGTAAAGATAAAATATCCATTTCCTATCAAATGTCAATTATTGTTACGAGGGGAAGGTTCATTTGAGAAAAATTTAATGTGAGAAGAAAAAGAAGAAAGAGACATATTAGTAAAATGCTATTTCATTTATAACTCATATTATTAATGTTTCTCTCTTTAATTAATTAGTCAACTAATCATTAATTATCCTACATATAATCTATAAAACCTACACATATCAAAATTTTCCTACATATACCCGACACATTATAGAATTTTATCCTACACAGTCGAAATTTATCCTACACGCCTCGAAATATATCCTACACAACTCGTAATTTATCCTACACAACTAATGATTTATTCTACACTTTAAATTAAGTTGTATTCTAATTTGGAAAAAGTATATACTTTGAAAAGGAGTTACAAATTTAACTTAGCTAGTTATTAAAGGGGAAGAATACAAATTAATGATTTATGTAAGTTTACCAATATACCCTTATATTAAAATTAAATACAAATATTAAATGAAGTAAAATGAAGCATTCTTATTGATTGAAAGTTCTTCTTTTTTCTTCTTACAAAAAAATTCTTCTCATTTGAACTCTCCACTAGTTGAGAATACGAGTTAAAAGACAAATTACAAAGATTATCCTAAGAATATGCGTAGTGGACTAGTGGTAAGGGTGAATAATGGCTCAATCCTTGGACGTTTTCCGTCATGTGGCAGTACAGTCAGTAAGGGACATTATTGGGCGTTTTTCTAAAATGGGTGTAGTGGAGATGTGAGCACTGAGCATTATGTTAAAAGGGTGTAAAGAATTAAATAAAAATAAAAAACAAACAAAAAAAAAACTGTTGGACTAAAAAAGGAAGATTAAATGTTATTGGCCAACTCAAAATGTTCAAAGCATGATTTGAATCACACGAAAACAAAAAAACAAGCCAAACACGCACATGGGGTGGATCCCCGGCGTGATTTGACGTTTTCGGAAACAAAAGATGCCCCAAATGAAGCCACTACGGGTGATCTAAGGATCATTCATGTAATTTCATTTACACTTATTTCCAAAGTCAATTCTTGACCAACAAAGTCTTTGTAAAATTTCTAATAACAATCGTTTTATTATGTGCACAAAATGAGTATTGGAAGTGAACTAATAATATTAAAGTTTTAGAGATTGATTATGTATGTATGTATAACTGTGGAGCCTTTAAAAGACATAGAACTCAAAGCCGCTCCTTTTGTAATGTTAAGTGATGATCTAGCTTTTAACGACCATGTTTTAAGGTTTAAGACATAAATAATAGCTAGTTTAAATATCTAAAGAACAATTTAAAATAATAAGAGAATATAGGTTTATTAGAAGAATAAATGTAGCATCTATTTGATGGAGATTTTTTTAATGAGCAATAATTTAATAACATGGAGGACCATGACCACCATGTGTCACGGCTCCCTAAAGCATTCAATTTCTCCGGATCATGTCTCTTGGATATTATTTCCATCACAACATGTACGTCGTGCATCTATACTTGCACCATCATCTATATCATTTAGCTACTTTTAACTCATGTACCTAATTAATACACTATTATATTTATATCTATTAATCACGTATCTGGAAAAAGTCTCTCTATCTCTAAGATATATTGGTAACTTTGCTATTTGCTTACATCTTCCTTTTCCCATACTCTACCAGTAACTTCTGTTTGTGGAATATTAGGATTGGTTGTTGTTCTAATCACGTATCTCAATAATATTCAAGTATTCAACAGATCATTTATTTTTGTACTATTTATTTTGGTCGTGTCCATTGGCAACTCGAGTGAACGGTGTAATCCCGCCTATATTTTTTTTTGGTTTAGAGACTTAATGGGGTTACATAAGGATTCTAGATTGGGCCAAAAGAAAAAGGGTGTAACGCAGAGGCTCATCATCATTGCATGTTGATGTGTTTGAAAAACAAAAATTAAAAGGCCTTCTCAAACAAAAGGTGCAACATTGGAGATATTATGGGCGTGGTTAAACCTTCGGCTTTATATGATTAAAATATTTGTCCAAGCTTAGATCTCTTAATTGAAGAAAATGGTGTAAGTATCGATCCCTTGTATATGTTTGGTGTGTAGTTTTTGTTTTGTGCGGCTTTGCTATTCCTGCCAGTTTGGTAGTGTGGCTGTTTTTTGTTTTGTGCGGCTTTTCCTTTCCTACCAATTTGCTAGGGTGATTGTGGTTTTTTTAATGAAGTTTAAATTTATATTTATATTATAGAGTTAATTACATAGATTGACCCTGTGGTTTATAGGTAGTTTCACCTTTGGGTACTAACTTTTTTTAACAGGTTTAGGTTTTATGGTTTCAATTTTGTAACACATTTGGGTACTAACACCAAAATTATCAATATAATGATTAAAATACCCTTCCATTTTTTCTAATTTTATCAATGTAACACCTAATTTTCTTTAAGTTTAAATCAATTTTACAAAATCGATTTTTTTTTATTTTTATCTTTTTATTATATCTCTTAATTAACATAAAATTTATTTATTTATTTATTTATTTATTTTATAAGTATATATTTATGTATAATTTTTTAAGAAATGATAAATAATTTAACACGATAGAAGTTGCTCAAAATCTTAAATAATTGCTCAAAATCTTAAATAATTAAAAATTCAATCGGTATAATAATAGTTGGTAATGTACAAATAAATTATTATTAAGATATTAGGTTAAAACTCCGTGTATTACATGTGTTTAATGTATAAAACTTTGTTTTAATTTTTATAATTTTAAATATATGGATTAAATAATATAAAACCAATAACAATAATAATAAAAGACTGTATCTCATCGGAACTAAAGTGTTTCCTAAGCACATATATACACAAATAAATAGAGACGTCATGGTTTAATCACATCGTCTCAAAATGTGCCAAGTAATTGATCGTAACAAACAAATCAGATTAGATTATACATTTTTACGATTTTACTACAAAATATATTAAATTAGTTGTAGTTATTTTTAAATAGTTTTTCTCAATTATGCTATATATCTTGATATATTAATTTAACTAATTTTCAGATATTATATTCGTGTGTTTTCAAGATTGCTATGGATTTTAATAGATACTTATTATATCATTTGTTTCATTATTTAATTTATATTTTAAAGAGTTTTTTATATATTCATAATATTAGTCAGATATTTATCTAGTATTATTTAGTAATATTATTAATAAATAAAAAATGAAGCGGACATTTTCTGACTTTTTTAATTTATATTTATAAATAAAAAATAAATAGATTTTATGTTAATTAAGAGATATAATAAAAAGATGAAAATAAAAAAAAATTGATTTTGTAGAATTGATTTAAACTTAAATAAAATTAGGTGTTAGTACCCAAAGGTGTTACATTGATAAAATTAAAAAGAATGAATGGTATTTTAGTCATTATATTGATAATTTTGGTGTTAGCACCCAAAGATGTTACAAAATTGAAACTATAAAACCTAAACCTGTTAGAAAAAAAGTTAGTACTCAAAGGTAAAACTAGCTATAAACCATAAGATCCATCTATGTAATTAACTCTATATTATATTATATATATTATTAATTTGTAATTGGTTTATGCATATTGGTGTTGTAGTATGTGCTTAATTGATTTTTGGTGAATTAGGTGTTGTATCTTTTGTTTATTATTGGGGTTGTATTATGTGCTTAATTGGTTTTTGGTGGATTTGGTGTTGTGTCTTTTGTTTAATAGGTTATATATATATATATATATATATATATATATATATATATATATATATATATATATAGGGAGCCGCTAGAATGAAAACCACCCCGAGTTGTAAGAACCGTGAGAACCACACCATCCGGGTCGCCGTTTACCATGATTTTTTTTACAACTACATGTGTATATTATAAACACATCCGTAAAAAAAAATTTAAACGCCCCCCCCCCACGAGGGGGTAGTTTTTTACACCACAAGTTTGGTGAAAAAAAAAGAAAAATAAAAACACCAAACTTGTGGTGTAAAAAACTACCCCCTCGAGGGGGGGGGGGGGGGCGTTTAAATTTTTTTTTTTTTACGGATGTGTTTAAAATATACACATGTAGTTGTAAAAAAAAATCTTGGTAAACGGCGACCCGGATGGTGTGGTTCTCGCGGTTCTTACAACTCGGGGTGGTTTTCATTCTAGCAGCCCCCTATATATATATATATATATATATATATATATAGGGTTGGGCTATATAGAAAACCCTAACTGTTTTGGTCAAGAATTACCGAAGCAATTTAGTGATCAAATTAGTTAAGTGAGGTAGTGTGCTAGAAAGTGTGTTGAAAATATGCTGGTTATGTTGTTTGGAAAAAACAGTGTTCAGGATACGGCCCAGGATATTGAGCTGTATCTACGATCAAACAATGAGCAAAAAGTAAATGGGTTGACACAAGATGTACGAGGAAAGCCCTTGATCAATCCAGATCGCCGGCACAAAACCTCGGGAGCTGACAATCGCAGCTGCCTTGTTCTTCTTATTGCTTTAAACTTCAGGATACAGTGCAGGATATAGATCAGATCGCTAAGTGTTACAATGAATTTGTGTGAAAGTTGCGAGAGAGCAAGTGTTAGAGTGTAACGAGTGTGATTGTGATGTCCTAGTTGATCTGATATACCCACCTATTTATAGTAACGAATTACAAACAATAATCCCTACAAATATGGGCTACTCTGAATATTCCATTATGAACGTTATGGACCGAGTAATACGGCTTCAACGTCTTCCCTTGAACGACTTGGACCGAGTCTTCCGTGGAATAGGTCTTGTTAACGTTGCTAGCTTCTAACCCACGTGCCTGCACATAATCCATTAGTAATCCCGAGGATACCATTCAGGATGTTACCAATATCCTGAACTAGCATTCCGGATGTAAACAGATACAACATAAACAAGATATATATCAAGATATTTTCCAGGATATGGGCTCAGAATTTCACCCATAACAATTGTCCCCAAAAATGTTACCGTTTGATATCCTAACGGTTACATTTTTTCACAATGGCTGAGGTAATTAAGAGATAAGACTATTGATGTGACAACTTTCAACCACCCGGCCTATATTTACTCATCATACCCTATATCTTCTCATCCTCATCTTCATTTAACCTTTACCGAAGAGAAAAAGGTAAACATTTCTCTCTCAACTTCACTTTTCATTCTTCCCAATATTCCGGTAATAATATGGCAAGGCAGACAAGATCTAGCTCCGGCGACTCTGCTCCCACGTTCATCCATCAAAATATTCTCCAGGATCCGGAGAAAGAAATATGCACCTTTGACGGTGCACACTTGTCAGCCCTTAAAACCTCTGGCATCTTCCCAAAAGGGACGGTGTTCCGGCCGTTTGATCGGGAAATCCGATCAGACATGGTTTCCGACGAGTGGTTGTGTTTTAATGCCTTTCCTTTCACCTTAGGGTTGCAATTTCCTTTCTCGGACTTCATCACCGAGTTCTTTAATGTCACCAAAATCTGCTTCAGTCAGACAATGCCAATGCTTTGGCGAGTCTTGTCTGTTCTTGATCAAATCAAGAACAACCATATCTCTGATCTTTCTGTTCATGACCTTCCTTTAGCATACCGTCTTAGGTGCCACGGCTCTTTTCGATTCTTATTTTACTCTACTTCTAGTGACCCATTAATCCTCCGGGCCACCAGGAATGAAGAGGAATGGAAATCCAAATTCTTTTTTGTAAAAAGAGATTCAATCCCTGGTGGAGCGGATTATCCGGTGAATTGGTTGAAGAAGGGTAGGATTTAGGGTTTAAAGATGATCCTGCCTGTTATCCTGCTCTATATCCTGAACTGACTTTGTCGTTTTCTTGTACAGCTGATTTTAGGAAGCTAGCACCTCCCCTTGTAGATTCTCAAAAAAGAATAGACGCCATCAGACTCCTTCCAGAGGCAGAGAGAAGTTTCAACCCCTCTCCACCAACTCCAAGCCCTCTTTCAAGCGTAAACATGTCTGGTAAGGATCCTGCAAGATATCCTGTACATACATGTTTTTATTTGATATTTTTAGGAGAGGTTTAGAGTTTTACTCCCTGTGTGCAGATTCCAGCAAAGTTCCAGTCTATCTAGATCTCGATGAACTTGACAGTTACCCAACTCCAACCATAGTCAAGAAGGAGGCTCCTGCTGCTACTAGCTCCAAGCCACTCCCAGCTCCCAAGGCCAACCCAAGGACTCGAGCTTCCACAGCAAAAAAGAGAAAAGGTCTTGAAGTCAGTGCTCCAAGCTCAGAAGGGTTCTCCTATGACGAACTCAGCTTCACTGATTCCTTAGAGCCAATGACATCCTTCCTTAACAAGGTAATATCCTGACGCATATCCTTCATGTATATCCTGCACAAATATCCTGCATGTATATCCTAACAGGATATCCTGATAGGATATCTTAGTCATTATATATACATTCTAACTTGTACCTGTTATTGATGTGCAGGGCCTCCAGCATTTGCTCCACTTGTATAATGATGCATGTGGCACTGTTGCACTCCATGAAGCCAGGATCAAACAGCTTGAAAGCACCGTTGCTGACCAAGGTGCCATTGCTGAAGCGAAGAGTCGGCACTACGAAAGCCTGCTGAAGAAGGTCACCCAAGAAGCTGAGGTCAAACTTGCCACCGTTCAAATGGATCATGATCAAGCCATGATCAATTTCCGGGAGGGAATCAAGACTTCCGCTATCGTCTCCCTGTTACAAGCACGCATCAAGATGGCCTACGAGGCCAAGGAGACGGGTCTTGTTTGTCCATCTTGGCCAATTGAATCCTGGGTGGCCAAGTTGAAGGAGCTCGGGGGCAAAGCTGTGCCATTTCCATCTGAAGCCGGTGAGTCTTCTAAGTCAGCAGAGGTGGCGGATCAGGCTGGAGACAAGAAGGATGCTGGAGCGGATGCTGGTGAGGATGCTGGACAGGATGCTGGTGAGGATGTTGGTGCTGAGAAGCCGGGGAAGGCTGGAGAGGATGCCGCTGTGTGAGGGCATCTGAGTGGGCGATGATGGATGTTGATGCTTAGGCCGGAGCCCACTTTTTTTAGATTTGATGTTGGTCTGTAATCCCTAAACAATTTACTTTTCTGCACTTTACTTTTCTGCACCTGAACAATTTACATTTCCTGCATGGCTTTTGAACAATACAACAGTTGGAGGTGGATGGGTCTCGGTTTGAGATGAAGCCTTCAACTGTTGGGTAAATATGGTAATGGACTATTAGTGCTCTTAGTGGATGGGCCTTGTTTTTAGGTGAAACTAAGAGCACATCTTTTGATATGTTAATAATATAACTCCTCTTTTGACTTTATTATTGTTGTTATAAATTTTACTTGTGAAAATTGTTTTGTTTGAACATTTTTGAGAATATATTATAAACGTATCCCGGTAGATATCCTGAAAGATATTCTGATAAGGATATTAAAATACAACCTATTAGTTGTCTAAAAAGGAGAGATCATACCAGAGACTCTTAGAGAATGAATTTCAATTCTCCATTATAAGCTTGTCCCCAGTGCATACTTATAAATCTGGATTCATCCTTTGAATAGTATAATGTATGTCCCCTGTGCTTGACATAGAAACACAAATGTATTCATATTTTGACTCGAATGAATTCCAAATACCCCAGGGCAAAACCCTTGATATCTTGAAATGAACCCTTAGTATACTGGGGATAAACCCTGAGTTTCATGCGCTACAGGCGGGAGTGTATAAACTCCAAGACTTAGAAAGGTGAAAACCTTTAAACCTTAGAGAGTATGAAAATACCCTTTCACGAGAGAGGGTGATCAATCCTCATATACCTTTAGGATTTAGGATATAGCCAACAGTAACGAAATTATCAGCCACTTTTACATGGACTGGTCCCGCCACCTTGAACTATCCCTGAATAACTTGCGCTCCAGGCGGGGTGTTTAAACCCAATTCGGGAGAAAGGTGAATACCTTTAAACCTGTGAAGGGATCAGTATCCCTTAATCGTGAGAGAGGGGGCCAATCCTCTAATCTTCCGAGTTATCCTGAGTACACATCCTAGAGCTATATCGTGGAGCATATGCTGCAAAACAATTGTAAACTAAGGTGGGTGTTAGCTTGGCTAACACCCCTCCGATGCCTAAGTCAGTATTGGGTTCAAGATAATAAACAAATATATTTAAAAGAGATAGAATACATACCATTCTAGGATAGAAATTAAATTCTATTCTTACTTGAAATAGAGCTTTAAGTGTATAGCATTCCAAGACCTTGGTAGCATATCCCCTTCCATATTCTTGAGTCTGTATGCTCCTTTCCCTGCTTCTGATTCAACTTCGTATGGTCCTTCCCATTTCGGAGCTAACTTGCCATCGGCATGATTAGTAGTATTCTGAAAAGCCTTTCTTAGCACCCAATCACCAACTTGAAATCTCCTAGTCCTTATGTTCTTGTTATATGCTCTAGATATTCTTTGTTGATATGCTGCCATCCTTAGCCTTGCTGCGTCTCTTTTTTCGTCTATGGTATCCAAATCTTGACATAAGGTTTCGGGATTCTGCTCAGGATTCTGTAGGATCGATCTTGCAGTAGGTATCGCCATTTCCGTTGAAATTACTGCTTCTGCTCCGAATACTAGGGAGAATGGGGTTTGGCCGGTTGCATTTTTTACCGTTGTCCTGTCAGCCCATAACACAAAGGGTAATTCCTCTGCCCATCTTCCTTTTTTGGCTCCAAGTCTCTTCTTTAAGTTATTCACTATTATCTTGTTTGAAGATTCAGCTTGTCCATTTGCTTGAGGATGTACCGGAGTAGATGTTATCATTTTGATTCCCCGACTCTTGCAAAAGTCAGTAGTCCTCTTGCTTATAAACTGGGACCCATTATCACAAATGATTTCAGCTGGTACTCCAAACCTGGTCAGGATATTCCTCTTTATGAAGGATACCACTTCTTGGTCTCTAACTTGGACAAATGCCTCAGCTTCAACCCACTTAGAGAAATAATCCGTCATTGCTAGCATAAAGACTTTTCCTCCCGGAGCTTTCGGTAACTTCCCTACTATATCCATCCCCCATTTCATGAACGGCCAAGGGGATACTATAGGATATAACGGTTCAGCGGGCTGATGCAATATGTTACTATGTCTCTGACATGCATCACATCTTCGAGCATATTCTGCGGCATCTTTTCTCATTGTTGGCCAATAATATCCTGTCCTTAGTACTTTCGAAAATAATGACCTGCCCCCAGTATGGTTACCACAACCCCCTTCATGCATATCCTGAAGTACTTCTTTGGCTTCAGGATCCTCCAAGCATCTCAAATATGGTCCTGCAAGAGATTTCTTGTACAAAATATTATTTATAATAGTGAATCGTGATACCTTCATCCTAAATGCCTTAGGATTTTCATTTTCGGGGATATGTCCTTCCTTGAGATATCTCATAATTGGAGTTGTCCAGGATTTAGGATCCTCTTCAGGATACACCACTTCAGGATTTTGAGTACTTGCTACTTCCTTATCCTGAGGATCCGTCGCAGGATACAGGATATGTAATATCGGTATTGGGATTCCTTCTGGTATCCTGAACGATGATCCCAAGTTTGCCAATGCGTCTGCTTCGGCGTTATCCTCCCTTGGTACCTGTTCAAGTGTAAAAATATCGAAATATCCTGCTAACCTTTTAAGAATACCGAGGTATTCAATTAGTTTCTCACCTTTGACTTCATGGTCCTTTACAAGGACAGCACTTACAGCATTCCCTGATACCGCAAGGTATAGAGATAATGGTTCACCATTCTCGGGCTTCATCAGTAGAGGTGCGGTTGAAAGATATCGCTTTAAATCCTGTAGGGCCGCTTCATGCTTCTCACCCCATTCGAATTTCTTGTTCTTCTTCAGGATATCATAAAAGTCTTTGCATTTTTCTGAGGATCTTGAGATAAATCTATTTAATGCTGCCACTCGCCCTGTTAATCGTTGAACATCCTTCATATTTGAGGGCGATTTAATATCCAAGATGGCTTTAATTTGCTCTGGGCTTGCTTCTATTCCTCTTTTGGTTACCATATATCCTAGAAATTTTCCTGCCCCCACTCCAAAATGGCACTTAGCAGGGTTCAGCTTCATGTTATACTGGTCCAGGATATCAAATGCTCCCTTAATATCCTGGAGGTGATCCTGAGCTTTCTTTGATTTTACCACCATATCGTCAATGTACACCTCCATGGTGTCCCCCAGTTTGTCTTTGAACATCATGTTTACCAATCTTTGGTATGTTGCACCTGCATTCTTCAAACCAAAAGGCATAGCTGTATAACAATAAATACCTGTTGGTGTCATGAAGGCAGTATCCTCCTGGTCAGAAGGCTCCATTTGGATCTGTTGAAATCCTGAGGATGCGTCCATGAAGGTCAGCATTTCATGCCCGGCAGTGTCATCTACCATTGCATCAATGTGGGGAAGAGGAAATGGGTCCTTAGGACAAGCTTTGTTCAAGTCTGTGTAGTCTACACAAACTCTCCATTTCCCATTTTTCTTCTGTACCACAACCACGTTTGCTAGCCACCTTGGGAACTTAACTTCTCTGATCATCCTGGACTTCAATAATCTCTCAACTTCCTCTTGGATAATCGCATTCCGCTCAGGGGCGAACTTCCTTCTCTTTTGTTGTATAGGCTTGAATGACCTGTCAATTCCAAGCTTGTGAGTAATAATGTCTTTAGATATACCTGTCATGTCCTCATGCTTCCATGCGAATGTTGACATCCTGCATTTCAAAAAGTTAATTAATTGCTCTTCAATATCCTGAGGGATACTGGTCCCTACGAGCACTGAGATATCAGGATTATCCTGATCCACGATAACTTTCTTCACATCCTGCTCCGGATTCTCCATGATATCCTGGGCCCGCATCTTTAATTGCTATGCAGCATTTGGCTTGGTCGAGGATTTCATTGAGGATGAGTAACATTCTTTCGCTTCTTGCTGATCACTATCGATTTTGACAACTCCCCAAGGGGTAGGAATCTTAATGCATTGGTGATATGTTGATGGAACGGCCTTCATATCATGAATCCATGGTCTTCCGAGGATGATGTTATAGCAGGATAGAGAATCCATCACACAGAAACGTTGCATCTTGTTGACTCCTTCAACGTATACTGGCAACTTTATCTCTCCCACTGTGTTTCTAGCCTCCCCGCTGAACCCAACAAGCACGGTAGATTTTGAAGTGATATCCATTGGAGACACATTCATTCTCTTCAGAGTTTCTAGTTGGATTATGTTGACGGAGCTGCCATTATCAACCAGTATCCTGCGTACAAAATGGTTAGCCACATATAACGTTATCACCAGAGCATCATGGTGAGGATCCTGGACAGTATCCCTGTCATCTGCATCAAAAGTGATCACTTTGTCGGTTGTGAGGGTGGTCATCCTGACAGGTTTGTCTCCCCTCTCGGCTTTAGCTTCCTTTGCATGTCTCTTTGCTGCCGAATACGAAGTTCCACAAATGTCGGATCCTCCTGAAATGAAGTTGATTATCTTGGCATCGGCGGGAGGTGATGCCGCTCGCTCAGGATCCTTCTCAGTATCCTGACCCTTATTCTTCTTTCTCCCTAAGAGATCTTTCAAATACCCCTTGCTTAGAAGATAGCTTATTTCTTTCCTCAGAGCGATGCAATCCTCAGTCATATGTCCAAAATCTTCGTGGAAAGCACACCATTTTGATTTGTCTTTCCAATCTGCTTTTTGTTGATTCTTTCGAGGCCATCTTGCCTTGTCCCCTAGACCCTGCATGGCATACATCAATTCAGGAATGTTAACAGAAAAGCAATATTCAGATAATTCAGGATACTCTTCAGGATCCTCATCTTCTACAGCATTCACTCTCTTGTTCTCATTTCTGCCATATGGCTTAGGCCGATATGACTTGAATGAGGATTCTGACTTCCTGTTAGTTGACTCATAAGTGTTGGATGAGTTCATCCTTTCTTGCATCTTTCTGTCATCCTCCAACCGAATATATCTTAGGGCCCTGTTCCGGGCTTCATCCAGGTTCCGGCATGGGTTCATTACAAGGTCTTGATAAAATTGAGAATCCTTTTGCAGCCCCATCTTGAAAGCTTGCACAGCTGTTGCAACATCAAGATGGGGAATGTCTAGTGATTCCCGGCTGAACTTGTTCACATAATCCCTAAGGGATTCCTGAGGCCCTTGTGTTATCCTGTAAAGATCACTTGTTAATTTTTCAAAGCTTCTACTACAAGAAAACTGACTATTAAATAAATTTACTAAGTGAGCAAAAGATGTAATCGAATGTGGAGGAACATTCAAGAGCCATTTCAAAGCTGATCCTGTCAAGGTTGAACCAAAACCCTTGCACAAGCACGCTTCCTTGAGATCTGGAAGGATAGGTTGATCTCCATCCTTTCCCTATACTGGGCAATATGCTCTTCAGGATCTGTGGTTCCGTCGTAAAGCTTCATATTCGGAGTCTGGAATCTTTTTGGGATTTCAGCATCACATATAGGATGCACGAACCGAGATATCCTATGGCTATCCTGGGATACTTCAGGAATTGGCTGCACTACCCCAGGTACACTGGATATCATATCCTTTAATTTTTGAAGCTCCCTGGATAATTCTGACGTTACATCTGTATCCTGCAAAGATCCAACACTGTTAGTGGTAATAGCATTATTATTATTTGATACGTTACCCGTTAGAGGATTTTGCCCATATCCTGAAGCATATCCTGAACTCCTCATGGTTGTCATCCTAACCGAGGAGGGTATCTCAGGAGTAGGATTCTGAGGGAGGTTGGGCACAATATTCCCCCTATTATCCTCAGTATATACGGCTGAACTAAAGTTCAAAACTCTGGGCTGTAATGGAGTGACAATATTCTCAGCAGGCCTGCTCGAGCCGGACTTCAGGAGTTGTATCTCCCTTAACAGCATCTGGTTTGTTTCCTGTTGCTGCCTCATTTATTCCTGCACACTTCCAAATAAAGTAAGAATTTCCTCATTAGAAGCTAGAACGGGGGCAGATTCCTGGACACTGCGGGTAGGGATAATATCCTAAGGTCGTGAAGAGGCTAACGTCCTTGAAGGAGGTGGTGGAAGCACCGAACCAGTAGTAGCAGAAGTCATAGCAGACACAGTAGAGGAACTCATGTTTGATCTTGAGGCCATTATTGACAAAGTGGCAAAAATTTTTGAAAATAGGAAACTGATTAACGATTTCACAAAGATTTTTAGTAAAGAGAGCACCACTTGCCCCACGGTGGGCGCCAAATTGTTTTGGTCAAAAATTACCGAAGCAATTTAGTGATCAAATTAGTTAAGTGAGGTAGTGTGCTAGAAAGTGTGTTGAAAATATGCTGGTTATGTTGTTTGGAAAAAAACAGTGTTCAGGATACGGCCCAGGATATTGAGCTGTATCTACGATCAAACAATGAGCAAAACGTAAATGGGTTGACACGAGATGTACGAGGAAAGCCCTTGATCAATCCAGATCGCCGGCACAAAACCTCGGGAGCTGACAATCGCAGCTGCCTTGTTCTTCTTATTGCTTTAAACTTCAGGATACAGTGCAGGATATAGATCAGATCGCTAAGTGTTACAATGAATTTGTGTGAAAGTTGCGAGAGAGCAAGTGTTAGAGTGTAACGAGTGTGATTGTGATGTCCTAGTTGATCTGATATACCCACCTATTTATAGTAACGAATTACAAACAATAATCCCTACAAATATGGGCTACTCCGAATATTCCATTATGAACGTTATGGACCGAGTAATACGGCTTCAACGTCTTCCCTTGAACGACTTGGACCGAGTCTTCCGTGGAATAGGTCTTGTTAACGTTGCTAGCTTCTAACCCACGTGCCTGCACATAATCCATTAGTAATCCCGAGGATACCATTCAGGATGTTACCAATATCCTGAACTAGCATCCCGGATGTAAACAGATACAACATAAACAAGATATATATCAAGATATTTTCCAGGATATGGGCTCAGAATTTCACCCATAACACTAACTATTTAAGAAATCCGGGAAACTCAAAGCTCCCGACTTTTTTTTTTGAAAAAAATAACACATGTAATATACATGTTTTTAAGAGTTTTGGGCCAAAAAAATCAAAAAAGCGCCGAAGGGTTTTTTTTAAAAAAAAAACAAATTTCAGCAACTTTCAGCATTTTTTGTCTAACACATGTTAGTCAACGAAGTTTTTGGAACTTGTTTATTTTTTTTTAAAAGTACTCAGCGCTTTTTTGTTTTTTTTTTTTGACCCAAAACTCTTATAAACATGTATATTACATGTGTTATTTTTTTCAAAAAAAAAAAGTCAGAAGCTTTGAGTTTCCAGAGTTTCCGAAAAATTTTAGGGTTTTTTGTCTAGCATTACCCTATATATATATATATATATATATATATATATATATTAACTAGCAATTTCCTTTTGCATCATGGTCTATATTTTTAGTTTTAATGAGTTGTATACTTGTACCCGCTTTTGAGTTTTTATTTTAACTTCAATTTTTTACTTTTAACCTCACTATTTTTACATCTTTTGTAATTTAACTCTAACATTTGTTCATTTTCAACTTTGGTTCCCTATACTTTTTATTTTTACAAATTTTTCGTTTTATTTTCAGACTAAATTTTGCGAGTTAACACGCCACAACGTGCGTGTGTGGTTCAACGTTCTTTCGCCTATCTTTTTCGTGTTTAACAGCTCCACTGCAACACGCAAATCCTGGATAGACTTACTTAGTTTTCTATGTTTTACATTTTGCATGTGTAGTTAAAGGTTTTAACGTCTAACTTTCATTTGTTTTATATTTTTCTTTATTTATACGAGCTTTTTCGGTGTTGGTGGTCGCTAACGACAGTATGACATTTGTGTACTTGACACGGTTTTACGCATCCGAAAAACGCAAGGTGTTTCATACTTGTTAAAAAAAGAACAAAGATAGTTGAATTATAGTATATTTTCTACTTTTTTTTAAATATAAATCGTGGGGCGTACATGTCTAATATAATACTTAAAATACTAACATATGGTGGGACCTACATGTCTAATCTTTCTATTTTTCTATACTAATAAATAAAAATCTTTTTTGGACACGTGTCACTTCCTCGTGCTTTCTCACCTTATTTTCCTATTTATCTCTTATATTAAATAAAATAATAATTTTAAACAAAAATATTAGATAAGAATAAATATTTAGAAAAGGATAATAATTTGTTTTTATTTTGATCATATTAAGTAATAATAATAAGAGTAAATTACGATTTTGGCCCCTGTTGTTATATCACTTTTACCCTTTTAGTCCAATTTTTTTTTTAACATGTGAGCCCCCAACGTCTTTTTTTCTAACCCTTTTGGCCCCAAGCGTCTTTTTTCCTTACCCTTTTGGCTTCTAACATTTAATGGATGAGGTTAAGAATAAATATTAAATAAAATAATAATTTTAAATAAAAATATTAGATAAGAATAAATATTTAGATAAGGATAATAATTTGTTTTTATTTTGATCATATTAAGTAATAATAATAAGAGTAAATTACGATTTTGGCTCCTGTGGTTATATCACTTTTACTCTTTTAGTCCAAAAAAGAATTTTTTAACATGTGAGCCCCCAACGTCTTTTTTTAACCCTTTTGGCTCTAAGCGTCTTTTTTTCTAACCCTTTTGGCTCCTAACATTTAATGGATGATGTTAAGAATAAATATTAAATAAAATAATAATTTTAAACAAAAATATTAGATAAGAATAAATACTTAGATAAGGATAATAATTTGTTTTTATTTTGATCATATTAAGTAACTAGGTTATAACCCCGTGTATTACACGGGGTTGAATAAATAAATTTTATATACTAAATAATAAAACAATATATCTTTAAAAACTCATTTATTGTACGGGTTGAATAAATATAATTTTATATATTAAATAATAAAAAGTTATATCTATAAGAATCATATTGTACGAGTTGAATAAATGTAATTTTATATACCAAATAAAAAAGTTATATCTTTAAAACCACGTGTATAATGTATTACACGGGTTGAATAAATGTAATATTGTTTACCAAATAATAAAATAATACATCTTTAAAAAACCTCATTTATAACACGGGTTGAATAAATGTAATTTTCTGTACTAAATAATAAAAAATATATATCCTTAAAAATCCCCATGTATTGTACGAATTGAATAAATCTAATTTATATATCAAATAATAAAAAGTTATATCTTAAAAATCCTAATGTATTACATGGGTCGAGTAAATGTAATTTTGTATAGTGAAAATAAAAATATTTAATATATTAATACAAATCTTGGTTTTCGTGATAAAAATAGATTATTATGTTGTTGCAAAATTTGTTAACGAAGTCTCAATAAATTTAACCCCTTATTTAAAACTCCGTAAATGTATAAATGATAAATAATATTAGTTAATTTTATTTTAAATTTTGTAAAATCTATTTGGTACCAAACTTAACAAAACGTTCAAATATAATTAATTCAAATAAATAATATTATAAATGAGAAGTAGATTAAACTAAATAATAATTATCCATATGATATTAAACTAATAATATTTAGTAGGAGGATTATCTATAATATAAGATATTAAACTAAATAATATTTAGTAGGAGGGTTATCTATAATTAATTAGAAGAGATTAAACTAAAATTATAATTATCTATAAGATAAAAATAGATTATTCTGTTGTTGCAAAATTTATTAACGAAGTCTCAATAAATTTAACTCTTTATTTAAAACTCCGTAAATGTATAAAAGATAAATAATATTAGTTAATTTTATTTTAAGTTTCGTAAAATCTAATTTTGATACCAAACTTAACAAAACGTTCAAATATAATTAATTCAAATAAATAATATTATAAATGAGAAGGAGATTAAACTAAATAATAATTATTCATATGATATTAAACTAATAATATTTAGTAGGTGGATTATCTATAATATAAGATATTCAACTAAATAATATTTAGTAGGAGAGTTATAATTAATTAGAAGAGATTAAACTAAAATTATAATTATCTATAAGAGATGGCCTAATATGATGACAAGTGTCCCTAAAGTGGTTTCTTTTATTATATAGTATAGATAATAATAATAATAAATTACGATTTTGGCCCTGTGGTTATATCACTTTTACCATTTTAGTCCAAAAAAGAATTTTTTAACATGTGAGCCCCCAACTTCTTTTTTTCTAACCCTTTTGGCCCATAACACTATCCTCATCCATTAAATGTTGGAGCCAAAAGGGTTAGGAAAAAAGACGCTTGGGGCCAAAAGGGTAAGAAAAAAAGACGTTGGCGGCTCAGATGTTAAAAAATTCTTTTTTTTGGGCTAAAATCGTAATTTACTCTAATAATAATAATAATAATAATAATAATTTTAAACAAAAAGTTAGATAAGAATATAAACGTTTATTTTTATTATGATCATATTAAATAATAATAATAATTTTAAACAAAAAATTAGTTAAGAATACATATTTAACAAAGTAAAATGTTATAATAATTAAATAGTACATTAAAGTTCATTTTTAAAAGATAAATCTTGACTATTTATTATATAAAATTATATTTATGTAACCCGTGTAATACATGGGGTTTTAACCTAGTACGAACTAAAAAAATTTATGGAATTTAATATAAACTAAATTTTTTCTGATATTTGAAATACAAACATATAATAAGTCGAATACTACTCATACCGGGAGACTTGCAACAATTCAGCACGAGATAGCTCGTGCAGAAAACGAGAAGCTACTAGATAGAGGTCATTCACACAATGTAAGACCCTTAGTCCATTTATACGATTTTTATATAGTTTTCGACTATATTTATTTCATAATGCTTATACATACATTACAAAATATGTATTACTTAAAAACCCAATTCAACATTTCATAAACATTCGCCGTTTAAAAACGTGACGACGAATCATTTCGCAGAAGCTTGAATCTTGATTGTGTTCGGTTCTTTATCAAACTTGATCGTCCACCGGCACCTCGTATTAAACCTACATTTCATAAAACATGAAATGAGTTAGTAATTCGGCATATAAAACAAGTCCGAACGAGATCGTGAGTCGAAGTAAGCAAAACAACAGATTTTAACAGCCTTTGCTGAACTGTACACCCGTCGCCGCGGGCCGTGACCATAACTGGCCATCTCCGTCGCGCGACGCGAGGCCGTAGTTTCGACAGAATAGTTGTTAACAGCTGCTGCATATTTCCAGCCAAGCCAAGTTTTACGAAAACGAGCATAACTTGTTTATTTTTTATCCGATTTACGTCACGTTTCTTCCTACGTGATCGTAAATTTATTCTCCATCACATGGAGTTAACATCCGACATCCGGATTAACAAAATTTTAGACTTTTAAGCCTTCAGCTTAAAATGTAGTTACTAAGTTTTAACCCGTTCGTGTATTTATCAAACAAACATGTTTGTTTGATCTCAATTTCTCATGAACCTCACAAGTTCAATAGTGTCTATCATATTAGGTTCAAATCACGGGTTTATATACCTTATTAAACCCGTTTTTGACTTAAATGCTTATTTTGACCCGTTAAGGGTATTTAAGCACTTTTCCGTATAATTCACGCTCATTTATTTCTAGCATCTTATTTCCACATTATATATCAAATGATCTTCCACCACAACTATATTTGTGGTGAGTTTACTGTGGTGATCTAAATATTCCGAGTTTTACCCCTCGGATATGCATTTTACGGCAAAGACTCATATAAGGTCATTTGACCCAAAGATTCACATCTTTCGCTTTTTATACTTATTCTAAGTATTTATTTGATTATAAAATTCGTTTCCAAACAACCTTTAAGGGTCTTTTGCTCGATTTAGCTTTCAAGGGCGTTTTGGTCCATTTTAGCCTTTCATTTACAATGAAGGACTTTTAAAAGCATGTTCGACCCAAAATCCCTCTTTTTAACTATGATTTGGTTTGAAAAGTCATTATGTTTTCAAAACTCAATGATCATCATTTAAATCTTTCAGTTTACCTATTAGAGTAACCAAATGCCTATTTTCGACTTCATTTAACTCTCATTGAACCTTACGTTCTAAATGAGTAGTTAACCTATTACACATACCTGGCTCGGATCAATATATTGACCCATTTTAATGCTTTGCTTAATAATCGCTAAGTAATAGCGATGCAAATATCCATTCCGATATTTATTCCTGTAATCATACACTCAACAAAGTCATTAGTCGATATCGTCAAAGGGTGATATTTTCACCTTTTGACCCGTTATGGCTTACGCCATAAAGTGTTTTTAAAACTAACGATTATTGTCAACGTGTGACCAAATTACCATTTTGCCCTTATTATTTATTTTAGCTTACCATTTAAGGTAGCTATTGAAAGTTCGTATTCTATTCGTCATAATATGACCGAATACTCAATTTACTCCTTTTTAACCATTGTTATTGTTTCTTATCACCTTTGCTTTTCTTGTTCCGTACGACTACATGCTGGAACATCATAATTCAGGTGTTTATTTATCTTATTCAATAAATAATATGATAAGAGAATATTCTAAATTTTAAGAATAATGTAAGCTATACTTACCTTGCATCCTGATTATGCTTTTCTTCATACTTGATTCATTTGACCCGCTTCCTTCCTAAGCTCTCACCTAGCTCGTCAAGCGTCAAACTATCATTGTAATTTGTAAGATGGTTAGGTTAGTCATAATCATTTACGACTATTCCATCCTACGATTTTTATGTCGAATTTATCATTCGATCATATCATTGGTCAGTTTGACTTTTTAAAGACAAACTGCCTATGGACATAAATAATTACACGAGGTAGCTCAACTACTCGTTTAATTACTTGGCCAATTATCCGGTAAGCACCATTCTTATGTTACTGTTTTAATCACTTATTTACCAAGTTCTTGTAACCATAAGTTACCGAATTAATACTTGATGATATTAAACTTCATTTAACATGAACCTATCATCAATTTTTATCATATCATACTAAACTCATTTCACAGTGAGTATAATTATATATCAAACACTCAATTTGTTCAAGTACTTCCTCGTTACTATTATATATGATGATTCTAAACACAATTATATCATCAAATTCATCTTATGATTAAAACCCACTTATCCTAGTGTGGTAAATCATATAATTATTCAATTCATAGCATCATATGTATAATTTTCACTTAGGGTTTTGTTCCTAAGCAAGTATACATCACTAATTCAGTCATAGCTTCAATAATTCATTCATAATTCGCGATTATGATGTTTACTCAAATTCATAACTTCACAAATCATCAAAATTTGACATACCTTATGATCCTCTACCTTGGGTGATCATTAATTCACGTTCAATTGTGAATTTAGACTTCGTTTAGACCTTCAATTTGATGATTTTATTAAGATTAGGGTTGTGAACTCCTGGGGATTATGTTCTGGTCAAACAGAACACCTAGAACACACACTGAATGTGTGTTTTATTTTTAAGTTTTTCTTTTTGTAACTTAACTTTCCATTTATCCGAATTTGGCCCCTCTTGTTTGGTTAATTATTAAGTAGGGCACAACCTACTTATTTCTAACAATATTCCCACTTATTAACTAGGTTAAACATTCCTAGTTAACTTAGTGGGTTAGGGTACGACTCAGTTTATCTTAAGTCCCGTTAACTTGGGCCTTTTATAAACTTTATTTCTTCAAAAGCCTTTATTCAACTTTTATTTAATATTAGGTTTATTTATTTAAAATCCTAATATTTTCCTGGTTAATTTTATCACTAACGGTACTTTACTCGTCTTTTAGTATTAACGTGGTTTGATTACCAAACCCGTTTTCGGGGTGTTACACACAACATAACAATTAACAACTAATAGGCTAAGAATTCATACAAGTCTTACAATCATGGCACTGACTGATCATTGATCAATTGCCAACACTCGACCCAAAATGCTATAACAAGATCACCATCAATGTTACAGTTAGGACGTGTAAGTCTAAGGATCGCGAGTCTAATAAGCAACACCATCGACAGGCGGTAGCTTAATTCGACTATGGATCAAACGTCCTACACAAAATTAAAATATCAACAACCCCAAAATCAATAACATCAATATATTAGATATAAGTCAAACTAGATATGGTATCGAATATAATCATTCATGGTATCAAATATAACCATTTATGGATATATTCATACAAAGAACATTTAATTTACACTTAATTGCACACAGAGACGTTATGCTTTACCAAAAGTAACATATTTGAGTACTAAGGTTTTTTTTAACAAGTTGAGATTTTGTGGTTTTGATTTTGTAATGCGTTATGGTTTTAGGACTAACTATCATCAACTTTTAACAGAGATTGAGGGTATTTTTGTCAATTCATTATAATATATTTAATAGTTAACAGCAATTACTCCACACTCCTTGAAATTAGATTACCGGCCTCTACCACAGTCCTCGGTGACCACCACCATCGTCTCCGATGAACTGTACCTAACTTATAATCTTTGAAAAATTGATGAAATAATAAAGAATATAAAAACGAACCTACTAGCTTATTTGTATCTTCATGTGTGTAAATAAGCCCTTGAAAGTGTTAAGGTCGTTAGGATTGAACGCACACATGGAAATGCACACACACACACACACAAAAGCAATAAATGACACGAAGATTTAGAGTGGTTCTGTCGGCTAAACTACGTCCAATGTGCTGCAACTAGAGTTTCGTTATTATTCAGGTGCTCAAGGAATTACAAGTACAATAATGTCAATATATAGAGACTAATATAGGGTTTGGAATCTTAATCCCCAAGTTAGGGCCGATCCCACATAAAGATAAATTAAAACTCTAATTAAACTGCCAAATAAAGACGTGTGGCTGACCCAAGGCTAGGGTCGACCGCCCTCCCTTGATCAGGCCTCCGCAGTAAATCATCCAACAGAAAGCTTAGTCCATCAAAAAATTAGGTTCTTGAACCTTTTGCAACTTGTAAGGAAGCAAGAAATTCTTGGGAGAGACTTTTCCATCTTGAATTCTGGTCTTTTTAACCCACTGTCGCCCTGAAACTGCAACTGAAACACGCCTTGTGCTCCCACTATCACGATGTCCCCCGACTTGTTTGACCTTCTAAACTCGCTCATCCTGAATCTTCCTTGTGACTTTAGGCTTCTCTCTTGCAAAGGAAACCCTCTTATGTCCCTGAGATTTTGTGAATCCGACTTTGTTTTTCTTCCTATTGACCATGTATAGTGAGCCTTTTTTCTTTCCACGAGCCATGAGCATATTCCTTTTGGCAACCTTCCACTATCCATTCCCGAACTTAACTTCATGTCCCTGATTATCCCACTAGCCAACTGAAATTAGCAACCTCTTTAGACCTGGACAACCCTGACATCTCTTAGGTGGTGTTTGTTTTTCTAAAAAAGATCTGCGCAGCCTCTTCTGTCTGTGTCGCACAAACCATACATAGACATTGCTGTAAGAACCTGCAAGAAAGTCCCAAAACACTCCGTAAGTGGAAACACGGACCCCTAAAACCCTAAATTTCATGAAAAATCAAGAAAATCAAGTTTTAATAGTCGGTCGCGGGCCACGTAAGAGTTAACCAAAGCTTACACGAGGCGCGACAGCTTGACAAAACTCCGGATAATGATCAAGGCCACGTGTCAGACACATGGCAGACCTAGGCCATGACACGGCTGTAAGGACCTGCAAAAATGTCCCAAATAGACCCGTAAGTGAAAACCCGGACCCCTAAAACCCTAATGTGCATAAAAAAATCAAGAAAACAAGATTTCTGGGTTTCACGCGGGCCGCGTAAAAGTAAGCTTAGGCTTATGCGGGTCGCGTCAACTTAACTTTGACCGGATAAGCGTTCCAGGGCACGTGTCCACACGTGGCAGACCTACCGATGACACCGTAGCCCTAGTCGTAGACTAGGTGGCCCTCACGGGCCGCGTAAAACTCATTTTTCAGCTATTAGTAGCCTGTGCATGGGGCTTTCATCTGTGTTCGAAATTTTCAATCAAAAACGAAGTTTACTGCTCAAAATCATAATTTTACTTAGGGAAACGCTGCCGCGGATACAGGGTATTAACTCGATCACAGCTACGATACAATGTCCGATCGATTGAAGCCGATCCGATGGATGTTTAAGTGCTGCCCGTAATTGGGCTATACTTTGTCATTCGTCGTGGAGGGTTTTAATCTCGTGAACTTATCGTAAATGTTGTATTAAGTTACTTACCTAGTTTCGTGTGCATTGTTGTTTAAACTAGGTTACAAGACTAAATCAGTAGGCTAAACTCTGTCCTACTAAACTTGCAATGTGAGTCATTCTCTTTTTATTAACAATGTTTTACAATACTCCAATTATTTTCAAAGTTATAATTACAGGGATTAAGTCGTGGTTATCTTGAATCATTGGCAAGTGGGGTATTGTGCACATTACTAATTTCTCACTGTTAGGTTCATCAACCTAACGGTGATAATCATCACTACTTGGGTGAAAGGACCCAATAGTGGTATGGCCATCGTCACCAGGGTGTGACACGGCGCCAGATAAAAATAAGATAGTAGCCATTGTAATCGCTCTTATGCTGTAATTTATAACTATGTGTCATTTTATCAAATTGAGTGACTCGCCAGTATTTCCCCGCTGGTAAAAATCTTTTTAAAACATTTTTTAGGTGACTTACTGTGAATCAAGGAAAAGTGCTACGGAGCACTAACAAGCTTGAAGTAGTGGCTCAGTTAAATAAATAAACATGTTTTGTAAAACAGGGAATTTCCTCGTGAAAATCCTCTATTGTAAATTACGGGGTTTGTACCAAATTATGAAATAAAATAAATTAGGCATTTTCAGGTTTTAAAAGATCCTGTTAAACTTCCCCTGTCAACTCCAATAATAAATACCACGGGTTTCTGTCCCGCGGCTCCTGAAACGGGTAAAACCGGGTCGGGGGCCGTGACAGAAAAAGGTGGTATCAGAGCCACTGATTTAAGCCAATTAAGTATTTAGAAATGCTTAATTTTCCCAATTGCCATTTCTATGATTTTGTGAAAACTTGATTTTAACTTAAAATTGTGTGTGGCTTCATGTGTGCTAACAACATGAATGAACTATCAGAGGCACTTCGAAATTTCACTATCCATAGCACCGATATGGATATCATAGAAAACCCATCTGGCTACCAGGCTGATATGGAAGAGCCAATGGTATTTCAGGCCCAACCCCAGGATAAACCAAAGGCGAAAAAGAGAAGGAGGCTTGTAGGCTGGAGGCGTGTGCGTAGGAAGAGACCAGCGGTACAGAAAGTTAATAAGACTGAGGATCCCAAGGATACGGGGAAAGGAATAGAGATTGGGGAAACTTCTAGGCAAGCCCAGGAAATGCCATCATGGGAGGAGCTGGATCCTAAACTGGCACTTAGTGATCTCATCGGACCTGCCGATGAAAACCTCTTCAATTACCCAATTGAGTCACAACTTCCAGTTAATCTAGAACCTGCTATCCCAGATCCCATTGTCAACCCCCGACCTCTACAAGGAGAGCTGGAAGAATGGTGGACCACTGACTGGCAATTTCAGAACCTCTTGAATAACCCTAACACCTTTTTCCCTCAGTTCGATCCGGAGCCTGCACCAAACCCACCAATGAGCAATGAGAACTTGGCTGAACTCCACCACTATGGCGAGGAACTGGTAGATGTAGGAAATAGGATTTGGGAAGTGGGAGAACAGATCTCCTGGAAATACGACGAAAGAGAATGTCGTTTCTGAAATGCCAGCTGACGGGGACAGTATGTGGTTGTGTGGTGTGTTTGTTTAATAATAATAAAATAATAATAATAATAATATAATTATGTAAAATAACTTAAAATAAAACCTTTTGTAAGATAACCATGGTGTACGGATGCATACTACAATATATAAAATATGAACGTCGCAAAGTTGACAATTTTGGCTATACGTGTTGGCGTGATTTTGTGCAATTATTTTATTTGCGTTTGGTTGTTATTTAATTGTGTTAATAACTTGTATATATATTGTTAATTATCAGATGGAACACGCTATTAATGAACCAGTTAATGAAGTTAATCAATCGGAACACAATAATGAGGATCACTTTCTAAATCGGCAAGATATAGAAAACATCGTCGCTCAGGGAATAGCCAACGCTATCCCGGAAATCGTCGCTGCTGTTAAAAGTCCTGTTGAGCCTTCACATGCTCACCCCAGTAAACGCACGCGCGACGATAATTTCAGTAATAGTGTTAACGGAGGCAGCAATAATGACAACTTAATTCAGGCCCCAATACTTAAAAGAATGAAAGCTGCAACACCTGGTTGCACTTACAAGGAATTTCTTTCCTGTAAACCAGCTGAATTTGCAGGCAATAAAGGGGCGACAGCCGCACTGCGTTGGTTAGAGAAAACTGAAGCAGTAATTAAAATAAGTAAATGCGCGGAGGAAGACAAAGTTATGTATGCTTCTCACCTTTTCAAGGAAGAGGCATTAGAGTGGTGGAATACGGTATTGCAAGCCAAGGGAAGTGATATGGCTTATGCCATGAATTGGGAAGAATTTAGACAAGTGGTGGAAAGAAAATTTTGTCCCGAATATGAAAAAGAACAAATGGCAAACAAGTTCCTGAGCCACCGAATGGTGGATGTTGACTGTCGAGGTTATACTTTGAAATTTTTCGAGTATGCTAGAATTGTGCCAAATCTGGCTTCGCCAGAGCCAGTACTTATCTCTCGCTACATTTGGGGTTTGATTAGCGAGATTCATGATATCGTCAAAGCTGCGAGACCCCGCACGATTGACAATGCGGTGGAGTTAGCCAATACCTTGACCGATGGACTGGTACGCACGCGAGAAGAAAACAGAAAGAAGGAATTGGCTCAGAAGATTACCCAAGGATTCCGAGGGATAATGCTAGTAATAACTTCAAGAAAGAGGAACTAGGCAATCCTCCACTGTTCCATTTTGCAGTACCTGTAAAAGAAAGCACTTTGGAAGATGTAAGGGGTACTGTAACTTCTGCAAAATCCCGGGGCACCAAGAAGAAGATTGCGGAAGAAAGAAATCAACAATTTGCTTCAATTGTGGAGAAGCTGGACATTTTAGACCAGACTGCCCTAAACTGGTCAAACCAGCTGACAATAAGGCTAAACCTGCAGAAGGAACTACCAAGAAGAATGCAAGAGCCTTTCAGTTGACTACACAAGAAGCAGATCTGATTCCAGATGTGATAGCGGGTACGTTCCTAGTTCACAACGTTTATGCGAAAGTATTATTTGACTCTGGTGCAAACCAAAGTTTTATAAATACTTCGTTCTACCAAGCTCTTAAGCTACCTTTAACTAAACTTAGGCAGATTTATACAGTAGAAACAGCAGACGGTAACTCCGTTAGCATAGAACAAGTTTTGCAGGAAGGTAAGATAGAACTTTCAGGTCATAAATTTTCTGCAAATCTGTTACCTATGAAGTTAGCTGGATTCGATGTTGTGTTAGGAACGGATTGGTTAGTAGCCAACCATGCTCGAATCCTATGTGATAAGAATTCCATAGAAATTCATGCGCCATAAGGAGAAATAATCGTGGTTGCAGGAGATAAGCCACGTAAGCCAATGAAGTTCATTTCTGTACTGAAAGTTGCTAGTTATGAATGAAAACAAGGAATAGTGTATATGATTTCAGTAATCATTAGCACCAAGGGCAAGGAACTTAAAGAAATTCCCATAGTATCAGAATACCCAGATATATTTCCAGAAGAACTACCTGGATTACCACCCGATAGGGAAGTAGAATTTAGAATTCATCTAATTCCTGGAACTACACCGATAGCCAATACACCTTATCGGTTAGCACCCACCGAAATGTTAGAATTGAAAAAGCAGTTAGATGAATTATTAAGCAAAGGATTCATACAACCTAGTTCATCCCCTTGGGGAGCGCCAGTGTTGTTTGTAAAGAAGAAAGATGGTTCGATGCGAATGTGTATCGATTATAGGGAATTGAGTAAGGTAACAATTAAGAATCGATACCCATTACTTAGGATTGATGATCTTTTTGATCAACTTCAGGGAGCTAGATATTTTTCGAAAATAGATTTACGCTTCGGATATCATCAGTTGAAGGTACAGGAAGAAGACATACCTAAAACTGCTTTCAGAACTAGGTATGGTCATTACGAGTTTACAGTTATGCCATTTGGATTAACAAATGCTCCTGCAGCATTTATGGACATGATGAATAGAATCTGCAAACCGTATTTGGATAAATTGTAATTGTCTTCATTGAAGATATACTTATTTATTCCAAAAGCCAGGACGAGCATTGTGAACATTTACATATACTATTAAGTTTATTAAGAAAAGAGAAGCTTTATGCCAAATTCTCGAAGTGTGAATTTTGGCTCCAGGAGGTACACTTTTTAGGGTACATGGTGTCACACCCCAACCGATGGCGGAATCATCGGGGCGCGGCACTGAGCGAAACAGATTGTCCAGAAGTTTCCACAACAACTATAATATAAATTCAGTTTAATTGACACGTCCCATACCGTGTCCCAAATAAATAACAAGTTATCATAGAAAGCAACCAGGTAAATAATTCCGTTCCGACAACTCAGATTCAATTATTATTACAGACAATTGTTTATTATTTCTAGACTCCCTAGCCTCGATTTCATCACCATGCGACTAAGCATCCTAGCAACTTAAGCACCTGCCACATACGTTAAAATAAAGTTAATACATAAAATGTAAAGGTGAGCACACAAGTTTGATAATAGCATATAGAGTTCGAATAGTTTACGCATAACCAGGCACGTACATAGAGGAAAACGATGCATGTTAATTATCGACATGGGACCATCGATACCAACGACTGCGGGTTGACCGTCCGAGACGGTTCGCAATACATGATTACCACCGTAATCCATGAAAGTAATTGTCCTTAACAACCCCCGTGTGTACGGGTGCTGAGTCCAAACTATAGTACTATGTTGCTAAGGCAGGTAGATAGCACTCCACGTGTAAACATAATAAATAGCATTCATTTAGTCAAGTAGCACATGCAAATGGTCAGTGTTCAAATAGTTTGTGTTTGATTGTGATTTGATAGGTAACGTATGTAACACCCAAAAGTGCTAAAAGCAAAAAGGGATCGAGTATACTCACAGTGATTAATTGTGGATTAAAGGGAGCGCTGAGAGTAAGATTAGCCTGAATAGTTCGATAGCATAACGATAAGTAACACAGAAAAGTAAACAAGTGTGGATGGATCGAATGGGCTGGTCGATCGAACGGTAGGTTCGATCGAACGGGCTGTTCGGTCAGCTGGTATGTCCGGTTGGACAGTCCTGTTCGATCAGCCGGTAGGCTCGATCGGCTGGGCCATTCGAGTGGATTGTTTCTTCCTCTGGTGTGTTTGTGTTTGAGGATTTGAACTTTTGAAGTTTTCGTTGTAGTATATGAGAACACTGAAGTGTTCCTACCTTTCAAGTCGATCGATCGAACGGTTCGTTCGATCGGCTAGCTCACTCGATCGGCTAGGAGCTTCAAAGTTAGTCCTCAACTGAATGTCACTCGATCGAACAGTCTGTTCGATCGGCTGGCATTCCCTACTACGAACGAGTTGTGAAAACGATTAAGTGTTGAAGCATAGTATCTCATGATCCGAACAGTGATGTTTACCAATCGAGTGACCTATTCGATCGAACATTACTTCGTTAATACTATACTTCAAAAGTTTGGAAAAGTGAGACGCCATGTGCTAGCCGATCGGCTGGCCCGGTCGATCGGCTGGTGTGTCCGATCGGCTGGGCTGTTCGAACAGCCTAGCCGTTCGGCCAGCAAGTCTGACCTGGTCGGCTTTTCGTCTAACACTTGGCTGTTTGATTATTTGTCATTCTTTCAAGCTATCTTGACAACGTGTTGAACTATAATAAGCTCCGTTCCTACTTGTTTTCTTTGGCTCGAACAAGAATCACCCAAGTCCGGCCGGTGAACGGTTCGGAATGTTGGTTTAGAGTTTAACCCGAAATCGGTGAACCTTGTATATAGAATCCGAATCTTGAACCTTTTAACTTGTTAGAATGATTAGTTAGCCGGTTCAAGCTCTGTTTCTAGCGGTTTGAAGGCATTGAGTGTAAAAGAGTTGAAAGAAAGTTGGGATTCCTTCTTCCAATCCTTCACAACTTGTGGATGTTTAGATCTTTGATAGATCTTAACTTGTTTATGTGGAAATCGGTTAGATCTAAGCTAATCATAGTTGAATGAGGCCAAAACATGATGTTCTTCAAGAACATCATGATGACATCACCCAAGAACACCTAGATCTTGGTGATTTCACGGTTAGAATTCAAGTTTTGAAAGATAGAAAGGTATAGAATCAAGTAATGATAAAAAACGTACAAGAATTAAAGTGAAAACTTACCGGAGTTGAGAGAAATCTGAGAAAAGGTGAAGAAGATGGTTGGTTCAGTCAGAGCTTTCCAAAAATGGAAAGTGTGACAATGACAGCCCTATTTATAGGCTCCAAAAGAGGAAAGTGGCAGCCGATCGGCCAGGAGCCCCGATCGAGTGGGCTGCTCGATCGGCTGGCAAGATGCTAGCCGATCGGCTGGCCTGTTCGATCAGGTTGCCTCCTGTTCGATCCGCGACACACTTTGAGTATTTTGCGACGATTTTCGACGTTTCGATTTCGATAGACGATGATACGAATACAATAGAGTTCCTAGTCAAATTACTTTCAGTCCCAACTACTATATCTAACATACAATCTTCTATAAGTCACGTTTCGATGTCGGTTCGATTGAGTTCGATTGCCTTTCGAGTTTCGATTCGATTCTCGATTGATTTGCTTGAATACCACACCAAACATAAAGTAAACATGCACAAGTAACACATAAGGCACACACACACGTATAACAATACCACAATTCGCATAATTCGAGTCTCGAGTTTGATGATTGTTAGATCGGTTTGATTACTGATTAGTCAACTTTATCGCATTGTTACTTCCTATCATTCACAGTCGTAGATCGGTTCGCTTTAAAACACATTCGATTACCTCGATTCTTGCTGATTACAACACTTACTCCACATAATACAACTAAAACATAAAATCGACTATCTATAGTCAAAGAAAGTCAAAGTTGACTTGGACTTTGACTTTGACATTCGAAAACACGGGGTGTTACAGCCTCCCCTTGTTTAGGGAATTTCATCCCGAAATTAGGCTCGAAGGCTACACAACACTTCAGATCTATTTATTTAAACAACTGCGGGTACTTGGCCTTCATGTCGCTTTTGAGCTCCCAAGTGAACTCCACGCCTCGTTTGCCTTCCCATCGGACCTTCACGATCGGGATGCGAGAGCGCCTGAGCTGCTTGGTTTGGCGATCCATGATTTCGACAGGCTTTTCCACGAAGTGTAATGTTTCGTTGACCTGAAGATCGTCGAGTGGTACGATTAGATCATGATCAGCAAGGCTTTTTCGGAGGTTAGAGACGTGGAAAGTCGGGTGGACGTTACTGAGTTCCTCCGGTAATTCGAGTCTGTAGGCGACTTTTCCGATTCTTTCCAGAATCCTAAAAGGTCCAACATATCGAGGCGCGAGTTTCCCTTTCTTGCCGAATCGGACTACACCCTTCCAAGGTGATACCTTTAGGAGTACGTAGTCACCAACTTCAAATTCAAGGGGCTTGCGTCTTTTATCGGCGTAACTTTTCTGTCTGTTCCGAGCTTTTACCAAGTTGTCTCTAATCTGGTGGATTTTGTCAGTCATTTCTTGTAGAATCTCGGGACCGGTTAGTTGCGAGTGACCGATCTCGTGCCACACAATAGGCGATCGACATCTTCTACCATACAAAGCCTCGAAAGGTGCCATTTGAATGCTGGCATGATAGCTGTTATTGTACGAGAATTCCACCAATGGCAGGTGTTTGTTCCAACTACCACCAAAATCTATGACACACGCTCGAAGCATGTCTTCAAGAGTACGGATCGTCCTTTCAGTCTGTCCGTCGGTTTGAGGATGGAATGCAGTACTTAGGTTAAGCGACGTACCAAGGGCCGCTTGAAACGTTTCCCACAATCGTGAAGTAAACCGAGTGTCACGATCTGAAATGATGTCACGAGGCGTACCATGATTACAAATGATCTCGTCGGTGTAGATTTGGGCTAGTCGTTCCACCTTGTAATCTTCTCGTATCGGCAAAAAGTGGGCTGATTTCGTTAGACGATCGACTATGACCCAAATACTGTCGTGACTTGATGGCGTGGGCGGGAGTTTCGTTATGAAATCCATAGCTATACTCTCCCACTTCCATATAGGTATCGGCGGTTGTTCGAGTAAGCCAGAAGGTCTTTGATGTTCAGCCTTGACTCTTGCACAAGTTAAACAGCTTCCAACGTACAGAGCGATATCCTTTTTCATACCCGGCCACCAGTACTTATAACGAAGATCCTGGTACATCTTGTCTGCGCCGGGATGAATAGAATACCGGGATTTGTGGGCTTCGTTCATGATAGTCTTTCTCAAATCGGTCCGCTTAGGGATCCAAATTCGGTCCAGATAATAGAATATCCCATCTGCTTTGCTTACTAACTGAGCTATATCGTGATAGATCCTCTCTCTCTCTCTTCAATGTACGCTCGTTAAAGCAAGCATGTTGGGCTTCGCGAATAAGGGTTTCGAGGTTGTGCTGGGCTTGGATGTTTCGGGTACTGAGCACGTAACTTTTTCTGTTGAGCGCGTCGGCAACCACATCCGCCTTGCCTGGGTGATAACGAATCTCACAGTCGTAATCGTTGAGAAGTTCTACCCATCGGCGTTGACGCATATTAAGCTCTCTCTGATTAAAGATGTGTTGTAAACTCCTGTGATCAGTGTAGATCGTACACTTAGTGCCATACAGGTAATGTCGCCAAATCTTCAATGCAAAGACAACCGCGCCTAGCTCGAGGTCATGGGTTGTATAGTTCTTCTCGTGGATCTTGAGCTGACGAGATGCGTAGGCTATAACCTTGTCTCGCTGCATGAGGACACAGCCGAGACCAAGGTTAGAAGCATCACAGTAGACAATGAAGTTGTCGCTTCCGTCGGGTAGCGTAAGAATCGGTGCGTTGCACAGCATATGCTTGAGGGTTTGAAAGGCAGTCTCTTGTGCGTTTCCCCACATAAAAGGCTTGTCCTTATGCGTAAGAGCGGTAAGCGGCACAACGATCTTAGAGAATCCTTCAATGAATCGTCGATAATAGCCCGCTAGTCCGAGAAAAGAACAAACTTCTGACGGGTTCTTAGGCGTAATCCAGCTTTTGACAGCTTCAATCTTCGCAGGATCGACATGGATACCCCGACTATCCACAATGTGACCCAGAAATTGAACCTCCTCCAACCAGAATTCGCACTTGGAGAACTTGGCATAGAGTTGGTTCCCCTGAAGTAACTCGAGAACCAAACGTAGATGTTGCGCGTGTTCGGCTTTCGATTTGGAATAAATCAAGACATCGTCGATGAACACGATGACGAAACGGTCAAGATAAGGCTTACACACGCGATTCATTAGGTCCATAAAACCGCGGGTGCGTTGGTTAGACCAAAGGGCATAACAACAAATTCGTAATGGCCATAACGGGTTCGAAAAGCAGTTTTAGGAATGTCTTCCTCTTGAATCCGTAGCTGATGATATCCTGAACGCAGGTCGATCTTAGAGAAACATGCTGCACCTTGTAGCTGATCAAACAAATCGTCAATTCGGGGTAAAGGGTACCGGTTCTTGATGGTTAGCTTATTCAACTCCCGATAGTCGATGCACATCCGGAACGATCCGTCCTTCTTTTTGACGAAAAGGACTGGCGCGCCCCAAGGAGAGGTGCTTGGGCGAATAAAGCCTTTTTCGAGTAATTCCTGGAGTTGGTTCGAGAGTTCCCGCATTTTGGAGGGTGCGAGTCGGTAAGGGGCTTTGGCAACAGGGTTAGCTCCAGGAATGAGGTCGATACGAAAGTCGATATCACGACTTGGTGGTAGTCCGGGAAGATCGCCAGGGAACACCTGAGGAAATTCATGAACCACTCGAACGTCTTTAACTTCAACTTTCTTTTTCTTTCCCTTCTCCGCTACTACGATGATGGCCAAGAAAGCTCGGTATTCCTTACAGAGATACTTGTTGGCTTGTATACATGACATAAGCTTGAGACCTTTCGACGCTGTTTCACCGTATACGCACAATAAATCACCATTCGCGAGTGAGAATCGAATCATCTTCTCGAAGCACACAACTTCAGCATGGTTTTCACGAAGAAAGTCCATGCCTATTATGACATCAAAACTTCCGAGTTGCATCGGAATAAGGTCGATTGGGAAGATGTGATTGTTGAGTTCGAGGGTACAATCACGGAGTACTGAATTAACGACAATGGTTCTTCCTGTAGCGACCTCGACTTCGAACGATGAGGACAGATAAGAGCGCTTACGACTAAGTAGCTTCTCGAATTCAAACGACACAAAGCAGTTATCGGCTCCAGTATCAAACAAACATGATGCATAAATACCATTCACAAGGAACGTACCATTAACCACGTTGTTATCCGCCTGAGCCTGGCGGGTATTGATGTTGAAGGTTCGGGCATGGGCTGCTTGCTGCTGTTGCTGAGGCTGCTGCTGTTGCTACTGCTGTTGTTGCTGCTGCTGTTGCTGCTGCTGCTGGGGCTCTTGCTTAACCACCCTGTTCGGGCACCTGTTTGCAAAGTGGTTAGGGTCACCACATGCAAAGCAGACTCGAGCATTGACTGCTGGTGCTTGAGCTGCTTGTTGGCCTTGAGGGGCAGGGAGTAGAGCTTGATTGGCAGTGGCTTGAACTGGGGCTTGACGAGGACCATAGCGACAGTTCGCAGTGAAATGACCGTAAAGGTTGCAGTGAGCGCAAAAACGACAAGCTAGACCCACTGGATGATGATACGAACATGTCGGGCAGAGTGGGTGAGGGCCTGTGTATTGATCACTGGAGCTGAGTGCTGGTGCTGGTGCTGTTGAGCTGGTACAGCTTGTAGAGGAGTGGCGTTTGTCGCGGCAGCACAGCTCTTATTACTGGAGCTGTTGTTGTTCTTCTTCTTCCTTCTTGATGACTTGGAGGATTGAGCAGGTGAGTCGGTGGGTGTTGCTGTGGCTTGGTGCAGAGACTTGGTTGGCTTATCCCAGAAACCAGCTTTTACTCGCTTATCATTGATCTCAGCGGCGAGTAGGTAGGTTTCTTCGATCGTTGCTGGCTTGGCGGCGTGAACAAAGTCGGCTACACAGTCGGGCAGAGCTCGGATGTACTTCTTGATGGCTTGATCTGAGGTCTTGACTTGATCAGGACAGATAATGCTAAGCTGCTTGAAGCGAGCAGTGAGGGCAGCGTTGTCTCCATCCTTCTGCTTGATTCCCCAGAACTCGTCCTCCAGCTTTTGGCGCTCATGAGGAGGGCAGAATTCTTCGATCATGATCGCCTTCAACTCCTTCCATGATAGCCCGTAAGCTGCATCATTTTCGCGCTTGTTTCGTTCGGCCGTCCACCAGTCTAGAGCACGGGACTGGAAGACGCCTGTAGCATTGAGAGTGCGGAGATGTTTAGGACATCCGTTCTGGCGCAGAGTGACTTCGACCGAGTCGAACCAGTGAAACATGGCTGTAGGACCATCTTCGCCAGTGAACTCTTTTGGCCCGCATGCCTTGAACTGCTTGAAGCTGAAAGCAGCCTTGCTTGAATCCTTAGGGATTTCAGCTCGGGATTCTTCAGACGACTTACTAGCGTTTTCATACACCTCACTCACAGCTTTCGCCACGGTTTTGGAGATGATCGCGGCGAGACGTCGGTCTCTCTTCTCTTGGCGAGTCAAACGGTGTCGGGATCCAGACGACGACATGGTCTGCATTAGACATCGTCACGAGACTCAACACAACGAAATCGAATCTCACCTCACACGTCTAGACTACTAAAGCTTAGAATCACGTCGAATCACACATTTCGCAACATATAGGCACGTAATCACAGATACACAAAATCATAGAACACAGAAGTACACAAAGCACAGAATCACAGAAGCAGAGAAGCACGTAAGCACATAGAACACATAGCACAGAACACTTAAATACCTAGGCACTTAATCATTGAAGCAGTCAGAAAACAGAAACCTATCCTTCAAAGCTCGCGTGTCGTTCGTATAACGTATCGAGTAGCATCGTATAGTATAGTCTAACTTAGTCGTATAGCATAACATAGTGTGATATCGTCTAGATTTGCGATAACTGGGGATCGATAAGGGATAGAATAACAGTACGAGTCGTGTGTGTCGACTAAAATGATAGCAGAATCGAATATCACCCCAAGATAAAACAGAGAAAGCAAATATAAACACAAAACAGAGAAAGCACACATAAACACATAAAATCAACAAGTCATCAGAGTACGCGACTACGGTTCTCAGAATCGAATCACATAAAATCGAGAGATAGATTGTCTGCGGCTACTAGACATCGACTAACCAAGGCAACTCGACTATTCACAGTGGACTTGTCATCACTTTCGACTCTAGAGGTCGTGTTTCTGCCTCGATTCTTGGGCATTCCACACGCGTTCCCTAGGTCATACTTGTGAGTTCAGGTCGTTGGAGTCCGTCGAAGCCTTGGTGAGGTGAATAAAATACAGAACAAACTGCTAAGGTCAGGGTTTCACCCCTTGGCTCAGCAATTTCTTCCTTGTTTTTAATAAAATAAAGGAGATTATGCATCAAAATGTGGATTTCACTCCTGATTTGGTATAATCTCCCAGGTTTGTTGGTGAAAATAATGAGGCAAGCATGGATGAATGATTAAGATCAAGCATAAGTCAGGCAGTTTGGTCAGGAGTTTGCGGCTTTCACACCTATTCCCAACAAAATCTCCCGACTTTATTTGAAAATTCGAGTGCAGTGATAGTGAAAGATTGCAGAATAAGCACATAAACTGGGTCTGATGGTTCCTAACTATAGTCTAGGTCTCTAAGACAGCGACCCGGACTAGGTCGTGTCTGCCTAATTCCCTATAGTTATGGCTCTGATACCAATCTGTCACACCCCAACCGATGGCGGAATCATCGGGGCGCGGCACTGAGCGAAACAGATTGTCCAGAAGTTTCCACAACAACTATAATATAAATTCAGTTTAATTGACACTTCCCATACCGTGTCCCAAATAAATAACAAGTTATCATAGAAAGCAACCAGGCAAATAATTCCGTTCCGACAACTCAGATTCAATTATTATTACAGACAATTGTTTATTATTTCTAGACTCCCTAGCCTCGATTTCATCACCATGCGCCTAAGCATCCTAGCAACTTAAGCACCTGCCACATACGTTAAAATAAAGTCAATACATAAAATGTAAAGGTGAGCACACAAGTTTGATAATAGCATATAGAGTTCGAATAGTTTACGCATAACCAGGCATGTACACAGAGGAAAACGATGCATGTTAATTATCGACATGGGACCATCGATACCAACGACTGCGGGTTGACCGTCCGAGACAGTTCGCAATACATGATTACCACCGTAATCCATGCAAGTAATTGTCCTTAACAACCCCCGTGTGTACGGGTGCTGAGTCCAAACTATAGTACTAGGTTGCTAAGGCAGGTAGATAGCACTCCACGTGTAAACATAATAAACAGCATTCATTTAGTCAAGTAGCACATGCAAATGGTCAGCGTTCAAATAGTTTGTGTTTGATTGTGATTTGATAGGTAACGTATGTAACACCCAAAAGTGCTAAAAGCAAAAAGGGATCGAGTATACTCACAGTGATTGATTGTGGATTGAAGGGAGCGCTGAGAGTAAGATTAGCCTGAATAGTTCGATAGCATAACGATAAGTAACGCAGAAAAGTAAACAAGTGTGGATGGATCGAATGGGCTGGTCGATCGAACGGTAGGTTCGATCGAACGGGCTGTTCGGTCGGCTGGTATGTCCGGTTGGACAGTCCTGTTCGATCGGCCGGTAGGCTCGATCGGCTGGGCCATTCGAGTGGATTGTTTCTTCCTCTGGTGTGTTTGTGTTTGAGGATTTGAACTTTTGAAGTTTTCGTTGTAGTATATGAGAACACTGAAGTGTTCCTACCTTTCAAGTCGATCGATCGAACGGTTCGTTCGATCGGCTAGCTCACTCGATCGGCTAGGAGCTTCAAAGTTAGTTCTCAACTGAATGTCACTCGATCGAACAATCTGTTCGATCGGCTAGCATTCCCTACTACGAACGAGTTGTGAAAACGATTAAGTGTTGAAGCATAGTATCTCATGATCCGAACAGTGATGTTTACCAATCGAGTGACCTATTCGATCGAACATTACTTCGTCAATACTATACTTCAAAAGTTTGGAAAAGTGAGACGCCATGTGCTAGCCGATCGGCTGGCCCGGTCGATCGGCTGGTGTGTCCGATCGGCTGGGCTGTTCGAACAGCCTAGCCGTTCGGCCAGCAAGTCTGACCTGGTCGGCTTTTCGTCTAACACTTGGCTGTTTGATTATTTGTCATTCTTTCAAGGTATCTTGACAACGTGTTGAACTATAATAACCTCTGTTCCTACTTGTTTTCTTTGGCTCGAACAGGAATCACCCAAGTCCGGCCGGTGAACGGTTCGGAATGTTGGTTTAGAGTTTAACCCGAAATCGGTGAACCTTGTATATAGAATCAGAATCTTGAACCTTTTAACTTGTTAGAATGATTAGTTAGTCGGTTCAAGCTCCGTTTCTAGCGGTTTGAAGGCATTGAGTGTAAAAGAGTTGAAAGAAAGTTGGGATTCCTTCTTCCAATCCTTCACAACTTGTGGATGTTTAGATCTTTGATAGATCTTAACTTGTTTATGTGGAAATCGGTTAGATCTAAGCTAATCATAGTTGAATGAGGCCAAAACATGATGTTCTTCAAGAACACCATGATGACATCACCTAAGAACACCTAGATCTTGGTGATTTCACGGTTAGAATTCAAGTTTTGAAAGACAGAAAGGTGTAGAATCAAGTAATGATAAAAAAACGTACAAGAATTAGAGTGAAAACTTACCGGAGTTGAGAGAAATCTGAGAAAAGGTGAAGTAGATGGCTGGTTCGGTCAGAGATTTCCAAAAATGGAAAGTGTGACAATGACAGCCCTAATTATTGGCTCCAAAAGAGGAAAGTGGCAGCCGATCGGCCAGGAGCCCCGATCGAGTGGGCTGCTCGATCGGCTGGCAAGATGCTAGCCGATCGGCTGGCCTATTCGATCAGGTTGCCTCCTGTTCAATCCGCGACACACTTTGAGTATTTTGCGATGATTTTCGACGTTTCGATTTCGATGGACGATGATACGAATACGATAGAGTTCCTGGTCAAATTACTTTCAGTCCCAACTACTATATCTAACATACAATCTTCTATAAGTCACGTTTTGATGTCGGTTCGATTGAGTTCGATTGCCTTTCGAGTTTCGATTCGATTCTCGATTGATTTGCTTGAATACCACACCAAACATAAAGTAAACATGCACAAGTAACACATAAGGCACACACACACACGTATAACAATACCACAATTCGCATAATTCGAGTCTCGAGTTTGATGATTGTTAGATCGGTTTGATTACTGATTAGTCAACTTTATCGCATTGTTACTTCCTATCATTCACAGTCGTAGATCGGTTCGCTTTAAAACACATTCGATTACCTCGATTCTTGCTGATTACAACCCTTACTCCACATAATACAACTAAAACATAAAATCGACTATCTATAGTCAAAGAAAGTCAAAGTTGACTTGGACTTTGACTTTGACATTCGAAAACACGGGGTGTTACACATGGTGAATCACGAAGGTATTCACGTAGACCCCTCCAAGATAGAAGAAATCACCAAATGGAAGGTTCCGCAATCAGCTATGGAAGTTAGAAGTTTTCTAGGGTTAGCTGGATATTATAGGCGATTCATTAAAGATTTTTCTAAGATAGCTGTGCCATTCACTAAGCTAACCTGTAAAGCAGTGAAGTTTGAGTGGGGACCTAGGCAAGAAGATGCTTTTAAGATTTTAAAGCAAAGGCTAAAAAACGCCCCAATTCTTGCCTTACCAGAAGGGACAGAAGATTTTGAAGTCTACTGTGATGCTTCTAAGCTAGGATTAGGATGTGTGCTAATGCAACGCAAAAAGGTAATTGCGTATGCCTCAAGGCAATTGAAAAAGCAAAAGGAAAACTATACGACACATGACTTAGAATTAGGATCGATAATTTTTGCCCTTAAGATTTGGAGACATTATCTGTATGGAAGTAAGTTTACTGTTTATACAGATCATAAGAGTTTAAGATATATATTTGGGCAAAAAGAATTAAACTTGAGGCAAAGGAGATGGATGGTGATGTGCGTGAAGTGTGTTATATTTTAGATGTATATTTAAGCCCCTTTTTACACTTTTAACCAAGTTTTAAATTTATAAAACACGATATTTACTAACACTAAACACACATATGGGCAAGTGCACCCATCGTGGACGTAGTATAGTGTTGGTAAGATACCGAGGTCGTCCAAGGACACAAGAGCTTTTAATACCGGTTTATCCTCAACGTCTAATCAAATCAAAAAGTGAGAAAAATGTTTTTAACCAAGAAAATAAAAACTAACTAAATGCTGAAAAATAAAATAAAATAAAAACAGATAGACAAGATGAATCACTTGGATCCGACACGTGTATTAGTATAACCTTTGATTATTTTCGCACTTTTGCACTTGTTTAAGAGATTATCTTAGTTATTGTAGTAGGCCCCTCTTTTGAAGGCGACGTTACCCTCAACCCAGTAGTTTGAGTCAGCAAGGATACAATCCTAAAGGGTCGGATTATTGAAAGATAATGAATTAAGTTATTAATACAAATTGTGGTAGGCCCCGCTTTTGGCGGTGACGTTACCCTCGGCTAAGTAGTCTGAGTCAGCAGGGATACAGTCCTAAATAGCCGGGTTATAGTATTAATAGTAGTTAACTTATGAGGGGGTCAAAGAGTTTGGATCCCCGCCATCCAATACCTATGGGCATTGAAGGAGATCCTACTAAATTTGACCCAGGTCCCAAGCAGGACCTCTAAACGCTGAACAAGGGCAAGACCCTTACCAAACCGTTCCCTTAACCCCCGACCAGGTAGCCAACATACCTCCATATAGACCGTGGAGATATGAATGGTGAAAATCTTTTATTTTATATAGACAGTAAAATAATGCCAAGACACCACGGACAAACGATAAGGAAAGATCACCTTCAACATAAGTAACTAGTTATTAAAGTCATTAATACAAAACCAAATAAAAAGTGCAAAAGATTAAAAATAAAAAGTATTATACTAAACACTTGTCTTCACCAAGTGATGTAAGAGACTTAGGCAAACATGGCCTTGATTGTCAAGAACTCTTACGATCAATCTTGGATCCCGAGACGACTCACACACTCTACGATGGACAATGGATGATGGTGGTGGATGATGGTGTTATGGTGGTGGTGGGTGGTGGATGAGGTGTGAGAGAGGTGGTGTGCCAAGGGATGAGAGAGAATGAAGCCAAGCTCCTCTATTTATAGGCTAAACAGAAGGCTGGACACGGCCCCGTGCCCGTCTGACATTCTCTCACTTCATTAATTGTAATTGCGAATTACAATTAATGCGCCTGCTGTACTTTCACCACGCCCCCGTGCTCGCTGGACACGGCCCCGTGGTGGGCAATGGAAGCTTCTACTGGTTTGTCTTTTCTACTGCTTCCTGGGCACGCCCCCGTGTTCGCTGGACACGGGGCGTGTTCAGACTCTGTTTCTTCTCCTTTGCCTTGGAAGGTGCCGTTGAGGGTCCGGGCAGTCCACTTTTGTTCCTTTTCTTGTATTTTATGGTAGAATTAGTTGTCTTTTTGCTTCTTTTGTGTTTTTGAGCTCATTTCATCCTGAAAATACAAAAGGAAGACAAAAACACTCTTTTTCCAACATTAGTACTTAAAAAGGGTTAGTTTTATGCCTTAATTGATGTGATTTATATGTTGCATTTTACACACATCAAATACCCCCACACTTGAACTTTTGCTTGTCCTCAAGCAAAACTCTTTAAATGTGGCTTACACTCCCAAATGGAATAGGTAGAAGAGAAGTTTTTTAGCTTGTCCTAGAGTGTCGGGAATCCAAGGTTTTTATAGGTTTTATTTTTGTTTATTTACAATCCTATTCGTTATGATTTATTTTGAACGTTTCATAAGATGAATTACTTATTTGGGCATAGCATGCCTTATTAAAATTCCATTTATATACAAGTTCACATACCTCACGGGAGATCACTCAACATTCGGCCGAAGGTGTATATTTTTAGTGAATCACTCGAGAGCGGCACGGAACTCACGTCTTCCATAGGCTTGCCAAGCAATCAATCCTCCTCCTTTTTAACTTTTTACCTTTGTAAATATCAAGAGGACTTTTTGGGTGAAGGCTTGGGTTTAAAGGTGGGTGGTTGGTTAGTGGTTAGTAAAAAGGGCGAAAATCGTAACAAGCGTCGGTTTTCGTGAAGTACCTTGTTTTTAGTGACTTTTTATTTTGAAGTATTTCTCCAAACAAGCTTTTATAGCTTTTGTTTGTTTTTGACTTCATCATCATCATCAATTTTTTTTTTCAATCGTCACATAAAAAGGTGAGTTTACGAAAAAGCGAACTTGTTACTAAAAAAAAATAAATAAAAAGGTTTTTTTGGTGGGTAAAAAGGGTTTTGGGGTATGAAATGAAAGGTTTAGGCTCAAAGGGGCTATCTAGGGGGATTTTGGGTAGGTAAAAAAATGAAAAATAATGGTTTTGAAAGAAAAATTGGTTAGTCCTAATGCCTCCATCATTTACTTACTTGGGTTTAAGTTGGTAAGGACCGGGAATGTATCGTCGTGGCAAGTTCTAGATTTGTAAGGACCGAGCGGCTATTCACACAAGAAACGAAAAATGAGCATTTAATCTAAATATATGTATTTTTGTGCTCAATAAAGGCTCAAAACTCACTTTTGTGGGAATGGGTTTTTAATGTGACCAAGCATATATAATCGAATTTTTAACTAGACTTGTTATACCGTTTCATAATTTTCTTATGTTGGTTCTTTTTTTTATCACGACGCTATCGGTTGTAAACTTGTAAAAATATAACCTTTTTAGAACTTGTTATTCCCAACTTAAACTAAGACAAGTAAATAAAAAAAAATGAAAAAGTTTTTGAAAAAATTTGGGGTGTTTAGCGGTTCCAATAGAGTTTTGTGTAAGGCTTGTGTTTAGGATTTTGCAAAATTTCAAGGGTTTTAGCATCCCCCCCACACTTAAATTACACATTGTCCTCAATGTGTCCAAAAATAATGTTTTTGGTTGATTAGAATGTATAAAAGTGGGTTAAAAAGCAAAGATTTATGTTACTGGCATCCTGGACACGGCCCCGTGTTGACCGGGCACGGCCCCGTGGTCAAGTGCCAGTAACAAAAATTACAGAATTTAAACAGAAGCCTGGACATGGGGGCGTGTCCGCTGAACACGGCCCGTGTCCAGTTACCTGAACTGGGTGATTTTCTGCAGGGGCTCAGCACGGGGCCGTGTTGGTTGGGCACGGCCCGTGTTGAGCCTTCTGTGATGGAGATTTTTGTCGGGTTGCTCTGTTCTTCGTGCATGGTTCCATTTTTCTCGTTCCCTTTTTCATCCATTACCACCATGAGTGTGTTTTATTCTGCAAAAACTAAAAGATTAAACTAAACTAAACTAAGGATAGATCCGCGGAATGCCTCCGTGGTGCGCCACGTTTATAAGGGTCCTTGGCTAGACCCGATTCCTGGTTATATATCTTCTGAGTGGAGTGCCTTGCTTCCCAAGTTACACCGTCGGAGAGCGGCATCCAAGCTTGAATCAATAACCTTCATGTAATTGACTGGGTCGTCGTCCTCTATTTTCTTCCCAACTCCGAACTTCACCTCATCGTCCCCATACCTCAAAGTCAGTGTCCCGTCATTCATGTCTACCACTGCTTGTGCTGTGGCAAGGAAGGGTCTCCCTAGGATAAGGGGGACCTCGGTGTCTTCCTCCATGTCGAGTATGACAAAGTCAACTGGATAAACGAATCTGCTTACCCTTACCAAGACATTCTCGATGACACCTTGTGGGAACTTGACTGATCGATCAGCGAGTTGTATGCTTATTTTTGTAGGGCTCGTGGTTCCCAAGCCAAGCCTTTTGAACATCGATAAGGGCATGAGGTTAATGCTAGCCCCTAAGTCGGCCAAGGCATTGCGAACGGGTGATTCCCCTATTGAGCATGGAATCGTGAAACTTCCGGGATCGATTTTCTTTTGGGGTAGTTTATTGAGTACGAGGGCAGAGCATTCTTCGCCTAAATTAACTAATTGCAAATTTTCAATTTTCTTTTTATGTGTAAGGAAGTCCCTCATAAACTTAGAATATTTGGGCATTTGGGTTAGGACTTCGATAAAAGGAATATTGACATGCAATTGTTTTAACAGACTTTCGAATTTTGCGAACTGCTCATTGGTCTTTTGACGAATTAACCTACCGGGGTACGGAACTCGAGGAGCCTTGGTAGGCTCTGGTGATGGGGGAGAGTTCTTTTCCTGCAGATGTGTTGGCATTGTTTCTTCCGTTGGTGGAGGTACTTCTGCAGGTCCTACGGTGCGGTTTCGTAGTGTGATGAGGTGAACTTGCGCCTTTGGGTTTGTTTCGGTATTGCTAGGTAATGCGCCTTGCGGTCTCTCGGAAAAATTTTGTGCTAGTTGATTTATTTGTTTTTCTATGTTTTGAATGCTAGCTTGTTGATTCCTAAAATTAGATTCTAATTGTAGAAATCTTTCCGAGTTTTTCTTATCAGTGTCAGAGACGAGGCGAGATATAGTATCTTCGAGCCTTTCTCGTCCACCTTGTTGTTGAGTGAAATTTTGTGACTCATTTCTTGATTGCTGAAAGTTTGTTCGTTGGGTTTGTTGGTTACTACTATTGCCGGTTTCCCTCCAACCAAGGTTTGGGTGATTTCGCCATCCTTGGTTGTAAGTTCCCGTTGGAGGACCCGACGACCTAGGTCTATTATCAATGTAGTTTACCATTTCTTGTTGATCGTCCGTTTCTTTCATGCAACTCCAATTTTCATGTGACCCACCACACCCTTCACAAGCCATAACCGAGACTGTTTCTGTCATTTCTAATTTTTTTATTTTTGAAGAAAGGGCCTCGATTTGGGCTTGTAAAGAGGTGCTTTCGTCGACCTTATGGGCGCCCGGGGCAATAGACTTATTTCCCCGGGGAGTGTGCCATTGAAAATTGGTTTGAGCAATTTCCTCAATCTGATTATATATTTCGTGTGGGCGTCGATTACCTAAAAGTCCCCTGGAGCTAGAATCAAGTGTCTGCCTAGTGTGTGGCAACAATCCATTGTAGAAAGTGGATACTTGTTGCCATATTGCTAGGCCGTGATGGGGACACTTGCGTAATAGCTCCTTGAACCTTTCCCAAGTTTCATATAAGGATTCCCCGTCCTCTTGTGAGTATGTATTAATTTCAGCCATTAATTTAGCAGTTTTAGAAGGAGGGAAATACTTATATAGAAACTTTTGGGCTAGTTCATCCCAGGTGTTTACCGATCCAGCTGGGAGGGTGTTGAGCCAAGCTTTTGCTCGGTCTTTTAGTGAGAATGGAAACATACGGAGGCGGATGGCGTCGTTTGATGCTCCATTGATCCGAAAGGTATCACATATTTCTAAGAAATTAGTTATATGTAGATGAGGATCCTCGTCCGCAAGCCCGTGGAAGGTTGCGGAGTTTTGGAGCATTTGTATCAAATGCGCTCGAAGTTCGAAGTTATTGGCTTCGACATTCGGAGCATTGATAGCGGCGCCTAGATTACCTACGGTGGGCCGTAGATAATCCATAAGGGTACGTTGGTCCGCCATTGGGGGTGGATCACCCGAAACCTTCTCTTGGTTTTTGGCTTTTAACCTTTTTCTGAGAAAGCGTTCGGGTTCTTCTAGCGGTTCCTTTATGTCTTTATTGGAACTGGAGCTCATACACTACGTAAGGATGGCGTTGGGTTCCAAGTCCTGCAATAAAAACAGAAAAGAATGTTGGTCAGAAGGTTCACCACGGCCCCGTGTTGAGTGAACACGGCCCCGTGGTCGGAATTACAGTGATTGTTTTTCAGATCCCAGTTAGTGGAAGTTGGACACGGCCCCGTGTTGCACCGGCACGGCCCCGTGGTCAGCCTTCTGTAACTTGAAAAACAAAAACTGCCAGTAACGTTGCTGAGCACGGCCCGTGTCCGACCAGGCACGGCCCCGTGCTGAGCTCTGCAGAAGCTAAAAATCTAAGAAAAATCTAAAAAAAAAAATCAAAGAAAAATAAAAATATGATTAGGCCGTTGATTCCTAACTTTCTTAAAATCCTTGTGTCCCCGGCAACGGCGCCAAAAACTTGATGTGCGTGAAGTGTGTTATATTTTAGATGTATATTTAAGCCCCTTTTTACACTTTTAACCAAGTTTTAAATTTATAAAACACGATATTTACTAACACTAAACACACATATGGGCAAGTGCACCCATCGTGGACGTAGTATAGTGTTGGTAAGATACCGAGGTCGTCCAAGGACACAAGAGCTTTTAATACCGGTTTATCCTCAACGTCTAATCAAATCAAAAAGTGAGAAAAATGTTTTTAACTAAGAAAATAAAAACTAACTAAATGCTGAAAAATAAAATAAAATAAAAACAGATAGACAAGATGAATCACTTGGATCCGACACGTGTATTAGTATAACCTTTGATTATTTTCGCACTTTTGCACTTGTTTAAGAGATTATCTTAGTTATTGTAGTAGGCCCCTCTTTTGAAGGCGACGTTACCCTCAACCCAGTAGTTTGAGTCAGCAAGGATACAATCCTAAAGGGTCGGATTATTGAAAGATAATGAATTAAGTTATTAATGCAAATTGTGGTAGGCCCCGCTTTTGGCGGTGACGTTACCCTCGGCTAAGTAGTCTGAGTCAGCAGGGATACAGTCCTAAATAGCCGGGTTATAGTATTAATAGTAGTTAACTTATGAGGGGGTCAAAGAGTTTGGATCCCCGCCATCCAATACCTATGGGCATTGAAGGAGATCCTACTAAATTTGACCCAGGTCCCAAGCAGGACCTCTAAACGCTGAACAAGGGCAAGACCCTTACCAAACCGTTCCCTTAACCCCCGACCAGGTAGCCAACATACCTCCATATAGACCGTGGAGATATGAATGGTGAAAATCTTTTATTTTATATAGACAGTAAAATAATGCCAAGACACCACGGACAAACGATAAGGAAAGATCACCTTCAACATAAGTAACTAGTTATTAAAGTCATTAATACAAAACCAAATAAAAAGTGCAAAAGATTAAAAATAAAAAGTATTATACTAAACACTTGTCTTCACCAAGTGATGTAAGAGACTTAGGCAAACATGGCCTTGATTGTCAAGAACTCTTACGATCAATCTTGGATCCCGAGACGACTCACACACTCTACGATGGACAACGGATGATGGTGGTGGATGATGGTGTTATGGTGGTGGTGGGTGGTGGATGAGGTGTGAGAGAGGTGGTGTGCCAAGGGATGAGAGAGAATGAAGCCAAGCTCCTCTATTTATAGGCTGAACAGAAGGCTGGACACGGCCCCGTGTCCGCTGGACACGGCCCCGTGCCCGTCTGACATTCTCTCACTTCATTAATTGTAATTGCGAATTACAATTAATGCGCCTGCTGTACTTTCACCACGCCCCCGTGCTCGCTGGACACGGCCCCGTGGTGGGCAATGGAAGCTTCTACTGGTTTGTCTTTTCTACTGCTTCCTGGGCACGCCCCCGTGTTCGCTGGACACGGGGCGTGTTCAGACTCTGTTTCTTCTCCTTTGCCTTGGGAGGTGCCGTTGAGGGTCCGGGCAGTCCACTTTTGTTCCTTTTCTTGTATTTTATGGTAGAATTAGTTGTCTTTTTGCTTCTTTTGTGTTTTTGAGCTCATTTCATCCTGAAAATACAAAAGGAAGACAAAAACACTCTTTTTCCAACATTAGTACTTAAAAAGGGTTAGTTTTATGCCTTAATTGATGTGATTTATATGTTGCATTTTACACACATCAGATGGAAATTCTAAGTGATTACGTCTGTGATATTCAATGTCACGAAGGAAAAGCAAATGTAGTTGCAGATGCCCTAAGTCGTAAGTATCAGGAAAAGCAAAAGCGAGTTTGTGCTCTTAGATTAAATCTTCAATTAGATTTAATGGAACAACTGAAAAACATTCAGGCATCAGCAATCAAAGATGATGCTGAAGGGATGAAAGGAAGGATAAAGGAACTAGAGCAAGACATCGATGGAATTTGGAGATTCCACAAGAACAGAGTTTGGGTACCTAAGCAAGGAAACTTAAGAGATAAGATTTTAGAGGAAGCTCATAAATCTAGGTATACCATGCACCCAGGAAATAATAAGATGTACCAAGATTTAAGAAATAATTTCTGGTGGATAGGAATGAAAAAGGACATAACTAAATATGTATCTAAGTGTCTGACCTGTTCGCAAGTTAAAGCAGAACACCAGAAACCTTCAGGGTTACTCCAACAGTTAGAATTGCCTGTTTGGAAATGGGAACTAATAACAATGGATTTTGTTGCTAAGTTACCTAAAACTAGGAAAGGTAACGACGCGATTTGGGTAATTGTGGGTCGATTAACCAAATCGGCTCATTTTTTTACCCATGAAGGAAACCTTTAGCATGGAGAGATTAGCCAAGCTATACGTAGACGAAGTAGTATCCTTACATGGAGTTCCACTCTCCATAGTATCGGATAGAGATAGTCGCTTCACTTCACATTTCTGGACAAGTTTCCAAGAAGCCATGGGGACTAGGCTGAATTTAAGCACTGCATACCATCCCCAAACAGACGGGCAAAGTGAAAGGACGATCCAAACCCTGGAAGACATGCTCAGGGCATGTGTAATAGATTTTGGTGGAAACTGGGATGACCACCTACCCTTAATTGAATTCTCTTATAACAATAGTTATCATGCAAACATCGAAGCTGCCCCATTCGAAGCATTGTATGGACGAAAATGTAGAACTCCAGTTTGCTAGGCAGAAATAGGAGAAAATCAATTATCAGGTCCCAAGATTGTGCAAGAAACCACCGACAAGATCACTCAAATCAAGGAAAGACTGAAAATGGCTCGAGATCGTCAGAAAAGTTATGCAGATTATTGGCGCAAGCCACTGGAATTTCAAATTAGAGACAAGGTACTCCTAAAAGTTTCTCCTTAGAAAGGGGTAGTCCGCTTTGGTAAGAAAGGAAAGCTAAGTCCAAGGTACGTAGGACCATTCCTAGTAATTCAGCGCATAGGACCAGTTGCCTATCGCCTACAACCTAAGCATTTAAAGCGGTAAAATATCGGATAACGGTCAAGGTCTGCTATATGATATATAGGTTATAGCGGTGCTATAGCGGTAATTTTTATACCATGCATAATTTATGTACTTATATATATATATATATATATGTCTTTGAAAAATATTAATAGTAATATCAAAATTCATAGTTTCGCATTCAAGATGAGCTCTGAGTATCAGACCAGCAATTGAAAGATGACGAACAGCTTTGATTCGGATTTTTATCAGCTTTGAACAGCTTCCTGATGATGATGAACTGCTTCCAGCGACCTCAAACCAGTGTGCGCTCCAGACATTGGTCGTCGAACATAATAAATTTAGGTTTAATTGGTCGTATCTAGGTTTTATCAAACATCTGGGCCTTTTACTGTAATGGGTTTAATTAAAAAAAAAAGTGGGCTTTTCCTTATGTTTGGGCTGACCGCTAAAAGCGCTGTTGTAGCCGCTATACAGGTCTTCAAACAGCGGTCAGCGGGCTATAGCGCCGCTAATAGCGGAACCGCTATGAGCAACCGCTATTTGGACCGCTACAAGCCCAGACCACCGTAAACCGCTATAGCGCCGCTATTAACTGCATAGCCTACAACTACCAGAAGAGCTAGCTGGAGTACATGACGTGTTTCATGTATCTAACCTCAAGAAATGTTTATCCGACGAATCACTGGTAGTACCTCTTCCGGACATAGAGGTAAATGAAAAGCTAAAATTTGTTGAGAAACCACTTCAAATAGAGGACAGGAAGATCAAGTTTCTCAAACACAAAAGACTAGTGCTGGTCAAGGTCAAGTGGGATTAAAAAGAGGACCGGAGTACACATGGGAGCTGGAATCGGAAATGAAGCGAAAGTATCCTTACTTATTCCAGTAAATCTTGAGGACGAGATTTTAAATAAGGTGGGGAGGATGTAAGGACCTGCAAAAATGTCCCAAATAGACCCGTAAGTGAAAACCCGGACCCCTAAAACCCAAATGTGCATAAAAAAAATCATGAAAACAAGATTTCTGGGTTTCACGCGGGCCGAGTAAGAGTAAGCTTAGGCTTACGCGGGCAGCATCAACTTAACTTTGATCGGATAAGCGTTCCAGGCCATATGTCGCACATGTGGCAGACCTACCGATGACACCGTAGCCCTAGTCGTAGACTTGGTGCCCTCGCGGGCCGCGTAAGTCCTTATTAAGTTTTACGCGGGCCGTGTAAAACTCATTTTTCAGCTATAAGTAGCCTGTGCATGGGGCTTTCATCTGTGTTCGAAATTTTCAATCAAAAATGAAGTTTGCTGCTCAAAATCATAATTTCACTTAGGGAAATGCTGCCGCGGATACAGGGTATTAACTCGATCACTGCTACGATACAATGTCCGATCGATTGAAGCCGATCTGATGGATGTTTAAGTGCTGCCCGTAATTGGGCTATACTTTGTCATTCGTCGTGGAGGGTTTTAATCTCGTGTGTCACACCCCCAAAATACCACAAGCGGAAACCCCCGCGAGGAGTGTGACGTACCAGGATCTAGCCACCAATCATATTGAACTCATAGGTATATTTGAATAAAACTTTCATTTATTAACATTAAGTATTACAACATTACAAATAAACTACAGTGTACAGCGGAAGCTTATTTCATTCGTTAAGTGTTTATAAGCCACATGTAAAATCCATTAGTCTTGTGTTGCGATTCCATGTATCCCGACCCATGACCACTCTAGCCTCCCAGACAGCAAGTTCCAATAATATGCACCTAAAGACCTGCAAGACATGTAACAACGAGTCAACAACAAAGTTGAGCGAGTTCACAGTTGGGTGTTCGTTTTAAGTTGTTTCCGAAAACATAATTTGTTTTTAGCTGGCTTACTTGCCGTGGGGGTTACCCCATATTTGAAAATATGATTACCAGTTCCTTCTTTGCCACACCATAACCAGTGTTTTTATTTCCCAATCCATATCCATAATCAGTGGGGGGCTTCCCCATGTGAACCACTAGACCGTTACCATATCGACAACTGATGAACAATAGTTGTGCCCTACGTCAATGTCTATCATCATTGACAGTTTGCCATGATCCATTAGTACACGCCCGTTCGAACGACACGGTGTGAGGTTTGTCAAACCTAATAGCGCTATTAACTAATGACCCGCTCGCCATCGGCCTCGGCGATTAAGTCGATATAAAATGAGGGACTTCATGATAGAGTTTTGTCTAGTAAGTTGTAAGGTTGTTGTCCTACCCAAGGAGGACGAACGTACGTATTCTACCTAAGGAGAATACGCAGGATTATTGTTGGCATCCTACCCAAGGAGGATGGCCGTACATATCCTACCCAAGGAGGATATGCAGGTTCCGTTTTAATTCTTTAACCCATTCCCAACCACCGGGAATCCCATGCCTTGTAGAAAGTGTGAACTCACCTTGGTTTGCTCGGTTTGCTACTCTACTTGATCACAGTTTATCAGTCAAAACCTAGTGTATGCATATCTACGATATCAGTTTATGTTTGCAAAGTTCACGTATAAATGCAGGTCACAGTGAGTATCTACTCATTAGTTACCACATATCACATGGAAGTTACACAACTTGTTCAATTTCGCAGTCCACACGTATGATTAGTAACAGTGCTTAACGGTTAAGTATGCTAGACACAACTAGATTATGTTTCCTCATACATATCTTCAACAGACATGGTTCAGCATACAATCACACATTAATCACATTCTGTTAGCAAAGTTATGTCCTACCGTGGAACCCCTACACGACGAAACCCCAGGGTGACGAAACTCCCCTATGTTTCGTCGACCCAGAAATGACGAAACCCCTCAATGTTTCGTCGGCACCACCCATGGAGAAACTCAATAGGTTTCGTCGACCTGAGAGTGACGAATCCCCATATGCTGCACCACATCAACAGTTACCCAATCACACAGAAAACAACAGTTTACCGTTTTCCTTCAGTCATTCAATTGGATCAAAATTGAGAATGCATCAGTTCACTTTCATGAATCCTAAATCATCTAATAATCACCAACAGTAGCAGTCATTCAAGCAGACATAAATCATCCAATCAATTTACTATTTCATGCTATCACACAAGTTTACATCCAAACATGTATAATGATTTCTATGTAACACCCATCTAATTTACTTGAATTTAATAATAGTTTAAACCATTTTAGATAAAAGATGCCTAGTTAACATAGATTTCATAAGTATAGTTCATTAGTAGCAAAGACTTAGTCAACTAACGACTAAGTTAAAACATCCAAAAGTTGTTTAACAATTTGTTCACAACCCATAAGCATAATCTATTAAAGTTTAAAACATTGCGGAAGCTTGTAAATAGTGTTCGGTTCTTCAAAAGCTAGCTCGATCATCTTCCGGTTAGTTCCAACATCACCTAAGATCAAAACCACAACAAATGTTAGTTTTGATAAAGTTACAATAGATATAAACAAGTTCCAAGAGTCAAACAATCAAAAAATAAAATTTTCTCGGATCAAGGGGGCGTCGCATGACGCCAAGGGCCTAGGCGTGACGCCTAGCCCCCTTTTTCTCAGAATGTTTGTTCAGCTGATGCTGTACATTCCCAGCTCCAAGTTTATTCACATCCCAACTTAAAATCGCCATAACTTGTGATCCGTAAGTCCGTTTTTCGTGATTCTTTTTCCTACACGACCGTAATTAAATTACCAATGTGTCTACCATAATTATTATCTAAAAATTTGGTTTACGGACTTAGTCACTAAAATCTCTATTTAGATATTTGACCCACTATATTTACACAACTTTACTACTATGCAATAGCAACCTTAAGGCGTTTTCATCCAACATCCGAGGCTTAGCATCACTCGCATTTCCTTACCAATTCCACGGTTTAATGCTCTTGTGATCGATATCGCCTTTGCTAACTAATTAGACACCAATACTATAATTTACACCATATTCGACCCGTTGGCTCATCTTCTGGAAATTCCTCCAATGTGATGACTACCAAACGGTTCCTCACCAAGTTTGACTCTATTAATTCAAGTAACAATGGTGATCACTACGATCATCACAGTTCCTATTCTAAAACGCAACTACACATGATTTAACAACAATTCGTTTAATGTAACGGGTCAAGTTACATACCTTCAAAGTAAGCCTTTCAAACGCAAATCGCCACTTGTTTTTGTTTGCCCACTTGACGCTCCGGCGTCCTTCCCTATAGAGTTCAATCATAAACATGTTTAGAACTCTTTTTAAACCATATATCGCATAATATACCGAAACATCATAATTATGCGTTTAAACTTCAAATTTCAGTTTTAAGCCTTCTTTGAGGCGTTTTCACAAACACTTAATGGGCAGATTTTTACATGATTACATAGCAAGTCCCTAGCTTATCATTTAGCCCGAATTTCACATCCATCAACCCATTTTACAAAATTGTTAGCTTCTAAAATTCTGAAGTCACTTCACAATTGTCAATTTACACTAGAACAACATCTAATTTCCTAGTGATTATCAATTTCTACATAATCCACTAATCACCTACAAGAGTGTTCATAGATTTTGCTAAATTACACATGATTTCAACTCATATTTATCTAGGGTTTGTCCCTAGACACTATATTGTTCTTAATCCATCATAAAAACTAACATGCAACCCTAATAATTCAGATTTCCTGAATTTTTGAGAATTTCAAATTGAGAGTTTTCTTCAAATTTTACATACCTTGTAATCCCCTTGTGACGAGGATCAATAATCTATGCTTGATTTCTGTTTTTGATCAGATTTGGACTCTCAATTTGTGATGAACTAGGGTTTTGATGGAGCTTGGGGTCGCCCCTCACTCCTGGTCGATCTCCACAACACAGACAAATGTGTTTGTGTTTTAATTTAGTTATTTTAGTAACAATAGTTCTCATTTAGACACTTTTAGCCCCTCGCTTTTCATACTTTATTTGTTTTAGCTCCTAAATACTTATAAGTGACCAACTAACTTGGTTAGTGCCACTCTTAGTCAGTTTATTTCACTATTTTATTCGCTTCCATATTGTAAATTTAAGAACTCGCATTTTCGGGATGTTACAAGTCCACCCCCTTAAAAGGTTTCATCCCCGAAACCAAAGTACGTACCAAATAAAGTAGGGTAGAGACGTCGCATCTCCTCTTCGGACTCCCACGTAGTGTCTGAGCCCTTCCTATGCTCCCACTTGATCTTGACTTGATCGATTTGTTTGTTTCGTAAGTGCTTGACCTTTCGATCTATAATCTCCACTGGTCTCACCGCATAATTCAGGCTATTATCCACTTCGATATCATCGTAATGGACATAAGTTGTTTCGTCCGCTAGACACTTTCGCAATTGCGACACGTGAAACGTGCCATGTATTCCATTCAATTATTCCGGCAATTCCAGGCGATAAGCCACCTTGCCAACCCGTTCGATGATTTTAAATGGCCCAATAAACCTCGGGCTTAGTTTTCCCCTTTTTCTAAATCTGATAACGCCCTTCCATGGGGAAACCTTTAGCATAACCATATCACCTAACTGAAACTCAATCGGTTTTCGTCTTTTGTCAGCATAAGACTTTTGTCTATCTTGGGCCGCTTTCAAATGGGCTCGCACCACTTCAATTTTCTCATTAGTGCTTCGGATTATATCCGTAGGTGCTAGTCCTCGTGGACCCACTTCTCCCCAACATACTGGAGTTCGACACTTTCTACCATATAACATCTCATACGGGGCCATTTTAATGCTCGCGTGATGGCTGTTGTTATACGAAAATTCGACCAAGGGTAGATAGACATCCCAACTACCCCCGAAGTCAATAATGCAAGCCCGCAACATATCCTCCAGCGTTTGTATTGTTCTTTCACTCTACCCATCCGTTTGTGGATGGTAAGCGGTGCTACTGAATTAGTTCTCATTTGTTCTTGGAATTCACGCCAAAAATTCGAAGTAAACCGAGTATCTCTGTCCGACACAATGGATATCCGTACCCCATGACGTGCTATGATTTCATTGTGTACACCTCCGACATCTTCTCGGATGTATAAGTCTCACGAATCGGGATGAAGTGAGCACTTTTCGTCAATCTATCCACAACTACCCATGTAGCATCAAACCCACGGTTGGTTTTGGGCAATTTGGTCAACAAATCCATGGTGATTTGTTCCCATTTCCAAACTGGGATGTCCAATGGTTGCAATTTTCCATATGGCTTCTGGTGCTCCACTTTGACTTGCAAGCAGGTCAAACACTTCTCCACATATTTCACAATATCTCTTTTTATCCCGGGCCACCAATAGTTTTGTTTCAGATCATTGTACATCTTGGTCGCACCCGGATGAATTGAATATCGGGATTTATGAGCTTCATCAAGTAGAAGCATCTTCACCCCACAAGTATTTGGAACCCATATTCTTCCGGATCGAGTCTTCAACCCGTTATCTCCATCCGAAAAATCTTTCAACTGGCTGATTATTCTTTCTTTCTTCCAATTCTCCTCTTTCACTGCTTCTGATTGCGCCTCTCGGATACGTTCAAGTATACCCGAGGTCACCACAAGCTGCATCGATCTTACTCGTATTGGGACATAGTCCATTTTTCTGCTCAGAGCATCCGCCACCACATTTACCTTTCCGAGGTGATAGTGTATTTCACAGTCGAAATCTTTCACCGTTTCTAACCATCGCCTTTATCGCATATTTAACTCCTTCTGATCGAAGAAGTATTTTAAGCTCTTGTGATCGGTAAATATGGTGCACTTTACCCCATATAAATAGTGCCTCCATATTTATAATGCAAATACCACCGCAGCCAACTCGAGATCGTGCGTGGGATATTTCTTCTCATGTATCTTCAATTGCCTCGAGGCATAAGCTATAACTTTGCCCCGTTGCATCAAAACGCACCCGAGCCCCGATAGTGAGGCATCCGAATAAACCACCAAGTCTTCGACCCCGTCCGGCAATGTTAGTACCGGAGCTTGAGTTAATTTCTCTTTTGGCGTTTGAAACGCTCTTTCTTGATCTACACCCCAAATGAACTTTTCTTCCTTCCGGGTTAGTTTTGTTAGCGGTGACGCAATCTTGGAGAAATCTTGAATGAATCTCCTATAGTATCCCGCAAGCCCCAAGAAGTTTCTAATTTCCGAAGGGTTCTTCGGGGGATTCCATTTCGACAGGGCTTCGATCTTTGACGGGTCTACTAACACTCCATCGGCACTTATGATGTGGCCAAGAAATTGCACCTCTCGTAACCAAAAGGCACACTTAGAGAATTCTGCATACAACTTCTCTCGTCTAAGTGTCTCTAACACCTCTTGTAAGTGGTGTGCATGTTCAACTTCACTTTTTGAATACACCAAAATATCATCGATAAACACGATGACTGACTTATCCAACATTGGCTTGCAAACCCGGTTCATGAGGTCCATGAAAGCCGCGGGTGCATTTGTTAGCCCAAATGACATCACGAGAAATTCGTAATGTCCGTATCTCGTGCGGAAAGCCGTTCGCACCTTGTAATTGGTCAAATAAATCATCTATCCTCGGAAGCGGGTATCGATTCTTTACCGTGAGTTTGTTTAACTCCTGGTAATCGATACACATTTGCATGCTTCCGTCTTTCTTTTTCACGAATAGTACCGGTGCGCCCCAAGGAGACACACTCGGCCTTATGAATCCCTTGTCAAGCAGGTCTTGAATTTGGGACATCAACTCTTGTAGTTCTGACGGTGCGAGTCGGTATGGTGCTTTTGCTACGGGTTTTGCGCCCGGAATCAATTCGATCCCGAACTCTACTTCCCATTCAGGCGATATCCCCGGTAAATCCTCCGGAAACACATCTTCATAGTCTCGTACTACCGGTACATCTTCAATCTTCTGTGATTCTTTCTCGGGTTCATTTGCGTATATCATGAATGCCTTGCATCCTCGCTTCATAAGCTTGTGAGCTTTCAACATTGAGCATACTATGGGGTTGCCTCCTTTTTCACCATAGATAGTGACGTGTTTCCCGCTCGGAGATATTAACTTTATCTCCTTACGAAAACACACGACCTTCGCGTGGTGCTGAGATAGCCAATCCATCCCAACGACTACTTGAAATTCCCCCATTGACATCGGGATTAGGTCTGTCAAGTATTCTTCATCATCAATGCTTAATTTGCAGCCTCGACAAACATCACAAACTATAAAACTTTTGTTGTCCCCTATTTCAACTTCTAAGGGCACAGATAACTTGTTAATATAAAAGAAGGATGTCGAATAAATCCATGCGAATGAAGGATTTATTCGCACCCGTATCAAACAATACACGTGCTGGAATTGAGTTAATTGTGAATATACTTGAAACCACATCGGGTTCTGTTTTTGCTTCAGCCGCGGTAAGTTGGAAGGACCTAGCCTTCGCCTTGGGAGTTTCTGTTGGAGACTCTTTTGTGTCTCTCTTTCCAACCAACTCGAGGCATTCAGACTTTTTGTGGCCGGGTTGATAGCATTTGTAACAAACGGAAACTTTTCCGGGACATAGCGATGCGGTGTGCCCCGTCTTCCCACATATTGGACACGACTTATCTTTGAAGCGGCACTCACCTTTGTGCCCCTTTCCACATACCTTGCAACTTGGCAACCCGCCTTTAACATCCGCTTTCTTTCCCGACTCTCCAGTTCGGGCTTTCTTTGCAGGGCTTGGGTTCACATCTTGCGCCCTTCGCTCACCTCTTTCAACTTGTTTCTTCAACTCAATTTCTCATTCCCGAGCAACGTTTATGATTTCGGTAAGGGTCTCGTATTTTGAAGGAGTCATAAACTCCCTATATTCAGCGCTCAACATGTTATAGTAGTAGTAGATTTTCTGTTCTTCGTTCGTTACCAACTCACTACTAAACTTCATCTTATCCATAAACATCGCCATAATCTTGTCTATGGTCTCACCCTTGTGCCTCAGTTGCATGAACTCCTCCTTGATTTTGTTAATAACCGCCTTGGGGCTATGATGTTTAAGAAACAGCGTCTTAAACTCTTCCCATGTCATGGTTTTCGCCGCTTCGGCTCTTATTTCATTCTTTTTGTTGTCCCACCAATCTTTAGCTTGACCTCTCAACTGACCCGTTCCGTAAGCAACAAAGTCGCTTTCATCACAATGGGTCCTTTCAAACACTCCTTCGATGTCGCCCAACCATCTTTGGCATATTATCGGGTCGACCTCCCCGTTATATATTGGCGGTTTACACGCCATGAATTCCTTATATGAGCACCCTTTACGTTCTCCAGTTTTGTCTTTCATAAGGTTGACACTATCCTCCAACCTTTTAACTCGCTCTTCGACAAGCGACAACACCGTGCTTTGAATCTTGTCTACAAACCCGGATAGGCACCTTCAATTGCCTTCCCTACTTCTTCGGAAATTATCTCTTTCATTTGTTCGGTGCTTGTTTGCACCGGATTATCATCATTTCCATCAGACATCTTGAAACTGAAATGTTTACATTTAAGCGTTAAACATTTCATTTATAATATTGCTTCTTTTGTTTCGGTTTAGCCAAGTTCTCAACTTGCTTTAACCGTTCACATTTGGTGCACTTTCCGGGTTTGAGTGTGTTAACACGCTCTTCCCATGCACTTCAATTCCTTTCTCATTCTTATATAAGACATAATTTGTTAACATAATAAGTTAATTCTTACCGGACGATCGATCGAGCTTGAACCGAACACCTTGTTGACAACCTTAAGCTCTGATTACCAACTTGTAACACCCATCTAATTTACTTGAATTTAATAATAGTTTAAACCATTTTAGATAAAAGATGCCTAGTTAACATAGATTTCATAAGTATAGTTCATTAGTATCAAAGACCTAGTCAACTAACGACTAAGTTAAAACATCCAAAAGTTGTTTAACAATTTGTTCACAACCCATAAGCATAATCTATTAAAGTTTAAAACATTGCGGAAGCTTGTAAATAGTGTTCGATTCTTCAAAAGCTAGCTCGATCATCTTCCGGTTAGTTCCAACATCACCTAAGATCAAAACCACAACAAATGTTAGTTTTGATAAAGTTACAATAGATATAAACAAGTTCCAAGAGTCAAACAATCAAAAAATAAAATTTTCTCATATCAAGGGGGCGTCGCGTGACGCCAAGGGCCTAGGCGTGACGCCTAGCCCCCTTTTTCTCAGAATGTTTGTTCAGCAGACGCTGTACATTCCCAGCTCCAAGTTTATTCACATCCCAACTTAAAATCGCCATAACTTATGATCCGTAAGTCCGTTTTTCGTGATTCTTTTTCCTACACGATCGTAATTAAATTACCAATGTGTCTACCATAATTATTATCCCGAAAATTCGGTTTACGGACTTAGTCACTAAAATCTCTATTTAGATATTTGACCCACTATATTTACACAACTTACTACTATGCAATAGCAACCTTAAGGCGTTTTCATCCAACATCCGAGGCTTAGCATCACTCGCATTTCCTTACCAATTCCATGGTTTAATGCTCTTGTGATCGATATCGCCTTTGCTAACTAATTAGACACCAATACTATAATTTACACCATATTCGACCCGTTGGTTCATCTTGTGGAAATTCCTCCAATGTGATGACTACCAAACGGTTCCTCACCAAATTTGACTCTATTAATTCAAGTAAAAATTGTGATCTCTACGATCATCACAATTCCTATTCTAAAACACGACTACACATGATTTAACAACAATTCGTTTAATGTAACGGGTCAAGTTACATACCTTCAAAGTAAGCCTTTCAAACGCAAGTCACCACTTGTTTTTGTTTGCCCACTTGATGCTCCGGCGTCCTTCCCTATAGAGTTCAATCATAAACATGTTTAGAACTATTTTTAAACTATATATCGCATAATATACCGAAACATCATAATTATGCGTTTAAACTTCAAATTTCAGTTTTAAGCCTTCTTTGAGGCGTTTTCACAAACACTTTATGGGCAGATTTTTACATGATTACATAGCAAGTCCCTAGCTTATCATTTAGCCCGAATTTCACATCCATCAACCCATTTTACAAAATTTTTAGCTTCTAAAATTCTGAAGTCACTTCACAATTGTCAATTTACACTAGAACAACATCCACTTTCCTAGTGATTATCAATTTCTACATAATCCACTAATCACCTACAAGGGTGTTCATAGATTTTGCTAAATTACACATGATTTCAACTCATATTTGTCTAGGGTTTGTCCCAGACACTATATTGTTCTTAATCCATCATAAAAACAAACATGCAACCCTAATAATTCAGATTTCCTGAATTTGTGAGAATTTCAAATTGAGAATTTGCATCAAATTTTACATACCTTGTAATCCCCTTGTGATGAGGATCAATAATCTATGCTCGATTTCTGTTTTTGATCAGATTTGGACTCTCAATTTGTGATGAACTGGGGTCTTGATGGAGCTTGGGGTCGCCCCTCACTCCTGGTCGATCTCCACAACACAGACAAATGTGTTTGTGTTTTATTTAGTTATTTTAGTAACAATAGTTCTCATTTAGACACTTTTAGCCCCTCACCTTTCATACTTTATTTGTTTTAGCTCCTAAATAATTATAAGTGACCAACTAACTTGGTTAATGCCACTCTTAGTCAGTTTATTTCACTATTTTATTCGCTACCATATTGTAAATTTAAGAACTCGCATTTTCGGGATGTTACATTCTACAACAGTTTGATCATGGAATCCAATAATACAAGTCTTTATTCGATCAAAATATCCACACCACTTAAGATTCGTATTTATATTCCATGTGCTATCCTTATTTTTCTAGGGTTTGATTAACAAGATACATGTTTATATTGTAATCCGGTTCAAGCACACATAGTTTATCAAAATCCTAAATCAATATCACAATTCGCACAATGTCATGCAACCAATCGATCATCCATCATATATCCAAGAACATCCTCAAACATCATAACCATATATTCAGAATTTAAACCAACTAGGTGTGGGATTACTAACCGAGTCACGGAACGCGAAATAGGAATGATCGAACAAGGAAGATCTAACTTCGAATGGAAGGGGCTGCCGTCGGTTTGTTTTGAGAGAAAGAGAGTCTAGGGTTTCACGAATAGTGGTGCGTGCATTATATAACGTAACTGTCAATTCGATTGGGCTTTACTTGGGCCGAAACCCATTATGGCGAAACTCCCTAGTTTCGTCGGGAGGTGAATGACGAAACTCCAAGGTTTCGTCAATTGAAAGTGATGGCGAAACTCCATATGTTTCGTCGTGATGTGTGTGTGTGGCTCACAAGGTTTCGTTGTTTGTGGGTTTATGAGTTCAAACAGTTAATAAATTTCTAACATTCATTAATCAAACAGTAACTCAAGCATAATCAAGCATGTACAATTACAAAGCAAACAAGTTATGCAAATACAGTTGTGAAACAAATAACGTGTCGAGGAAAGACCTTGAAACTTGAGTTGTCACATCGTGAGCTTATCTTAAATGTTGTATTAAGTTACTTACCTAGTTTTGTGTGCATTGTTGTTTAAACTAGGTTACAAGACTAAATCAGTAGGCTAAACTCTACCCAACTAAACTTGCAATGTGAGTCATTCTCTTTTTATTAACAATGTTTTACAATACTCCAACTATTTTCAAAGTTTTAATTACAGGGATTAAGTCGTGGTAATCTTGAATCACTGGCAAGTGGGGTATTGTGCACATTACTAATTTCTCAAGGTTAGGTTCATCAACCTAACAGTGATAATCATCACTACTTGGGTGAAAGGACCCAATAGTGGTATGACCATCCTCACCAGGGTGTGACACGACGCCAGACAAAAATAAGATAGTAGCCATTGTAATCGCTCTTATGCTGTAATTTATAGCTATTTGTCGTTTTATCAAATTGAGTGACTCGCCAGTATTTCCCCGCTGATAAAAATCTTTTTAAAACATGTTTCAGGTGACTTACTGTGAATCAAGGAAAAGTGCTACGGAGCACTAACAAGCTTGAAGTAGTGGCTCAGTTAAATAAATAAACATGTTTTATAAAACAGGGAATTTCCTCGTGAAAATCCTCAATTGTAAATTACGGGGTTTGTACCAAATTATGAAATAAAATAAATTGGGCATTTTCAAGTTTTAAAAGATCCTGTGAAACTTTCGCTGTCAACTCCAGTAATAAATACCACGTGTTTCTGTCTCGCGGTTCCTGAAACGGGTAAAACCGGGTCGGGGGTCGTGACAACGGCAGCCCTAGCAGTAGCTTGGATGGCCCTCGCAGAGCGCGTAGAACGGCTTTAGGGCCTACGCGGGCCGCAACAAACTCAAAAACCTGCTATAAATAGGACGTTGCATGGCCTTTCTTCTGTGTTTGAAATTTACTTTCAAAAACGTCAAAATTCTGCTGAAAAACGTGTGTTTAAGTGTCGAGACGCTGCTACGATTACAGGGTAATAACTCGATCACTGCTACGATACAATGTCCGATCGATTGAAACCGATCCGATAGATGTTTAAGTGCTGGCTGGATTCGGGCTATACTTTGTCATTCGTCGTGAGGGTTTTGATTTCATGAGATTATCGTAAATGTTGTATTAAGTTACTGACCTAGTTTCGTTTGCATTATTTAACTAGGTTACCAGGATTAATCAGTAGGCAAAACTCTGTTCAGTTAAACTTGCAATGTGAGTCATTCTGTTTTTATCAGATTGCTTTGTTAAACCTTAAATGTTTTCCAGTTATACTTTGCAGTGATTAAGTCTTTGCTAATCTTTAATTACTGGCAGTAAGTGGGGGTATGTGCACATTACTACTAATGATTTATCACTTTAGGTGGGCGAGCCTAATTAGTGATATGTCCACAGTCATAGATCCGGTCGATTGACAACTGAACCAGCTAATTATAACATAGGGGCAAATGTGAAAACTCTTAATGTTGTAAATTGTAACAATGTGTCATTTTGTGCATATTGAATGACTCGCCAGTATTTCCCCACTGATAAAATCTTTTTAAACATGTTTCAGGTGATTTACTGTGAACAAGGAAAAGTGTCGTGTAGCACTACTAGCTTGGATAAAGTGGCTCAGTAAATAAATAAACATGTTTTTGTAAACAAGGGATTTCCCAGTGAAATTCTTTTATTGTAAATTACGAGATTTGTCCCGAAACTTGAAATAAAATAATTGGGTATTTTCAGTTTTAAATGATCCTGTTAAAATTTCCACTGCCAAATTTAATACTAATACCACGGGTTTCTGTCCCACGACATTCGAACTAGGAAACTGGGTCGGGGGCTGTGACAGAAAAAGGTGGTATCAGAGCCATTGATTTAAGCCAATTAAGTATTTAGAAATACTTAATTTTTCAGATTGCCATTTTGTGATTCTGTGAAAATTTAATTTACAATAAATAAAATTTTAATTTGAACTTTTGTGTATTTCTTCATGTGTGCTAACAGCATGAATGAACTGTCGGAAGCACTCGAAACTTTACAATCTATACGGCTGATATGGATACAACAGGAACCCAGTCTGGCTATCAGGCAGATACCGTGGAGCCCCTAGTGTTTCAGGCCCAACCTTAGGAGAAACCCAAACCTAAGAAGAGGAGAAGACTTCTGGACTGGAAACGAGGACGAAGGAAAAAGCCCGCTGCCCAAAAGGTGAAAAAGACGGAGGATCCAAAGGGAAAAGGAAAAGAAGTAGGGGAGAGCTCTGGTCAAGCCCAAGAGTTGCCACCTTGGGAAGAATTGGATAGAAAAGTTGCAAACTGTGACCTTATCGGACCGACTGACGAAACCCTTTTCAATTTCCCCGACCAATCAGAACTTCCAATTAATTTGGAACCTGCTATTCCGGACCCTATTGTCATCCCTCAACCTTTTATAGGGCAGTTGGAAGAATGGTGGACAAGCGACTGGCATTTTTAGAATTTCATGAATAACCCAAATGTTTACTTCCCCAGTTTGATCCTGAACCTGCACCATTCCCACCTATGAGCTCGGAGAACGTTGCCGAATTACGCCGCTACTGCGAGGAACTGGTGGATGCGGGAAATCGGATTCGGGAAGTGGGGGAAAACATCACGTGGAAGTACGACGAGAGAGAGCGTCGTTTCTGAGAAGCCAGTTAACTGTAGTTAAAAAGTTTTTGTATAATAATAATAAAATAACATATCTGTAAAAAATACATGGTTTGTACTGACGCATAATATTATATAAAAATATAAAAGTCGCAAGGTCGACGATTTCGGCTATATGTGTTGACTTAATTGTATTCGTGATTGCCCTATTGTGTTTGGTTGCTATCCATTTTGTGACGATAATATATATATATATATATATATATATATATATATATATATATATATATATATATATATATATATATATATTGTTAATGATTCAGATGGAAAACGCAAAAAATCAACCGGCAAATGAAGTTAATCAATCTGAACCCAATAATGAAGACCATTTTCTTAATAGGCAAGATATAGAAAATATCGTTGCTCAGGGAATAGCCAATGCTATCCCCGCAATTGTTGTTGCCGTTAAGAATCCTGCTGCACCTTCCCAAGCCAACCAAAGTAAACGCACACGCGACGATAATTTCAGTAACAGTGTAAATGGAGGCGGCAATAATGACAATAATGTGGTTCAAGCCCCAATACTTAAGAAAATGAAAGTTGCAACACCTGGTTGCACGTATAAAGAATTTCTTGCCTGTAAGCCAGTCGAATTTGCAGCCAATGAAGGGGCGACTGCCGCACTGCGTTGGTTAGAAAAGACCGAAGCAGTAATTAAAATAAGTAAATGTGCTAAGGAAGACAAGGTCATGTATGCATCCCACCTATTCAAAGAAGAGGCGTTAGAATGGTGGAATACGGTGCTGCAAGCTAAGGGAAGTGACGTGGCTTATGCCATGAGTTGGGAGGAATTTAAGGAATTGGTGGAAAGAAAATTTTGTCCCGCCTATGAAAAGGAACAAATGACAAACAAGTTCCTGAACCACCGGATGGTGGACGTTGATTGTCGAGGGTATACTTCGAAATTTTCAAGTATGTTAGAATTGTACCAACTCAGGCTTCGCCAGAACCGGCGCTCATTTCTCGCTACATTTGGGGGCTAATTAGCGAGATTCGTGATATAGTCAAAGCTGCGAGACCCCGCATAATTGACGATGCGGTCGAACTGGCCAACACCTTTACTGACGGACTGGTGCGCACGAGAGAAGAAAACAGGAAAAAGGAATTGGCCCAAAAGATTACCCAAGGATTTCGTGAGGGTAATAATAGTAGTAATTTCAAGAAAAAGGGAACCGGGCAATCTTCCATACCGCCATTTTGCGGGAATTGTAAAAAGAAACATTCTGGAAAATGTAAGGAAAATTGCAATTTCTGCAAGAGACGAGGTCACCGAGAGGAGGAATGCAGGAAGAAATCCGTAATCTGCTACAACTATTGCGAAACAGGACACTTCAAGCCCGATTTCCCAAAATTGGTTAAGCCAGCTGATAACAAAGCCAAACCTGCCGAAGGAACAAATAAGAAAAACGCTCGAGCCTTCTAGCTGACAACGCAAGAAGCAGATCTGATTCACGATGTGATAGCTGGTACGTTCCTTGTACATGACATTTATGCAAACGTATTATTTGACTCTGGTGCAAACCAAAGTTTTATAAATACTTCATTCTGTCAAGCTCTTAAGCAACCCTTAACCAAACTTAGGCAAGTTATTACGGTAGAAACAGCAGATGGAAATTCTGTTAAAATAGATAAGGTTTTGCAAGAAGGAAAAATAGAACGCTTAGGCCATAAATTTTCTGCAAACCTGTTGCCTATGAATTTAGCTGGATTCGATGTCGTGTTAGGAATGGATTGGTTAGTAGCCAACCATGCTCGAATCCTATGTGATAAAAATGCCATAGAAATTCATACACCAGCAAGAGAAGTAATTGTAATTTCAGGAGATAAGCCGCGTAAACCAATGAAGTTCATTTCAGTAATGAAAGTTGCTAGTTACAAGCGTAAACAAGGAATAGTGTATATGATTTCAGTAATCATTAACACTAAAAGCAAGGAACTTAAAGAAATCCCAGTAGTGTCGGAATACTTGGATGTATTCCCCGAAGAATTACCTGGATTACCACCAGATAGGGAAGTAGAATTTAGAATTCATCTAATCCCCGGAACTACACCAATAGCTAAGGCACCTTATCGATTAGCACCCACAGAAATGTTAGAACTGAAGAAGCAGTTAGATGAATTATTAAGCAAAGGATTCATACAACCTAGTTCATCCCCTTAGGGAGCACCAGTGTTGTTCGTGAAAAAGAAGGATGATTCAATGCGAATGTGTATCGATTATAGGGAATTGAATAAGGTTACAATTAAGAATCGATACCCATTACCTAGGATTGATGATCTTTTTGATCAACTTCAAGGAGCTAGATACTTCTCTAAGATAGACTTGCGTTTCGGATGTCATCAATTGAAGGTACAGGAAGAAGACATACCTAAAACTGCTTTCAGGACTAGGTATGGTCACTACGAGTTTACAGTCATGCCATTTGGACTAACAAATGCTCCTGCAGCATTTATGGACATGATGAATAGAATCTGTAAACCGTATTTGGATAAATTCGTAATTGTCTTCATCGACGACATACTTATTTATTCCAAAATCCAGGACGAGCATTGTGAGCACCTGCATGCACTTTTAACTTTGTTATGAAAGGAAAAGCTTTATGCCAAATTTTCGAAGTGTGAATTTTGGTTACAAGAGGTGCAATTTTTAGGACACATGGTGAATCACGAAGGCATTCACGTATATCCCTCTAAGATAGAGGCGATCACAAATTGGAAGGTCCCGCAATCAGCTACCGAAGTTAGAAGTTTTCTGGGATTAGCTGGATATTATAGGCGCTTCATAAGAGACTTTTCTAAAATAGCTGTTCCATTAACTAAACTAACCTGTAAAACAGTTAAGTTTGAATGGGGACCCAAGCCCGAAGAGGCCTTTAGGATTTTAAAGCAAAGGTTAACAAATGCCTCAGTTGTTGCCTTACCAGACGGAACGGAAGATTTTGAAGTCTTCTACGACGCTTCTAAGCTAGGGTTAGGATGTGTGCTAATGCAACGCAAAAAGGTAATTGCGTATGCATCATGGCAGTTGAAAAAAGCACGAGGAAAATTATACGACTCATGATTTAGAATTAGGAGCAATAATTTTTTCCCTTAAAATTTGGAGACATTATCTGTACGGAAGTAAGTTTACAGTCTACATAGATCATAAGAGTTTAAGATACATATTTGGGCAAAAAGAATTAAACATGAGGCAAAGAAGATGGATGGAAATTCTAAGTGACTACGACTTTGATATTCAATATCACGAAGGGAAGGCAAATGTAGTAGCAGATGCCCTAAGTCGTAAGTACCATGAAAAGCAAAGGCGAGTTCGTGCTCTTAGATTAAATCTCCAATTAGATTTAATGTAACAATTGAAGAACGTTCGGGAAACAGCAATCAAGGATGATGCTGAAGGAATAAAAGGACTGATAAAGGAATTAGAGCAAGGGACTTATGGAATTTGGAGATTCAATAAGAAAAGGATTTGGGTACCTAGGCAAGGAAATTTAAGAGATAAAATTTTAGATGAAGCCTATAAATCTAGGTATACAATGCACCTTGGTAATAACAAGATGTACCAAGATTTAAGAAATAACTTTTGGTGGATAGGAATGAAAAAGGACATAGCTAGATACGTTTCAAAGTGCCTAACTTGTTCACAAGTTAAGGCAGAACACTAGAAACCCTCAGGTTTGCTTCAACAGTTAGAAATGCCTGTATGGAAATGGGAACTCATAACAATGGACTTTGTTACTAAATTGCCCAAAACCAGGAAGGGTAACGATGCAATCTGGGTGATTGTGGATCGATTAACCAAATCATCTCATTTCCTACCAATGAAGGAAACCTGGAGCATGAAAAAATTAGCCGAGTTATACGTAGACGAGGTAGTATCCTCACATGGAGTCCCACTCTCCATTGTGTCAGATAGGGATAGCCGTTTCACTTCGCATTTCTGGACAAGTTTCCAAGGAGCAATGGGGACCCGACTAAATTTAAGTACTGCATACCATCCCCAAACAGATGGACAAAGTGAAAGGACGATTCAAACCCTTGAAGGCATGCTCAGAGCATGTGTAATCGATTTCGGTGGAAATTGGGATGACCAGTTACCATCAATAGAATTCTTCTATAACAATAGTTACCACACCAGCATAAATGCTGCCCCGTTCGAAGCACTGTATGGACGAAAGTGCCGAACCCCAGTTTGCTGGGCAGAAATAGGAGAAAGTCAATTATCAGGTCCCGAGATTGTACAGGAAACCACTGACAAGATAACTCAAATCAAGGAAAGACTGAAAACGGCTCGAGATCGCCAGAAGAGTTATGCAGACAATCGACACAAGCCATTGGAATTTCTAGTTGGAGATAAGTTACTATTGAAAGTTTCTCCATGGAAAGGAGTAGTTCGATTCGGTAAGAAAGGAAAGCTAAGTCCAAGGTACATAGGGCCATTCGCAGTTACCCAACGAATAGGACCAGTTGCCTATCAACTACAACTACCAGAAGAGTTAGCCGGGGTACATGATGTGTTTCATGTATCTAATCTCAAGAAGTGTTTATCTGATGAATCACTGGTAGTACCTCTTCAAGATATAGAGGTAAATGAAAAGTTGAAATTTGTTGAGAAACCTCTCCAAATCGAAGACAGAAAGGTCAAACACCTTAAACATAAGAGATTGGTACTGGTCAAAGTCAAGTGGGATTCAAAAAGAGGACCTGAATACACATGGGAACTGGAATCGGAAATGAAGCGAAAATACCTTTACCTGTTTCAGTAAATCTCGAGGACGAGATTTTAAATAAGGTGGGGAAGATGTAAGGACTTGCAAAAATGTCCCAAAACACTCCGTAAGTGGAAACCCGGACCCCTAAAATCCTAAATTTCATGAAAAATCAAGAAAATCAAGTTTTAATAGTCGGTCGCGGGCCGCGTAAGAGTTAACCAAAGCTTACGCGGGGCGCGACAGCTTGACAACACTCTGAATAACGATCAAGGCCACGTGGCAGACCTAGGCCATGACACGGCAACCCTAGCAGTAGCTAGGGTGGCCCTCGCGGGGCGCGTAGAACGGCCTTAGGGCCTACGCATGCCGCGACAAACTCAAAAACCTGCTATAAATAGGACGTTGCATGGCCTTGCTTCTGTGTTCGAAATTTACTTTCAAAAACGTCAAAATTCTGCTTAAAAACGTGTGTTTAAGTGTCGAGACGCTGCTACGATTACAGGGTAATAACTCGATCACTGCTACGATACAATGTCCGATCGATTGAAACCGATCCGATGGATGTTTAAGTGCTGCCTGAATTCGGGCTATACTTTATCATTCGTCGTGAGGGTTTTGATTTCGTGAGATTATCGTAAATGTTGTATTAAGTTACTAACCTAGTTTCGTTTGCATTATTTAACTAGGTTACCAGGCTTAATCAGTAGGCAAAACTCTGTCCAGTTAAACTTGCAATGTGAGTCATTCTATTTTTATCAAATTGCTTAGTTAAACCTTAAATGTTTTCCGGTTATACTTTGCAGTGATTAAGTCTTTGCTAATCTTTAATTACTGGCAGTAAGTGGGGGTATGTGCACATTACTACTAATGATTTATCACTTTAGGTGGGCAAGCCTAATTAGTGATATGTCCACAGTCATAGATCCGATCAAGTGACAGCTGAACCAGCTAATTATAAGATAGGGGCAAATGTGAAAACTCTTAATGCTGTAAATTGTAACAATGTGTCATTTTGTGCAAATTGAATGACTCGCCAGTATTTCCCCACTGATAAAATCTTTTTAAACATGTTTCAGGTGATTTACTGTGAACAAGGAAAAGTGCCGTGTAGCACTACCAGCTTGGATAAAGTGGCTCAGTAAATAAATAAACATGTTTTTGTAAACAAGGGATTTCCTAGGGAAATTCCTTTATTGTAAATTACAGGGTTGTCCCGAAACTTGAAATAAAATAATTGGGTATTTTCAGTTTTAAATAATCTTGTTAAAATTTCCGCTGCCAAATTTTATACTAATACCACGGGTTTCTATCCCGCGGCATTCGAACCAGGAAACTGGGTCGGGGGCCGTGACAATTGCCATCTGCAGACTGTTTGTTTTTCTGAAGACGTTTCATTTAAAATCATCCGCGCGAGCTCTTCAGTCTGCCCAACCACTTTTAAGATCTTCTAAGGTCTGCAGAGGGTTAAGCATCACCACCCACCACCACCGTCTATCACAACACCGTCCACCACCACCACCACCCACCATCCACGTCCACCACCCACCACTACCGTCCGTACACCACCACCAGTTTATTTTGGAAGTCTACATACGTTAAAAAACAAACAACCTTCTTCTTGTAGACTGCAGATGTTTGGTTGACATCTTCTTCTTCTTCTTCTTCTTCTTCTTCATATATCTGCATATGTGATCCGCAAACAACAGACATTTTGCTTTTTAAAAAACAGACAGCACCTTAAAGTCCATGAACCAACTGAAGTCTTCAAATCAATGTCACCCAAGCCCATAACATCAAGTACCTCATCATTTGCCAATTTTACCTTTCCAAAGTCACCTTCTTTCAGATTCAGTTGTGCTTCACTGTTGTGGGTAGCGTGAAATGATGTAACATCCGCTAAAAACGGGTCTTACAAAAACTCGACTCGATTCACAAACTAGACCCTAAACGAATTAAATATAAATGAGAAAATTTTATTAGTTATTATTCTAATAATAATATACGTAACGTTAAATATATTCAGGTTTAAAAATATTGTTTTTAGAAATAATATAAATAAAACCTCGTTAGTGCCATTAGATATTATAAAAAAATAACTAACAAGGTTGGAATTCAAAGTTAAATGGAGTTACAAAGTGTAGGGGCAAAATTGTCAAGTTTGGAAACTTATAACAGAAAGGAAACAAAAAGAACGGAACCGCACGGGACTCGAACCAGGGTTCCTTCGCTTAAGAGGTAACAAGCGCACCGGTTGGACTACTGTACATCTTGTGAAGAAACCCAACACGGCTTCCTTTTAAACCCGAACCCACCTGTTTCTTCTTCTTGTTCACCCATTTGCGCGACCCGTAACCTCTCCTATCTGACCCGCCTCCTTATCTTGTTTCAAACGGCCAAACGACTTCCTTATTGTTTTAAACGACATGCTTCCATGAAGAATAGAGTTTCATGCATTTGAATCAAATCATGTCATGCCATAACTATACCAATTAACCTCCATCAATTTCACATTTAACTCCACTAAAGTATGTACCTTATGAACACTAAACGCGTTTCGATGAATTTTTAAAATATTCCAAGATAGTGGCATCATTCGGTCCCTAACATCTTTTAACAACATTCCCCACTCTCACATTCCATTAACATCACTCCAATCTCGTGAATTCATGGAAAGAAGAATATAGGGCTCGTAAATTATTTACACGATTTCTCCTTCAATTCTTAATGAAATTCGGTAATTCTTGATTCCGTTTTGCTTAATTTTCCATGCTCTACAAAAGCCCCCTATCTATTTATGTTATAGAGGACATACGAATTAGAATGGGATTTCATGTTAAATTAGGGTTTTTGAACACTTGAATTTGGGGCTTTTGATCCTAGAGACTTGTTTTTATGAAACTGAATTTAGACTAATGTTAATTATCATATTAGAATAGTTCATGAAAATTTTGAGAATTTTCGGACGTCATATGAATTTATTATGAATTTTAGCATATTATATTTGTTCGGAAATTTATGGAAAATACTAATTTATGAAAACATTATATTTGAAGTTTTATATTCTAATTTTTTATGTAGTTCTTTTAGTGTATTATTTTAATAAAAAAATCATGTTTAATCATGTAATTGAGCATAATATGTAGATTAAATAAAGGCAATTTGGATTTAAATAATAGCAGCTTTCTCAATTTGGCTGATAATAATCTCAATTCAGTTATCAGCTGATAATAATCCGAATTGGTCCACTTTTAGCCGATAATAGTCCGCCGTTAAAAATACCTTAACGGAGGTAAGTTTTTTTTCCAAATTACGAACTGATGTTTTATGGATTTTGATTAGAACGAGGATACGAGTTAATTTATGTAAAACTTACCTCGAAACGATGCTTCAAACGGCTTGATTTTTGTGAATTGGAAGTTTAAACATCCAAATTGAAGCACCGTTTTCGTCGTCTGGGGCAGTATTTCGAGGTAAATTTACATCATTCAACTCGTATCCTCGTTCTAATCTAAAGCCTTAAAACATCAGTTTGTAATTCGGAAAAAACTTAACTCCGTTGAGCTATATTTAACACAGACTATTATCTGCCAAAAATGGACTAGTTCGGATTATTATCGGCCAATAACTGAGTTGGGATTATTATCGGCCAAATTGAGAAAACTGAGATTATTTAAATCCAATTTGCCTTAAATAAATTGTAAAACTAGTTATGTTATTTTTTATATAAATGATGAATTTATTATTACAAGAATAACCTTGTGGCTAAAGTATTAATTCCTCTTAAATTATTATGATGGCCAAGTTGTTAGAAATTAATGGATAGGCTATTTAGAATTTTCTAGAATTAGTAAGCATAAAAATATAACAACATATATAAATTATGTTATTTAGTTGTATATGATTTTATGATATTATTTCTTAATAATATCTCCAATCAAAAATCATATTAATTTCATGGATGGATTTGACATATTTAGGAAATCATTGGTTTAGAAAATTGAATACGTATTTATTGAATTGTTGGTAATTTTGGTATAAGGTTTAGACTCTAAAATATAACTAATCATAGGTTGTTACACTTTGAACTAACAAATCCTAATCAAGGTTATATTCACTTATATATATATATATATATATATATATATATATATATATATATATAGGGGCGGGATTTAGGGAAAACGCCTAAAAGTGTGAAAATGGTGAGAACGCCCTCATCCGTTGGATCAAAACAATCTATGGAGTAGAATGGCGCGGTGACGTTTTCGTAAATAACATTAACTTTATTACTTGGACGTGCTCCATTAAAGGTAAAAGGGTCTTTTATTGCTCTAATTCAAAAGGCCAAATTAATGAGCAAAACGTCATTCAAAATTCCCGCCTTAACCTACATTCCATACACATCAGTCACTTCCAGATTAAACGACTAAAACACCATTAATACAAAACGTCAAACCTTAATTATTAACATTTATTACAAAAACATTCTCTCCTAAACTAAGCGCGAAAAACATCATTATATAAACGATATTACCATTGCTTCCATCATCACTTCCATTAATCATACTAAAAACACCATCTTTAACCAAAACGCCAAATTTCAAGAAAAAAAATCTGAAAGGAAGAAAAATGGCAACCATTGTTTCATGGAGATACACCTTCAGAATCAGAAGATTCGTGATCCGTTTTGACAACAGAAGAAGAGTGGTTATTATAACAATCAAATCCATATTGAACATGGAAGAAGAAGTACAACGGGGGATCCTAGCACTTGGCGTCCCTCTTGATAACCATTGAGATAAAACACATAAGGTTATAAGAAGATTAACCAGAAATTTTGGACCAAACAAGGCGAATGTAAAAATGGACCCAATGATCAGATCATGGCATTTTGATGAAGACACTGACATGGTCACTGTTATATGTGACAACGGGAAGCAGGAAGACTAAATGCTTGAAAACATAATGACCAAGCAGGGTCTTGGGTTCCTTGAGGAGTTACACAACGCAACATGTTTGAACACCGACATGAACATAAAATTGGCATTGTTGCAGGACTTTTTCAAATGGAGGCTTCAAAATCTTCAAGAACAAGAGGCCAATGAAAGTGAAAGTGATGTCTTGGATGAGAAACAGGAAGACGAGTCCGAAGAAGAAGACGAGAGGAGTGATGGATACTTCTCAGACAAAGTCCCTTCTGATGAGGAGTTTTAATGTTTTTTCTTTTCTTTGTTTTTTTCTTTTGTGTAATTTTTTCTGTGTTTGTTATGTACTTTTCAAATAATAAAATACTATATTTCTCTGATTAGTTATAAAACGCCAAAATGCCAAAAACGGCAGACACCAAAAGTTAATTAGTCTATTGTATCATCTTTATCTACAAACGCCATTAAATACAAAACGCCAAACTTCAAAGATGGGACGTGTTACAGCATTAACAAATAAAGCTAAACAAATAGTAACTGAAACGACGGATACTTAATTACTAACATTTATTATAATAAAATCCCGCCTAAACTACGCGCCAAAAAAATCTTATATAAACAAATGTCTCAAGACCTTCCATTGATCACACCCGAAAACAAACACCATGTTTTCCTAAATACCATTCACCTTAAAACGCCAAAAAAGTTAAAACAACCACAGATGGCAAACATCATTTCTTGGAGATTCAGTATTGTTCTCCATGAAGTTTCATTGGATGGAATCTTAGGTGAGGGGGGTAACTCAATACGATTTTGTTAAATGAGATGGACAAATCTTCAAGAAAAAGAGACCGATAACAGTGATATGTCATTTTGTGTGCTTTGTTCTTGAAGAAGGTTTGGATGTGAAGAAGAGACCAATGTCAGTGTAAATGCTATTTTGGACTCCATTATTAAATGATGAGGAGTGGAATGAATATGAAAATGATGGCCAAAGATCAACCAAGCAAAAAACCCACTCACAATCACACCCAGAAAATAACATCCACACATACGACATCGATCTATGTCTCCAACATCCACAAAACCACTTCAACAATCAACAACAATAGGTCACACCAAAAACCAAAACACCATATTTTACTGAATGATCAGCTTCTTCTAGAGCCGGGCGTTTCAGCTGTGTAGGAAATCGGCATCTACCTAAGTTATTCAAAGGTTCAGGGGACAAAAACTTCAAGAAGAAGAGACTGATGATAATGAAGATTTGGATGAGAAATTGGATTAGGATTTTTAATTTTTTTATTCTTTTATATTTTTTGGTCTCATTTTCAATGGTTTGTTATCCAATTTTCCGCTAATAAAATACATGATTTCTCTAAATTGCTTATAAAACGCCAAAATGCAATAAACGCCAAACACCAAGACTATAATAAAATTCGTTTAAACAAGTATTATTAAAAAAAACTCCAAAAAATTACTGAAATGTATAAAACAATGTGCAAGAGAATAAAACAAAAAGGGTGTCTTACAAAAGTTTTATTTTGCCATCTTTATCTAAATCACCATTAAATACAAAACGCCAAACTTAAAAGATGGGACGTGTTACAGACTTGACAGATAATACTGAACAAACACTAACTACAAAGAGAGACTGAAATGGCGAAAACTTTATTACTAACATTTATTATATTAAAAACCACCCCATGGCAGTTGTATTTTTTTATATTTTCAAAACGCCATAATTACTTGTCACATTATAGGTCTGCATTCTACATCACACGACAAAAAGATACAAAAAATGCACATCAAAACAATATAATTACTTTGTTTTTTAGCGCCAAAAACATATAGACCTAATCTACCTCGCGCCAAAAAAAAGGTCATTATGTAAGTAGAACAGTTAAACAAACTTAACACGCCACAAATTGTCTAAACACCCCACAAATTGTCTAAAACGCCATACAGCTTAAAAAAATGGCTCAGGTTATTGCATGGAGGTTTGATAGGTCGGAGAGACGTTTCTTCCTAAAGTTCTCTGACAGAAGAAGAGTGAAGGTCAAGACCATCAAGGCTATACTTAGTATGGATGAGGCCGTTCAGAGGGATATTCTGGCCCTTGGGGTGCCAACGGCCAACAATTGTGAAAGGATTCAAACGGTAATAAGAAGATTGAAGAGAAAATTCCAGCAGATGATGATGATGACGATACTGATCTACCAACAGTTACTAGTTAGAGTTTGGATGAACAATCAAGGACAGTGAAAGTGACTTATCAACACGGGGTGGATTATTCATTGATGATGGACGAAGTACTGAACACATATAGACTACACCTTCTTGAACAATTATGTGATTTAGCACCTTCAAACGATGCAACATCCAGGGTTGTGATGATATTTAAATATAGGATGCGAGAACGGCTAAACCAGATTATGGCGTTATACGCCAATGACCTAGATGATGATGATGATAAGTCTGAAGAAAGTGATGACCAAAGCGATGGGTACATCTCTGATGTAATACCATCCACAAAAGACTATTAGTTTAGTTTGATTTCATCTTAGTTGTAATGTTTTGAATTATAATGAATTTAGGAATGCCATGAACGCTAAGATGTTTACCTTTTATAAGATATAAGTGATTAATTCAACTGGAAAAATCTACAAAAAAAGACAAAAAAATTGTAATGTTTGAATAACTAAATGTATATAATGAATTTGGGAACGACATGGACGCCAAGATGTTTGAATTATCATTCGATTATAATGAATTTGGGAACACCATAAACGCCAAGATATTTACTTTGTAACACAAGAACGATTAATTCATAGAGCAGATCCAAAAAAAACAATAAAACGCTAGCGAGTTATTGTTTCTAACTACACGCCAAAAAAATCCTACACGCCACAAATGACAACGGTGTGTGACAGATGCGTTGGAAAAAAGGATAAAAGGACAAAAATCCCCTCCGCCTTGATTATATCATGCGCCACGTGTTCGGTCAGGATCTGTTCTCACCGTTTTCACACTTCCAACCGTTTTCTCCTGATCCTTTTTATATATGTATAAATATATATATATAGAAACGGGATCAGGAGAAAACGCTCAAAAGTGTGAGAACGCATCCTGGCCCAACACATGTCACGCAGCATAGAGAAGGGCGGAGGGGCTTTTTTGTCCTTTCATATTTCTTTTTTTTAAATGCGTGTCACATCCTGTTTTCATTTTTTGGCGTTAATAAATACGCCTCGTTTTATTGTTTGTAGATCAGGATCATAGTTAATATTTTTGGCGTTTTAAGTATGTTTTGGCGTTTTTATTGTTTTTTAAATCAGGATGCATGTCTATGATGTAAAAAACATCAGTAATTTTCTTGATGTTTATTATATCAAGTAGGATACAGGTCTATAATTTGACAGACAATTATGGCGTTTTTTAAAGATAAATAAATTCAGTTTTCCATGTAGTGGCTTTTAATATAATAAATGTTTGGCAATAATGTTTCTGTCTCTTCATTTTACTGTTTAGCATTTACTGTTTTCGTTCAATTTCATCGGTGAATTAGTGTTGATTTTTCAGTAATAACTTGTTTGGCGTTTTTGGCGTTTTATAGCAACATCGTGCTTTGCTAGCATCCGTTTTCTCAGTTTTCACACTATCGGTCGTTTTGGTATTTTTGCCGTTTTATATTAATTTTTTTTAGTAGAGCATTAGATAATAAAATCAGAGAATTAGATAACAAACAATAGAAACTGAAAAAAAATAAAAATTATAATCTAATTTCTCTTCCAAATCTTCACTGTCATCAGCCTCTTCTACTTTAACCTTTTTGGCGTTTTGAACATGTTTTGAATACCTTATGTAGATCCTTATTTTCCTACATAACGCCCGTCTTCATTAAGGGGTAAAAGTCTTTTTTTTCTTCGTTTTTTCATGAAAATTTGTCCATCTCATTCAGCAAAAGCTTATAGATATCCCCATGATGCGTGTTAGTGTGTATATGTTTTAGGTATATATTTTAAGCCCTTTTTACACTTTTTAGCCAAGTTTTAAATTTATAAAACACGATATTTACTAACACTAAACACAAATATGGGCAAGTGCACCCATCGTGGACGTAGTATAGTGTTGGTAAGATACCGAGGTCGTTCAAGGACACAAGAGCCTTTAGTACCGGTTTATCCTCAACGTCTAACCAATCAAAATGTTAGAAAAAGATTTTTAAACTAAGAAAATAAAACTAACTAAAATGCTGAAAAATAAAATAAAAATAAAACAGATAGACAAAATGAATCACTTGGATCCGACTCGTGTGTAGTGTAACCTTTGATTATTTTTGCACTTTTGCACTTGTTTAAGAGATTATCTTAGTTATTGTAGTAAGCCCCTCTTTTGAAGGCGACGTTACCCTCAACCCAGTAGTTTGAGTCAGCAAGGATACAATCCTAAAGGGTTGGATTATTGAAAGATAATTAATTAAGTTATTAATGCATAATGTGGTAGGCCCCTCTTTTGAAGGCGACGTTACCCTCGGCTAAGTAGTCTGAGTCAGCAGGGATACAGTCCTAAGTAGCCGGGTTAAAGTTTTAATATTAGTTTAACTTATGAGGGGGTCAAAGAGTTTGGACCCCCGCCATCCAATACCGTTGGGTATTGAAGGAGGTCTTACTAAATTTGACCCAGGTCCTTTGCAGGATCTATACACAGAACAATGGCAAGACTCTTACCAAACCGTTCCCTTAACCCCCGACCAGGTAGCCAACATACCTCCATATAGACCGTGGAGATATGAATGGTGAAAATCTTTTATTTTACATAGACAGTAAAATAATGCCAAGACACCACGGACAAACGATAAGGAAGAATCACCTTCAACATAAGAAACTAGTAATTAAAGTCATTAATACAAAACCAATTAAAAAGTGCAAAAGATTAAAAATAAAAAGTATTACACTAAACACTTGTCTTCACCAAGTGATGTAAGAGACTTAGGCAAACATGGCCTTTGATTGACAAGAACTCTTACGATCAATCTTGGATCCCGAGACGACTCACACACTCTTTGATGGACAATGGATGATGGTGGTGGATGATGGTGTTGTGATGGTGGTGGGTGGTGGGTGAAGTGTGAGAGAGGTGGTGTGCCAAGGGATGAGTTGCAAGAGCTCCAAACACTCCTGTTTATAGGCTGAATAGAAGCTCGGGCATGGCCCCGTGTCCGCTAGGCACGGCCCCGTGTCCATCTGCGTCTCTCTCTTCATTAATTGCAATTCGCAATTTCATTAAATGCGTCTGCAACAAGTTGACCACGCCCCCGTGTCCGCTGGGCACGGCCCCGTGGTGGGCAATAGAAGCTTCTATGAGTTTGTCTTATCTGCTGACACTTGGGCACGGCCCCGTGCTCACTGAGCACGGGGCGTGTTCAGTCTTCTGTCTTCTTTGTTTTGCTTGGGAAGATGCTGTCGGGAGGTCGGGCATGCCATTTTTGTTCCTTTCCTTGTATTTATGTTAGATTTAGCTGTCTTTTTGCTTCTTTTGTTCATTTGAGCTCATTTAATCCTGAAAATACAAGAGGAAGACAAAAGCACACTTTTTCCAACATTAGTACTAAAAAAGGGTTAGTTTTATGCCACAATTGATGTAATTTATATGTTGCATTTTGTGCACATCACCCCACCTCAGAGTAGAATCCATTCAGTGAAACTTCATTCAGAACAATACTCAATAAAGAAGAAATGAGGTTCCGCATTTGTGGCTTTTTAAGTATCTTTTTTGGCGTTTTAAAGTGAATGGTTTGTTGGAAAGATGGCGTTTTTTTTTTGGTGGTGTGATCAGTTGATTGTGCAGAGACGTCTCTCTTATAGGATGTTTTTGGCGCGTAGTTTAGGCGGGATTTTTGTTTATAATAAATGATATTAATAAAGTAGCCGTCTATTTCAGTTACTGTATGTATTTTTTACTGATTTTGTTCAGGTCTTTATGGTCTTAGACATTCCATCTTCCAAGTTTGACGTTTTTAATGGTTTTAAGTAGTTTTTAGCGTTTGTTTCCATTTTTAGCTTTTAATAATACTTCTCCAAATTACTTTTATTATAGGGTGAGAGTTTTTGGCGTTTTACTGCATTATAGCGTTTCACAATAATTATGACTTTTGGTATTTGATTAATATAATGTTATTTTTTTATTCTAAGTTGAAAAATTCATAACAAACAACAGAAAAAGAAAATTAAAAAAATAAAAATAGAAACAATTCATCTTTCAAATCTCCACTGTCGTCAGTCTTTTTCTTCTTTGAAACATGTTCACTGGCGGTTTGGCTTTGTCATGCTTGTGTTTTTTTGGTCGTTTGGAAAGACAATATGACATGAGTTTTTTGTTTGAATATGTATCTTCAAACCACTCATCAGTGTCATTCGTCTATTCATGCCATCATAATATTCATCAATAACAAAACACCAAAACTAACATAAGTCTGACCCTAGTATCTTTTTCTTGAAGTTTTGTCCATCTCATTCAGCAAAATGTTATTTGAGTCGCAGCACCTCAGGAAAGAATGCATTCTCCGAAACTTCGCGTAGAACAATATTGAATATACAAGAAACGATTTTTGGCACTTTTGGCGTTTTTCTGAGGAAATAGTGTATCTGAAAGAAAAGTCCATTTTTTGGAAATATTTGATATTTGAGATTTGGCGTTTTCTAAGATGATTGGTATATAGTAAAATATGGCGTTTTTTTGAGTAAGTGTGTTTGATGTTTTGGATTTTTTGGCGTTGTAAGATGAATGTTATATAGTACAAATATGGCGTTTTCAGGTTGGGGGGGTGTGTTCTTATGTATGAGAATGTTTTGTTTATATAGGGATGCGTTTTGGCCAGTAATGGCGTTTTATTCATTAGTTGGCGTTTTGGTATAGAAGTGTAAAGACCTTTTTACCCTTAATGAAGCGCGTCGACTCAATAGAATTCGTGTTATTTACGAAAACGCCACCACGCCAATCTAGTCCATAGATTGTTTTGATCGGACGATTCATAATCGTTCTCACCGTTCTCACACTTTTCATCGTTTTCTCTAAATCTTGACCCCTATATATATATATATATATATATATATATATATATATATATATATATAGAGAGAGAGAGAGAGAGGGGAAGGTTAACGTATATTACGGCTTAACATACATCACGTGCGAAAAGTAATTACGCACGTTCATTTTAAAATCGCGCACGTTATAACTCAAAAATCCAAAATCACGCATGTTGAAACACAATAATCACGCATATTGAAAACATTAATCACGCATGTTATAGAACAAATCACGCACGTTGTTGTACGTGAAGTACGTTAAGCCGTAATGTACGATATACTTTCTCTCTCTCTCTCTCTCTCTATATATATATATATATATCATTAGGAATACTTAAATGTATGCTTTTCAAAAATAATATTTTATACAAAAGCCCCCAAATCAAGAACCCGAATCACTAGTCCCATTCTACAGTTTTATTTGTTTAGGTATTTATTTATATATTTTTAGGGTGACTTGTCATTGGGTTTCTTTAGGATATTATTTTATCATGCAGAATTATTTGAGGAACGCTTCGCAACTTGTGAGTAGATCTCTTTTTCCCCTTTTTACAGCTAACCCTTTTGGGGTGTGTCATGTGTCACATAAATTCTCATGTTCATTTCACTTTACTCATCAACATGCAAAATCAATGTGTGGTTATGTGTTTATTGTTACTTGTTAGTTTATCGCTTTTTGTCTCGGTATCACATATATTTCCTACTTTGTTTACTCGCTTTGTATCTCAGTATCACATTTTGGATCCACTAGCTGACCAAGTTCCTCACGACCATGGTTTGAGCCTGGTATCGCCACCATTATTTGCTTCCTCATGACTATGGAATGTGGGTATCACCTCACTTATTCATAGGCTGACCCTTTCCTCATGACTATGGGAGGATCATTGGTTATTTTATTTATTGTTGTTGTATTTATTGTGATTGTGTTATTGTTGTTGATTTTTGGTTGTGATTGCCTCATGAACACATTGTTTGCATGTTAATCTTTTTAAGAAAAATAATAATAAATTATTTTATTTAAACTTATATTTACTGATCAGATTTTTAGTTGTCCCAAAAACTTTTTTATGCATAATACAAGAATTCAGGGTTGATGAAGCGAGGATGAAGACATGTAGGATTTTCCATAGAAAAATAAACGGGATTATATATTATGTTTTGATGTCTTTGAATATTGTTTGTATTATTTGAAATTTGCTATGTTTGAATGTGACATGAATAAATATTGGAACATTTAACAGTGCCATAAGCTTTGGACAATCATCTCCCTTCGAACGATAATCCGCTGTAACACCCCGTGTTTTCCAAAAGTCAAAGTCAAAGTCAAAGTCAAGTGTTGACTGTTATTGGAATTAAAGATAATTTAAATTTATTTTATTTAGTTTTATTTTGATTTTCGTATTATGTTGAGTAAGTGTTGTATAAGCAAAGTAATCGATCGATAATCTAACCGCGAACCGACGATCGACTGTGAATAATAGGAAGTAACAATGCGATAAAGTTAATCAATCAATAATCAAGCTAATCGAATCAATCATCGAACTCAAGTGTGGGAATTTTTGGTACTTTATACGTGTGTGTGTGCCTTACGTGTTACTTGTGCATGTTTATTTTACATTGTTACGCGTGGTGAATCAAGCAAATCGAATCGAAACTCGAAGGATAATCAAACTCAATCGAAGCCGAACCCGAATCGTAGTGTAAGGATGCTTGTATGTTAGATATAGTAGTTGGGACTAAAAGTAATTTGAATAGAAACTCTATCATACTCAAATCATCGTTCATCGAAATCGAAATATCAAAAATCGTCGCGAAACGCTCAAAAAGGGACATTCTGATCGAACAGGACATCCTGATCGAACAGGCTAGCCGATCGAACAGGCTGTTCGATCGAGCAGCCCATTCGACCAGGAATGCTGTTCGAACGAATGGACCTTTCCTCTTTTGGAAGCCTATAAATAGGGCTGTTATTGTCATTCTTTCCACTTTTGGGAAACCTCTGACCGACCAGCCTTTGTTCTTCACTATTTCTCAGATTTCTCTCAATCCGGTAAGTGTTTCACTCTAAATCTTGTACGTTATTGTTCATTTATCGATTCTACACCTTTCTATCTTTCAAAACTTGAATTCCAACCGTGAAATCACCAAGATCTAAGTGTTCTTGGGTGGTGTCATCATGGTGTTCTTCAAGAACATCAAGTTTTGGCATCATTCCACTATGAATAGCTTAGATCTAACCGATTTCCACATAAATAACCTAAAATCTACCAAAGATCTTAACATTTCACGGTGGAAAAGGATTGGAAGATGGGTTTTCATCAATCTTTCAACTCTTTTACACTCAACCGGGGAAAACGGAGCTTGAACCGACTTACACAATCATTCTAAACAAACACATGGTTCAAGATTCGGATTCTACCTATGAGGTTTACCGATTTCGGGTTAAACGTTAAGCAAAAGTCCTAAACCGTTCTCTGGCCGGACTTGGGTGATTCCTGCCCGAGTCAGTGAACTAAGTAAGGATTCCAGCTTGGTGGTTCAACTCGTTATCAAACTACCTCGAGATCACAACAAATTAACGGGAATAACCAAGTGTTAGAAGATAGGCTAACCAGGTCAGAAAGGCTGGCCGAACGGTTAGGCTGTTCGATCGAACAGCCCAACCGAACGGACAACCCAGCCGATCGATCGGGCCAGCCGATCGGCTAACACATGGACCCACAAATTCACAAGTGTGATATTGACGAAGTGATGTTCGATCGATTGAGCCATTAGATTGTAAACATTACTCATCGAATCATGAGATATTACACTTCAACACTTAGCCTTTTTGAAACATTGGAATGTCACCCGATCGAGCATGCCACCCGATCGAGTGACACACTGCCAATTGATTACACTAAGGTGTCTAACCGATCGGTTGGGCTAACCGATCGAACACTTTGATGTTTTCAAATGCTGCAACTAAAACTTCAAAAGTTCAAACCATCATACACAAACACATCCTTCCCATTAAAGGAAGAAACAATCCACTTGAAAGGACCAGCCGATCGAGCCTGCCGACCGATCGAGTGGGAATGTTCAAACGGACTTTCAAACCAGACGAACAGCCCGCCCGATCGAACCAGCTGTCCGATCGAACGGCCCATTCGATCCATTGACACTTGTTTGCATTTCCGCGTTACTCATCGTTATCCTATCGAACTATTCAGGCTAACTTACTCTCAGCGCTCCCTTCAATCCATACCAAACCACCGTGAGTATACTCGAACCCTTTTTGCTTTTAGCACTTTTGGGTGTTACATACGTTCAATTATTCAAACACATCAATCACACAACTCAATACTATCTTATCGATGACCAACCTACGCATGCTATACGTGATCTAATATGACGCCTGTTTGTTATGTGTGTACTATGAATGCTGTCTACCTGCCTTAACAATGATAGTACTATAGTCTGGACTCGGCACCCGTTCATTCGGGGGTTGTTAGGGACAATTCAATTTGCGTGTGCGCAGTGGCGACCATGCACTCGAACTGCAGTAGCAGTCAACTCGAAGTCACTGGTATTGATAGAATTCATGTCGATTAGCGAACATGCTGCATTATTTTACGTGAACATGCTGGTTACTCGAAAACGATTCTAAACTCTATATGCTATATCAAACTTGTGTACTCACCTTTACATTATATGTATTGACTTTATTTTAACGTATGTGACAGGTGCTTAGGATGTCTGATTGCTAGCTATGTGGGAGTCAAGACATAGGGGGATGTCTAGAAACCAAAAAGACAATTTATGTTTTGTTTATTTGAATCTGAGTCGTCGGAACAGAATATTTGTTTAGATGATAATCTGTAATAACTTGTTTATCGTTTGAGGCACGGTATGGGACGTGCTATTTAAATTGAATGGTATTAATAGTTGTTATGGAAACTTCTGAACAATCTGTTTCGCTCAGTGCCATGCCCCGATGTTTTCCGCCATCGGTTGGGGTGTGACAGATTGGTATCAGAGCCATAACTATAGGGAATTAGGTTAGACACGACCTAGTCCGGGTCGCTGTCTTAGAGACCTAGACTATAGCTAAGACCCAAGAGACCAAATTTATGTGCTTATTCATGATTATTCTTGCTATCACTGAACTCGAACTCCAAACCAAGTCAGCAACTTGGACTGGATTAGGTGTGAAGACCGCAAACTCCTGCCTAAAGTTGTAGATTTATATTGATTATTCATGTGTATTTTACCAACAAACGGGGAAAATTATACCAAATCAGGGCTGAAACCCGCAATTTGATGCAAATTTTCTCCAAAATTTTCTTAAAACAAGGAAGAAATTGCTAAGCTAGGGGTGAAACCCTAACCTTGGTAATTGTTCCGAATTTTATTATATCTCGCCGAGACATTCGACGGACTCAAACGACCTGAACTCACGAGTATGACCTAGGAAGCGCGTGCGTAATGCCCGAGTCTGAGGCAAAAACACGACACCTAGAGTCGAAAGTGACAACAAGTCCACTGTGAATAGTTGAAATGTTTTGGTTAGTCAATGTCTAGTAGCCGCAGACGATCCATCTCGTGATTTTTACGTGTTGTATTGTTGATTTTATATGTTCTACTTGTTTACGTGTTTTATATTTCCGTTGGTTATTCGATTTTGTTATCAATCTGCACGACATGTACTGCTATTTTAACTCGATTCAATTCCCAGCTAAAGCAATCTAGGCGATGACAGTGTGTTATATTACGATGTACGACTAAGCTAGACGATATGATGTTACTCGATATACTATACGAACGACACTCGACTTGTGAATTATAGGTTTCTGTTTTCTGAATGCCTCTGTGCTGAAAGTGCGTATGTGCTTAGGAAATTATGTGCCCTACCTGCTTATGTGCTTATGTGCCTCTGTGATTACGTGAATTTTGTGTATTCTGTGCTTTTGTGCTTATACGTGCTACGTGATGTATGTTACGGCGTAATTCTAAGCTTTAGTAATCTAAGACGTGGGAGATGAGATTCGAATTCGTTGTGTTGAGCCCATGGCGATGTCTATTGCAGACCATGTCGTCATCCATGTCTCGCCAACGTCTCACTCGTCAGGAGAAGAGAGACCGACGTCTTGCTGCGATTATCTCCAAAACTGTGGCGAAAGCTATCAGTGACGTGTACGAGAACGCAAGCAAATCATCCGAGGAATCTCGAATTGTCGTCCCCAAAGATTCCAACAAGGCTGTTTTCAGCTTTAAACAATTCAAAGCGTGTGGACCAAAGGAGTTCACCGGCGAGGATGGCCCAACAGCCATGTTTCGTTGGTTTGACTCGGTGGAAGTCACCCTTCGACAAAGCGGATGCCCTGATCATCTTCGTACTCTCAACGCTACCGGTGTCTTCCAGGCTCGTGCGTTGGACTGGTGGACCGCGGAGCGAAACAAGCGTGGGAACGACGCAGCATACGAGCTAACGTGGGAGGAACTGAAAGCAATCATGATCGACGAGTTCTGTCCTCCTCACGAACGTCAAAAGCTCGAGGATGAATTCTGGGGTATCAAGCAGAAGGAAGGAGACAACGCTGGTCTCACCGCTCGTTTCAAGCAGTTGAGCATTATTTGTCCCGATCAGGTCAAGACTCTGGATATGACCATCAAGAAATACATCCGTGCTCTTCCAGACTGTGTGGCGGATTTCGTTCACGCCTCCAAGCCCGCAACAATCGAGGAAACCTACCTGCTAGCCGCTGAGATTAACGATAAGCGGGTAAAGGCTGGTGTCTGGGATAAGCCAGTCAAGTCTCTGCATCAAGCTACCTCATCATCAACCAACTCTGCCACCCCAAACATGAAGAAGAACAAGAGGAAGAATCGCTCCAACAAGAACTGCGCAATCACTGCTGCTCCTCAGCAAGCCGTACCGGCTCTAGTTGCGCCAGTGGCAAGTGCACCGCCAGCCAAGCGTCCGTATACAGGACCCCACCCTGCATGTCCTACTTGCTCCTATCATCATCCGGTGGGTGTCGCCTGCCGTTACTGCGCTCACTGCCAGATGTACAACCACTATACCACGCAATGCCGCTATGGTCCTCGACAAGCCCCTACTCAAGCTGTTGCCAACCAAGCTCTACTTCCAGCCCCGCAAGGTCAGCCAGCAGCTCAAGCACTGGCAGCAAATGCTCGAGTCTGCTATAACTGTGGCGATCCCAATCATTTCGCCAACAGATGCCCGAACAGGGTTGTCAAGCAGGAGCTCCAACAGCAGCCTCAGCAACAGCAGCAGCAGCAACAGCAACCAGCAGCCCGAGCAAGAACATTCAACATCAATGTGAACCAGGCTCAAGCAGACAACAATGTGGTTAATGGTACGTTCCTTGTGAATGGTATATATGCCTCATGCTTATTTGATACTGGAGCCGATAATAGTTTTGTATCGTTCAAATTCGAGAAGCTCCTTAGTCGTAAGCGCTCTTATCTATTGTCGTCGTTTGAAGTCGAAGTCGCTACTGGGAAATCTATCGTGGTTAATTCTGTGCTCCGTGATTGTACCCTCGAGCTCAACAATCACATCTTCCCAATCGACCTTATTCCGATGCAACTCGGAAGTTTTGATGTCATAGTAGGCATGGACTTTCTTCGCGAAAACCATGCTGAAGTTGTGTGCTTCGAAAAGATGATTCGATTCTTACTCGCAAATGGTGATCAGCTGTGCGTTTATGGTGAAACTGCTACGAAAGGTCTCAAGCTCATGTCGTGTCTTCAAGCTAGCAAATACCTTCGCAAAGAATATCGAGCCTTCTTAGCCAATATTGTAGTAGCGGAGGAGGAAAAGAAAAAGAAAGTTGAAGTCAAAGACGTTCCAGTTGTCCGAGAGTTTCCTCAGGTGTTCCCTGATGATCTCCCCGGATTACCTCCAAGTCGTGGTATCGACTTTCGAATCGACCTTATTCCTGGAGCTAACCCTGTAGCCAAAGCCCCTTACCGACTCGCTCCCTCTGAGATGCGAGAACTCTCGAACCAACTCCAGGAACTACTCGAGAAAGGCTTTATTCGCCCGAGCACTTCTCCGTGGGGCGCACCAGTCCTTTTCGTCAAAAAGAAGGATGGGTCGTTCCGGATGTGCATCGATTACCGGGAGTTGAATAAGCTAACTATCAAGAACCGATACCCCTTACCCAGAATCGACGATTTGTTTGACCAGTTGCAAGGTGCTCAGTGTTTCTCCAAGATCGATCTACGCTCAGGATATCATCAGTTGCGGATTCAAGAGGATGACATACCTAAAACCGCTTTCCGTACCCGATATGGCCATTACGAATTTGTTGTCATGCCTTTTGGTTTGACGAACGCACCCGCGGTTTTCATGGATCTGATGAATCGCGTGTGTAAGCCCTTCCTAGACCGTTTTGTCATCGTGTTCATCGACGATGTCTTGATCTATTCCAAGTCGAGGGCCGAACATGTGCAGCATCTGCGTTTGGTTCTTGAGTTACTTCAGGGGAATCAACTCTACGCCAAGTTCTCCAAGTGTGAATTCTAGTTGGAGGAGGTTCAATTTCTGGGTCACATTGTGAATAGTCAAGGTATACACGTTGATCCCGCGAAGATCGAGGCAGTTAAAGGTTGGATTACGCCTAAGAATCCGTCAGAAGTTCGCTCTTTTCTCGGATTAGCAGGTTATTACCGACGATTTATCGAAGGATTCTCCAAGATCGCAGTGCCGCTTACCACCCTTACTCACAAAGACAAGCCTTTTTTGTGGGGAACTGCGCAAGAGACTGCCTTTCAAACCCTCAAACACATGCTGTGCAACGCACCAATTCTTACACTGCCCGACGGAAGCAATGACTTCGTTGTCTACTGTGATGCTTCGAACCTTGGTCTTGGCTGTGTTCTCATGCAACGAGACAAGGTTATAGCCTACGCATCTCGAGAGCTCAAAATCCACGAGAAGAACTATACAACCCATGACCTCGAGCTAGGCGCAGTTATCTTTGCGTTAAAGATTTGGCGACACTACCTGTATGGTACAAAGTGTACGATCTTCACCGATCACAAGAGCCTACAACACATCTTTAATCAGAGAGAACTCAATATGCGTCAACGCCGATGGGTAGAACTCCTCAACGATTACGACTGTGAGATTCATTATCACCCAGGCAAGGCGAATGTAGTTGCTGACGCGCTCAGCAGGAAGAATTACGTGCTAGGTGTCCGAAACATCCAAGCGCAGTATAATCTCGAAGCTCTCATCCGTGAAGCTCAGCATGCTTGCTTTAATGAGCGTACATTGAAGAAAGAAAGAATCTATCACGATGGAGCTCACCTTGTGAACAAGGCTAATGGGATATTCTACTATCTGGACCGAATCTGGGTTCCGAGGAGGACAGATTTGCGAAAGATTATCATGAATGAAGCCCACAAATCCCGATACTCCGTTCATCCCGGTGCAGACAAGATGTACCAGGATCTTCGCTACAAGTATTGGTGGCCTGGGATGAAACGAGATATCGCTCTCTATGTTGGTGGCTGCTTAACCTGTGCAAGAGTTAAGGCTGAACATCAAAGACCTTCCGGCTTACTCGAACAGCCGCCGATACCCGTATGGAAGTGGGAGAGCATAGCTATGGACTTCATAACTAAGCTCCCGACCACGCCATCAGGTCACGACAGCATTTGGGTTATAGTCGACCGCCTAACCAAATCAGCCCACTTTCTGCCAATACGAGAAGACTATAAGGTGGCCAAACCTGCCCAAATCTACACCGACGAGATCATTAAGAACCATGGTACGCCTCGAGACATCATCTCTGACCGTGACGCTCGGTTTACTTCAAGATTGTGGGAAACATTTCAAGCGGCTCTTGGTACGACGCTGAATTTGAGTACCGCATTCCATCCACAAACCGACGGGCAGACTGAAAGAACGATCCGTACTCTGGAAGACATGCTCCGTGCGTGTGTTATTGATTTTGGTGGTAGTTGGAGCAAACACCTGCCATTGGTCGAATTCTCGTACAATAATAGCTACCATTCCAGCATTCAAATGGCACCTTTCGAAGCCTTGTATGGTAGGAGATGTCGTTCGCCTATTGTATGGCACGAGATCGGTCATTCCCAATTAACCGGTCCCAAGATTCTACAAGAAACGACTGACAAGATCCACCAGATAAGGGAGAACTTGGTAAAGGCTCGGGAAAGACAGAAAAGTTACGCCGATAACCGACGCAAGCCTCTCGAATTCGAAGTTGGTGACTACGTACTCCTAAAGGTATCCCCTTGGAAGGGTGTAGTCCGATTCGGCAAACGAGGGAAACTTGCGCCTCGATTTGTTGGACCGTTCAGAATCCTGGAAAGGGTCGGAAGGGTGGCCTACAGACTCGAATTACCGGAGGAACTCAGTAACGTCCACCCGACTTTCCATGTGTCAAACCTTCGGAAGTGTATAGCCGATCCCGATACGGCCATACCACTTGACGATCTTCAGGTCAACGAAACATTGCACTTCGTGGAAAAGCCAGTCGAAATCATGGACCGCCAGACCAAGCAACTCAGACGCTCTCGCATCCCGATCGTGAAGGTCCGATGGGAAGGCAAGCAAGGCGCGGAGTTCACTTGGGAACTCGAAAGCGACATGAAGGCCAAGTACCCGCAGTTGTTCAGATAGATCTGAAGCATCAAATTGGTAAAATCACGGTAATGTACGGCTCTCAGCCTAATTTCGGGACGAAATTCCCTAAAGGAGGGGAGGCTGTAACACCCCGTGTTTTCCAAAAGTCAAAGTCATGTGTTGACTGTTATTGGAATTAAAGATAATTTAAATTTATTTTATTTAGTTTTATTTTGATTTTCGTATTATGTTGAGTAAGTGTTGTATAAGCAAAGTAATCGATCGATAATCTAACCGCGAACCGACGATCGACTGTGAATAATAGGAAGTAACAATGCGATAAAGTTAATCAATCAATAATCAAGCTAATCGAATCAATCATCGAACTCAAGTGTGGGAATTTTTGGTACTTTATACGTGTGTGTGTGCCTTACGTGTTACTTGTGCATGTTTATTTTACATTGTTACGCGTGGTGAATCAAGCAAATCGAATCGAAACTCGAAGGATAATCAAACTCAATCGAAGCCGAACCCGAATCGTAGTGTAAGGATGCTTGTATGTTAGATATAGTAGTTGGGACTAAAAGTAATTTGAATAGAAACTCTATCATACTCAAATCATCGTTCATCGAAATCGAAATATCAAAAATCGTCGCGAAACGCTCAAAAAGGGACATTCTGATCGAACAGGACATCCTGATCGAACAGGCTTCGATCGAGCAGCCCATTCGACCAGGAATGCTGTTCGAACGAATGGACCTTTCCTCTTTTGGAAGCCTATAAATAGGGCTGTCATTGTCATTCTTTCCACTTTTGGGAAAGCTCTGACCGACCAGCCTTTGTTCTTCACTATTTCTCAGATTTCTCTCAATCCGGTAAGTGTTTCACTCTAAATCTTGTACGTTATTGTTCATTTATCGATTCTACACCTTTCTATCTTTCAAAACTTGAATTCCAACCGTGAAATCACCAAGATCTAAGTGTTCTTGGGTGGTGTCATCATGGTGTTCTTCAAGAACATCAAGTTTTGGCATCATTCCACTATGAATAGCTTAGATCTAACCGATTTCCACATAAATAACCTAAAATCTACCAAAGATCTTAACATTTCACGGTGGAAAAGGATTGGAAGATGAGTTTCATCAATCTTTCAACTCTTTTACACTCAACCGGGGAAAACGGAGCTTGAACCGACTTACACAATCATTCTAAACAAACACATGGTTCAAGATTCGGATTCTACCTATGAGGTTTACCGATTCCGGGTTAAACGTTAAGCAAAAGTCCTAAAATGTTCTCTGGCCGGACTTGGGTGATTCCTGCCCGAGTCAGTGAACTAAGTAAGGATTCCAGCTTGGTGGTTCAACTCGTTATCAAACTACCTCGAGATCACAACAAATTAACGGGAATAACCAAGTGTTAGAAGATAGGCTAACCAGGTCAGAAAGGCTGGCCGAACGGTTAGGCTGTTCGATCGAACAGCCCAACCGAACGGACAACCCAGCCGATCGATCGGGCCAGCCGATTGGCTAACACATGGACCCACAAATTCACAAGCGTGATATTGACGAAGTGATGTTCGATCGATCGAGCCATTCGATTGTAAACATTACTCATCGAATCATGAGATATTACACTTCAACACTTAGCCTTTTTGAAACATTGGAATGTCACCCAATCGAGCATGCCACCCGATCGAGTGACACACTGCCAATTGATTACACTAAGGTGTCTAACCGATCGGTTGGGCTAACCGATCGAACACTTTGATGTTTTCAAATGCTGCAACTAAAACTTCAAAAGTTCAAACCATCATACACAAACACATCCTTCCCATTAAAGGAAGAAACAATCCACTTGAAAGGACCAGCCGATCGAGCCTGCCGACCGATCGAGTGGGAATGTTCAAACGGACTTTCAAACCAGACGAACAGCCCGCCCGATCGAACCAGCTATCCGATCGAACGGCCCATTCGATCCATTGACACTTGTTTGCATTTCCGCGTTACTCATCGTTATCCTATCGAACTATTCAGGCTAACTTACTCTCAGCGCTCCCTTCAATCCATACCAAACCACTGTGAGTATACTCGAACCCTTTTTGCTTTTAGCACTTTTGGGTGTTACATACGTTCAATTATTCAAACACATCAATCACACAACTCAATACTATCTTATCGATGACCAACCTACGCATGCTATACGTGATCTAATATGACGCCTGTTTGTTATGTGTGTACTATGAATGCTGTCTACCTGCCTTAACAATGATAGTACTATAGTCTGGACTCGGCGCCCGTTCATTCGGGGGTTGTTAGGGACAATTCAATTTGCGTGTGCGCAGTTGCGACCATGCACTCGAACTGCAGTAGCAGTCAACTCGAAGTCACTGGTATTGATAGAATTCATGTCGATTAGCGAACATGCTGCATTATTTTACGTGAACGTGCTGGTTACTCGAAAACGATTCTAAACTCTATATGCTATATCAAACTTGTGTACTCACCTTTACATTATATGTATTGACTTTATTTTAACGTATGTGACAGGTGCTTAGGATGTCTGATTGCTAGCTATGTGGGAGTCAAGACATAGGGGGATGTCTAGAAACCAAAAAGACAATTTATGTTTTGTTTATTTGAATCTGAGTCGTCGGAACAGAATATTTGTTTAGATGATAATCTGTAATAACTTGTTTATCGTTTGAGGCACGGTATGGAACGTGCTATTTAAATTGAATGGTATTAATAGTTGTTATGGAAACTTCTGAACAATCTGTTTCGCTCAGTGCCATGCCCCGATGTTTTCCGCCATCGGTTGGGGTGTGACATCCGCCATGGGTCGGGTTGTGACAAATGAAGCACCGGAATCCATGACCCAGGATTCCACACTGCATTCCACACTACAGACTAATGCATCGTAATCACCATGGTCTACTGTAGAGTTTATTTCTTTCTTTTGTTTTGAACACTGATTCCTGAAGTGTCCTATTTCATTGCAATTCCAACAAACCACATCCTTCGGAGCATTAGACGCACTCCTCCTCTTGCCTTGACGACTTCTCCGCTAATGTTTTCTCTTCCTCTAGCCTCTGTACTTAACAAAGAACTCGAAGACTCACCTGAACCACGACGTCGAGCATCCTCTCCCCTAATAAGATCCAGCATCTTTGCAAACATGAACTTACTCGATTCCGAAGTGCTAGTAACAACAATTACGATTCCGGATCAAGTATCAGGTAATGAGGATAATAACAGTAGGGCTTGAACCTCATCATCATACTTAATATCGACATACACTAAGCGCGGCAATATCGAGGTTTAGTTATTAATGTGATTTGTTACTGAGTCACCCTGCTTCATCCTAGTATTCACAAGCTCTTGAATAAGATAAACCTTATTTGTTACAGAAGGCTTCTCATACATGTTTATTTGGTAAATAACTACATCCCATATTCCAATGAAATTCAACAAATCAATAACACAAGAGTGAAAAAAATACGCTGATATTATTACGAGATGTTCAAACACATATTATCTAATCATAGTTTCAACAACCAAACGGAAAAAACAATATGATTAGTTGCTCATGGCTATGATTATATATGCAAGTTTGATGTATAAACACATCAAACATTATCCAAAATGATACAAGATAAAAAAATGATTGCTCCAAACTCTAATGGTTGTTTTCCTTTCCAAAAACTTCGCATACTAATCGAATGTTGTAACCCTACTTTCAGGTTATGTGTGTGAAATCTGTAGAACTTTTTGCATGAGACTTAGCCTTTGGAAAACATAAGTTTCCACATCTATATATGCGAAATCTACCAAATCAAAGGTTCTATGTGAAAATAGCACGAGCTAGAACAACTTCATTGAAACCCTAATCCACTGAAAATGGCAACTAAGTGACGCAATCCTGTAAACACATTAAGTTTTGAATTTCACCCTCCCAATTACCTCGAAATACATTATGAACATGATTTGATGCATAACCATTTGTGAAACACGAACTTTGTTTCGTTTTCCTTACATTTGAATCATTGAAATAAGCACGAGCTAGAACAACTTCAAATCCCTCTTTGTGGCTTCCCCAACTTGCTAAACACTAGGAGATTATAAAACTTATCACCCGAGCTTTCTCGTGCACGAAACTGAGAGGAGTCGAGAAAATCGAACTTGAATCTCTCTCTCTCTCTCTCTCTCTCTCTCTCTCTCTCTCTCTCTCTCTCTCTCTCTCTCTCTCTCTCTCTCTCTCTCTCTCTCTCTCTCTCTCTCTCTCTCTCTCTCTCTCTCTCTCTCTCCTCTCTCTCTCTCTCTCTCTCTCTCTCTCTCTCTCTCTCTCTCTCTCTCTCTCTCTCTCTCTCTCTCTCTCTCTCTCTCTCTCTCTCTCTCTCTCTCTCTCTCTCTCTCTCTCTCTCTCTCTCTCTCTCTCTCTCTCTCTCTCTCTCTCTCTCTCTCTCTCTCTCTCTCTCTCTCTCTCTCTCTCTCTCTCTCTCTAGGGTTTCAACCAAAGTTACCAATATGCCCTTTAAGAGCTTTTATAAATCCATGTAGAGTAGGCCTTTTCTATTACATGTCCAATAACAAAACCAAACCCGTTTCTTACAACTTTTGGAGTGTTACAAACTTACAATAAATCCAAAATACATATCAGATTTCACACAACCAAAGATGTCTACTAAAGGTATAAGAAAGCAAAGTCACTAACAAAAATAAAAAGAGCCATATCATCTTATCTCCTAACTTTCATTCTTTGAAACCATGCAACTTTATGAGTGCCTGTCAATTTTTTTTAATGTTAACGTGATGCACACTCTCACTCTCGAGATGTTAAATAACTAGTCAAATGTCCAAAAAGATAAACCACTTGAGAAGAGAACTAATATAACAAAAACAATTTATCATTCAAAAAAAAGAAACGAAATAAAATAGAAAATATACCAAATGAGTGAATTTTACTTTAAATAAAGATATACTTTTTTTAATATAGTATAACACAATTAGTATTTTTTTTTTTCAAAAAGTATGATTTGTTTAAAGAGGGGAATCAAAACAAAAAAGTTGCGTTTAAAAAAAAAACAAAAAAGTTGGTGACTTTAGAAAAATAGATACGGAACTAGTACGGATAGTACCACCATCGATCTTCACGGGTTTAATTGGGTGTAGGTAGGGCGTAGGGAACAAGGGTACAGCCAAGTTATGATTGTCCACGCCGAGTCACATCACATGCATGTGTCACCTCACATGCTTTGCTGTCCTCTCTCAAATCATTCTTTCGATATTTTACCATATTATTTTTTCACTTTTTTTTTGAAAAAGTAAAACTTCATAAACGAAACTGGCATACCCAAGCCGGGCCGACCAAAAAAACAACTACAGAGCTATATATTTACAAAAGAATTCCACTCTTCTTACTCTATCCCTTTATACTTGGATCTATTAAAAAACCAAAAATACCCCAAAGCCTTAACCCCACTAACTATACTGTCGATCTTTACCACTTTGTTGGAAAAAATAAGATTGTTTCTAGCACGCCATAAGCCATATACTCCAACACACTATCATAATGATACCTTGAATAGCTTCTTCTTTTTATCTGACGCAGTGAGCTCCTTGTAAATGCCAAGAAGATTTTTAATAGAAAAAGCGAATATGTTAGGAATCTTACACCACGAGCTTATGCCGTTCCATACCACCGAAGCCACATGACACACCATAAATATATGTTCCGTTGACTCTTCATCCGACCCACACAACGGACACTTGTAATAAATATATTAACTTTTTAACGCGAGTTTTTGTGTGACTTGAACAAAGGCATGACCGGCTTTAAAGCATTCATATCCCGTTCATTTAAAAGTGGTTTTAAGTAGGGATGAGATTTTTTCCCAAATACCCGTACTTGTACCTGTACTGTGCTTGTACCCATATCTGTATCTGTATCGATTTTAGGTATTTATTACATGTATTGGTACCCAATTTTATTGATTTTGGTATTCGGAACTTTCAGTATTGGTACGGGTACCGGTACCGAATTTTATATAGACATTTAAAAGTTTTTTTGTATTATGTTTTATTTCATATTGTGGTATTTATAGTACTCGTATTGATTTTACATATATGGTACCCGTATCGTATTGGTACTCGTACCAATTTTACCTATTTGATACTCGTACTATATTGGTACTCATGTCAATTTTACCTATTTAGTACTCGTAAAAGTGCTCAAAAACTAAATAAAAACAAAATGGTACCAAAGCGGGTACCCTATCGAAAATACTCGTACCCGTACCGTACCTATATATTTGGTACGGTATTTGGTACCCTGTATTGTTCAAATTCGGTACCGGTATTTTCAGTATCGATACGGGTACGGGTACGGGTAATGTACCAATCTCATCCCTAGGTTTAAGTGAATGAGAGAAAAAAGATAGTGATAAATGTGTAAAAAGTATAATTTAATTTAAAGGATTGAGAAAATGTATTTATATTTACTGAAATTACAAAGCAGATTTAGGGGTTTGCGAGCCGCATATTTTTCCAAAAGGCACTAAATTACTCTTCTATCTCTCTCTCTATATATATAACTGGAAAACTTATTGTACCTTTAGTATAAAACATTAAAATCTCAAAATTTAATCCAATATAAAACCTCATAACTTATTTGGTTCAAATAAAAATAATTGATCCATTAGCCAAAATAATATACCTAATATTAACTAAAATAATTTTTTATATATACCTAAAACTAACTAAAATCATTCTCCTATATATTAAAAATCAAATTTAATCAAATCTAATGAGCAGTGTTCTCTTCATTCAAAGCTTGCAACGTGGCAAGCATTTATTTTCATTTATCTAATAAATGGTGTTCTCTCTATTCAAAACTTGCCACGCGACAAGCTTTTTTTTCATTCATCTATCTTTTATCAAAATGCCGATACGGTCCTATTCGGTCTCGATATATAAAGGTAAAAATCGGCATCAGCCTAGTACAGAAAACATCAAACATCGGTAACGAATTGATATTGAAAATTTTTGTTGGTACATTAATGTCTATCGCCTCCGTCATCTCAGTTCGTAGCTGAAACAGAAGAACTATAGTGTTTACAATGTAATATCTTGTTACTAAAGGCAAGGTGGCATTATTGTAAATAAGGAAAGATTCCTTATCACCTTTGGCCTATAAATAGAAGCCTTAGGCTTTTAGTTAGAAACTTTTGCCATTTTGATCTTTGGAGCTTAGAGGTTAGAGAGAGAAGCTAGAGAGAGAAAGTAGAGAGAGAAAGGCAAAAGGTGATTCACGGTTCTTGTATCTTTTCAGATCTATCAAAGAATCACGTTAATAGTACGTCTCGCGTGTTTCGATTTTACTCGTACACGGATTCCGCACGTCGTACGAGTTCATACGCAATCGTTTCGGAGTCAAACCGGTCCTTACAAGTGGTATCAGAGCAGGAGCTCGATTGCACAGATCAAACGCACGAATACGCACAGAAATCCTTCAGATTCAGAGTCGAATTTACTCAGATTTGTCAAATTTCTTCATACTTTCTTGTTCTTCACGTTTTTATCTGAAAATCGCAAAATTAACAGTGTTTTTACGGTTGAAATTGGATGAAATTTTGATATGTTGTGCGCCTATATCTGATCTATGATCCTACAAATTTTCAGGTCAAAATTCCAAGCCGTTTGGGAGAAATCGTTGATTTTGTGTTCGTTTTTGCTGAAAATGTTCGTGAAATTGTTCATCAGGTCCTACTCGATCGAGTAGGCCAACCGTTCGGTTAGGCTAGTCGAACGGCTAGCAAAGTGCTAACCGTTCGAACAGGAAATTATCACTCGATCGGCTAGCTTTTACTTGGATCGAACAGCAGAATTTCCCAACCGATCGGCTAGCATGTGCTAACCGATCGGCTAGCAACTCGTGGATCGAACAGCACATCTTTTTATTCGATCGAACAGGAGAGACTTTGGTTCGAACAGCTACTCGATCGAGTAGCAGACTTTGTATAGTTAAAGCTTCTAACCGATCGGCTAGCAAGTGCTAACCGATCGGACAGAAAATTCCATTCGAACAAGAAAAATTTACTCATGCTTCTACTCGATCGAACAGAAATGTTTTAGGTCGAGTAGCTGTTCGATCGAATAGCAGGTCTTGTGAAGTGATAAAGCTTTTAGTAATAATCCTAACCGATCGGCTAGCAATTGCTAACCGATCGGCCAGCATTGTTCCTATTCGAACGGCCAGCAACCTCTTTATTCCTACTCGATCGAACAGTATCCTTTCCTACTCAATCGAACAGAGACCTTTTCTACTCGATCGGCTAGCACCACCTCCCACTCGATCGGCTAGCACTACCTCCTAACCGATCGGCTAGCATCCTATCCCTACTCGATCGGCTAGCATCCTATCCCTACTCGATCGGCTAGCATCCCTCCCTACTCGATCGGCTAGCATCCATCACTACTCGATCGGCTAGTAACCATCCCCATCCATTCGGTTGACAAAAATCAAATTGAATAAATATTTTAGAATTGATTTGAATCATAAAAATTTTTAATCATATCAAATCAATTAATTTCCAAAATCAAGTTTGTTAAAAGTCTTTGAACTAATCGATTGTTTACGTAATTCATTCAGGTGATTCGAGGTAATTCAAAAAGCGTAATTCATTCAGGTGATTCGAGGTAATTCAAAGAAAAAGCATCATGGCTGAAGAATTTTATAACACGTTTTTCAACGCATTCACATCTGAATCATCCGAAGTTACAACTGTTACACCAAAAACCATCACAAAGGCAATCAATGAGAACATCAAGCATGATAACTTTTACGGAACGCATTCTAAACCACCAACGCTTGAAAGCATTGAAGATTATACTTGGTGGAAAGAAAGATTTATTAATTGGGCAAAAGCGTATGCACATGAAAGTTGGTTTTGTCTTGAGTACGGATACGAAAAGCCAAAAGATGACAAAGGTGAAGATTTACAGTTCAAAAAATTCTCCAGAGACGACAGAGCAGAATTTGCCGCCGAACAAAGGATGATCGCATTGATACAGTCAGCAATTAGAAACGATATATTTGCATTATTAAATCATAGCGGGACATCCAAATCGGTTTGGGAAGCTTTACGTATTAAAGCTGAGGGTGGCAAACAAATTAAAAAGAACAAAATCGCGCTAATTAAAAAAGAATTTGATCTTTTTGATAGTTTAAAAGGAGAATCGGTGAGACAAATGATAGAAAGATTTTGTCACCTAAAAATCGAACTCGAAAGATTTGAAATTGCTAAAACAAGAGAAGAAATCATCGATAAAGTGATTGAAGCGTTACCACGAGTTGATCAGTGGCAAACGTTTGTGTTTATTTTGAAAAATGATGATTCATATGATACAATTTCTCTTGATGCATTGTTTGAAAAGATTGAGAGTCATGATCTAGAGCTGCAGAAACAAAGCAAGATGACAGAGTCTTCACGTCAACAGAATGTCGGCTTGTATTACAAAAGTAGTGTACTTTCAGAGAAGGGCGTTGGTTCACCAAAGACAGCATTCATTGGTGAAAAGATGAATGAATCTCAAACAACATCAACAAGTCATCAGTCTGGATATCATTCATCTTCAAAAACAAATTCTGAAGACACAGATGAAATTTTGTGCAACATTGCTCTTAAACTGAAGAATTCTCCAGCAATGAGTATCAATGCAGCGAAGCAGCAAATGAGCTTTCTTGCATCTGTCCTGGAATCATATGAAGGTCTGGTAGCTGGAAAAATCGGTAATTCTGAACTGACGAAAGAAGACTACGACCAGATTGATCCAGAGGAGATGGAACTTATTGATATTCGTTGGTGTTTGGCAAGCTGCATTCGGAGAGCACAAAGATACATGGAAATTACTGGAAAACAATCTCTTGGTGGTCCATCAACAAAGCTCGGATTCGACAAGTCAAAAGTGACCTGCTTCAAATGCAAGCAAAAAGGTCATTTCAAAAGAGAGTGTAAGAATGCAGAAGTTGATGAAAGAAATGAACGTCCTTTCAATGATGATTATTATCAAAAGGCGATCTACCATCGAAGCAGAGAAGAGCCAAAGTTGATTGAAGATAGACCAAAAACAACTTCAAGAGCTTGTCCTGTCATATATCCTGATGAAGGATATGATTGGTCTCAAATTTGTCCAGAAGAAGATCGAAATGAAATTGTTCGTAAAACAGCTCATGGGAAAGCTTCGACAGCACCAAGAAAATTTGCAAATGTTGCTGAAATTAAAGAAGAAAAAGAACCTGCTAAAAACCATGAAGAAAAGGTTGAGAACAAAGAGAAAACTCGAGAAGAGATCTTGAGTGAGAAAACACATAAAGAAAGAGATGTGGTTTACAGAAGAATGGATGAGATGCAGGAAGAATATGAGAATGCTGTCAGCAACAAACGATGGGACAAGAAGAGAGAGTGTTATTACAACAGAGAAGGAGAACCAGTTGTTCCAAAGAAAGATATAATCTTTGATGATGTTCTTCTCGCTGTTCCGTTGAGAGCTGAATATTACAGAAGAGTGATAAAAGACGATGCATATGTTAAACAATACGAGAAAGATATCCGATATGCTATGCTGTCATGCTTGAGAAAAAGGGATGAAGAGAAAATGAAGAAGAGTGTTGAAGAGATGGTGGTTAATCTGAAAAAGGTTGCTGAAGAAGTTGAAACAGAAGCTGTGGAAGCTGAAGTTGTGAAAGTAGTTGAAGAACAGCAAATTGACGAAGAAGAAAAGAAGGACGTCAAGTCAGATACTGGTGATGTTGGTGAGGAAGTCAGTGTTGAACAAAAGCTAAATGATGCTGAGATAAAGCAGCCAAAGGCAGCTGAAAACACCGAGGTGCCTATCACTAAGGTAAATTCTGATTCTGAAGTCTTAAAACCATTTGAACAGTGCAAGAAATGCATGGAACCGTGCAGAGCTTGTACTGAAAAAGATGAGCAATTCAGAACAAAAGATCTTGAATTCACAAAAATCGAAAACATTTTCAAAGAAAAATGCAAAGAAATGCTAGAAAAAGAAAAGAAGCTACAAGTCTGAAGATTTGAGATTGACTACGGCAATATCCAAGGGGGAGTCTGTTGGTACATTAATGTCTATCGCCTCCGTCATCTCAGTTCGTAGCTGAAACAGAAGAACTATAGTGTTTACAATGTAATATCTTGTTACTAAAGGCAAGGTGGCATTATTGTAAATAAGGAAAGATTCCTTATCACCTTTGGCCTATAAATAGAAGCCTTAGGCTTTTAGTTAGAAACTTTTGCCATTTTGATCTTTGGAGCTTAGAGGTTAGAGAGAGAAGCTAGAGAGAGAAAGTAGAGAGAGAAAGGCAAAAGGTGATTCACGGTTCTTGTATCTTTTCAGATCTATCAAAGAATCACGTTAATAGTACGTCTCGCGTGTTTCGGTTTTACTCGTACACGGATTCCGCACGTCGTACGAGTTCATACGCAATCGTTTCGGAGTCAAACCGGTCCTTACAATTTTTAGTTCGGGAAATTCGGTACTCCTAACCAATACCATTTGCTTATCCCTGATCACGTGTACCGTACAAACACTAACGGTATCGTACAACTTTTTTTATTGATTTTTCTTCAACTTTTAATGTTTTTTTTTAAGTTTCAGGGCTAGGGATGAGGTCGGTGCCAACCGATACTAAATCGGTACTGGCACCGAAAATACCGGTTACGGTACAGGTATATGAAGATAAAAACAGGTAGCAAACGGGTACCGGAAACGCCAAAAGTTGGTACCGAATTGACTTAAAATTTTTGGGTCCGGGAAATTCGGTACCGGTACCCAATACCATTTGCTCATCTCTGGCCACGGGTTTCATACGAACAACATTATTACCATAAATTTTTTTAAAGAAAAAAACATAGCAGCGATTGAAGATCAGATGCGACCTCATAACACCACCACAACACAACTATTGTCGACCTCCACCACCACCATTCCAACATCCACCATAATCACTGTATGTTTTCCTTATCATTCATTTTGTTCCATTTTCTGTTTCTTACAACTTAGCCCTGATTGATAAATGTTGATTGTTAGAATTTGGTGTTTTGTTAAGTCTTAAATTGGTGTTTTGTTAAATGTTGAGCCCTAACATGGATGTTTGTTAAACGTTGATCTCTAATTGATTAATTGTTATTTGTTAGAATTTGGTGTTTTGTTCAACCCTAAATTGCACGTTTTGTTGAATGTTGAGTGCTCAATGATTAATTGGTAATAAATTAATAATTGTTAGAATATCGTGTTTTGTTGAGCCCTGAATTGAGTGTATTGTTGAATGATGAACCCTATTCGAGTAACTGTTAATAGTTGGAACTGAGTAATTGTTAATGGTTTTGTTATCAAGTTTGTTAAGAGAGCTTCATGAATCATCCATTAACTATTACGGCATTTCATTTTAATACGATGATTTTGTTATGTTTATTGCTATAACGTTATGTCGTTAATCATCACTTAAAAGTAATTAGTTTATATAATCCGTTATGGACACAAGACCTTTTCTTAGCTTGTATATGACATTTGAATCCTTAGAACCGGCTTTGAATTTAAAACCCCTAAAACTAGTTGTTTCAAATCGTTAGGCCTCCAACCCTTTCGCTTGTAAACATATTAGTTAAAAAATATATTACTACAGATGACTCACTGTACAGTAGAAACTCTATAAAATAATACACTTGGGACCATCAAAATTTATTGACTAAAAGAGTTATTAATTAATCGATAAATTAATAATTATTAATTTATATATTAATTTATAGTAGAATACTTAGTTTACAAACCTTTCAAGCTTCCACTTAGTTATTGTAGAAGTCTTTTGGAGGGTTATGAATTAGGGGTTCCAAATCCAGCAAAAATAAATGTATTAAATGCAATGAATCTTGCAATTTCAGCATGGACTATGGATGTTCGTGCAAATACAATTGCGAACTGTTTTCGTCATTGTAAACTTCGATCAACAGATAACATGACTTTTGAGAACTAAGATGAAGGTGGTGAAAGCGCTCAAGAACTCCAGAATTTGATCAAAGAGTTGGTTATCGCAATGTAATGGATGTCGATGATGTTCTGACTCACCCAGAAGAAAATGTAGTTGCACAGTTGTTGACTGATGAAGAAATTATTAAAAGCGTTATTGGAATTAATAAAGATGATATCGATGAAAAAGATGATGAAAGTTCTACAATGGAGTCCCCTTCGCGAAACGAAGCTATTAAAGCGGCAATCACATTGAACAATTTCTTGTTGAGCTATGAGAAAACAACACCAGAAGTTCTTACCATGCTAAGGAAAATTAGAGACGAGATTCAAGGGGAAATTGATTTCAACAAAAAAAAAAGACAATTGAGTCATTTTTCAAGAAACCTTCATAAATCATTCATGTAATATGCTATATATAAGGAATTATTAATTTATATTTTATATGGGGTTTAAAGAAATTATCAAAAATATATTATCTTATAATTTTAGCGAATTATTAATTTAGCACCCTATCCCCGAGTCGGGACCGGCAAAAATATTATCTTAAAGAGTTTATTAAATAATCGAGTATTAATTTATCGAGTTTCTACTGTATATTTAATAAAAAAAATTATTTCACACCAGGTTCTATCTTACAGTTATGTTTTTTATAAGAATAAATATCACAAAAATCAACATATTTTAAAATTTGCACGGAAAATATTTATATTAATAGTAAAATTGTTTAACGACCTTTAAAATGAGTGTACTTATAAACTTATTTTATAATGTTGGAAAATGCTAATCTCGCTAGCCTATTTAACAAAGGTATATATAAAAGAAGTTTCCAGGTTCAAACCTAGAAAAAAGAAAATTAATGTAAATATATAATATTAGCCATTAAAAATAATAATAACTTTGAAAAATAACACTACCATTACTTTTTTTTAAACGCATTTTTTATCACTGACGGACCATTAGGGTATCATCGTGCCACAAGCGGAATCACCTGATTATATCTATATCCACTAGGCTATAATGTTTATACGCTAATTCAAGAGAAAACTCTAAATTTTGGAAAAACACTTTTCTAAGACTGTGGGTGTGGGCGTGGTTAAGGGGCGTTGTTGACCCTTTAGACTATGGGGTGTGGAGGGGATTGGTTTAGAGGCATTGCTCAACATGTAGCAGGTGTGGGCTCCACCAGTCCAAACCCAAAAAAGTGGGGTGTTGAAGGGGCATGGCCAGGCCAGCGTTGGGGTGCCAAGTGGCACCTAGCCAAACGGTCATCAACACCAAGCCAACCATTGTCAGACACATCGTCCCAAGCCAGCGCCTCACGCCAAACAATATTGCCACGCCAAGCGGGCAACGTCAACCCGGGGTGGAGCACCCGGCGTTAAAGGGCCAAAACGCCCACACTCCAACTCCTACACCCACCGGTCTTAACGTCGGGTACACCACCCCGGGTTGGCGTTTGGGTGAGTGTTGCCCGCTTGGTGTGGTTTGAACTAATTAGGTGTCACATGGCACCCCAACGCCGGCCTGGCCACGCCCTTTCCATATTCCACTTTTTTGGGTGTGAACAGATGGAACCCACATCTGCCACGTGTCAAGCAATGCCTCCAACACAAACTCCTCCACACTCCATAGTATTTCTCTAAAATCTAATAATCTTTATGCCTTATTTAGCCATAAATTTCACTAAAGTATTTATGTAGAAAGCTTTTTGTTGACTCGATTGTCACGTAGATTCTTTTGGTGTTTTGGAAGAGGGAGTTAATAATCCCACATGGTAAAATCTTATTCTTGCATGGTGTATACTGGCCGTATAAGGTTATACAGCCTCAAATATTACACATAAATTGTCACACCCCCACCGCGTAATACAACAAACCGCGGTGGAAACGTCGGAGAGTGTCGTAACAGAATCATTGTTTCACAACACATGGAAGTTGAAGTTTTGTTTTATTTCATTAATAGACACGTTGTTTTGATACAAACCAAGTAATTACAACAATTGTCTTTCAATTTTTAAGTCACTAAAGCCCGCGTCCATCCTATGTGTATCAAGCAATCAACAATCATCACATAGTAGAACTTGAAACATATGTGAAAAACAGTCAGCATAAAAATGCTGGCGAGTACATAGGTTTTGTATGTCAAATTCATAGCTTTAAATCCATATTGCAATACCTCGTCCACCTACGGGAGTTGTCGAGTATCTACCTTGAAATCAAAAAGCGTTTGATATTGCAATATGTTTTATCATCTTTACAAGATGATATAAGTAAAATCAAAACCATTGAAGCCATGAATCTTGACTGAAAACATTTGTATTTGTAAAACCAAGTAGTAAGTCGTTTTTGAAAGAAAACATTGTATGGTTTATATCTTTAAGTAAACCTCGTTGTGTGTTATCGTTTGAAAACATTTGTCCAAGTGATCTAGATAACGCTACGACATGTAATGTGATAAAAGCACTTATATATAGGAAGTACCATCGGCGTATCCACCATGCTTTTATCACATTACACCTGTCCTGTTATCTAATCACTTACCATAAACGAATCGTCCAAAATCGTTCAACTCGTTCAAATTCAATCGTTCAAATCGTTCCAATCGTTCCAATTGTTCAAATCGTTCGTGTTTTAATTGTGAAAACTAACTTTTGGTCGTTTTTTAAAGAATAAATTCAAACCTGTGTTCTGACTCGATATACCACCCATGGGGTATCTTTAATAGGCCCTGAAAGACCTCTTTAACAAGACTAACAAACCAACACATGATTTGTTAATCAGATAACAGTTTCTGTCATTACCCATATTACCCACCAAAGGGATAGTTCGATAACGGGATTTGTTAGATCCTATGGTACTGTTAGGGCTGGATTTTTACTATAAGTGATCCTTATACGTGATCCTAACCAGTGATCCTTGTCTCTTTGGCAGGCAGTGATCCTCAGCCGGACTTCAAGATCAGGATCATGGGACGTTATGGTGATCCTTATACTAACGGTCACCTTCGCTTACTACAATATTGTTTTGCAGGAACATCTAGCAGGATATGCTCTAAAGATCATGATCCAGGGACGCGTCTTCACAAATATGGCAAGAGCTAAATCAGAGATAGACGTTGTACGAGATATGGAAACATGGCTTGATATATGGGCAGCAATTTAGGCTAGATTATCTTTATTTCTAAAGGGGTAATGAGCTGATATCTAGTCATTTTACCTAAAATAGGCCACCCACACATGTATAAGTACCACTCTTCTTCATTCGGAAGAACACACACGACATACGACACAACTCTCAAACACTTAGACACTCAGTGATCCTTGTACTCAGCTCATTATCATCCAAAGTTGTAATCATATTTTTGTTATATTGAAATTGGTGATCGGTAGTTGCCATCACCCGAGGTTTTTTATGCCGGAGATCATTCATTGATCAAGGGCTTTTTCCTCGTATAAATCATTGTGTCTTTGCATCTTAATCACAGAAGTGATCCTTTACCTTCATAGTTAACCAAGCATCATACCCCGTTTTCATAAAGTTTGGTTACATTATCCTTGTGTGATTTTTGACCAAAACAGTTTGGCGCCCACCGTGGGGCAATTGGTGCTTCATTCATAAGAAAATCTTTTGTTCGAAATCATTTCGAAGAGTTACATGGCTTCATCATTGAAGAACACGTCCACGGCGATGTCTGCGGTCACCTCATCACAGATCACCTTGCCTCCTCCACCGGCAGGATCTCAGAAAAATACTGAGAAGAGATCAACTCCCACTTTCTCTAAACCTCTATCTTCTTCTGCTATGAATTCTTCTATTCCCAGTACTAGTGATGTATTTGCTTTAATTTTGCAGATGAAGGATCGTATGCAACGGCAAGATGAAACTAACGAAAGGATCCTCAGGGAAATTGGAGATCTCAAAAGACAAAAGAAAGCAGCAGAGGATCACTCTCCACTGATGCCCAAATCTTTGAGCTTCGATACTCCAATAATCACTTCCCGGTCATCAGGGATCCCGGACGTTCAAATCCTAGGGGAGTCAAGAGGATCACGTCTCAACTCGGCAGCAATGACTCAGACATCAGATTCACATTTTCAGCCAATAGGATCCTATCCTCAGTACATGGGATCCTTCATGAATCCGGGAGCCTATCCGGGGGCACATCATTTTCAAGGATCCTACTTTATTCCAGGATCATTCCAGGGCCAAGGATCCTCCTTTGTTCCAGGATCATCCCAGGTTCAAGGATCCTCCTTCGTTCCAGGATCATCCCAGATACCAGGATCCTTACAGATGCCAGGATCCCTAAAAAGTTTGCAAACAGGGAGTCTAGATGTCCATCAAGGGGACTTCATTCCAATGCAGACCATTGCTTCCACTGGTCCCTCCGTTGTTCCAGAATCCCAGCAATATGGATTCCCTAACTTGAACCCAATGGGAGGTAACACTTTAAATAATTATCCTATCACTAACCATGGATTCATGCAGGATACAGGTACCAATCACGCTATGGCCAGGGAATTACAGAAACTAAAGGACATGATCTCAAGTGTTCCAGGGGTAGTTAAGCCTATCCCAGAGATTGCAGATGGAAGCCACAAGATATCTCGCTTTGCACCACCAATTTGTGATGCAGAGGTGCCCAAAAGGTTCCATATCCCTACCATGAAGCTGTATGATGGCACAACGGATCCAGAGGAGCATATAGCACAATACAGGGAAAGGATGGAAATCAATCCTATCCCAGAAAAGTTGAAGGAAGCATGCCTATGTAAAGGATTTGGATCCACTCTTACTGGATCAGCTCTTAAGTGGCTGCTAAGTCTTCCCCCTTACTCTATTACTTCATTTGCTAATTTAGTTAATTTATTCAATAACCAATTCTCTTGTAGTAGAAAATTTGAAAAATTAACTAGTGATTTGTACAGGATAACTCAAAATAATAATGAATCATTAAGGGATTATATAACCAAATTTAGTAAAGAATCCTTGGACATTCCCAACTTGGATATGGCTACGGCTGTTGAAGCCTTCAAAATGGGACTCCTTAAGGATTCATTATTCTATGATGATCTTGTTATGACACCACGCAGGAATTTAGATGAAGTAAGAACTCGAGCACTCAGGTTTATCCGGCTAGAGGATGACAAGAGGATCCAGGAGAGACAAGTAGGATCCTCAAAACAAGATAAGCAAGGATCCTCCTTCAAAAACAACAAGTTCAAATCCTACCATAGAAACGAGAACAAGAATGTGCATGCTGTCGACCAAGAAGAGGATGATGAAGAATATCCTCCAATCTCAGAATATTGTTTTTCCGTTGATAATCATGAACTAATCCTTGCAATGCAGAATCTAGGTGAAAAGGCTAGGTGGCCCAGGAAGAATGATAAACCATCCGGGACTAAAGATAAGTCCAAATGGTGTGCATACCATGAGGATTTCGGGCATCTAACTGAAGATTGCATAGCCTTAAGAAAAGAAATTGGATACCTGCTAAGCAAGGGGCATCTAAAAGAATTATTGGGGAGAAAAAAGCAAAGGACCCAGGATCCTGAAAGGATCCCTGAAAAGGCTCCAGCACCTCCGGCAGACGCACAAGTGATTAACTTTATATCCGGAGGATCAGACATTTGTGGTACATCCTTTTCAGCGGCCAAAAGACATGCAAAAGAATCAAAAATGGATAATGGAGAAAGGCCTATTAGAACCTCAAGCGTCTCAGAAGGGAAGATGATAACGTTTGATGAGAATGATCGCATTAACATTCAGGATCCTCACCATGATAGTTTAGTGATCACTCTCTTTATCTCTAACCATTTTGTCCGCAGGATCCTTATTGACGGAGGGAGCTCAGTGAACATTATCCAGCTTGATGTCTTGAAAAAGATGGGAATCCCAGAATCAGACATCACACCCAGATCCTCCGTGCTTGTAGGATTCAGTGGGGAAACGAAGAAAACTCTGGGGGACATCAAACTCCCAATCTACGTGGAAGGATTACATAATTACCAAAAATTTTGTGTTATTGACTGTTTATCTTGTTGCAACGTTATCCTTGGCAGGCCTTGGATACATGACATGAAAGCAATTCCATCTACCTACCATCAATGTGTGAAGCTCCCTAGCCCATGGGGGATAATCAAGATCGACAGTGATCAGCAAGAGGCTAAGGATTGCTATACCTCATCCATGAAGCCAACCTCGAAGCCAAGGGAGCAATAGCAATTACAGTATCCTCCGAGGAATGTCTTGGAGGCAAGGGAACAAGATGTAGATGAAATCCTCTTGGATCCTAGTGATCCTGAATCAAAAATCTATATCGGATCAGGGATCCTTGGCAAGATGAAAGAAGACATGATATCCTTCCTCAAAAGAAGAAAATCTACCTTTGCTTGGAAACATGAAGATATGACAGGTATATCTAAGGATATTATTACTCACAAACTTGGCATTGACAGGTCTATCAAGCCAATCCATCAAAAAAGGAGGAAGTTTGCACCAGAAAGGAATGCCATTATCCAAGAAGAAGTAGAGAGACTACTTCGAGCAGGTATGATCAGAGAGGTAAAGTATCCAAAATGGTTAGCCAATGTGGTTGTTGTCCAAAAGAAAAACGGAAAGTGGAGGGTATGTGTCGATTTCACTAATTTGAATAAGGCATGTCCCAAGGATCCTTTCCCATTACCCCACATTGACTCCATGGTGGATGCAACAGCGGGGCATGAACTGTTGACCTTTATGGATGCATCATCTGGATTCCAACAAATACAGATGGAACCATCTGACCAAGAGGATACAGCCTTTATGACCCCAACCGGTTTATATTGTTATATTGCCATGCCTTTTGGACTAAGAAATGCAGGTGCAACATATCAAAGGCTGGTAAATATGATGTTCAAAGATCAAATTGGAAAAACTATGGAGGTGTACATAGATGATATGGTGGTCAAGTCAAAGAAAGCTGAGGATCACCTAAGGGACTTGGAAGAAGCATTCGATATCCTTGATAGTTACAACATGAAACTAAATCCTTCAAAATGCCATTTTGGTGTTAAGGCAGGAAAGTTCTTAGGATACATGGTAACCCAGAGGGGCATTGAAGCAAGCCCGGAACAAATCAAAGCATTAATAAATATCAAATCTCCTGCCAATGCCAAGGATGTTCAAAGACTAACAGGCAGGATAGCAGCTTTGAACAGGTTCATATCGAAATCCTCAGAAAAGTGCAAAGAATTCTACGATATCCTAAGGAAGAATAAGAAGTTCGAATGGACTGAGAAGCATGAGAATGCTTTACAAGCCCTAAAAGAGTATATGTCCTCAGCACCAGCATTAGCAAAACCGGAAAAAGGATATGTGTTATCCTTATATCTGGCGGTATCCTCAACCGCTGTAAGTGCTGTCCTTGTTAAGGATCACGAAGGTACACAATATCCTATCTACTATGTAAGTAAAAGTCTACTTGATGCCGAATCCAGGTACTCACACCTCGAAAAACTCATCCTTGCATTAATCATGGCATCCACGAAGTTAAGGCATTATTTTGAAACCCATACTATTATTGTTAAAACTAATTTTCCAATTAAGAATGTCCTCAGGAAACCGGATATGTCAGGGAGAATGGCTAAGTGGGCAGTGAAGCTTAGTGCCCATGATATAAGATACGAACCGAGAACAGCCATTAAATCTCAAGCACTAGCAGATTTTGTGGCTGATTTCAGTAGTGATCTACAAAAGGAAGCAGAATTGGAGGTCCAGCAGCTGGATGAGACCGAGGATCCTTGGATCCTGCACACTGACGGATCCTCAAATATCAAAGGCACAGGGCTAGGGATCCTACTAAAATCGCCACAGGGGGACATAATACCCCACTCCATAGCCTGTGAATTCCAAGCAACTAACAATGAGGCTGAATATGAAGCCTTAATTGCTGGCTTACAGATTGCTAAGGATATGGGGGTAAGATATCTCGAAGTATATATAGATTCATTATTGATCACCAATCACTTTAATGGATCCTATGCTGTTAAAGGTGAAAAACTAACCAAATATTTAGAGATAGTCAAAGAATTGGCACTCTCTTTTGTTTCTTTTAGCTTAACACAGGTACCAAGGGAGGATAACACGGAAGCTGATGCATTGGCCAACCTAGGATCATCCTTAAAAATTCCAGAAGACATAAGTATCCCTATCATCCATATCCTGGCTCCTGCTATCGAAAATCAAGTAGCCATGGAAATAGAAGAGGATACTGCAGTAATCCCTAGTGAAGAAGCTCAATCTTATTCAGGATCATGGATCCCACCAATCATGAAATACTTGCAAAACGGAGAGATCCCAATGGGAGAAAATCCTAGAGCTTTCAGGATCAAGGTATCTCAATTTACAATCTTAAATAACATGCTATATAAACGATCCCTTGCAGGACCATATTTAAGATGTATTGAGGATCCTGAAATTGAAGAAGTGTTGAGAGACTTCCATGAAGGAGATTGTGGAAACCACACTGGGGGCAGGGCATTATTCTCAAGGATCCTTAGAACAGGATACTACTGGCCAACCATGAAAAAGGATGCCATAGAGTATGCTAAGAGATGTGATCCTTGCCAAAGACATAGCAATATCCTTCACCAACCAGCTGAATTACTACACCCCATACCATCCTCTTGGCCATTCATGAGATGGGGAATGGATATAGTTGGCAAGCTCCCTAAAGCACCTGGTGGAAAAGTATTTATGCTTGCCATGACTGACTATTTTTCCAAGTGGATAGAAGCTGAAGCCTTCGCTCAAGTCAGAGAAAAGGAAGTCATATCCTTCATTAAAAGAAACATTATAACTAGATTTGGCATTCCCTCTGAAATTGTATGTGATAATGGCTCCCAATTCATTGGAAGCAGAACCACTAACTTTTGTGACAGTTGGGGAATCAAGATGATCACATCAACACCAGTTCACCCGCAAGCCAATGGTCAAGCAGAATCATCCAACAAGATCATCATCAACAATCTGAAGAAGAAGCTAGGATCCAAGAAAGGGAAATGGGCAGAAGAGTTACCTTATGTGCTATGGGCTGATAGGACAACTCCCAAGAATGCCACCGGTCAGACACCCTTCTCTTTAGTATTTGGGGCAGAAGCAGTGATCCCAACAGAGATGGTGATCCCAACTGCTAGAACAAGTGCTCGTGATCCTGAAGAAAATGCTACAATCCTGGCTCAGGATTTGGATACTATTGAGGAAAACAGGGATCTAGCCAGGATAAGGATGGCAAGCTACCAACAAAAGATGGCTGGTGCCTACAACAAGAATGTCAGGATAAGGAAGTTCCAAGTCGGAGATATGGTGTTAAGAAAAGCGTTTCAAAATACTATCAACCCTGCTGACGGGAAGCTAGCACCAAAATGGGAAGGTCCCTACTTGATTGAAGCTGAAGCAGGAAAGGGGGCATACAGGTTGCTAACCATGGAAGGAAACTTGTTACCAAGAGCCTGGAATGCTGTTCACTTAAAGAAATATTTCATGTGAACATGATCCTTCCTGCATATGATCCTTACATTGAAGTATCCTTGAAGGATCCTGAAGATATCGGTGATCCTTACTCTGGTAATATGCTTATCCTAAAACTATTGCATTTTCTACTTGTTGCCTAAGGATAAGGATCATGTATCCTTCATCCTCTACTCACAAACCATTTGAGTTATGATAGTTCAGGTATCTTCAGCAAATCGTCAAAGATCTCCAAGAGCACCACAGATCCTTGGGTCCAACCCCAGTTATCCTTGGGATTATCCCCAGTCTCCGCCAGCAGCGCACGATGATCCTGGTATAGTTCACGTCTTTGGGACCAGTACCCACTTTCGGGGCTGACAACCTCATCGTACTGGCTATATTTGGGATCCTACGTATAATGGTGGACGCACCATACATCCGTTCCTAAGGTTTCTAACGTTTTCACGTTAGCTAAGGTTTTGACATTTTCATGTCACTAAGTTTGGATAGTTGCCAGAAAGGGCCATACTCCAGTTTACATACGATCCTTTGGGTTTTTCCCCAGTTATCTTTTTGGGCTTGTCCCCAGTGATCCTCCGGGATCATCCCCAGTGATTCTTTGGGCTTGTCCCCAGTTATCTTTTTGGGCTTGTCCCCAGTGATCCTCTGGGATCATTCTCAGCTATCCTTTGGGCTTGTCCCCAGTTACTAACTTATCTTTTATATTGGCTTAGTCCCAAGTTATATTCCATTTTTTCAGGTTTTCGAAGTTAAACAACTAAGGATCCTTGATCCTTATTATCCATTAAAGTTTTACCTATGGTTGTTCCGATTAAAGGTTAGGATCCTAACTTGGATCCTCAGGTATGATCCTTAACTATTTTTAATTTCATTATTCATTATCCTAACCAACCCTTATACTTTGACAACCAAACCTATGATCCTTGAACTAAAATACTTTGAATAATTTCAAATATCAGGATATTTGATCTAGGATCATATCCTAAGTTTATTAAACACTTTTTCAACTCTTGTTATTGAGAAATAAGAGGATTATTGAAGGATAACAACACAAGATAAGCCAGAAAGATTAAAGTTATATTATTAAATAAAAGGATCATCAACCCTTCAAAAAGTTGTCAAAATTGCCAACCCACATTTCTACCAGCAAAACGTGGCCCGTCCACATGGGTTGGCAAAGGGTGTCCATTGTCTATGCGGTCTTAGCATCTTTGCAGGAAAGTAAAAGCGGCAGGATCACAAAGGCTTCATCCCCCAAACAGAGGATCCCTCCACCTTTTGTAATCCTACCTATTGTCTAAAAGGATCCAGGATCCTTAACCCTAAGAAACTATTGTTTAAGTTACAAACCATAATTGTTCACAAACACCACTACCACAAAAAACCACTACCAATCCTAAAAAATTGGGCTCCGGCCTAGTCTCGAAATATCCATCATCGCCCAATCATGCAGCCTACACCTTCGCTGCTTCATCACCACCAGCATCTCCACCTTGATCCTTCTCAGCATCACCACCTTCCAGCATGGGGATCTCCTCAGCCTCATCCTCGTCCTCCAGGTCTGCCAGCCTTGCCTTCCAACCTTCAACATCCCACGAGCCTTTGTCAAAGGTAGGATCCTGAGCCTCCTCGGCCATCTGAAGTTGAATCTTATACATAGCAATTGCCGCGGAGACCTTAGCATCTTGGGTGATCTCCTGCTTCTCGTTATCCATATCAATCAACCTCTGAGCAGCCTCAGCCTTCATGACCCGGAGTTCCTTCTCAAGATCTCCTATCTTGAGATCCTTAAGCACGCCCATTTGTTGAAGGTCAGCAATCTGGCTCTCCTGGTCCTCAACATTGCCAAGATAAGTTTCAATCTCAGCAAGTTTCTGCAAACAAGAGAATAAAGACAAGCTCAGACTCAGGTGATCCTCAAGAAAAGCAGGATACACAAACAGGATATGATAGGCGGATAACCTACAGGGGCAGTGATCCTTACCTCATTCACGTAGTCAAGGAATTGCTGACGGAGGAGGGGAAATCCTTGTAGATCTTCAGTAGTCTTCCTCTTCTTCCCCTTGCCCCGGATAGACGCTTTGGGAGCTGAGACTGAAGGACTGGCAGCAGGAGCCTTCTTCTTTGAAGACGTGACATTGGCAAGATCACTGATCCCAAATTTGGAGGCTGATTTAACGGACCTGGCAGATTTTCCAGCACCTACACAATCAAGAAAATAAGATAAGTTGCTTTATTAATCAAACAGTCCTACATATAATTTATTTTCTGTAAGGATACTTACTTGACATAGTGGCAGATGCAGAGGATACTTCTTGAGAATCTTGGATGGTGACTTGGAAGCTTCTGACTTCAGGATCAAGCTTTTTAAAAGCTAACACTCTTTCTCTGGCAGCAGGGGTCAACTTTAAGTGAGCAACGGAGATAGCTGCATAGAAAAGACAAAAGAAAAAAGACATCAGTGATCCTCATCATATGAGAACAGGACTGATAGTGATCCTTCGAGGATCCTCTACCCTACCATGAGTGGCCCATTCCTTGGGCAGATCCTTCCCATCCGGGATGGAATCCCTCTTAACAAAGAAAAACCGACGTTTCCAGTTTGTATCATTCTTGGTAACTTTGAAGATAGGGTGATCCTCCCCAGCTTTCCGTTTCAGCAGATACCGATGTGATCCAAACGTAGTAAGATCATAGAGCTCAGCTAGCTCCGCCATCCCCAGATCAATTCCTTCCTGCTCAATGATCCTTTCGAAGGAATAAAGAACCCTCCAGATCATCGGCATAGCTTGGATGTAAGAGATGCCGGTTAAGGAAAAGAAAGACTGGGTAAAGTCTGGAAAAGGATATGAGTAACCTATAGCAAACGGAGTAGCAGGAAAAGCCACCCAGACATCTGAGACAAAGTCGCTCAAAGCAGTAGGATCAAAGGATTTAAAAACAACATTCGCCGGAAAGCAATGACGAATCTTGTCTACGTGAGCATCACTAAAGCAACACCTCTCCGTAGGAGAATCCTTGATAATCCCCTGACTTTTTAAGGGACTACCCTTCTTGGAATCCTTGTGTGGAGAATTCCGGAGCAACATGTTTTGTGACGGAATAGAAACAGAGAAGGAGCAGAAAAAACAGAGTAAAGAGAAGAAAGAAGGGAAAGAGAGAAGAAGAGGATACCTGGACAACCTTCGGTGCAGAATATAAGGAGAGTGTATCTTGAATTTAAACACAAACTGATCCTGACCCTATCTCCTATTTATAATGATGATTTGCAGGGATTGTCACATCTGTGACGTAATGATCATAACGGCTAGTCCGAGCATAACGGCTAGTTTCTTGGAGTCGCCCGTTAGAGATAAGATCATAACAAAATATAACTCGTCTATTTACAATTAACTCCTTATATTTTGGGGGCAATTGTTAGGGCTGGATTTTTACTATAAGTGATCCTTATACGTGATCCTAACCAGTGATCCTTGTCTCTTTGGCAGGCAGTGATCCTCAGCCGGACTTCAAGATCAGGATCATGGGACGTTATGGTGATCCTTATACTAACGGTCACCTTCGCTTACTACAATATTGTTTTGCAGGAACATCTAGCAGGATATGCTCTAAAGATCATGATCCAGGGACGCGTCTTCACAAATATGGCAAGAGCTAAATCAGAGATAGACGTTGTACGAGATATGGAAACATGGCTTGATATATGGGCAGCAATTTAGGCTAGATTATCTTTATTTCTAAAGGGGTAATGAGCTGATATCTAGTCATTTTACCTAAAATAGGCCACCCACACATGTATAAGTACCACTCTTCTTCATTCGGAAGAACACACACGACATACGACACAACTCTCAAACACTTAGACACTCAGTGATCCTTGTACTCAGCTCATTATCATCCAAAGTTGTAATCATATTTTTGTTATATTGAAATTGGTGATCGGTAGTTGCCATCACCCGAGGTTTTTTATGCCGGAGATCATTCATTGATCAAGGGCTTTTTCCTCGTATAAATCATTGTGTCTTTGCATCTTAATCACAGAAGTGATCCTTTACCTTCATAGTTAACCAAGCATCATACCCCGTTTTCATAAAGTTTGGTTACATTATCCTTGTGTGATTTTTGACCAAAACAGGTACCATAACATACTACTGGTCGACTTGATTATAGTTAATGAATGTCTTTCGACTAACGCCCCAACAAGTTCGTTCACATTATTGAAATCACCGTGTTTTATATAAACCATAGCATTTGTTCATGAAAACTTGAAAAGCATTTAGCACATATGAATCACCCCAAAACAATTGAAAGCAGTAAAAGAGGGGAACTATGTACTCACTTGAGATTGCAAGTATCCTTGATTAAGTGTCCTAAAAAAGCTCGGGAAATCAAGAAATCAAGTGGCACCTAGTATCGGATCACAATGTTAATAATTGGAACCTAAATCGGGAGATCGGGTAGAATGAGGTCTTGTAAACCAAATGAGTGTTGGAAATCATATAATATGGTTTAACAAAGCCTACATTCTGATTTGAAACCTATCCTAAGTGTTTATGACCCGTTAAGGTAGTTTATGCTACTTTAACGCATCATTTGCGCAAATGCGCGTTCGGATGGCCTAACTAGTCCTATGATAAGTATTATATGCCTAAACATGTTTAATAATGTTGCATAATCAGTTTAAGTGTCAAAATTTTGGTTACGTATGCTTAAATTCAAATTATGTGCAAAATGGGCATTTTGGTCATTTTCCTAAGGCATATAAACTACCTATCATACAACTAATTAAACTAAGTGACCATAAGGTATAACCTCATAAGGTCATTCCCTATACAATTATGGTCACAAAATATGTTTGGTCGGATCCTAATGATCGACCAAACGGGCCGGGTTCGAAAATCTAAGCGGTTGTCGAGACCGCTTGACTTACGACCCTAAATAAGTACTAAACTAGAAATGACGAGCTAAACATGTTAAAACATGTTTACCTAAGTTAGAAAACTGATTTGATATCAAAACAAAGTGTTTTGATACCTGAAAATAGTTTCGTCGCAAAATGCACATAATCATGCATTTTGACCGAAACTTTGACTCGTCACTTCGATTAATCATCGTGGTAATCAATAGGTATAATCGCAAGGGATTATAACCATCGTGATTACGATCACGTTGCAAAGTTCAATTGAACTTTGACTTGATCAATTCATGGTCAAAACCGAAAGTCAAACGGTAATCAAACTGTTTGACTTTCAGCTTGTAATTGCTGAAATAAATGAACTAGCCATGAAAGAACACTTACAAAATGTTCTAAGGCTGGAAAATGAACTAGAAAACTCATGTAGGTGGCCTCCAAGAGATGGTAGCCTCTACTTAGAGTTTAAGAGATGAGAATGAGGAAATGAGCAAAGAAATGGGCAGAACTTGGGGTATTTATAGTTGAATGGAAGCCATGAGATGATGCCAAGTGGATTATGTATTGCCCAAGGCATTATCTCAACCATACAAGTGTGTGGTTAAGGTTTTAAGCCTTGATTAACACTCAAATAGCCCACAATTTTGCAAAACTATGAAGAAAATACAAGCTGCAGCTGGAAAAACAAGTTTCTGTCAACATAGGGGCGTCGCTGGACGCGACAGCACCACCCCCAGGGCGTCGTCGGACGCGAGGGCTTAAGCCCAACTTTCAGAAGTTGACAGCTTTAGTCCCTGCAGCTCAAAACTTGGTTTTTAACGCGTTTAACCCCTGTTAACCCATTTTCAAGGCTCTACAAGGATGTTAAAGCATAGGTGACTTGAAATATGCTTGGAAATATCACGGATGTTAGTTCGTTTGGTCGTACGGTCGCGTTTTTTCGGTTAATTTCGACGAAACTCGAACGAACGTGAAAACGATCCTAACTGCGCGACGAAAGGTATTTTTGCATTCCTATCACTGAAATATAATATTTTAGTGATTACAAAAATTTTTGGATGTCCGGATATGGTCAGAACGCGAGATATGCATGTTTATGCAAACTTCCGCAGTTTTTTACGCTTTTAGTCCATGTTGATCAAATAAGCATATTTTCTCACACCGAACCCCTCAAAGCTTATTTCTAAGCTATGTTAAGGGTATTTAGGGTATGTTTAGCTTATGATCTTGTTCCGGAGTATTCGTTGCTATACGAATTGGCAGACTCTTGCAGTTTGTCGCAAATAGTCCCTGTGATCGAATAAACTTGTTTTCGCCATACCAAACCCTTCAAAACTTATTTCTAAGTTATGTAAAGGTTATTTAAGGTATGTTCAGCTTATGTCACTATTCCGGAGTGTATGTCGCGTTAAACTGATTACGTTTACGTAACAGTTTGCGTATAACTTCCAGAAAAGCTTCTCGAGAGTTCAGAATCATACGAAATTTGATATGTGTACTTCTCACATGTAATTGTACAAATCTCGAGAATGAAACACAAGATTTCATTGGATTCGTATTTGTGTGATGGTCGTAAAGGCACAAATGTCACAGTCTCCCCTACTTTAGGAAATTTTGTCCCGAAATTTAATTCAGAGGAAACTTGTGAAAACAGATGTGGATGATTCGCTTTCAAATAAATCATCCGTTTCCTAAGTAAAACTCTGGGCCACGTCTAGATTTCCAGTGAACTTTGTTAATCGTACTCGTCTGTTGTTTGTAGGGAAGAGTTCAGATCCGAAGATTTAAACTCCATTCTAAAAGGTTTGTGTATGATTGTACCGAACCTCAAGAGTGACATGTAATCGTCAAAATGATATCCTTGTTGTAGTAAAATAAGGAAAGCGTGTGAATTCGTCAAGAAGTTGGAGTTTCGAACAACGGATAGGTAGGATGTTTCCTATGAAGACTATTACAGGAAACTTGTGTGTGCTCGAAATTGGAGTCGGAGAGTATAACATAAAATAACATTGGTCAAGGTCCAGAACTTCTAGTAACTTAAATAACGCTACATTCGAAATGTAATAAGGAACACTTGTATATAGGAAGTACCATCGGCGTATCCACCATACCCTTATTACATTGTTCCTGTTTCGTTATTTTTATCACTATAGGTTCTTACACATGACAAAACTTGTTGTGGTTTCTGTGCACTGAATTTCATAATTATGTATGCATCCATATTTACGTAATTCCTTGCACAGTCCGCACAGTTCATTTTATAATGTGTAGGGAAAAAAATCAAACGAATAATCCTGTGATGACTTTGACTAGACTACCATAGAGTCTCTTTAACTAGATCAACGAATGATCTCTTTAAATAGACTACCAAAGAGTCTCTTCAACTAGATCACCAAAGTATCTCTTTAAATAAATCGACGAATGATCTCTTTAACAAGATCAACACATGATCTCTTTAACTAGATCGGCGAACAACCTCTTGAACTAGACCACCAGAGGGTCTCTTTAACTAGATCAACACATGATCTCTTTAACTAGATTGACAAATCAATCTCTTTAACTAGACCACCAAAGGGTCTCTTTAACTATATCAATGAATGATATCTTTAACTAGATCAACACATGATCTCTTTAACTAGACCACCAAAGGGTCTCTTTAAGTACATCAAAAAATGATGTCTTTAACTGGATCAAAACATGATCTCTTTAACTAGACCACCAAAGGGTCTCTTTAACTATATCAACGAATGATATCTTTAACTAGATCAACACATGATCTCTTTAACTAGACCACCAAAGGGTCTCTTTAACTATATCAACGAATGATATCTTTAACTAGATCAACGCATGATCTCTTTAACTAGACCACCAAAGGGTCTCTTTAACTACATCAACGAATGAATTCTTTAACTTTGGAATAGTACTTTACAATCCAAGGGTCTTAACTATTACATAGAAGCCCATTAAGGATTTAAGATAGTACTTTTGGATATCCTTCTAAGAATCCATCATATGAAGATATGGAAGACTCTACAAGGATTTGGATATCGAGCATTTGGATTCACACATAAACACATAATCACATAATTGTCAAGTTGGTCATTAGCTAGTTATCAATTTGTTATCGATTTGTACACTTGCATTTAAAGTACACCAGGAATCCAATCAATGGACTTCAACTAGTACTTTAAACATCCTTAAGAATCTAACTATGAAGATAGGAAGATCTTATAAGGATTCGGTTTTGTCCTCATTGAATCGTAACATACTTATTAAAGCACACAAAGAATCCAATTAAGGACTTTGATTTTGTGCTTTAAACATCCACAAGGATCTAACTATGAAGATAGGAAGACCCTATAAGGATTTTGGAATTCGTGTAGCGAGAAATTGTTTCGAAACCTTGTACTAGGTATGCTAAGTCAACATACGAAGTATAGTGTTTATGAAATTAAGGTGCTAGGTATGCTAAGCCAGCATATGAAGCAAAAAGGATCCTTGAAATCAATGTTTTAGGCATGCTAAGTCAACATATGAAGCAGAATGTTCTTGAAAATTGTGTACTATGTATGCTAAGCCAACATACGAGCAGAGTGTTCTTGAAAATCGTGTACCACGTAGGTTAAGTCAACATACGAGTAGAATGTCTTTGAAAACTATGCATGGGATCTTTGAAAATATGTTTAATGTTTTTAAAACCTTATGTAATGTTTTCGAAATCATGTACTAGGTGTACTAGATAAATGTGTTTATGAAATGTTTTAAAACCATGTGAAATGCCTTTAAAATCATGTTTGAGGTTATTGAAAACATGGATGAAGTTTTTTTAAAATTATGCATTTGGTATATTGGGAAAATATACTATGTTTAAATGTTTTTAAACCATACGAAATGTTTTTGAAATCATGAATGATGTTTTGAAATCATATACTATGTATATTGTCGTGAAACCAGAAAGAAATGATATGTACATAGACATATCGCATAAGACCAATTAAGGACTTATGGAAAGTACCCTTAGATATCCAAGCAAGGATTTAAAGTGGTACTATGAGTATTCGTCCAGAGTTTGTAACTTGTACCTTGTACTCTGTTTCTTTAGAAGAAATGAGTATTTAGGATTTTTCGTGGAGATCGCGAGCGATCTCAAAATGGAAGAACTACGAGAGTAGTTTGTCTTGCAAGGAACATGGTTCCTTGGTATCGGTATCGTACGGGTATGCCATACATACACGTGTTCACATTGACTTTGTAAATAAGATGGAAATGACCAAATTTATTTATAGAATAACCAAAGTGTTTCAAGATACACAGAAAACACAAAAGTTTAAGTGTTTATTCAGACATTAGCACAAGCCTTGATATTGCCAATGTTAATCTTGTGCCCATTTGCTGAGTCGTCATTTTCCAGCCAAGTCAATTGAAGTGGTTAGGATAACCACAATTGAAGCAGCTTCCATGTGGGTAGTTAGGACAAACATGTATCGCATGAGGAGTCGCGATAAATTGAGTAGGAACTGCCATAGCTTTGTTTGGCTTAGTGGCTGAACGACAGACATTTGCTATATGACCAAAACGTCCACAGTTTGAACATTTTCGGCATTGGGTACTAGCATAGTGATAATGGTTACATCGATTGCACAGAGGAGCTTTTCCTTTGTATGGCTTCATAGCTGGTGGTGATGCCACATGGCTAGGTTCCACTTGATTAAGCGGGACTGGAGCAATCGCTGCAAGATTCCTTGAAGCTTTACGCTTCTTTGATTTTCTTAAAGGCTTGGCTTTTGTCTTCTTAGGTGCCTCTTGAGTAGTTTCATCATTGAGATGAGACATGGCGACAGCTAAGTCAATGGTCCCATGGAGTACAACGCTTAGATGTTGGGCAATTGTAGCAGCCAGTTCGGACCTTTGAGTATCGATGCGATGAGGAGGCATCCTAAGGACAGTGGAAAATATGAGAGTAAACAAGTGAGATGTTATTGGATAATCAAAACTGAATGTAAAAAAAATATCGACGAAACATGAAGATTGTGACCACTTATTGGTTGATTAAAACAAACAAACGTCACTGTGATTAATCAAAGTAAATGGGTCATAATAATGTATCGCGAAGACATGCTTTAGCCTATTGGTGGAAACTCACCCCAAGAGTTCCCAGGTAAGAGTGACTAGTCCGATACTACGGATTTGTACGAACACTCTAGCCTTAGACAGAAAACTCGAGGTACAGGCACCCACCCTTCCAGATTGCATGTGTTCACATTATAAAGACCCAAACTTTGCCGAGATTTTAAAAACACCAAAGGCTTAAAAGCCTAAAACAAATCATCTAAGGATAGATGATTTCTTGTGATGTTTTGAAAAATTTTGACTCGAGAGAATGAATGGTGTTTTGTTTTTGTTAATCACCTAAGGATAGGTGATTGATATTGTATTAAAAATCTAAACGCAAATTCACTTGCATTAAGGTCCTAGGAAGGTTATAGACTAGGTCAAGAGCATTACTAATAACCTAATTCCCTATAACCATGAGCTCTGATACCAACTCTTCTGTCACACCCGACCGCGTAATACAACAAATCGCGGCGGAAACGTCGGAGAGTGACGTAACAGAATCATTGTTTCACAACATATGGAAGTTGAAGTTTTGTTTTATTTCATTAATAGACACATTGTTTTGATACAAACCAAGTAATTACAATAATTGTCTTTCAAGTTTTAAGTCACTAAAGCCCGCGTCCATCCTATGTGTATCAAGCAATCAATAATAATCACATAGTAGAACCTGAAACATATGTGAAAAACAGTCAGCATAAAAATGCCGGCGAGTACATAGGTTTTGTATGTCAAATTCATGGCTTTAAATCCATATTGCAATACCTCGTCCAACTACGGGAGTTGTCGAGTATGTACCTTGAAATCAAAAAGTGTTTGATATTGCAATATGTTTTATCATCTTTACAAGATGATACAAGTAAACTCAAAACCATTGTAGCCATGAATCTTGACTGAAAACATTTGTCTTTGTAAAACCAAGTAGTAAGTCATTTTTGGAAGAAAATATTGTATGGTTTATATCTTTAAGTAAACCTCGTTGTGTGTCATCGTTTGAAAACATTTGTCCAAGTGATCTAGATAACGCTACGACATGTAATGTGATAAAAGCACTTATATATAGGAAGTACCAGCGGTGTATCCACCATGCTTTTATCACATTACACCCATCCCTTTATCTAATCACTTACCATAAACCAATCGTCCAAAATCGTTCAACTCGTTCAAATCTTTCAATCGTTCAAATCATTCAATCGTTCCAATCGTTCCAATTGTTCAAATCATTCCAATCGTTCCAATTGTTCAAATCGTTCGTGTTTTAATTGTGAAAACTAACTTTTGGTCGTTCTTTAAAGCATACATTCAAACCTGTGTTCTGACTCGATATACCACTGATATTCGCTAATTTACACATATTTTAGTCCCCCGTTTTACCCCTATTTTATGCGTTTTCGGTCGTAAAACCGTCATTCGGATACTTAATTATTTACATTTTTGTTAACAGGCCTAAAACAGCATACCAGACAAGATGATAGCGAAAACGAAGACTTTCCGAATAAAACGACGAAGCTGCGAAACTTCTGTTAGAAAACTGACCTGGGCGTGTGGAACGGTCGTGCGACGTGATGCACGACCGTGCGTCTTCGATGATTCATGAATAGCCCGACAGTGAACGAAGGTGCAACTCCGCGTGCAAGGCATTGAAGGCAACCCGGGAATGCACGGTCGTTCCATATGATGCACCCCGTGCATCTCCGATGACCAAGCCAACCTCGGAACTGAACGACCATTGCGACCAGTCGTGCAACAACAACCCGGTGATGAACGACCGTGCCACATGGAGAACGGTCGTGCGATATCGAATCTGGTCAACGATCTGCTGATGTCATGCAGTATGGTGGACCACCACCAATAATTGCTTAAAGTGCATGGTCGTGCCACAGGGAGAACGACCGTGCGACAGCGAAAAAGCATAAAAACAGAACAGAACCATTCTGTTCGTAACTCTGGAATTTTGGAGAGCTTTGCAGGCGATTTTGAGGCTCCGAAGGCTTCTGCTTTCACTCGGATTCAAGCCACATTGCCCGGTTTTGCTCGTTTACTATCCGGATTCTTAATCTTGTGCTTGTTTATGGTTTGGATTTCTAATCTTTCCAGAATTTTGTTAATGTTTCAAGTATTTAGGTTAATGTTTATGTATTATTGTAGCTTTTGGGCAAAAACACAACAATCCCTTGCTTGATTATAACCATTAGTATGTTAATCTATGTTTGTAATGAAATTTGGAAGTGTTTTCTATGATTATCTTTGATGATTAGTTTGCAACCTTGTTATTGATATTGATTTCTTGATTATAAGTAATTGTGTTGGATGATTGGTGCTTGGTTAGGTAAGATAGTTGAAAAATGAAGCTTATTTAATCATGTATTAGTAAACTTTTAATTTGGTTAACTAGTTTAACTTGGTTAAAATGTGGGCACCATGATACTAGAAATGGTTAGTGGTTTAATAAAATGTAATTATTGTTAATCAAGAAAGCTTGCCCTCACGGAAGGACTCTAACGGGTTAGATGGTGTTGTTATGAATTCTTGCCATGATTTGGTAGCTTAGTTAGTAGTTTCGGCCAAAATTGCTATCTTGGTGAATTTATGAGTAAGATTTGTAAAATGAACTCGGTTGTGATTTAATCTAGTTTATGCTTGTCTCGGTGGTTGCATTGTATTTATCGGTGTTGCTTTCCTTGATTAAGTGAGGTTAGAAAACTCCTAACGAATGACTAACTTATTTTTAGGAGATTTTTATAGACATTTATCAATTGCACGTTAAAGAACAATTTTAGGTGGTTAAAGTGTGTTTATCGTTTTAACTTTCCGAATGATTGTCATGTTAGGATTCCTGAAAGGGATACTAATTGTCTCAAAATGGAAAATTGACCGAATGCTCCTAGTGCCAAAACGGACTTAGTTGACATGCTTTGGTTGTGTATTAAGCAAGGCTATTTATATATAATTTACTATGTTTTATAAGTATTTATTTATGCTTACTTTAGATTAATTAAAACCAAACAACTTATGTTTTTACCGGTAATTTAGTGGTGTAACATCCTAGTTACTAATTAACGATTTTGTATGTAATTACCAACGATTAGATGTGTAGTTAAGACTACACATGCTATAAAAATACGGGTTTATTAAAACTTTTACAAATCATGAGTTATTCTACATCACGTGATCATATGTTTAATCCTTATGTATCAAAGTCAAAACTAATGTTTTAATGGTTTTGATCCTAGGTGATTTACAACATGGCAAAGTGCGGAAGCGTGTATCTATATCGTGTTCGGTTCTTTGTTGAGCTTGATCGTCTTCCGGCATCCAAGGTGTACCTACATTTCATAAACATGAAATGCTTTAGTCATACAGGACTTAAAACGTGTCTAAACGAGTCCGAGAAACAATTGATAACAAAAACAAAAATTTCAACGTGACCTCCACCGTAAATTACGGTGGCACCGTAATTTACGGTGGCCACTGGTTTTACATGCCCCTACCGTAAACCAGTAGGGGGCCACCGTAAGGCTTTTCATCTCCACCGTAAATTACGGTGGCACCGTAATTTACGGTGGACCCTGCATCCAGTTTTCCATTTTTGCCGTAATTTGACACGAAATCTTCCGTATCTTTCAAACCGCTTGTCCGTTTGGCCTACCGTTTCTTCCTACGTGTTTGTAATTTGATTCTCCATCATTTGGAGTTAAAATCCGACATTCGGCTTAACAAAATTTAAGACTTCTAAGTCTTCGGCTTATTACCCTTTATACCAAATTTTGACCCGGTTATGCATTTTATCAAATAAACGTATTTATCTGATTCCTATATTTCGTACACTTCATCAAATAATTGGGATATACCATATTAGGTTCTAATCATAGGTTTATTCACAAATTAAACCCGTTTTCACTAGTATGCTTATTTTGACCCGTTAAGGATATTTTAAGCACTTTTAAGCTAAATTTCGCTTTCATTCTAATCTAGCGTTGTAACCTATATCTCTTATCTAGTACTCTTCCATCACAACTAAATGTGTGTTGGATTTAAAGTAGATATCTATGTGTTCCGAATTTATACCTCTTGAAATATCATTTTACGGCAAAGACTCATATGGAGTCTTTTGGCCCAAGAATTACGTCTTTCACTACCCGTACTCGTTCTAAACTTTTGTTTAATCATAAGACTCCTTTCCAAACAACCTCTAAGAGTTGTTTGTTCAATTTAGCCTACAAGGGCGTTTTGGTCGATTTTGGTCCTTCTTTTACAATGAAGGGCTATCACCAATTATTCGACCAAATTAGCACTTTTACATACATCATAAATAAGCGTACCTGGCTCGGATCAACAAATAGACCCAATTTTAATACCTTGCTTTATATTCGCTAATTAAGAACAATGCGAATATCCATTGGATATCTATTCCTGTAAGCATATGACTCGACAAAAGAATCATTAGTCTATATAGTCAAAAGGTGTTGTCTACACCTTTTGACCCGTTTGGCCGAATTGACCATTTATCTTTGCGAAATGATATTTATTATCATCACCTCTACATGACTCTTCCCGTTTAACACCGTACGGAAATTTTAAATATAATCCGTGTATTTCTTTCGACATAATATGACCAATTTATCGATTTACTTCTTTTTAACCATTATTATGGTTTCTATCATCTTTGATTTTCTTGTTCCGTTCGACTACACGACGGAACATCATATTTCAATTGTTTAGATATCTCATTCATAATTTATATGATAAGAAAACATTCCACAATTTAAGACTAGTGTAAGCTATACTTACCTTGCATCCGAATTATGCTTTTCCGCCATTCTTGCTTCGTTTGACCCGCTTCCTTTCCAAGCCCCCACCTAGCTTGTCAAGCGTCAAACTGTCATCATAATTCGTAAGACGGTTATATTAGTCATCATTAATTATGACTATTCCATCTTACATATTTTCTATCACAATTACCATTCGATCTTATTAATGGTCGGTTTGACTATTTAAAAGTCAAATCACCAATTAACACATATGATTGCACTATCAAGTTCACAAGACTCAATTAGGCACATTATCAACACTTAGTTCTCATTTAGGCATTTTAACAAACACCTAATGTGCATGATTTTACATATTTACTAACTAGTTCCTAACTAGTTATTTTTACCAAGATTAACATCAAAATTCACCACTATCACTTATGATCAATTACTCAAACTTGCAAATTGTTCAAGTATCTTGTTCCTACTAGCAACTATGATTTTTTTAAACATGTGTACATCATCATCTTTACTACATAATCAAAACCCACTTGACACATGAGTGTATGATCATGCATTCACAACCATGAACATCAATTCAACAAGTACATGACTAGGGTTTACTCCTAGACATAGTTTCATCACTAATTTCACCCAAACAACAAACATGCAAGTTCAGATTCGAGTTCTCTAGGTTTGCTCAGAATTTCAACTAGAGATTTCTCAAGAAATTTACATACCTCATGACTCCTTTTTCAATGGAGATCACTAATTCATACTCGGATTTTGATTTGGACTTGATTTGCCCCTTCAATTTGATGAAATTGTGTTGATTAGGGTTTGACCCTTCTTGGTCGCCCCTGAGCTCGATCCAGAACACACACTGTGTGTGTGTGTTTGTGTTTGTTTTTATTAAATAACTTTTCTAGTTATCCCGCTTTAACCCCTCGTGTTTGGTTCGTTATTAAGTAGGCCACGACCTACTTATTTCTTTTAACAATTTTCCCACTTATTAACTAGGTTAAATATTCCTAGTTAACTTAGCGGGTTCGGGAATATTTATGACTAAGTTTATTTTAGGTCCTGTTAACTCGGGCCTTCTAAGCTTTTATTTCTTAAAAGCTTTTATTCACTTTTTATTTATTATTAGGATTAATTATTTAAATCCTAATATTTACCGGGTAAATTTTTACCACTAAAGGTATTTTACCCGTCTTTACTATTAACGTGGTTTGATTACCAAAGCCGTTTTCGGGGTGTTACAAGTGGCAAAGGTCTAGTATTATTTCTCCGCCCATTTTCGTGGATCGATACTTGGTTCTTACCGATACTTTACTACATATATGACGGGGTACACTTGCCTCTTTCGTGTGTGTTTTGATGTAAAAGTAATAATCACTTTTATAAATTTAAAACCAAATCGTGTGTAATTTCATTGTAAAAATATGTACAGTCGCGCATGTACCAAGTTTTTGTCGCCGTTGCCGGGGAAGTGGCGAGTTTTAGGAACGACCCGAGTCATTGTTTTATCGGTGTATATACTTGTTAAATATTTGTGTATATTTTCATGATTATTTTTTTGTTAATATTTCTTGCTTTTAATTCAATTTATTCGTTTTCATGATTCTTTTGTACACTTGTGAATTTTTATTCCATTTAGTTGTTCTAATCTGGATTTATTTATTCATTTATTCGTTGAGTTTTCGGCTCTTAAAAGTCGTTTTTACACTAGCCGATTCGATTATTTTCATTGCCTTAATTTTTATAAAATTTCGGGCCCATTTTCGGATTTTTATAAATTTTTCAGCCCATTTAAAATAATATTTTGTTTCTTTTCAGCAAAAAAAAAAAAAAAAAAACTTTATTATAATAATATTATATGCATGTGTGTCAATTTCTCGTTTGCAGGTTGTTGTCCTCAACCCCCGCTACCGACGCTGCTGAGCCTTCAGACGAACCCGAGCGTGATCTGAGGAGACGTCTTCGTAAGAGATCCCGTGCGGTTGCGCTGCAACTCGTAGTAGCTGTGGACGAGCAGGTGGTACCCGCTTAGGCCGAGGGCCCAGCCGATGAAGGACACATCATCATGGCGGATGACAAGACAAGAAGCGTGTTTACGAAAAAGGCTTGCCATTTACCGGTGGAGTTGGAGCATAAGGCAATGTGGGCTTTAAAACCCGCAAATCTGGATTTAAAAACCGGAGGTGAAGCCCGGTTTCTTCAGATTCATGATTTGTTAGATTCATGAATTGGAAGAGCTGAGACAACACGTCTATGAAAGCTTCGTGTTGTACAAAGAGCGCACAAAGAGATTGCACGATAAACGCTTGAAGGACCACAAACAATTCCAAGCGGGCGATCTTGTTCTTCTTTACAACTCGCGGTTGCGCTTATTTCCAGGAAAGCTTCATTCACGTTGGACAGGACCATACACAGTAAAAGAGGTATTTCCTTATGGGACTGTTGCAATAGAGAACGCGGACGACGTTATTTTCAAGGTAAATGGGCATCGGTTGAAGGTTTACGTTGGAGGGCCGATCGAGTCGGCGGTGGAGGTTATCGAGCTCCACACCCCGCATGCAGCTTAAGTGTGGGGACATGAGTCTTGCTATCGACTCGCCGACAAAAATTTAGCATGAGTCTTGCTATCGACTCGCCGACAAAAATTTAGCATGAGTCTACGCTACTGACTCGCGGATCAAAAATGTAGCAGGAGCGTCTTTGGCGCTATAAGGGTAAAATTGTCTTTTTTTGTGTTTTTGTAGTTTTAGCGTAATTTAGGTTAGTTAGGTAGTTTCCTTTAGTTCGTACAGTTTCTATTCGTGCCGAGCGAAGGTTCTATGTTGCAATATTGTTAAAACAGTAGGCGTGTTGAAAAAATGGCGAAAAACGGCCAAAACAGTTGCTGGAAATGGCTTCTGCAGAAAATTCTGATCTGCAGCTGATGCACGACCGTGCCAGGATTCGCACGACCATGCGTTCCCGAGCTGCCGGCACGGTGGATCGCACCCTCGGTGCATCACCAGAAAAATGAATGGGCTTGAACGATGTCGGTGACGCACGACCGTGCCAAAGGTCGAACGACCGTGCGTCAGGCTGAGGGCAGTTTTGTCATTTGGCACTATAACTACCCTCATCTGCTGCCCCCATTCACAATTCGCGAAACCCTACCAGCACCAGGCCGTTCCAGAGCGATACTTCGTCAAATCGCACGATTTTTCGCACGATCTCACACCCTTCTTCGCACGGTACGTTCCTAGTTGTAGATTTCTTGTTTTCTTGCTTTCTAGGTTAGATTTCCTTCGATTCTTCAAGGAATTTATTAGGGTTCTCTTCATAAACAAATCGAAACCCTAACCCTTGTTTGAATCTTGCTTATCGTGAACACCCGGTTGAGTTTCCGACCCTTGTTTGTACAAAAAAGTTGTTGATTTTGGGAAAATCAGGCTATTCAAAGTTCAGGGGTTTGAAATCTGCAGGTCACTTGTTGCACGGTCGTTCCTTGGATGGAACGGTCGTGCCATTCCGGATGATTCACGATGTCAGCTTGTTGTCCGGTATTGCACGGTTGTGCCGTTGGTCGCACGCCGTGCAGTTCCGACATCTCTGGGTAGATGGTGCATGTCATCGGCGACGCACGACCGTGCATCTCGTCGCACGACCGTGCCATATGCCCAGATCAGATTTACAGCTTCTTCATAGGTGGCTGCTCAGCTGTTTTTTATTCAAAATTTTTTATGTTTCCATCTCTCTAATGACATTTCTCATACAGATGAACCATCCTTTCCTTCAATTCGATCCCAACGATGAGCGTGAGGCTTTGTGCATTCCGAAACGTGACGCATTATGGGCACGACGGGGGCAGTTCGGAGTCCCCCGATGGTTGGATTGGGAGGTCATGCAGGAACTCAATCAGTATGACCGACTAGAAAACATGATGAGTCGCCCACTTACAAATCTGGTCGGTTGTAACCGACCCGTTTACCTGGAGCTGACCATAGAGTTCTTCGCATCTTATGCCTACGAAAAGCCGGCTGCCGCTCGAAAACCCAAATTCCACCACAAGGAGCGGATAGCTTTCAGGTTATGTGGTCGATGGCATAGGTGGTCGGTTGGTCGTTTGGGTAGAAGACTCGGGATTTATACTAGGGAAGATATGGATGATCCCAATGTCTTCACAGATCAGTTCACCTTCCCTTCTGATGCAGCACGGGATGCATTTTGGGCTGAAAATGCCGTTGGGGACCCCTACAACCCGAGGATGTCAAAGGCCTCGCGACTCAGAGACCCTCTGTTGCGAGTGATGCACCATGTGTTTAGCCATACAATATGCGGTCGCATGGACAGTCTTGGTAACTGTCCAACACCAGATTTGATCTTTCTATATGCGTTGGTAGAGCAAGCACCTATCAACCTTGCTGCGCGAATGGCTGAATACTTCGTCAAGTGCTCAGGGCGGACTCCGAGCAGTCAGATACATGGCGGTCAGTATGTGACCGAAATAGCGTACAACGAACGCTATATGACTGAAGAGGTGCTTCAGGGTCTCACTCTGATAACCGAGGGGGTTCATGTCGACATCAGGTCACTCAAGGCCATGGGGGTGATTGTAGAGTTAGATAGGGGGGATAGGTTGAGGGGGCTGAATAACGAGGTCTGGGACCCGTTACCCCCACTTCCATCAGACGAAGAGGATGTAGAAATGCAGGAGCAGCATGTGATTCAGCAGCTCCAGCCACACACACCACCACACCAGACACTGCCACATGAGCCGCAGCACCATGAGTAGCACCAGCATCAGGATTGGCCTGAGTTTTATCAGCAGTTCCAGCAGATGCGTGTTACGCAGGAACAACATGGTACGTACATCGACCAGATTGGACTAGCCAGGACCAGATCCGGGCTAGTCAGGATCAGCTCAGGGCCACTCAGGATCAGCTTAGGCATAGCCAGGAGAGCTTATACCATGGGGTGAGTGCCGAATTTTCATACCTATTCGGAGAGATGCACCATGCATATCCCGACTACTTTCAGCACCCTCCACAGTTCCCACCGTGGAACCCGCCTGGTTATGGTGATGCAGGCCCATCCTTCACGAGAGACGATGATGGTGATGACGAATAGGAGATGGTGATGATGTTCGTTAGTTGTTTTTATTATTTCAGTACTTGTCATTTCGGGTATTCTTTTTGCTTTTATTTCAAACACCCTCGGATTGTATTTTATTTTCAAAACATTTTACTTTACGTTATGTCTTTGTTTGGATTGATAGTATTTATGTATATTATGGTTGATTTGTGATTTTTCTGTTTCTGTTCTATTTTGGTGCACATATGACATACTTGCAGATTGTGGGCTATTGGATTTTGGACCGGAGCACGTGATAGATACAGCTTCGGAAGTCTCGTTGCATCAACATCATCTTGAGGGGAGTATTGTTATCCTTTTCTCTATATTTCGGGTCTCGCATTGGGGACAATGCGAAGTTCAAGTGTGGGGAGGGGGTTAACTTTGTTAACTTTGTTTTTCCTCAATAATGAAAAAAAAAATTCAGAAAATCAGAAAAATCATTCAAAAATACCTATATTTTGTTTATATTTTAATAAATAAACCGGTTGGTTGTGTTTTAGAAAGCTTCGGACTTGATAAAAACTCGACAAGCAAAATATTTTTGAAAAAGGAAACTGGAAAGCGTGACAAACAAAGAAAGACTTACATGATAGTTTTCACACTTTTACCCATTCCATCCGTTACGTGAGCATATTTGAGCCTATTGTTATATATTTGTTCATTTCGGATATAGGAGTGAGCCGGATATTATGTGTAATTTAGAATTTGTCACTAGTATGCTTGTTAAGACCATGAACTTGTGGATTTGTGTAAAAGTGATAGAGGCACTTAGATTACCCCTTTGTTGTAAACCTTGTTCTTTGTGTTGTGCTCCCCGTTCACCTTATATTACCCTTTAGGATTAACCCTGTCGAGCCTTCCCGTTTACCTTTGTTTACCCACATTATCGCCCACTTAGCCAAATTTAGCCTTTGTAAGTTTTAAACCCTTTTTAGTGTTGAAACTCGGGCAAAATAATCGTTTAACTAGCGTTTGTTTCAGTTATTGTTTAATTAGTATGTTAAAAAACACCCTAAAATAGGGTAAATTTGATAAAAATCGAGCAATTTTGAATGCTTAAATGTTAAAATTTCGTTGATAAGCTCGATTGCGCAATAGTCGCCTTTTTAAGACATTTGTATGTATAGTTGTATACTTTGTTGCTAGTTAAACGCTACTACCGAGTTTTAACCATTTTCGCCACTTTATATGTCTACTTCCATACCCTTTGCCCAAGCCTAACGTTACAACCCGTAAAGACCTCTTGATTTACACTTATTTGCATGTTAGTTGGTGGAGACGAGATCTTATGACAAGCTTATGATATTGCATATTTCATTGACGAGGCATTGAGTGTTTGCACATACACATTTTATGTATGTTTCATAAATAAAACCGAGTGTGTGTGAATGTTGTGAGTCGTGTGAAGATTAACATGTTGAGTCAATTAAATGTGAAGTCACGGCTTTTTGGTTGTCGCTATTATAATTGCATATGCTTGTTGGGTTTGAATCTTTTGATGTTGTCTTTCGACAAACCGGCTAACCGTTTATAGTAGTTTTCAATAAAATAATGTGTAAATTATCGTTCTTGTTTGTTTCTGTCTTTTATTACTTTTTAGTTCAGCTTGCTTGAGGACAAGCAAGGTTCAAGTGTGGGGAGATTTGATATTCGCTAATTTACACATATTTTAGTCCCCCGTTTTACCCCTATTTTATGCGTTTTCGGCCGTAAAACCGTCATTCGGATACTTAATTATCTACATTTTTGTTTACAGGCCTAAAACAGCCTACCAGACAAGATGATAGCGAAAACGAGGACTTTCCGGATAAAACGACGAAGCTGCGAAACTTCTGTTAGAAAACTGACCTGGGCGTGTGGAACGGTCGTGCAACGTGATGCACGACCGTGCGTCTCCGATGATTCATGAATAGCCCGGCAGTGAACGAAGGTGCAACTCCGCGTGCAAGGCATTGAAGGCAACCCGGGAATGCACGGTCGTTCCATATGATGCACCCCGTTCATCTCCGATGACCAAGCCAACCTCGGAACTGAACGACCATTGCGACCAGGCGTGCAACAACAACCCGGTGATGAACGACCGTGCCACATGGAGAACGGTCGTGCGATATCGAATCTGGTCAACGATCTGCTGATGTCATGCAGTATGGTGGACCACCACCAATTATTGCTTAAAGTGCACGGTCGTGCCACAGGGAGAACGACCGTGCGACAGCGAAAAAGCATAAAAACAGAACAGAACCATTCTGTTCGTAACTCTGGAATTTTGGAGAGCTTTGCAGGCGATTTTGAGGCTCCGAAGGCTTCTGCTTTCACTCGGATTCAAGCCACATTGCCCGGTTTTGCTCGTTTACTATCCGGATTCTTAATCTTGTGCTTGTTTATGGTTTGGATTTCTAATCTTTCCAGAATTTTGTTAATGTTTCAAGCATTTAGGTTAATGTTTATGTATTATTGTAGCTTTTGGGCAAAAACACAACAATCCCTTGCTTGATTATAACCATTAGTATGTTAATCTATGTTTGTAATGAAATTTGGAAGTGTTTTCTATGATTATCTTTGATGATTAGTTTGCAACCTTGTTATTGATATTGATTTCTTGATTATAAGTAATTGTGTTGGATGATTGGTGCTTGGTTAGGTAAGATAGTTGAAAAATGAAGCTTATTTAATCATGTATTAGTAAACTTTTAATTTGGTTAACTAGTTTAACTTGGTTAAAATGTGGGCACCATGATACTAGAAATGGTTAGTGGTTTAATAAAATGTAATTATTGTTAATCAAGAAAGCTTGCCCTCACGGAAGGACTCTAATGAGTTAGATGGTGTTGTTATGAATTCTTGCCATGATTTGGTAGCTTAGTTAGTAGTTTCGGCCAAAATTGCTATCTTGGTGAATTTATGAGTAAGATTTGTAAAATGAACTCGGTTGTGATTTAATCTAGTTTATGCTTGTCTCGGTGGTTGCATTGTGTTTATCGGTGTTGCTTTCCTTGATTAAGTGAGGTTAGAAAACTCCTAACGGACGATTAACTTATTTTAGGAGATTTTTATAGACATTTATCAATTGCACGTTAAAGAACAATTTTAGGTGGTTAAAGTGTGTTTATCGTTTTAACTTTCCGAATGATTGTCATGTTAGGATTCCTGAAAGGGATACTAATTGTCTCAAAATGGAAAATTGACCGAATGCTTCTAGTGCCAAAACGGACTTAGTTGACATGCTTTGGTTGTGTATTAAGCAAGGCTATTTATATATAATTTACTATGTTTTATAAGTATTTATTTATGCTTACTTTAGATTAAGTAAAACCAAAACAACTTATGTTTTTACCGGTAATTTAGTGGCAAAGGTCTAGTATTATTTCTCCGCCCATTTCCGTGGATTGATACTTGGTTCTTACCGATACTTTACTACATATATGACGGGGTACACTTGCCTCTTTCGTGTGTGTTTTGATGTAAAAGTAATAATCACTTTTATAAATTTAAAACCAAATCGTGTGTAATTTCATTGTAAAAATATGTACAGTCGCGCACGTACCAACCACCCATGGGGTATCTTTGATAGGCCCTGAACGACCTCACACATGATTTGTTAATCAGATAACAGTTTCTGTCGTTACCCACATTACCCACCAAAGGGATAGTCCGATAACGGGATTTGTCAGATCCTATGGTACCATAACATACTACTGGTCGGCATGATCATAGTCAATGAATGTCTTTCGACTAACGCCCCAACAAGTTCATTCACATTATTGAAATCATCGTGTTTTATATAAACCATAGCATTTGTTCATGAAAACTTGAAAAGCATTTAGCACATATGAATCACCCCAAAACAATTGAAAGCATTAAAAGAGGGGAACTATGTACTCACTTGAGATTACAAGTATCCTTGATTAAGTGTCCTAACAAAGCTCAGGAAATCAAGAAATCAAGTGGCACCTAGTATCGGATCACTATGTTAATAATCGGAACCTAAATCGGGAGATCGGGTAGAATGAGGTCTTGTAAACAAAATGAGTATTGGAACTCATATAATATGGTTTAACAAAGCCTACATTCTGATTTGAAACCTATCCTAAGTGCTTATGACCCGTTAAGGTAGTTTATGCTACTTTAACGCGTCATTTACGCAAATGCGCGTTCGGATGGCCTAACTAGTCCTATGATAAGTATTATATGCCTAAACATGTTTAATAATGTTGCATAATCAGTTTAAGTGTTAAAATTTTGGTTACATATGCTTAAATTCAAATTATGCGCAAAATGGGCATTTTGGTCATTTTCCTAAGGCATATAAACTACCTATCATACAACTAATTAAACTAAGTGACCATAAGGTATAACCTTGGAAGGTTGTTCCTTATACAATTATGGTCACAAAATATGTTCGGTCGGATCCTAATGATCGACCAAACGGGTCGAGTTCGAAAGTCTAAGCGGTTGTCGAGACCGCTTGACTTACGACCCTAAATAACCACTAAACTAGAAGTGAGGAGCTAAACATGTTAAAACATGTTTAACTATGTTAGAAAACTGATTTGATATCAAAACAAAGTGTTTTGATACTCGAAAATAGTTTCGTCACAAAATGCATATAATCGTGCATTTTGACTGAAACTTTAACTCGTCACTTCGATTAATCATCGTGGTAATCAGTAGGTATAATCGCAAGGGATTACAACCATCATGATTACGATCACGTTGCAAAGTTCAATTGAACTTGGACTTAACTAATTCATGGTCAAAACCAAAAGTCAAACGGTAGTCAAACTGTTTGACTTTCAGCTTGTAATTGCTGAAATAAATGAAGTAGCCATGAAAGAACACTTACAAAATGTTCTAAGGCTAGAAAATGAACTAGAAAACTCATGTAGGTGGCTTCCAAGAGATGGTAGCCTCCACTTAGAGTTCAAAACATGAGAATGAGGAAATGAGCAAAGAAATGGGCAGAACTTGGGGGTATTTATAGTTGAATGGAAGCCATGAGATGATGCCAAGTGGATTATGTATTGCCCAAGGCATTATCTCAACCATACAAGTGTGTGGTTAAGGTTTTAAGCCTTGATTAACACTCAAATAGCCCACAATTTTGCAAAACTATGAAGAAAATACAAGCTGCAACAGGAAAAACAAGTTTCTATCAACATAGGGGCATCGCCAGACGCGACAGCACCACTCCCAGGGCGTCGCCGGACGCGAGGGCTTAAGCCCAACTTTCAGAAGTTGACAGCTTTAGTCCCTGCATCTCAAAACTTGGTTTTTAACGCGTTTAACCCCTGTTAACCCATTTTCAAGGCTCTACAAGGATTTTAAAGCATAGGGGACTTGAAATATGCTTGGAAATATCACGGATGTCGGTTCGTTTGGTCGTACGGTCGCGTTTTTTCAGTTAATTAAGACGAAACTCGAACGAATGCGAAAACGTTCCAAATTGCGCGACGAAAGGTATTTTTGCATTCCTAGCACTAAAATATAATATTTTAGTAATTACAAAAATTTTTGGATGTTTGGATATGGCCAGAACGTGAGATATGCATGTTTATGCAAACTTTCGCAGTTTTTGACGCTTTTAGTCCCCGTTGATCAAATAAGCATATTTTCTCACACCGAACCCCTCAAGGCTTATTTCTAAGCTATGTTAAGGGTATTTAGGGTATATTTAGCTTATGATATTGTTCCGGAGTGTTCGTTGCTATACGAATTGGCAGACTTTTGCAGTTTGTCGCAAATAGTCTCTATGATCGAATAAACTTGTTTTCGCCATACCAAACCCTTCAAAACTTATTTCTAAGTTATGTAAAGGTTATTTAAGGTATGTTAAGCTTATGTCACTATTTCGGAGTGTATGTCGCGTTAAACTGATTACGTTTACGTAACAGTTTGCGTATAACTTCCAGAAAAGCTTCTCAAGAGTTCAGAATCATACGAAATTTGATATGTGTACTTGTCACATGTAATTGTACAAATCCTGAGTATGAAACACAAGATTTCATTGGATTCGTATTTGTGTGATGGTCGTAAAGGCACAAATGTCACATAAATGTACTTCATAACCAGTCCTCTTTGAAAAGTTGGATCGCACAATCGTTTCCTTTTGATTCGGGTCGAACGTATCAACCTTCTTGTCCTTATATGACCCAGATCTTGTACACATGTAATACTTAATATGTTTTACTCCTTTGGCGCTTATCTTTTCAGACCCTTTCCTGACAGAAAACCACAAGCCGTAGCATACCTAACATACATTGAATAACAATCATCGAGGCTTGAGAGTATCATGTCCATTTTTAGCTTTATCTCTTTACTAACGTCGGGAATGATAAATGGTAAACCAATTTTGGGGCAAAAAATTTCATTCGAAGAAACACCCTCGTCTGAGAAAACACAGTGAGAACAGTTTAAGAAAAACGCTATTAAAATATAAATTGTCTATTTAAAACATTATCGATGAAAACGTCATTAATTTAATAATAAACAAGACCTAATAAACATATAATTGAAAACGCCATAATGAAAACACCATTAGTTGATTAATTACCAATGTGATGAATTAACAATATTAAATAAAACGTGTTAATGAAAACGCCACAAGTTGAATAATTAAAAAATATAATGTGATATTGAAAACGCCATAATTAAAAAAACTGATGTTTACAAATTAACAAATAGTAAGAACTGGTGTTTACAAATAGTACTCCAAAACATTCAAAACTAATCAGGTGTAAAACGCCATTGATCGTAAACAATAAGCATATATTAGATCCCAAACGACAATTAACACTAATAATGAAATGCCAAATATCAGTTCTTACTATTTGTTAACAGATAATGAAAACGCCAAATATTGGATATATGAAGAATGCCATTGAAACATAAACGCATTGTCAAATATTACTTTTAAAAAAAACGACATTGAAACAAGCATAAAGAACAAAACTCCATATATGTTGTATATATGTTGCATGATTTGTTGGAACACCTATGAAAAAAGTCATCAAATATTACTTTGTAGAACGGAATCGACGTTAGACGCCATAGATCTTGAAAGCTTGGAAATGAGGTAACTGCTAATACGAAATTTTTGGAGTTTTATTTGAAACAGAATTATAACGCGATTTATGGATGTGAACGTGGACAATGACAATCGTACCCCTGCATATCATTTAGCGCCCTCTGCCACATGTTCGACCAGGATCCATTCTTACCGTTTTCACACTTCCAATAGTTTTCTCCTGGTCCTGTTTCTATATATATAGGGAAAACGCCTATAAGTGTGAAAATAGTGAGAACGCCCATCATCCGATGGATCAAAACAATCTATGGATTAGATTGGCGTTGTGGCAATTTCGTAAATAACATCAACTTTATTACGTGGAAGTGCTTTATTAAGGCTAAAAGAGTCTTTTTACTGTTATAATACAAAATGTCAAACTCATGAGTAAAACACCATTAAAATTCCCGCCTTAAACTACAAGCCATACACATCAGTCCCTTCCAGATGAAACACCATGTTTATCTAAAACGTCATTCATACAAAACGCCAAACTTAATGATGAAACGCGTCACAGCTTTAAAAGATAAAGGTGAATAAACAGTAACTGAAATTTTATTACTAACATTTATTATAAAAAATTCCCGCCTAAACTACGTGCCAAACAAATCATTATATAAATGACGTTACCATCCCTTCCATTGATCATACTAAAAAACGTCATCTTTACCCAAAACGCCAAATTTATAAGAAAAAAAAACTCTAAAAGAGGACAAATGGCAAACATCGTTTCTTGGAGATTCAAAACCAGAAGCAATAGATTCGTAATCCTCTTTGACAACAGAAGAAGAGTGTTTCTAAAAACTATCAAAGCCATAATGAACTTGGACGAATAAGTACAGAGGGGGATCCTAGCACTTGGTGTTCCTCTTGATAACCTCTGTAAGAAAACACAGACGGTTATACGAAGATTAACCAGAAAATTTGGATCGAACAATGCAAATCCAAATGTGGACCCAGTTATCCAATCATGGTGTTTTGATAAAGACACTGACATAGTGACTGTGGTATGCGACAATGGGGAGCAGGAAGACTACACGGTTGAAAACATCATGACCAAACAGAGTATTGGGTTCCTACAGGAGTTAAACAACGCAGCATGTTTGAACACAGACATGCCCCTAAAATTGGTGTTGTTGCATGACATGTTCATATGGATGTTTCAAAATCTTCAAGAAGAAGAGACCGATTAAAGTGAAGATTGGATAAGAAATTGGATGAAGAATCCAAAGAAGAAGACGAGTGGAGCGATGGACACTTCTCAGACGAAATCCCTTCTGACGAAGAGCTTTAATTTTTTTTCTTTTTTTTTTGTGTGTCATTTTCTGTGGTTTGTTATGTACATTTCCGGTAATAAAATACTTTGTTTCTTTAATTAGATATAAAACGCCAAAATGCCACAAACGCCAAACACCAAAAGTTAATTAATTGTATTTTGCCTTCTTTATCTAAAACGCCATAACATTATTTTGCCTTACTGTAATGCCCTGCTTTTCCATACCTTCCACAATTAGAAAGCTCGCCTTGTAATGCTATTCTTGGAAATCTCGTATTCCTTGTAATCAACCCTTCGTTGTATCATCGTAAAAACCGAGACTTGAATCATGGATAAAATTCGTATTTCGTTGACTTCAAATTCTACATACTCTTACACATTCATATATTATACACATGTGATACTTTATTCGTAAATCATGCGAAACACGTCAAGATTTCAAATACGTGGCATACATGCTCAAACTCATGCAAATGTGATACTTATACTCGATATCCATACTGTCACACCCCCAAAATCCATATGCGGAGTATCACCGCCTGGAGGCGTGACTGACCAGGATCAAGCCACCAATCATATTGAACATAACAAGTAATAAATAAAATTCAACCACACAATATGAAAGGTGTTTCAAATCACAAACGTAGTTAAGTTTTTAGCGGAAGCATAAATATGAAAACCCAACATAAGTATAAGTTTGAAATGTCATAAATGTTTAACATGGCATCCACGATCCATGTCCCACAACGACTGCGCCTCCCTGTGCAAGCTCCATGAGTACCTATCGACCTGCAAGGCATGTAACAACGAGTCAACAACAAAGTGGAGCGAGTTCACAGTTGGTTGTTTAGTTATAGTATTCATTTCGTAAATCAAATGTTTGCTTTGTAAACTATGCATCGTATTAGTTCGTATCGTGGTCTCCCAGACATGTTTGCGAAGATTAGTGGGGGTTTCCCATGTGTTCTAGACTAGTTGTATCTGTATTCGTATCGCGGCCTCCCAGACATGTTTGCGAAGATTAGTATTCGTATCGCGGCCTCCCAGACATGTTTGCGAAGATTAGTGGGGGCTTCCCATGTGTTACTAGTCTAGTTGTATCTATAGGTGTCCTTCCCTAAACGAGGACAGTGGTACGTATTCCAGTAGCGATGAAAGTATGAGTAATCATTCAATCCCATTCCCAACCCACCGGGAATCCCCTGCCTTGGTAAGAGTGTGAACTCACCTTGGTTTGCTCGGTATGCTAAACTATGTGCTCGCAAGTAATCAATCAAGTCCTATAGTATGCACGTATTAAATCAGTTCAAGTTCGTAATGACTCGCATGCAAATCTAACATCACACAGTGCTTGGCAGTTAACATCATGTATCTCGTAAGCAATCAGTCAGATTCATGCAATACATGCTTCATATAATGTCTTTCACAGTTTATTCTATCATGGTTATTCTTTAACATACTTAACAAAGTTAACAAACTTAATAGGATTAGCATACATAACAGGAATAATAAGCTAACAGTGTTAGTTAACTAATAGAGTTAACAAACTAATAGAGTTATATACTTAACAGAGTTGCATACATAATTTAACAGAGTTAATAGACTTAACACAGTTAATAGACTAACTGGGTTTACATTCTTAACATGCATAACAGAGTTAACATACCTAACAAAGTTAACATACTAACAGAGTTAACATACTAACAGAGTTATCACAGTAACAGAGTTAACATACTGAACTACTGTTACTTATAATTTCACGAGGAACCTTAAGTACTTACAGGTTTCACGAGGAACCTTAACCTTCCCCTACGGGGAACCTTAACCTTCCTCATGAGGAACTTTAACCTTCCTCACGAGGAACCTTAACCTTCCTCATGAGGAACCTTAACCTTCCTCACGAGGAACCTTAACCTTCCTCACGAGGAACCTTAACCTTCCTCAACTGAAGGTTCCCCAGGTAATCATCGTCATCAGTTACAGAACACAAGAAACCCTAATGATGGTCACCTATTCTCGACTCAATCAACGAATCAAAATCAAAATCATCAGTATCTAATCAACATAAGCAATATACACCACACAACAGATTTTTACATCAGATCATGTTGCTTCCTATCGCATCTATCTAATTAATATACCATCATTCAACATAACAGATCTTTCATATCATTCATGGACAGGCCCAACACAATCATTCATAACATCAGATTATAAGCATCCTTATCATACAGATCAATACAAATCATTCACTCACAAACATTACATACTAACTGTTCATTCATTATGTCAAATAATCAAGTGATTCCAATCAAGTAATCATAAGTAACCGATTAATAACCTAAGCAGAAAGGTGGTACTTCGATGTATTGGACTCGATTGTTCAAAACTGCCGTCGGGTTTCACAAGAGAGCGAGAGAGAATGTGAGAGGTGATTTAGGGTTGCCAGTTACCGACTTCGCGTAAGGTTATGAACAAGACCCTATATCTAATTGCTACTGGGCCAAAGCCCATTTGTTGTTTTCGGTAGTTAGGAGTGGATGAAAAGAAAACACTAAAGTGTTTTCGGACATGGGGTGTTTTCGTGGGGGGGGGGGTTCGGCTAGAGCTCCACCATCTTGTTTTTTTATCATACAATCCAATGATCCAAACAATATATAAATAACATCCATACACATATCATGTATACTACCATCTACAAACAACACATGTATTGCACATCAAGTAATTATAAAAACACACTTGCAATTAAGTAATAAGTTAAGTCGAATAGAGACCTTGAAACTCGGGATGTCACATTATCCCCAACTTGAAAGAAATTTTGTCTCGAAATTTAGCACGTGGTTACTGAGGAAGCTAGTTGTGTTGTGCTGTTTCCTGGTTTTCCTGGGGTGTCACACATACTTATTCATACTCGTTTTTTTAATCTATTCTATGCTTTAATTACACTACATACCCCTACGCCTTGTCCATTATGCATAAAATACCCTTACAACACCTTAAAACACACTTATATGGAAGTTCAGGGACGTATCTTGCCAAATAACAAACAAAAATCATGAAATACCCTTCTCGCGGGCCGCGACTCGCTACTCCAATACTTTCGCGCCCCGTGAGGACTACTAATCCGCAGGAACGATTTTCAGCTCAACAATTGGTCACTTCTTGTGTTTTCTCTTGTGTTTCTTGTATTTAATGTTCACCAAACCCAAACCCAACCCTAATTCATCCCCTATAAAACCCAAGCCTCCTCCACCCATTTTTTCACTTTGCAAACTCACTAAACTCACTCTCAAACACTCAAAAACGTAGCTGGAAATCAGTAGCATTCAGATTCGTTTCAAGTTACAAAAACAAACATAACTTCATCATTCTTCCATCTTTTTCAATGATTCTTCTTTCTTAGCACTTGGAACAACCTTAGGTATGTTTCCATAGGTTTTCCATGGAAAACCACGGCTGGAAAATCACCATAGAAGGCTCCAAAGTGCAATAAACTTTTTGATTTTGTATAAACACATGTTTGACATACTTTAAATTGAGATTTCTCAACACGTTCATATGTCCTTATGCCACTAATCAAGACCATGATTATGTGAGCTTGAAAACAAGGTTGTGACATGTAAATCCAGAGGTTTAATCCTCACAAACATTCTGTTTTGATAAGGTTTTAACCTACAAGTGATGAACAAGTCCTACACTTGAAGTTGTGTGATTATTTGGATAGCTTGGGCTATCCTACCTACAAATCCACACATCACTTGATGTTTCCTTAATTAGATAGTATGTATTTCCATTTCCTAATGTATGTTCATCACCATCCTTGTTGTCTTATAACAACTTGTGCATATCTGATATATATTTTTCAAAATGCCATCAAATTATTTTGCCTTACAAAAGTTAATTAGTTGTATGTTGTCACCTTTATCTAAAACGCTATTCATACAAAACGCCAATCTTAATTATGGGACGCTTTGCAACTTTAACATATAAAGCTGAACAAACAGTAACTGAAATGACGGAAACTTTATTACTAACATTTATTATAATAAATTTCCAAATAAATTATGCGCCAAAAACATCTTATATAAACAACGTCTCAGGACCTTCCATCGATCACACAAAAAACAAACGTCATATTTTACTAAATACCATTCAATTTAAAACGCCAAAAAGTTCAAAACTACACATGGCAAATGTCGTTTCTTGGAGATTCAGTTTTATTCTCAATTAAGTTTCACTCAATGTGTTGGACAAAATTCTTAAGTGAGGATTTGGTCCATCTCATTGAGTTTACCCTCAACGATTTTATTTACTGAAAAGTGTTCTTTTTCTTGTGAATATCATGTCCATTTTGGGCTTTATCTCTTCACTAACGTCGGGAATGATCAATGGAAAAACAATTTTCGAGCAAAACCTTTCATTCGAAGAAACACCCTCGTCTGAGAAAACACAGTGAGAACGAATTAAGAAAAACGCTAATAAAATAGAAAATGTCTCTTTTAACATAGAAAATGTCTTCTTAAAACATTATCAATGAAAACGCTATTAATTGAATAATAAATAAGACCTAATAACAATATGAATAACTGATGTTACTTTCTTAATAAAACATATAATTGAAAACGCCATAATGAAAACGTCATTAGTTGAGTAATAAACAATATGAAGAACTGTTGTTACTGTCTTCCTAAAACGTGTTAATGAAAACGCCATAATTAACAAAGCTGATGTTTACAAATTAACGCCATTAGTTGACTAATTAACAAATAGTAAGATCTGTTATTTGCAAATTAACGCCAAAATTTCAAAACTAATCAGATATACGGTACCATGTGTAAGACGCCATTTTCAAATATTACTTTGAAGAAAAAAACGCCATTGAAACAAGCATAAAGAACAAAACGCCATATATGTTGCATGATTTGCTGGAACACATATGAAAACGTCATCAAATATTACTTTGTAGAATGGAATCCACGTTAGACGCCATAGATCTCAGAAGCTTGGAGATGAGGTAACTGCTAATACGAATATTTTGGAATATTGATTGAAACAAAATTATAACGCCATTTATTGAGGGGAACGTGGACAATGACAATCGTGTCCCTATATATCATTTAGCGCCCCTGCCACGTGTTTGACCGGAATCTGTTCTCATCGTTTTCACACTTCAAACCGTTTTCTTCTGATCTCGTTTCTCTCTCTTTCTCTCTCTCTCTCTCTCTTTATATATATATATATATAGGGTGGGGTTCTAGAGTGAACACTAGTGTATTTGCGAACTGAGTGAACAAATACTGGTCATTGATTTACACACATGTATGGCTAGGATTTCATCATCAAATCATAAAATACACTAGTGTATTTCATCTTCAATCCTGGCCATTGATTTACATACTGTATGGCCAGGATTAGTTCACTAAGTTCGCAAGATACACTAGTGTTCACTCTTGAACCTAATCCTATGTATGTATAATAAAACAATGCTAGAAATTAATATAAATATAATATATTAACCAATGGAGAATAAGAACTGTATACAATTGAAATTGTTAGTTTATATATGGTATTTAGAACAGAATCCGCATTAGACGCCATAGATCTCGAAAGTTTGGAGAGGAGGTAACTGCTAATACAATTTTTTTGGAATTTTGTTTGAAACGAAATTATAACGCCATTTATTGAGGGGAACGTGGACAATGACAATCGTGCCCCTATATATATCATTTAGCACCCCTAACAGGTGTTCGACCAGGATTCGTTCTCACCGTTTTCATACTTCAAACCGTTTTCTCCTGATCTCGTTCTCTCTCTCTCTCTCTCTCTCTCTCTATATATATATATATATATATATATATATGCATAATAAAACAATGCTAAAAATTAATATAAATATAACATATTAACCAATGGAGAATAAGAACTGTATACAATTGAAATTGTTTGTTTATGAAAGGTAATCTAGTGTGTTGTGATCGTTAAACCGAACTAAAAGTAGATGTAAAAACATTGAACCACACACACGTTACGCTGTGCTAATTCACGAAAAATATACCGAAATGTAAAACATAGAAAATGACAACTTACTCGACTTAGGATCCGCGCGTTGCGAAGCTGCTGTTAAACAAAAAAAAAACTAGATGTAAAAACGTTGAATCAAACACGTCATTTTTATTTATTAAATACAAATAATAGTTTTATTTTAAATATTTTGTCAAAAAATTAAAATATTACATAATACTAAAAACATTACGAAAAGAAAACAACCTAACTAGGTTAAAAACACGTAAACATACAAAAAAGTTAACTAAATAAATAAATAAATATTATTTATCACTATTAAATATTCAAGTACTTTATATCGAAAGGTGTCAAAGTCGTACAGGATACAAAAAAAAACTTTATTTTGAAACCAACTTGATTTTAATTAAATTTATATCGAAAATTTTATAAATGATATTCCAGGATCCGATAGGTTTGACGGAGTTTTGGCCCCGAGATAACCGATTCGGTAGAATGTTATTGATAAGAAAGGAGTAGAAGCACCGAACAAGTTAATTTAAACTGGTTTCTATAATGTTTGAAGTTACAAAACCGCGAAACCAACTGGACAGAGTTTCCTCTCTGGGAACGAAAAACTCTCCAAATGAGGAGCCCATATCCCCTATTTATAGGGAACACCCATTTTCATGAGACTGTCTGGTGCAAATGGGCTTTTGAACGAATGCGCCCCTGGGACAGATGTGCTCACTCGTGCGAATGTGACACAGACGTCTTGATGTCCCATTCGTGCGAATGTGCCATTCGTACGAATGGGTACATACATTAAAAACCCGGTCCGTTTTCACACTAATCTATACTATATTTAACAAACGCTCTATCTAGCCTATTCATACAATGGCGGACATACAAAATATGCACCAACAGATTCCCCTTTGGCCGTCACTGTCGAATCTTGAACTTTGAAAATAAGAGCCGTGTTTTGAATATTTTGCAACTTCAATCAGACATCTTGAAATCTTCAATAGATTCCCCCTTGCTTGATGATCTAGGCTGCATTATCTACATTTTGCACAAATTCCCCCTGAAATGAATCTTCAGGTCTTTGTTTGTGTGGTTCCCGACTTCCTTTGATTTACTTAATCAATGCAGCATCTCTGTTTCGACTTTAACTACATCCGCGTTCGGTTTTTTATTTAACATTTCAGCTTCATCGTGCATTCCGCATGTTCGATCATCTTATCTTCAAAAACCTAACCGACAATTGATTGAAACTTTGAACACTACACTGATAAACCTCAAGTTTATGAATACCCACGAAAATCTGAAATCCCGTTTTCCGTGATCAACTTTAAGCACCTTTCTGAATGATTGATCAGTATAAACGGTAATCTACACAATCAGCAAATCTTCATCGGATAACAAATCATCTGGTAACACCTTCAGATCTCATAAGCATTTATCCACGATCAGATTCACAATCTTCCTCTTCAGTCACGATAACAGATATATAGTCTTCTCTGCTAGTTCTGGCAGCAACTTAATCAACAAACATCGTTATTCCCCGGTGGTTAGTCCGAATAACAATTCCTCTGCTCAAAGATTAACCATTCTGACACTTTAGACTATCACAAGGTTGTGATATCTTATAAGCATCAACAATACAAATGCATTTCCTGATGCTACTCCTGCTGACCGGCTCGACGAAGACCTGGGAGTCTGGGACTCAAACCCTAAGACGTCAATCTGACCCTGATCTGTAGAGTCTGAACTTCCTATGATCACGAAATCACGAATCCAGATCCTATGCATCCCCAGACAATCTGAAGTCGGAACCACCCGAATATAGTTGCATTGTCACAAATTTCAAAAATGCCAGAATTTCAATATGAAATTTTTATTCCACCTCATTTTTGCAAATTCTGACGTCTTATCACTGAATTCCCCTCCAAATTTAGCAATTCAGTTTCCTCTTATCTCTGAAAAACTCAACTATACCGAAAATACGAAAATTTGACCCCCAAACATCAGTTTTTCATCATTGCGGATTTTACTTTAAGGCCTAGGGGTGTTCAAAACTATCCGTATCCGAAAATCCGATCCGAAATATCCGATATCCGAATCCGAAAAATCCAAAAAATTGGATATCCGAAATTTCGGATATCCGAAATTCGGATATCCGAATTTTTCGGATTCGGATTCGGATAGTGACTTTCAAAATTTTCGGATATTTCGGATATCCGAAATATCCGAAAATTTAATTTTCATTTTTTTCCGATATCCAAATATCCGAAAATATGCGAAGTATCCAAAAATATCTGAAATATCCGGAAAATATCCGAAATATCCGAAAAATATCCGAAAACTTATATTCGGATATCCGAAAACTTATATTCGGATATCCGAAACTATCTAAAATATCTATTTCCGAATATGAAAAACATAATAAAAATAAAAATTAAATAAAAAGTTGGATTTTCGGATATCCGATTCACTATCCGTCGGATATCCGAATTTCGGATATCCGAAATTTCGGATACGGATTCGGATAGTGAAATCTAGTATCCGAAAATTTCGGATATCCGGTTTTGAACACCCCTAATAAGGCCCATTAATAGTCAGATAACCTAGATGATAAACATTCTACACCAGTATCATGACTATCCCACTAATTTCCACAATCTGTGATCACATCATCATATCTGTTCTCTGAAGCGTGGGACGGTATCCCTGAACAACCCAGCTTGGTCGTTAAAAACTAGAAGAAAATTTCAATCACCAAATTTTTTCTGGAGACTCATCTCGTCATTGGGATCAAAAAATGCCTCTTTTGCCCCTTTTTTAGGCATTTGCTCATTCGTGCGAATGGGGTAGGTCCATTCGTGCGAATAGGTTGCTTTTGGAACAAATGACATTTTAGAACGAATGCCCGATTCGTGCAAATCGAGAGGCCGATTCATGCGAATGTGTACATCCACATTCGTACAACTTGACAGATTCACATTCGTCCGAATGTGCACATCCGTCCGAAAATATCTGACCTTCTCAAGAACATTCTCAATCACATTTTTCGATCCAAAATCTTTATTTCTGCGAATTTCATGATGAAAATCTTTATTTCAACTGTTAGATCTTTTGAATCGGTACCGTAGCTCTGATACCAATTGATATTCCAGGATTCGGTGGGTTTGACTGAGTTTTGGTCCCGAGATAACCGATTCGGTAGAATGTTAATGATAAGAAAGGAGTAGAAGCACCGAACAAGTTAATTTAAACTGTTTCTATTCAATGTTTGAAGTTACAAAAAAGCGAAACCAATTGGACAGAGTTTCCCCTCTGGGAACCAAAAACTCTCCAAATGTGGAGCCCCCATCCCCTATTTATAGGCTACACCCATTCGCATGAGTCTGTCTGGTGCGAATGGGCTTTTGAACGAATGCGTCCTAGGACGGATGTGCTCACTCGTGCGAATGTGACACAGACGTCTTGATGTCCCATTCGTGCGAGTGTGCCATTCGTACGAATGGGTACATACATTACAAACCCGGTCTGTTTTCACACTAATCTATATAATATTCTACACACGCTCTATCTAGCTTATTTGCACAACGGCGGACAGACAAAATACGCACCAACATTAAAAAAAGTAAACAACGTTGTACAAATATATTTTTTTTAGAAAGTTAGCGAGTACATTATTATTATTATTATTATTATTATTATTATTATTATTATTATTATTATTATTATTATTATTATTATTATTATTATTATTAGAGTTAATTATACAGTTAGTCCCTGTGGTTTATGGAAAGTAACAACATTAGGTATTAATAGTTCAAAGTAACAATCTAAGGTTTTAACTTTTGATTTTGTAACATCCTAGGGTCTTAAGGCTAATGGCCGTTAAAAACTAACTGAGAACTTAGTACCTAATCTTGAACTTTGGAGAAACCACAGGGACTAACCACAAAATTAACTCTTGTAATATATAAAACACAAATTTTCTTTTTTTCTTCTATTATTTAATTAAAACGTTTTAATGATGTATGTAAACCATTTTTTAAGTAATTATACGTATTGACGTATTAAAGCTAATTTGAAGCCACTTCAGTAATTAGCTTACAAGTAAATTAACGGGAATATTTCACAAAATGATAACCAAGTTTTAGGAGTGTTTCAATTAGGTCACTCATAAAAAAATTGTTCTAATTAACTCATTAAAAAGTTTATTTTATTTGCTAATCCTATATAATTAACCTGAATGGGAGGTAAACTATCTTAGGTGACATTTATTTTTTATTTTTATTAAATATGTTGACATAATTTATTTAATAAAAGAGACAAATAAAGTTAATCAAATAAAAGATAGATACACATTGTGATCATTCAGTATAGTCGCACCACCACCTAACCGTTCAACCACCACCGTGCCATCGAACCATCGCACCACCCAACTGTCACCCAACGTAGCATCCAAGCGTCGCACCACCGAATTGTTGCACCACCCAACACCGTTGCATCATCATGTCGTACCACCACCGTACCGTGGAACCACCACCGACACCGTGTCGTGGAACCATCCAACCATTTTTTGGTGACCACCATGCATATGAGAATTTAGTTCTTGATGGATATAAAGTGATGAATTGATGAGAATAAAGATATGCTAAACTTCATAGAAATTTAGTTCAAACTAAATTGTAATTAATGGATGGGTATATGATAGATAAAACTTCATATTTGCTTTATTGTTTGATGATCACTTTCAAACTAAACTTGATATTGATCAACCATGTGCAGTCTTTTTAATAAAGTTAATTTAGTTCTTGATAGATATAAAATTTAAATTTTTTTTCTAAAATTGAATTATGTGTAAAAAGGCTTAGAATTAAAAGTGACTTATTCCAAGGTTTCGAGAAGGTTTTTTTATAACTCATATTGACCATTTAGGATTTTATAAATTAGTGTGCTTTGTTTGTCCTCTTTTTTATATTTTTTAGTTAAATAATAAAAAAAAACTTAGTTAAAGAAAATGAGAAAAAAAATAAAATTTGTGTTTTAAATACTATCAGAGTTAGTTGCGGGGTTAGTCCCTGCGGTTTCTTTAAAGTGACAAGGTTGGGTACTATGTTTTTAATTGACAAAAATACCCTAAGTTTTCTGTTAGTATTTAACACCCATTAGTATTAAGGCTCTAGGATATTACAAAATCAAAAGTTAAAACCTTAGATTGTTATTTTAAACTATTAGTATCTAAAGTTGTTACTTTACATAAACCAGATAGACTAACGGTGTAATTAACTCTTATTATTATTGTTATTGTTTGATTAAATAATAGATTGTTATAAGAAAAGGTAAACAACACTGTACATTTATATTTATGTCTTTTTAAAAGTTAGTGAGTACATTATTATTATTATAAAAAATGGAATAAGATGTTTAATAAATTGTTTGATTAAATAATAGATTTAACACACAAATGCTTCCACGGACATGGAGAGTTTCATGCCCAAAATTCACGGCGTTCTTACACAGCTTGACAACATGCAGTGGTGAAGCTTGAAAATTTCCATCGGTGGGTCGGAAATCATTGAACCTAAAAATTCTATATAAGTAAAAAAAAATTTATAAAACTGGGGGATCGAAAACGTATATACCTAAAAAATTCTATACGAAACATACATACATAACATAACTGAGCGAAAACTTCGGAGGGTCAGGCGACCCCTCCGGCCCCTTGAAAGCTGCGCCTTAGACAACGGTAGACCGTCATCTCATTCATTTGTGTGGATGTTTTTCAAAGTAAAGTCAAATGACGTACGATGTCAACATTCATTCATTTTAAAAGGAAGCTTAGAACATCAATATATACATTTGAAGCACAAAAATATACAAGTCTTTAAACATCAATATCAACATTGTGTATGTATGGGAAGAACCAACGTAAAACTATCGACAAGGTTGTGAACAAACACGTATATGTGACAAATAAATTTGTTCTATTTATTATACTACTTTGATAGTTTGTTCGATACTAATAATAGAGACTTGTTTGATTAATGTTGTTTATGTGTAGTGTTTATGCTTAGGACACCAATACACATATATTATACAGTAAACAATAAATAAACAAATAGAACTAAATCACGAAAGATTATTATAGTACGAATTGAATATATTGCTTTAACTTTAAGTTAATGGAATGCTGACAACAAAAATCAATTATTTAAACTTTGATAGATGGCATCGTCGGTATCTTATTAAAGAAAATATTCAATTCTTGTTTAACAATAGTTAAATGTGTACCATGTTTACAAATAAAGTAAACAGTTGCCTTTCAGAAAGAAAAAAAAAAAAAGCAAACAGTTACAGAGATACTTTTAAAATAAAAATAGATTTAACTGAAAACTTAAGAAAAAGTACACTGCATTATTTCGAGATAAAACTTTACTGAAAAAAAAGCTGTGATATTATGTAAGAATGTGAATATTAAATCTGTTTATATGAATGGATATTTGATAATGATGTTTTTTATATAAATTTATCATACGTTTTATTATAACTTTTAATTTTGATAATACAAAATATAATTGAGTATCGTTATCTCACTTATCAGTGATATGTTGGTAGTCATCCATCAAGAATTTGTTAGTCGATATTCTCATTGTGACACAATACCGACATATACATTACCAAGTTATTAGACTAGTGGGTATGGGGGCTAGCTGAGGCCCGGCTAGGACCGGCGCCGATCCCCCACACCACCCCCCACTCCTCCGGCTCGGCAAGATCGGCTCCCCACAGCTGGATAACACGGGCCTCTCTCCTCTCTTCTCACACACATGCACCTATACATACATATATAAAGGGGTTCATCCCCACCCCCTAGGTCCATTCTCTTAAAGCCACTCCTACGTGGCGGCCCATCCCCTTGGGGATGAGGCTCTCCGTACCCACTAGTCTTATCGTCTTGACTAATGTACCATATCAACAACAACTTTCAAAAAGTTGTCCAAACTAATAGTGGCGGATCCAGCTCTGTTTTGTGAGTTCATATGAACCAACTCAATATAGAAAAAATAGAAAAAATAGTGAGAATCTTGTATGATATGGAAAAATTTAGTGAGAGTCTACCAAAACGAACCCACTGGAAAAAGTTTCTGGATCCGCCACTGCAAATTGATTGTTTTTGACGGATTGCCGAGGGTCACCAACAACTTCTGTTATTCGTCCAAGGTAATAGTTTCTGACGGATTACTTACTAAATATATTATAGAGTAAAGCGCAATTTGCCTCCCTCGGTTTTGGTCTAGATTGGTGTCTGACTCCCTGTCTTTCATTTTTTGCCCGCTGACTCCCTCACGTGGTTATTTCATTGCCACTTGCCCCCGACTGTTTGTCAAAGGTTAGTGAAAAAATGTTTAACCATCCACTTGATGGGTATAATCATAATCTTGCATCTTCTTCTTCATCTCCACCTCCACCTCCACCTCTATCATCACCACTTCCCCCACCATCTCCATCATCACCACCACCCTCACCACCAACCTACTAGATTTTAGTTGTCATTATGGTCTCAAGATTCAATCTGCACATGCTTATTACAGAACTCAAGTTATCTTAATCGGATTTGTGTAAATAGGTTGCACCGCCCTCACCGTCGTTTAACAACTCAAACTGCCTACTTTGTATCCTTGCACTGCCTTCACCGTCGTTTAATTAACAACTTAAACCAACACCATCATTAGATTCCCTATGCCCAAATCAAGAGACTGGAATGATCCACGTAGATCTGACCAACAATTTATCAAAAGCAAACCTAAGACTCGCCAGAACCCCGTGGTTTTCATCAAATTAACAAGTGCGTCTTTCAAATGAGTAAACTGAAATCGGGGTTAGGGTTTCGATGGAAAAAGAAAAGGAGTGGTTTATGGTGGTGTTTGTCATGGGATTTCGGGTAGTCGATGGCCAGTGGTGATTTCTGGTGGGAAGTAGTGGTGTGTGGCTGTTGGTTAAAGGCGGCAACATTGAAGGCTGAGGTAGTGGTGGAGAAGAAATAAGAATCAGGGGTATAATAGTCATTCGCTTGGTTAAAATAAAGGTATAATAGTCTTTTATTTGTTTTTAACGGTTAACTTAACTGTTGACTAACAGTCGGGCAGGTGGCAATGAAATAACTACGTCAGGGAGTCAGTGGGAAAAAAATGAAAGTCAGGGTTGTAAGATGGCTATCTGGACCAAACCTCAGGGGATGCAAATTGCACTTTACTCTATATTATAAAAGCCTTCTAAATGCGCTTACAAATGTTTGAGGTGTATTTTAAGAACAAAAACTCGCATACTTGATGGAGAGTGTGTACGAGCGTTAACGTTATTTTCCTACGTGTTTTATTGCGTTTTAGGTGTTTATATACTTCGAATGTGATAACTACACGGGATTATGATTTTTCAGGTTAAACGCTTAATTCGGTAAAGTTAAAGTGCATGGAAGTGGAACAGAACGCTCGAGGATGATAAACATGGTGTTCGGGAATTGTGTCGAGTTGTTTCGGGTCATAAAATATCGCGGATGTGCAAGAAATACGAAAGATTGAAGTCTAGGGGGTTAAAGTGTCAATTTGTGAAAGTTGTGTGTGAAGGCATAGATGAGAGCCATAGTTGCGACATGGTTTACGGTTTGTCAACCGTGACTTACGGTTGACATGAAGAGGAATGAAAAGTTTACAGAAAGCTTGGAACGTGACTTACGTTTGAGAAACAGGACTTACGGTTGACATGTTATTGCAAAATATAATGACCGTAGCTTACGACGGGATCTCGGAGGCGTGCAAAGTTGACTTTATGGACGAGATTAAAAGGGTTTTAACCCTAATTATTGAGATTATCACATCTGGGACGAATTGTGGCAGCAAGAGAGTTTATTTGGCTCTAAATCAACATCAACCATCATATCTTCATCACAATCAAGATCACAAACATGATTCAGCCACTTTTCAAGCTTGTGAAGATCGTACAACCGAGATGAGCGGCTAATTTCTTTATGGTTTTCTCCGGATGGAGGATTCTTGTAAGTGAACCGATGTTTTGTGTTTGAACTTTTGTTAGAATCTGGTAATCTAAGCATTCGATACTTTTTACCAGTTGATATGATTTGATTGATTTGTAAACAGTTGTTTTTGTTTAAATCTTAATTCAAACTCATTCAATTCCCGAGATTTCTAGTAATTGGGATACCTTTGATAAGGGTTAGGGTTAGTAACTGCAATTGGTAACTCATATGATAACCTTCCATTGTATTCAATCGAAGTAAATAGTCTTTGGGTAATCACAATCAATTAATCAAATTATGCAATTATGTCTATGTAGTTGTAAACAATCAAACACGTAACTGAAGTTTGCTTTGAATCTGAAATCCAGAGGAACCATTGTTTCCTCCAACTGTTTACAAACTCATTTTCTTAGTAATTCTTAGTTAATCAAACTCTCAAAACAAACCGATTTTGTATTATTGCAATTAGGTTAATAGATACTTAATTCATAACGCTTTCCACCATACTCCTCTGGATTCGATACGCAACTTACCCTGGCTATTTAGGTTAAATAGGTTTTTGATTGACGTTCACGACAGTCATCAAAATGAGATTGTTGCTGACGAGAACCCGATTCCACCAAACCAGCCGCAAACTGTTAACTCATCCACCTCAATTCCCTTATCGACCCATCCTTCACATTACCACCCAGCTCATCAACAACAGTTTCCCATATTCGACCAAGGGAATAGTTCGGGGGAGTTCGTTGAAGGTTACGACGAATACGAGATATATGGGGGTACTCAATGTAATAGGCAGGTGATGAATGCGGGAAGTTATGAAAGATACAACACGGGATATGGTTTGTTAGAAAGATGGAATCTGGGTACGGTTGGGTACCAACAACATGTTCATCAACCTATGCCAATCAATTAACAGCCGATCTACAAGACCAATAGATATTCCATTACCACCACCGGTGCCTCAAATGTCGGGTCAACAAAGGCCACTCCCGAGAAATCTAATTCCACAAGTCAACAACTTCGAGGGTATTCCGAGGCGATATGATCGAGGACCGGTACGGGGGATTGAGAGCCATTTTAAACCCGCAATTGCTAACAACCCATCACCGGTTGTAATACCTTTGTTACATGGTCGTTCGTTTGAGGTTAGAGCACAGTCCATCCAAAGTCTACCCAAATACCATGGATTGGCAACTGAGGAACCGTACCTGCATATGGCCGCTTACGGTGCCCGTTGTAACACTATTAGGGGCCAAGGTTTTACTGCTGATGAGGTGAAATTGGTACTCTTCCAATTCACCCTTGAAGACAAGGCATAAAAAAGGTTCCACACCCTGCCATCTGCTTTATCTTTACATGGACCGAAATGCAACAGTTGTTTCTGGATGAGTTTACACTCCTCAGAGGACCAGCGATGCTCGGAGAGATAACAGAAACTTTCAGCAACAAACTGGTAAGTTATTTCATGAGTGCTTCAACCGTTTCAAGATGTTGCTGAAGAATTGCCCACATTATGGCATACAATTGTGGGAATTACTCAATGCATTTCATGAGGGTTTAACATCATAGGATGCATGGGACCTCAGCTCGATATCGAACGGTACCTTTGGTCCAAATTATGAGCATGCGGATTGGGACTATCTGGAGAAAATGGCAAGTATCTCAAAGAGGAAAGCGCAATCATCGAGGAGAGGTAGGCATGCGACGGTAAGAGTGGTAGAGAACGCTTCGGAAACGGGTGCAAAGATGCCTATGTGTGGGCATTATGGAGACCTAGGGCACATAGCTGATCAGTGCCCTAACATTGTAGGTAGGTATGACGAAGTGCAGATGTTGCAAGGGAACGGAAACAGGTATTCGGGTTTCCAAGGTGGCAACTAATCGTTTCAGCTCCGAAATCAGAATAACTATCAAGGGGGGGAACAACTTTGGTTATCAAAGAAGCTACCAACAGGGCAATAATGAGATCATAAAAATGTTGAAGAACATGCAGCATGAGATACAAAAGATGAATCAGTTGGACGAGACTAGAAGACAGAAGGATGAGATTCGAGACAAGGCCATTCAGCCGCTGACAACGCAAATTGGGCAACTAGCTAGTGAAGTAGCCGCATTGAAGCAACAGCAGGGGAAGCTCCCAAGTGATACTCAAGCAAACCCCAAGAATGCAAGGAACACACTGATCAGTGGGGTAAATTTCGTTCCTAAAAGTAAGTGTTTTGATAACGATCTGTTTGCTTCTCATGTGATTGCAGGTTTATGCGAAGCAACTGACTTTTCTGTTTTCATCTAAAACATTGTTAATCTTAGTTGAACTTGAGTCTAACTCATCTCAAACCTATGTCCTAATGCTTATAACCTCATCTATGGTTAGTTAGGCTTAAAAACAAGGTTGATACATGTTAAATCAGAGGTTAAAACCTCACAAACTTTCTGTTTTGTTCAAGGGTTTAACCCACAAGTGATGTTCAAGCCTAAAGTTTGATGATTGTGTGATTTAGGATTAGCTTGGGCTATCCTACTTGAAAATCCACACATTGCTTGATGTTTGCCTCTTAGAATAGTTGTTGTTATCTCATTATTTCTTGTAACTTTATGACCTTCCTTGTTGTTTATAACAACAAGTGTAGTGGTGAACAATAGAAGTACCTAAATGGAAGCTTTGTACTTCCTACCTCATGTATGAATTCCATGATACTTAGAGGTGCCTAAATGAAGACTTTAACCTTCTACCTCATGATTGACATATATGATATAGTATACTCTATGTAATACCTATATAACATTCAAACAAACCGAACTCTTGACGATGAACAAGTGGACATTATCAAGTTAGTAAGTATATCATCTAAACATCATATGTGATGGATGATTATTTTCGTATGTCTATTTTCATGTCTTTAAACTTTAAATCCCCAAGTGTAAACATCCTCTTAAACTCCAAATCGAACACATTCAGCTTCCTAGTCTCAACAACCTCGTCACGTTGGATAAATCGGAAAGCATATACAATTTTGTGAGTATACTTGAACCCATTTTACTTTTAAACACTTTTGGGTGCATCATGTATTCTATGTAAAAACACAAAAACACTTAAAACTATTTGAATCACACTCTATCCATATTGAAACATGTTAATCTCCCGCTAGACTATTGGGAGTGAAACTTTGAACAATTTGATGCTTGTTAATCTCGTATGCTACGTAAACTATTTGTGTTGATATATGCTCATTAACTTTGCTAGCCCACCTTAACAATTATAGCGCTATAGGAGTAATGCACCGCCCACGAGTCTTGGGGTATTGTTAAGTTAAACATGTTACCTCCCGCGATACTTTGGGATAGGCTATTTTAACGCATTGGATTCTTGGGTTTGAACATATTGTTACACAATCTCAGCGTACTAGTAACTTGCATATTGTTGTTCATGTTGGATACGAGCACGTTAAACAATTTTATTCTATGTTATACTATGTATCAAACTTGTATACTCGCCAACTTTTGTTGATTGTATTTTAATACATGCTGCAGGATGATAGACAAGATGATGCTAAGTGAAGAAACAATATTTAAGTGGACTTAGAAACACACCTAGATTAAACTATTTTGTTGTTGTATATTCGAAACAATGTTGTTCATGTTGATTTCTTGTATTACATTTTAGCAATTTATGAAATTCAATTTAATTTATATTGTCACATAGTGTTATGATGTTTTGAGCAATTTGTTCGTCTCATCCCGATGTTTCCGCCATCAGTTGGGGTGTGACACAATGCACCTATTTATACTTGGAGCTGAGTTTGTAGGATCAAGCTAGGTGTTTGAGAGATTACAAGATCACTCCAGGTGTCCAGGGATGTGTCTAATACCAGCAATGAGTCCATGGTTTCGATTTATGTGAGTGAAGGTGGTAAGAGTGGTGACCAATGCATGCAACCTGCAGCTGGCATAATCTTTCTGCGCAGATGGTGCCGTCGCGCCACGCGACCGAGAACCAGGTGTGGCGTCGCGCCATGCGACACCCTCAAACAACTTTCAAAAGTTGGCAGATTTAACTCCTTCGCCTCCAAAACTCAAATATCTTTTATTTTTGACACATTTAGCCCCTCTAAGCCATTATTGGGCACACCCGGGAGTATAACCAAACATTATTAAGCTCCGGGTTCGTTAAAAGGTCACTCATTGGTATAAATTAACATGTTGACGCTTTTAACCCTTCAATTCACAACTTCTTGAATTAAATCACAAACGGTATCGTTCGTCCAACAAGTGGCTCGTTAAAGAATACGAACATCGTAAAAAGTCATTCAGAGGCATAGTTTAATCATGTTGACACTTTTAGTCCCTCCACATACATCTTTTTATTGTTTGGCAACAATAGTCGTTCCTAGTCAACATTTTACATATTTAGGATTAAGGACACGTGTCAACAAATCATTGGACACGATTTTATGAGGTGTTACATCACCCCTAAAACATATTTTTGCCAAGAAAAAAAAGAAACACATCCATTTTCATGTATGATCAAATTTGTTCAAATTCTTATGTGGCTCCTTGGGAATCGAAAATGGAAATCTATATTCTCATCACTTAAACCATCCACAATAAGGTATATTAAAAACACCTAAAAACATATTTAGTCAGCTGTCACGTCAGAAAAACATCCATTCTTTAAAAACATCAAAAACCCACCCAATAAGGAAACCTAAAAAACGCTACCACATCACCATCATTTTATATAAAAAACCCCCTCCCGACCCCACCATTTGCCACATACCCCACCTTTTCTTCGTTTTTTTTTATGTTTGTGAGGAAATATGGATAGGAAAAATGAACCCAAAAATTGGAGTCCACAATAGGTAAAAATGAACGAGGTGGAAAAATGAGAAACAATGAAAGGCTAAAATGCCTTATTGTGAATGCTCTTAAAAGTCTAACACAAAATTGCAATATTCAAAACTAACAAACATTATAAAAATGTATTCAAAGATAATTGAACCCAGAACCTAATGGCCCCTAAACTTTATCCTATCCAAGATGCCGCTAGGCTATAATGCCATGAGCGACAGAGTAGGAATATAACTCAACGATAGTATATCACCTTGGCAGGGTGAAACTTGACGTGATGTCGTGGTCACAGTCAAATTTAATCCAATTACTACTAAATAGTTAGTGGCAAGTGGGTATCGAACACAGGGAGTTTGTGGAATATGTGTTATTTCAAGATTTATCTAAATTAACTAGAATTAAACTAATTGCAATGAAAGTAAATTTCAAGAGTTGGTTTGAGTGAATTGGTTTGAAAACTAAATTTAACTAAATAGATTGCAAAAGAAAAGATTTGGTTGTAAGCAAATTAGAGACAAATGACCATCCTAGATTTCCGGTTTGTTTCGACATTCATATTATCATTTCACTAGAAAGAACTACATAGACATAGCTCATGTGTGATTATTTGCAGTGATGAAAGGGAACTAAGTACTCAGATTCCTAGAACGTGAGGTTGTTACCCGATGATCAATCAACCCTTACCCAAGCCTAACTATAACCATGATATCTCGATTGCCAACGGCACCAAGAACGTATGGTTTCTAATTAGTTCAACATAAGGATTAACAAGTTACTAACAAACAATCACACACCATAACAACAAATCATAATGATTAAACATTGTTATTCTAAAAATTAGAGAAATCAAACATAAAATGTCTCAACCAAACCTTCAATCCAGGACAATCACCAAGTGTTTAGCCACTCATGGCTTGAAACAACATCACACTACTAGTTTCAATGTTCCAGGAAATCACAAACATAAAACAAAAGATTAACAAGTGATCTCCACTCTCCAAGGTCTCCAACAAGCTCCAAAAATCGTCCACAATCAGATAGTAACCGAATGGCAATCATGAGTCCCCATAAAATATCTTGAAAACAGCATTAAATGAGGAGTTACAAGAAAACATCAGTCGAAGCCGTAACCTACGGCTCCCAGCCGTAAGTTACAGCTGGCAATGGGTCAACAAGTCAATATGGGGTCGTAGCCTACGGCCACCTGCCGTAGGTTACGGCTGGCAGTGAACTTTACGGCCATAAGCTCCTGTTTTACGATGGTGCATTTGGTCAAAACATGGGAGCCGTAACCTACGGCCTCCAGCCGTAGGTTACGGTGCTGACTTGAGTTCTTCTTCCTTGTTTTCTTGTTACTTCTAAAGGGAATCCAACTTGCTTCCGCCGCTTGCACTTTCCATCCAATCATCATAAGATCCACATCTTAAGCACTTTAACACCTGCAAATACCAACGCACCGTAGTTACCAAATTCCCACAATTAACCGAATAAAGCATGAGAGGTGCACATATTTAGATCGTTTAAGGGTTGTCCTACGGACCACCCGTCACATCCCCACACTTACCCGTTGCTTGTCCCAAGCAACTCGTTCACAACTATTTTCAACCCACAAGCAATCAATCATGTAAACCAAGCTAAAGTGCCATCCTTTTACTAACTTTCAATAATTCCACAAGGCACACCCCTCACAAGAACTCTCGGTGACAAGTTAAATTGTTATGCTAAATCACTCAATACGTGTGTGTGTGTATGCGACAATAAGCTTGTATAAGAATCACGTTTCCTCCTAACAAATATCTAGCATGCTTATGAATCAAAGGGACTTACGGGTTATAACGGGGCTAAGTGTAAAGGTAGGGAATGGTGGAATACACATGAAGGAGCTAATTGATTTGACCCGGTTTTATTTTCACTACTAAACAAAGCAACATCAATTATATACACGACATCTTCAACTAAATTCTTCTTTTCTTTTTTTTATATTTTTCTCAATTTTTTTTTCTTTTGTTTTCTTTTTCTTTTTTTTTTAACATAAACTCAACAATATATACAAGAACATCAACACTACCAACTAAATTCCTAAACCGGGTCATTTCAATAGGTAAAATTTTATAGGAAGTAGGCTTGGGTCACAACCGAATGGTTTAAGGCTCAAATGTGGCTTTCTAAGGACCAAACCCCCACCCCTCACAATACCATGCTCATATATGTAAAGTATGAGGTCCAACCCACCAATCCCGCACTCTCACACATCCAGACGAGGCTTCCTAAAAGTCCCCTATCATTTTCAAAAGCATACTAACTCTAGGATTTAACAAGAATTCACACTCAAGTTCTATTAACACACAACACACACCGCCACTCAAACAATGAAATATCAATAACAATCATGTGTGGCTCAAATCCTCGCCAAGAAAAGACTAGGAAAGGGTGTCGGTGTGTCAAGTGGAACCATATCAAGTTTTCAAATTTTTACACTTTTCACTTGGCTTTACAAAAATTTTTAATTTCTCAAAAAATTTCCCCCATCCCCACACTTGGGATACATTGTCCCAATGTATGGTTTTGAGGAAAAGATTGCTTTAACCAAAAACATCCCCACTTGCTTATATTCCCAAACCCCAAGTTTCTTTTTGGATTTTTTTTTATATTTTATTATTAAAGACACCACCAACTCTCACAACCCAACAACATATCAACATCAAACACCACCCTACCTCCCAACCATAACATAAACATACCACATAAACATATATACAAAAATGTACAAAGGAGCAAAATACAACCTGGCTAGTAGTACTTCGGCTGTGGAGGCCCGAAGATGGATGTCATCATATCAGTCCACTCACCAAAGCCAAATGCTCCATCGCTACTGCTGCTTCCTTGATCACCACTTGGATTCGCATGTTGGTAACTCATAGCATGTGGATCCACCCACTGAGAATGGTGCAATGGTGGGGTGGGGTATGACACACTACAATCATATGGTGGTAATGTGGTATAGTCCACAACGGGCGGATCTCCTACAACTGGTTGACCCGCATGCCATTGGTCATGCATGCGTCTCTGGCGATCATCTAAATAACGGTTGTTTATTTCTTCTTCATGGGCATACCTATGAGCACGGTTCCATTGCTCCTTTCTATCATAGCTTCTCTTGATAGCCCTTTCCACACTAGCACCCATGAAAGTTTGTTGATCAAATAGCATCTGGTTTGGTTCACTCCATTCACCGAAAGTGGGTGGCCGCCTTTGTTCAATGATTTGGCCCATATCCCCCGAATGGGCCCAGTATGGATCATAAGCCTGTTGTGCATAATAAAATGCACTCCCCACATAACCAGATTGTACACCAGCTCCCTGAACTCCCGCCTGACCGGCACCCCTATCTGAGCATCTACCATGAATGTATCTTCACGGTAGTCATCATCTCCACTCACTTCATCATACGTTGTTTCGGGCTCCTCGGCCTCTCCCGGTCGTAACGGTCTCGCATCCACCTTCAATGCTCTCCACCTTCTCCCATTTGTTTTCAACTTATGAAACCTCTCCGATTCTGTGTAAATCCACCCCGGCCCAAGATTCTTAAGGTTGAATGGTCTAAACCTCTTGTAAGAACCCTTTTCATCTCCTTTAGTCGCCCCATATTTTTTAAGCAATGCCGTAATCAACCGGCAATGAGGTATAATCTTCCTCTCCCCACTATTCTTGCTCAACCATATGTTATTCAATACTAGGAATCGAAATGGGACCTTAGGAGAACCACGCATCAACATATATAGGATCGGTACCTCTTGGTGCCGCACTTCCATCTTGTCACCCCGCCTTGGAACAACATTGTACATGCACAATGTCAACAATAACTTTGCTTCCATCCTCAAATTGCTTCTATATAACTTCCCATGTGTAATACCCGGAAGGAAAAGGTAATCAAGCATATTTTGCCATTGCGGATGCTGATTGGGCTCGTGATAGAGGTCTTTGAGACTCGGGTAAATGTACTCATTGGCTGGCCCGTCATCAAACTTTGCTATCCGGCGCAAAGAGTCATAAGACATTTCTACTTTCACCCCATTACACCGTCCAACAAGTCTCATCTTGCTTGGGGCCTTAAAAGGGGGGCATTCAAGTGATGCCACCCATTCTTGAATTTGCTTGTCATACATCTTCTTTACCTCACCATCATAACACTTCATGGCCGCCCCCCAACCCAATGCGTTAAACTTGGCCGTGATCCCGAATGGCCCGAAATCAACCTCCCGAATCTCTTTTTCACAAATAAATGCTTCACCTCTTTGTTTCAAATTGTTCATTTGTTCATGAAATAGATCTTCTCTCCATTCCGCGGGTTGGTCTAACAATGAACCGGATGTCCAATCCGGCTTTGGACCCCTTGGAGGTGCATCCTCCTCCGAGTTCGGGTCACCAACCCGGGTCAATCTCCTCCTTTTTTGTTGTGCCGCATCCCCTTGAGGCGCATTAGAAGAGCTTGCAACTCCTTTCCCCTTTTTTGTCACCATGCCTACACACATTCAAAACCACACAAACAATTCAAGTTAGTATTTTTACCCAATCTTCCCCACACTTGCTTCATGTTATGGATATAAATGTGCAAAAACCAAAAATTTCATTATTTCAAACAAAATTTCGGCATGATGTCCCTATAAATCAGAATTTTTCCAAAAAATTTTCACTAAACATCAACACATTTATATCCATACTTTCAATAGTTCACAAATTCCTACATCTATCATGTACTAGCAAGTGTGTAAGCAAAAACAAGGATTGAAACTTACAAACCTCAATGTACATAAAAGAATAACAAGAAAATGCATACCTTAGTATTGTAGAAGATGAGAATCACAAAAACTTGAAGTTCACACAAAAACCCACAAAAAGCCCCAAATTTTCGGCACCCCCTAGGCTCAAATCCGACCCCAAAACAAAGGAATCTTCAAGATACAAGAGTAAATATGAATTCCTTGTGAAATTTCACCCAAAATGGACCCAAAAATCACTGAAATCGGACTAGATTTGAGAGAGTTATGAAGATGTGAAGGTTATGGAGATTAGGGTTCTAAGAGAAGAAAGATGGAGAAGAAAGGTTGTGGTTGGGGAATGATGGATGAAAATGAGTGGATGGGGTTATTATTGATTTTGTTTTTATTAATAAAGTTATTATTATTATTATTAGTTTATTATTTTCGGTTTTCTTTTTTTTTTTATGTAAAACGCCGACAAGAAAGACCCCCCACTTTTACTGCGAGCCGTAACCTACGGCTCCCAGCCGTAGGTTACGGCGGTACCTGGGAGTTTTGGTTTGCCGTAAAACAGAAGCTCCAAGCCGTAAGGCTTTGTTTGTTCATATGGAGCCGTAAGCTACGCCCCATGGCCGTAACTTATGGCTGAAGCTGGGTGGTTCTTCAACCCGGGGTGGTAAGTGTTAGAATTCATGTTGAAGTTTCTACCACCCCCTCCTTGACCTTGAACGGCATGAACTTCTTCATATTGCCCTTCCATCATTCCTTGGCAATTTTCAGCCGCATGACCTAGTTCATTACAAAGAGCACAAACATCATAAATTTGGTTAGAAGTTTGTAAATTACCATCCTCGGCGGCATGCACTTGTGTTCGTGTAATGGCCGGTTATGCTCTCCTTGATGCTTGAGCTTTCCTCTTTGAAGTAATGGCCATTTGTTCCAAAACTCCCAATCCTCATTCTCATAATTGGTGCCAAAAGTCCCATTTGTGATGGACATCAAATCTCGTGCATCTTCGGCACACAACCCTTCATGAAAGGCGCTCATAAACTCCCAAAGCTCAATTCCATGGTGCGGACAATTTTTGATCATCATGTTTAAGTGGTCGAAAGCTTCATGGAACATTTCTCCTTGTTGTTGTTGAAAACTTCTCAACCCTTTTCTTGCATCATTGGTCTTTTGGGCGGTATAAAATTCGTCTAAGAATGTTTGTTGCATTTCCCCCCAAGTATAAATAGATGCCGAAGGCAAAGTGTAGAACCACTTCTTTGCCTTATCTTCCAAGGAGAATTGAAACAAAACCAATTTCACATCATCGGCCGAAAAACCTTGACTCCCAAGAGTGTTACAAATTGAATCATAGGCCTCCAAATGAAAATAAGGTTCCTCCGTTGCTAGACCCTTATATTTCGGCAAACTTTGTAAGGAATTGGTCCTCACAGGGTTCTTCCTTGGTTATTATGAGGAATAACCACCGGTGAAGGATTGTGAGTGATCACCGGCCTAAAATGTGCTTCAATACCCCTCGCATTTTCTCTAAGATGCCTCCTTGGTACACCAAACCTACCCCTTGGACGCATAGGACCCATTGGTCGTGGTATATGTCCTTGTGGTACATTTGGTTGTTGAAATTGTTGTTGTGGCATGGGTGGGTTTTGAAGTGGCCTTTGGAATTGTTGTTGGACATTCTATGGGCGAACTTGTTGCAATGGTATGGGACGTTGCAATTGTGGCCCTTGTGGCCTAGGCCTCAGATGTTGGGGTATGAGTTGTTGTTGTTGCACTCCACCCACATTTGGCATCACTTGCATTTGGCCTTGCATATAACCGTATTCCCCTTGCTCTCCATCACCCCCGTAAGCGTACCCGTCTTCGTCAAAACCCTCGAACTCCTCAAATCCTTCATCATACCCATCTCCTTGAATTCCCGAAGATTGCCCAAATGGAAGAGTCGAGTATTGGAAACCCGACTGGTTTGATGGTCGAAACGGTGTAGCATGGACAATGGACGAAATTGGTGCTATGGTATGGCTTGAATATGACGGACCCGCACCCGGGAAGAAATGGGATAATGGTGGTATAGTAGTGGAAGGGTTAAATGTGATGGTTGGTTCTTCTTGGGTAGTAATGGGTTGTGTGGTGTTGGTTGATGTAACATTTTTGAATTATGGTGGGTTCGGTAGTATTTGATGGAATGGTGGTATTTGGTGAAGGTTGAGTGGATGTTGGTATAAATGATGAAGTAGGTTCACCCGTAGTGGGTGGTGGTGGTGGTGGATCCATGTATCGAAGTGGTGTAATTGGTGTTGTTGGTGAACCGCTGATTGTGTTTTCTCTTAATAAAATCCTGTTTGGTCGCAAAGTTCGCTCAATTTCCGGATCAAATGCCAGTGGTGAAAGCTTGTGAGAGCTTCTAGTACGCATGCACCTGTGAATACCTGCACACTAAACACACCTCGCGTAAACCAGAAAAATAACAAACTTAATAAAAGCAAAAACAACACACGTTGCGCACTACTCCCCGGCAACGGCGCCAAAATTTGACGTGATGTCGTGGTCACAATCAAATTTAATCCAATTACTACTAAATAGTTAGTGGCAAGTTGGTATCGAACACATGGAGTTTGTGGAATACGTGTTATTTCAAGATTTATCTAAATTAACTAGAATTAAACTAATTGCAATGAAAGTAAATTTCAAGAGTTGGTTTGAGAATTGGTTTGAAAACTAAATTTAACTAAATAGATTGCAAAAGAAAAGATTTGGTTGTAAGCAAATTAGAGACAAATGACCATCCTAGATTTCTGGTTTGTTTCGACATTCATATTATCATTTCACTAGAAAGAACTACATAGACATAGCTCATGTGTGATTATTTGCAGTGATGAAAGGGAACTAAGTACTCAGATTCCTAGAACGTGAGGTTGTTACCTGATGATCAATCAACCCTTACCCAAGCCTAACTATACCCATGATATCTCGATTGCCAACGGCACCAAGAACGTATGGTTTCTAATTAGTTCAACATAAGGATTAACAAGTTACCAACAAACAATCACACACCATAACAACAAATCATAATGATTAAACATTGTTATTCTAAAAATTAGAGAAATCAAACATAAAATGTCTCAACCAAACCTTCAATCCAGGACAATCACCAAGTGTTTAGCCACTCATGGCTTGAAACAACATCACACTACTAGTTTCAATGTTCCAGGAAATCACAAGCATAAAACAAAAGATTAACAAGTGATCTCCACTCTCCAAGGTCTCCAACAAGCTCCAAAAATCGTTCACAATCAGATAGTAACCGAATGGCAATCATGAGTCCCCATAAAATATCTTGAAAACAGCATTAAATGAGGAGTTACAAGAAAACATCAGTCGGAGCCGTAACCTACGCTCCCAGCCGTAAGTTACGGCTGGCAATGGGTCAACAAGTCAATATGGGGCCGTAACCTACGGCCACCTGCCGTAGGTTACGGCTGGCAGTGAACTTTACGGCCATAAGCTCCTGTTTTACGGTGGTGCATTTGGTCAAAACATGGGAGCCGTAACCTACGGCCTCCAGCCGTAGGTTACGGTGCTGACTTGAGTTCTTCTTCCTTGTTTTCTTGTTACTTCTAAAGGGAATCCAACTTGCTTCCGCCGCTTGCACTTTCCATCCAATCATCATAAGTTCCACATCTTAAGCACTTTAACACCTGCAAATACCAACGCACCGTAGTTACCAAATTCCCACAATTAACCGAATAAAGCATGAGATGTGCACATATTTAGATCGTTTAAGGGTTGTCCTACGGACCACCCGTCAAAACTCACCAATTTCTATCCCGAATTTGAATTAAGATGATCTGGAAATAGATAATAATCAAGCTACCAAATAAAGTTTGATATTTGTATCTTCATTTTGATGATTAGTTGTCATTTATTTGGGCATAAAATGCCCAAGCATCTACTATTAGGCCATCCGTAGTCGCAGCTTATATGGTGTCACCAACCCCTATAGCGCCCCGGAACACCGCCCGACCCGATGTTATGAGGGGGATTATGTGATCAGCTGCGATATCTATAACGGGAAGAAGGAGGGTTATTGTTTTTGTTTCTCTCTCTCTCTCACACACACACATATATACAAATACATATATATATATATCTATAATTTCTCTCTCACACATATATACACATACATGTTATATAACCCCCTTCTCTTACATATTTTGCCACTTGTCACATAACCCCCTTATGAGGCTTGACCACTACACATGGATTTAGACCCCACAAGGGGGGTTATATGACAAGTGGCAAAATATGTAAGAAAAGTGTGTTATATAACTTGAGTGTGTAGTGGATATAAGAAAAGGGAGTTATATGACTTGAGGGTGTAGTGAAAAGAGTGTTATATAACCCCTTCAATTATACATACATATGTATGTAAATATATATGTGTGAGTGGGAGAGAAAGATGAATAATGTTATAATTTTCATTGGAAGTGGGGAAGTGCCTCTATTTTGGTGTAGCAAGGCACCGTATTCCCACTTAGACGCCATATCCCTTGCCACATATTTTTTTCAAGAAAGAAATGAAACACATATATTTTGATGTATCATCAATTTTGTTCAAATTCATAATGTGGCTCCTTGGGAATCGGAAATGGAAATCTATATTCGTATCACTTAAAAGTCTAACCAAACTTGCAATATTCAAAACTACAAACATTATCAAAATATATTCAAAGATATATAGGTTAAAAATAACTATCAAGTTTACCAATATCAATTTCAATTTCAAATCTTTTTAAAAACTAAATAAAACAGACTTTATTTAAAAAACATTCGGCTATCCAAACGTGCTTGTCTTTTACTAGTTACCTCTCTTTCTCTCTCGTCAGCCGTTCCACTCCTTGTAGATTTGGTATAGGTGGCCTCCCAACCCACAAATCATCATAAAAAGATTTGGGTTTCTTTTATTTTCCCCCTTTTAACAATCTTTTATGTTAAAGTTTTGTTCTTGATCTGCAACCAGTTTTTCAAGAAACATGGGGGAAGAGAAGCCTGAAGTTCTTGAAGCTGTTTTGAAGGAGACTGTAGATTTGGTAATGGCTCTTGGATCTGGGTTTCAAATTTTTATTTTTTTTTTGTTTTTGATTTTAATTTTTCAGTGTTTTTTTTTTTTTTTTTTTTTTTTTTTTTTTTTTTTTTTTTTTTTTTGCAGGAGAGTATACCCATTGAGGAGGTTTTTGAAAATCTGAGATGTAGCAAAGAGGGTCTCACTACTGCTGCTGCTGAAGAAAGATTAGTCATTTTTGGGCATAATAAACTTGAAGAAAAAAAGGTGAACTTTAATAAAAAAAATCAAGATTTTATATGGGTTTTTCTTGGAAAATCTTGTTATTATGTTATTGTTTTTGTTTTTAATAAATTTGATGAATTTATGATGTGGGTGTGTTTAGGAGAGCAAATTCTTGAAGTTTTTAGGGTTTATGTGGAACCCATTATCATGGGTTATGGAAGCTGCTGCTATTATGGCCATTGCCCTTGCAAATGGAGGAGTAAGATTTAAGAACTAAGAACCCTAATTGATTCATTATTTTCTTAAATTTACCATTTTTTTTCTAAGAAAAACCTTACCTAAATTCAATTTATTTTTTTGTAGGGGAAGCCTCCTGATTGGCAAGATTTTGTGGGTATTATTACTTTGCTAATTATCAATTCCACAATTAGTTTTATTGAAGAAAACAATGCTGGTAATGCTGCAGCTGCTCTCATGGCTCGTCTTGCCCCGAAAGCAAAGGTATCGTATCGTCTTTTTTTTTTTTTTTTTTTTATAATTATAATTCAATAATTTGGAGATTATGGTTTTGTTGTTGATTAGTTAATTATTATTATGAATTTTATATAAGATTTTACGCGATGGGAAATGGAACGAGGAAGATGCTTCTATGTTGGTTCCTGGTGATATAATTAGCATAAAGTTAGGTGATATTATTCCAGCAGATGCTCGTTTGCTCGATGGCGACCCTTTAAAGATTGACCAGGTGAGCGGTCAACCGCCTGAAGTTTTGTTGTGTAATTGTTTCTTGATTTAATTCTGGTATTTTGTACTAAACGGACTGTCTTTTGTAGTCGGCTCTAACCGGCGAGTCTCTCCCGGTCACAAAAGGTCCCGGAGATGGTGTTTATTCCGGTTCGACTTGCAAACAAGGTGAAATCGAAGCGGTTGTGATTGCCACCGGGGTCCACACGTTCTTTGGTAAAGCTGCTCATCTTGTTGATAGCACAAATCAAGTCGGTCACTTTCAAAAAGTAAGCACAAAAAAAATCAAAACTTTACGATTACAATCCGAGTATGAGTTATTTTGTTTTTCAAGATTTTACTTATTATGATTTACTTGTTAGGTTTTGACTGCGATCGGGAATTTCTGTATTTGTTCTATTGCTGTTGGAATGGTTATCGAAATTATCGTAATGTTCCCGATTCAAGATAGGCAATATAGGCCCGGAATCGATAATCTTCTCGTGCTTTTGATCGGAGGCATCCCGATTGCTATGCCTACCGTTCTTTCCGTAACGATGGCAATCGGGTCTCATCGATTGGCTCAACAGGTTTCTTAACTTCCTACATGATCTTTCTTTTTAGATTTTATGTTTTTATTTTGATTTTTTTGTGGTTAATGTTTTATTATTATGATTATTACAGGGAGCGATTACGAAAAGAATGACAGCGATAGAAGAAATGGCGGGAATGGATGTGCTATGCAGTGACAAGACCGGGACGTTGACTTTGAACAAGCTTACAGTAGACAAGAATCTTATTGAAGTCGGTTTCCTAGATGCTTGTTTCTTTTTTTTAATAACAAATTTTGTGTTTTTTACTTCTAGTTTGACCTTTTGAGTTGACTTAATTTATTAGGTGTTTTCCAAAGGAGTAGATGCCGATACCGTTGTTCTGATGGCAGCGCGTGCCTCCAGAACCGAAAACCAGGATGCCATCGATGCTGCAATTGTCGGTATGCTGGCTGATCCAAAAGAGGTAATATTATCTAAATGAACGATCTATATATTTATATATATATACACATCGTTCTCATACAAGTTCACTAATTTTGTGTCTTCACAGGCGCGTGCGGATGTTCAAGAGTTGCACTTTCTGCCGTTTAATCCTACCGATAAGCGTACGGCCTTAACGTATCTGGACAATCAGGGTAAAATGCATAGAGTCAGCAAAGGTGCCCCCGAGCAGGTCTGTATCTATCCAAACCAATGACGAAAAGACGGTTGTGTGAAAAAAAAATATATATTTTTTTTAATTTTTGTATATATTTCGTAATTCATTAATGGTTTTGTTTTTAATTGGTGTAGATTTTGAATCTTGCGCATAACAAATCAGACATAGAACGCCGAGTTCATGCTGTCATTGATAAATTTGCAGACCGTGGGTTAAGGTCACTTGCTGTAGCATACCAGGTAACCCGTTCTGACCGTTCATGCTTTTATACACGAAAGCTTGTTTTGCTAATTTTCTTTTATTTTTTTAGGGTTTGAACATTGACTGTTTTGTTTATTTATTTATTTATTTATGTGAAAATAGGAAGTTCCGGAGGGACGGAAAGAGAGCGCCGGAGGGCCGTGGCAGTTCATTGGGCTAATGCCGCTTTTTGATCCGCCACGTCATGATAGCGCTGAGACGATTCGAAGGGCTTTGAATCTTGGAGTAAACGTTAAAATGATTACAGGTGCATATCGTCTTGAAGTTTTTGTTTTTGTTTTTGTTTTGACTCTTTGTGGTCAAACATATTTCTTTAAATAAATATGATTCCTTCGTTTTACAAGAAAAATGACAAAAATAAGTCGACAACAAACATAATTACAAATTTTACAAATTATTGTTTTTGGTTTTAAATTTTAATCTTCTGATTAAAATAGCTTCTAATCATAACACATGTATGATCACTAAAAGGGTTGACCAAAAAGCGACCAGCAATCGTTTGACCCGCTAACCTTTGAACAGGGGATCAACTGGCAATCGGGAAAGAAACCGGAAGACGTCTTGGAATGGGAACCAACATGTATCCTTCTTCGGCTTTACTCGGTCAAAACAAAGACGAGTCAATTGCCGCTTTACCCATCGACGAACTCATAGAGAAAGCCGACGGTTTTGCCGGTGTTTTTCCGGGTACGTATTCTGCATATAAATTGGCAAAAGTCGAAACAATATAACAGATATAACGTTAATATGTTATATACAATTACATATCCTTGCAATTTTTATTTCAGAACACAAATACGAAATAGTAAAACGTTTACAAGCTAGGAAACACATATGTGGCATGACTGGAGATGGAGTAAATGACGCTCCCGCCCTTAAAAAAGCCGATATCGGAATTGCGGTGGCTGATGCAACCGATGCAGCCCGTAGTGCTTCCGACATCGTCCTTACTGAGCCTGGGCTTAGCGTCATCATCAGTGCTGTTTTGACCAGTCGGGCCATCTTCCAAAGGATGAAAAATTACACTGTAATGACCCTTTAACGTTAACCTTCTCTAGCTCGTTTTAAACATTCTTTTGAGCTTAACTATATTGAATTTTCGCAGATTTATGCAGTTTCAATCACCATTCGTATAGTGGTAAGTTATGCAGTGTCATCACGTGAATGTTATGTTTATGTGTATAATATTAATATCTTTTAAACTTTTTTTTTCTTGTTTCAGCTCGGTTTTATGCTGCTGGCTTTGATATGGAAGTTTGACTTCCCGCCTTTCATGGTGCTTATCATCGCAATCCTTAACGACGGTTTGTGCTTTTTTCTTTGTTCTCTAATCCGTTTTATTAGATAAAGTTATTATTATTATTTTTAAGATAATAAATAATAGAGTTAATTGCCCGGATGGTCCCTGTGGTTTCACGTTTTTTCACGTTTAGTCCCCACCTTTTGGAAATAGCAGGTATGCTCCCTATGGTTTGTCATTTTGTTACTCGGATAGTCCCCTGACATTTACTCCGAGTAACAAAATGACAAACCATAGGGAGCATACCTGCTATTTCCAAACTATCTGACATCTACTCAGGGGACTATCCGAGTAACAAAATAACAAACCATAGGGAGCATACCTACTATTTTCAAAAGGTGGGGACTAAACGTGAAAAAACGTGAAACCACAGGGACCATCCGGGCAATTAACTCTAAATAATATTTACAATCATATTTCATTTCAGGAACCATAATGACCATATCAAAGGATAGAGTGAAGCCATCTCCTCTTCCCGACAGCTGGAAACTGGCTGAGATCTTCACCACCGGGGTGGTTCTTGGTAGTTACCTAGCCATGATGACAGTTATATTTTTCTGGGCCGCTTATAAAACAGACTTCTTTCCGGTACGTGCATTTATGCTTTAGCATCTTACCCTAAACGGTGACATGTTTTATTTATTTTTTTGTTAACGTATTTCCAGCGTACATTTGGTGTACCGACGCTTGAAAAAACAGCGCACGATGACTTCCGGAAGCTGGCGTCAGCGATATATCTCCAAGTCAGCACAATCAGCCAAGCTCTCATTTTCGTAACGAGATCTAGAAGCTGGTCATTCGTGGAACGTCCTGGTTGGCTGCTCGTTATTGCTTTCGCGATTGCCCAATTGGTAAATTTATATTCCTATTATTTATTTTATTCCGAGATAAAGGATAAATAAATTAGTAGTAATAATAATATTGTCTTCGGTATCTACCAGGTTGCGACATTAATTGCGGTTTATGCCAACTGGAGCTTTGCTGCGGTAGAAGGAATCGGGTGGGGATGGGCCGGAGTCATCTGGCTCTACAATATCGTGTTCTATTTCCCGCTCGATATCATCAAGTTCTTTATCCGATACGCGCTTAGTGGGCGGGCCTGGGACCTTGTTATCGAGAGGAGGGTATGCGCTAATGTGCTAACGTTTTGTGGTATAAAACTTGGGCGAAAATGTTTTGTTTTGTCTAATGATGTTTTCTGTTTTTGGCTTTTTTAAGATTGCGTTCACGAGGCAAAAGGACTTTGGGAAGGAACAACGTGAGCTCCAATGGGCTCATGCGCAACGAACCCTTCACGGGCTTGAAGTTCCTGACACTAAAATGTTTGGTGACCGCACCAATGTCACGGAACTTAACCAGATGGCTGAAGAAGCCAAACGGAGGGCTGAAATTGCAAGGTATGGCCAACCCGTTATCCAATATAAACATATACCGTTATCGTTGATGGTTTTCAATAAGTTTAGGGGCTGTTTGTTTACCTCTTAATGGGGCTCTTAATGGTTCAGACCTCTTACTGGTTCAGCACTTAATGGTTCAGACTGTTTGTTTAGCGAACAAATGTCTGAATGGTTCAGACATTTGCTTCTGAATGGTTAAGAATTATACGAAGTCTGAATGGTTAAGACCTTTAATCTGAATTGGTCAGACATTTGCCTCTGAACAGTTAAGCATTATACTGGCTCTTGATGGTTCAACACTTAATGATTCAGGCCTAGGCCTCTTACTGGTTCAGCACTTAACCATTCAGAAGTTGCCAAACAACCCCTTACTCTTTGTGTTTTCTAATTGGTGTTTGGGTTTTTGTTAGGTTGAGAGAATTACACACGTTGAAGGGTCATGTTGAATCGGTGGTTAGACTGAAGGGTCTTGACATTGAGACGATTCAACAAGCGTACACCGTCTGAGACACAGTTGGCTGGCTGTTGGTTACCGTTGGAACAGTCGTTTTTTGTTTTTTATTTATTTTTGTTTTGTCTTGGCTCGTGATCCCATATACTTGTGAATTGGGAAAAAGAGAACCCGTAATATGTTGTGCATATGGCGTTGGCCTCAATACTTACGAGTAGATGTGATAATTTTGACGCAGTTATTTGAAAATCATATGGGTTGTGTTTTATTTCAAACGGGTTAAATTTAAAAATTGCGTGATTGATGACGAATCAAGTCAATGCCGGTAGGATTGAAGTTTATTTGATGTTTAATGACACGTGCATAAACACTATGTTAGTAATGTTTTTAAAACTGGACTGGACCGTCTGGTTAGGTTAACCGAAAACCACTTGCAATTTATGAAAGTGTTGCAATGAACACTTCATTTCTTGATAACCAATGGTAGCTCTTTCATTAGTTTAAAAGATCTATTTATTTTTTTTGAATGGCTCAGCGAAACACACCTTTAATGAAATACCTCCATCTCCCGAGTTCGATCCCCTAAGGTCCAGCCCTCCATTTCGAACAAACTACTCTGGGTGGGAGTCGAACCCTGCATCTCTCACAGAAGAAACTTCTTAGGTAAAACTCGTGACCACCCCACCCAAGTGATGATGGCGAAAAAAAAAGATCTATTTAAAGGTTTTGCCTTTCCCAAAAGCCATATAGACATAGTTCACTAAATGATAAACTTTGATTTAGTTAACTTTGATCTCAAATGTTGACTTTTCTGACTTTTTATCACTCGACTTTGACTTAGTTAACTTTGATCTCAAATGTTGACTTTTCTGACTTTCTATCACTTAGACAAATGACAACCTAATTTTTATAAAATACACTTAACATAAATAAATAGGTCTTATAACCTTAGATGATAATAATAACAATCATTAATATCTTCTTAGTAAATATTGGGATCAGTGGCGGACCTACCCATAGTCGTGGGTGGGCGGCCGCACCCCTTGAAAAAAAAAAATAGTGTATATTTTAGGCAAAAAAACCCGACCGCACCCCTTGAAAATATGATTGAACGCCTTATCCGCACCCGCAACAAATAATTTCTGGGTCCGCCACTGATTGGAATGTTACAAGATATAGCAAAAGTTCACTCTTAAAGCACTATCCCAATTCCAATGCTTCTTGGTGTAAATTGTTCAAAAGTTGAGTGAAGAAATTGATGTAAAGAGAGAACAAAAGTGAATATCCTTTAAGAAGAATAGTTTTACTTTGACACGATACATCGTCTTTTAAAAAGAAAAGACATTTCCTGTTGAAAATTGAGCCTAAATTTCTTTTTAAAGGACACTTTTTGCACATGCTTATGTAATACAATTAGTACAATTGCTCACATATTTCTAGTATATTACAATACTTGCTAAAAGAAAAAAATGGTAACATTACATTTTGGTTAGCCGTATATAATTTTTACATTCTCAAACAAGATAAAAATGAATCGTTGTCGGATTTGGGTTGCTAGATAGATGCGCATTCTAGGGCAAGGACCAGCGGCAAACTCCTGTAAGATTCGATATTTAGCGTTGGAGAGAGAAGAAATTGAAAGAACAGAATTATAAAAAAAAAATACTAAGAGACTAATAAAATTTTGTTTTGTATGTTTTCTAGTTAGAAAGAAAAGAAACGTAAAGGCTTAGGACCATTAGGAACTGGGTTCGATTCTCAGAAAAGGGAGGTTTTCCTAGATTTATTGAGTTTCATCTTGAATTGGTGTATAAGCATTATTGACTAGTGGGGATGGATATAATCGAATGGTTCCACTGATGACATGATAATACCCCAGTGATCTATCAGTGAACCAAATTTTCCGTCCAAAAAAAAAGTATGCATGCTTTTTTGTGTTCCCTTTGTTTGGTATGGGTGGGGTTGATATGGAGCCTTTGAACCTAAGGCTAGACATGTGAGAGACCACAGTCTCCTGTTGTTGCTTATCCACATGGCTCGGAAAAACAACCGAGGCCACAAGATGGAAGGGGAAAGGATATGCGGGTCATACGACGTGTTGCATTATTGTGGATAGATTTGATGATACATATAGTATAATAATGGGGTAAACTATACATTATTAATAAAAGTAGTTCATGAAATAAATGTTCTCTCCCGTCAATTATTGTTCCAATATGGTTGCTTAATTAAAACCTCGCCGCAACTGATTTTTACAACTTGATTTTTTTGGGACCGGATTTTCCATTTCTAACATTATTAAAAAATAAAAAATTGGTGACATGAATATGATGACAACGCAACTACTAATGGTGCCCGTTACTTTTTTTTTTTGATGATTAAGATTTATTCTAGAGTAAGTTATAAGTTTTGTCTTTTATGTTTACAATCAAATTGCAGCCGCTTTTTTTTTAACCAAAAGTTTACATGCGGCGTCCTTAACTTTTCAAAATCTTGCACGTTTTGTCTTTTAGGCCAAACCTGGTTAGAAATCTCAGTTAAAAACTGTCACGTGCAATGCACATGAGAATAAAATGGTAATTTCCCTCTCAACCCTTTCAAACTCAACACTCACTCCATCATCTTCCCCAAATTTCTAGGGCCTAAGCTGCCTGCAACTCAAACCAATCCTCACAACCGCCTGCCTCTTCGCAATCTGTCCAACCAACCGGTCTCCAGTCTTTGTGTACGCCACCACAGACGGCGTCATCCGCTGTCCTTCAGTGTTCGTCACAATAATTGGCTTACCGACTTCCATCGCTTCGACACCGGAATTAGTAGTTCCGAGGTCGATTCCGACGACCTTCTCTGCAACAACTCTGAGGCCGCCATTGTTGCGGCTTTTTTTGAGCTTTATGGATAAGATTTGTTGAGAGAATGAAACGGAGGTTCGGAGACCTTTGCCGAATAAGACTGATTCGGAGGATTTGTTAGTTGAGGTGGATAGAAGAGGATTGATGTGGACGGTTGAAGTGGCCATTGGTGGTTGGAGTTGCAGGCGACTTAAATCCTAGAATTTTTGGAGTTGAGGTGGATAGAAGAGGATCGATGTGGACGGTTGAAGTGGCCAATGGTGATGGAGTGAGTGTTGAGTTTGAAAGGGTTGAGAGGGAAATTACCATTTTACCCTCATGTGCATTGCACATGACAGTTTTTAACTGAGATTTCTAACCAGGTTTGACCTAAAGGACAAAACGTGCAAGATTTTGAAAAGTTAAGAACACTGCCTGTAAATTTTTAGCCAAAAGGACAACGCCTATAATTTGATGTAAACATAAAGGACAAAACTTGTAATTTGCTCTTTATGTAGGGATATTTATTGTTTAGATTAATGAAAAAAATGATTAGATCCGGGAGCCTGACTTGACTACTTTAGATCAGTAAGCTTGATGATTATATTCTAACTAACAATGCATGTATAAAATTCTGCTATTGTTAATTTGTTATTAAATTTTTCCCTAACCCATGATTAGTGCTGCAAACCAACCTTCATTAAAGAAATAAATATGTTTATGAACTGTTAATGAACACTTCTATATCAAGATTTTGTATTTATATTCATTCATAAATGAAATGAATGTATTCATGTTCTTTAATATATATGTACTAGGTTATAACCCGTGAATACTCACGGGTTGTTAATCTATCTTTCTAAACAAATAAATATATACATATATATTAATAAATGATAAATTGTATGATGAATAGAGTGTATGAATAAATGATAAAACGGTCTGTGGCTGATTATATGAATGGATATCATAAAAAAAACTGCATTGTAAGTTAAAACAATTATCGATAAAGTTTGAACAGTGAATAATGTGAAAATTGTGTTATCCATTAAAAGAAACACTAATAGTAAACTAACATATGATAAGATGTAATAACTTAAAATTCAAAACCATTAAACATTGTTAAAAACTATTAACGATAACAAAGTAAATGTATATCATATGAAAACCAATTATCGAAAACCTAAATGTAAAACAACTAATCAGTACTCCTTTTTGGAGGTACAATGAATTCAACATTCAAGACTTGATGAGTTTCATCAAAAGAAAAGTGAATCGTATCACCCTCGTTAATGCGAGCACGTTTCATGAATCTCGACCATTTGCATAATGCAAAACGAAAACCTTCTCCTCTCTTTTCACGTCTGGTAAGATTGGTAAACTCCTCTTGCTCAGTCAAATGCAGAAGTCTGGCGGTCATAGGTTTTAAATCAAAATCAAGTTTAGCCATCCTTGAAACATTATCAGGCAGTTGTTGTATTGTTTTTAAAATAAAATTAATAAGAAGAAGAAGAATATAAAAATAACAATGTACTTTTATGTGAATAAAAATGTAATTTTTAATATAAGTAGTTCGAAGAATAATATTAAAACTTACAAAATCTTTAGAAGCCGTACGAACAAACTTATAAACACGACCATCTTCTTGTTCATCAATAGTTGGCTCTTCAACTGCATCAATAGGTGCAACTACATGCTGAAAATCACATATAACATTTATTAGAATAACAATATAGTAATTAAATATAAAAAGAAGCAAGCAAATGTATAGTTACCTCATCAACATCTACATCAGCAAAATTAATTTCAACACTATTTTTTCCAAGAATTTTTAAATGAAAATAATTTCCAAAACCTCTTGTGAATATTAAATAACAACCAACCTCCAATTGAAACAGATTAACAATTACATCAATACCAATGGAGAAATCGACTTTACCATCAAGGGTTTCAATCTTGACGTGAAAGATTTTGTTGCCTATATCTATAATGGAAATTATATGATTTGATGTATAATCATAATAGTTGGGAAGAATGGACTCGGGAATGACCTGTAGAAATAATAACAAAAATAATAAAAAAGTTAGTTTTGTAATCAGTTCATAAAAAGTAAATATATTAACATAAATAAAATGAAAGTAAAAAATAATCTTACAATAAAGTTACATGTTGTAGATAACAGCGATGTCCAGAAAGAGCTTTGAATCACACCATCAATGAAATGTGTTATTTTGAATGTAGAAAACTCGACAGGATTGAAGAGCACCAAACAACCTTTTTTCAGATGTAAATGTTTTACAACATTTGACCAACCATGGAAAAAGAAATGTTTCCTTTGGCTTTGCTTAAACATTAAATGTTCGACCATCTGGACTTTGTATCACAATATTTGTAGGTGCTTTATTGTTACCCCACAATTTGGATGCAGCGTCTGAAGGAATGGCCTGATAAAGCAACGAATCCAAAATAAGTTATAATTATATTTCTAATTTATAAACCATAACATAACTTTAAATTGTATTTCATGATAACAACAAAAAAAAGTATAATTAATGTCTGAATTTAGAAAATACCAGTAAAAGTTCGTCCACTACATTCATGTGTCTACAAAAGAGTGGTTCTCTAATACTGATTGAAAAAAGAAGATATTAATAAAATATAACTTGTTAATGGTATTATTCACAACAAATGATAACATTAAAAAGAAAAAAAAATACCTTAAAGAACTTTCAGCCATATTAAAAACCTACAAACACATGTAACGTAAACAAAACAATTAAGATTATCTATTATGAATTTTCAAATTAATTAAATTAATTAACAATTTTAGTTATAATATATGCTGATTATTTTTTTTAAAACATATATGAAATAAAATCAACTAAAAACACATAACGAATCCTTATCAACCATGTGATAATATAAGCTTATTAGTATAAAAACATGTTACAATCCATGCTGATTAGTTACATAAACAAAAATGTGATGGAGATGTTATAATAACAGTTTGTAATACATTAATAGGTTTCATAAACATTCGGTTTCATAAACATACAGAATGTAAGAAACGTACCTTGTAGATTTACTTCATGATCAAGAACAGGTAACTTGATTTTGATTCGAAAAACTTAGATATATAAAAAAACTGTTTGGTTATCATATAGAAAACCGAATTGCATAATATATATATAAACAGGTGACATATACTAAGATAGAACAAAGCAATGTTATTACAAATCTTGTAAAAATTTATATAATAACTAACGATACATATTTCCAAATATGTATTAATAGAAATCAATTATAATTGTTTCCTTATAATTTGTTACAATTATGTGGAACATTCCAAAAATATCATATCAATACGAAAAATAAAACCATTCTTGAAGAATGATGATAAAAGTCAAATGTTAATTAATTTTAAAAATTAGATAAAACTTTCAAAATCGACAATATATTTACTTTTTATTTATTTATTAATTTATTTATTATTTAGGTTATATGGTAACAAAAATTGCATTTCACACTAACCACATCATAAGCATATCAACAACATATACATATTAGAAAATACTTGTCTAACAAACCATCAGTACTATCCCAAAGTTTCAAAACAAACCAACCATAAAACCACATTTAATATTCATGCTTAACCATCTAAAATAAACATAATAACCAACATTCACGAACCGCCTCTTTTCTTTGTGATCTTGGGTACGACTTTGGTCAACATCAAACGCTGAAAAGACTTGACGTACGTAAAGAAAAGAAAAGAGTGGAGCCGATCTCAATAAGCCATTTACCAAAAACTGCGTGTATGGCTAATGAGATAAATCTATATGATAACAAAAACTGCATTTGACGTCGAAACAATTAACAACCAAGTTTTGACAGTAAATAATGTCAAAGTTGTGTTATCCATTAACAGGAACACTAAGACTAAAGTATCAACTTTCATACAATAGGGTGTTGTTTACTTACTATTTGTTCAAAAGGTAAATGAAACACACTAACCACATCATCAGCATATAACCAACATATACATACTACCAAAATATATTACTAACCAACCATCCGTACTATCCCCAAGTAACAAAACAAACCAACCAAAAACCATATTTAATATTCATGCTTAACCATCTAACATAAACATAATAACCAACATTCAGGCACGGTGTCTTTTCTTTGTGATCTTGTGTACGACTTTCGTCAACATCAAATGCTGAGAAGATTTGACTTACGAAAGGAAAAGAGTGGCGCCGAACTTGATGTGATTCAATTTCAAGAAAGCTGGCCACTTTTTAAAGCCATACCTGAACCCCTTCACAGACTTCTCGGCTCTAGTGCACAACTTAGTGAGTTCAAATTTTTCGTTATGAACTGTAACATTGTGCAAGTTGTCAATAGAAAGACACAGATGGCTTGAAACATCGGTCGATAAAGGTTGAGAAAAAAAACAAAAGGATTAATTATATGATTCATTAATAAGTTATGTATCTTGTATTATAAAATTTTAAGGAAAAAAATCATATTATAAAGTTTACCAGTCTGCTTCCTGCTTTCTTTGTGAACTCAATTACATTAGTTTTCTTGAACTTTTCCGATGTAGAGCATTTACGGTCAACATCATGAGCTTTGGAAGTCAAGGAACTGAATGCCTTACGCTTTGGTTTAGCCTAAAACAATAAGTGTAAAAATAATATAGAAATGTAAACTTTTGTTATATAAAATACATTAATAAGAAAAAAGTGTACAACAATACGATACATGGTTGTTTAAATAATCAGAGATAATTTAACGGTAGAATACTTACATGTTTGTTTTTAGCAAAGCTGATTTCCTGAAGGACCATACAATCATCAACTTTCAGAAACTTAGAACGTGTACCATAAAGATGTCAAGGATCTGGATACCTGACCCTTTGGTTTAGTCTAAATAATTGAAAGTAAACAATAAGTGAAATTTTTTTACATAAATGTAAAGTGTTGATGTATAAAGTTTAAGTCAACAGTATATGTAATCGTATAAATGACACGATAAAGTTTTATAAAAAAATTGAATATTGAAAACAAACATTAAATAAGTATTAAATTAACATATTAAAATGAAAAATATATTTATTCATTAAAAGGATTATATATTTGTAAAGTCAGTTAGTATAGAGAAAATAAATTTTTTGATATAAAAAAATATGGAAAACAATCTTGGCCTTCCCTTTTGGGTATTGAAAATAAGTATTAAATTAAGTTAGTATATAACAAACACCATTGGAGATACAGTCTCGTGACCAAATACAATCTTGGCCTTCCCTTTTGGGTCATTCTACATAAAAGTGAATAATAAGCATATAAATATACAACCAACTAATTAAAACCGTTATATAATATATAAGGAACGTTGTGAACACTTACATGAGACCGATAGGAATCACAGGAAGATGAAAGCCGCATATAGTCACCAACAACATCTTCATCAACATCACTTTCATATGTAAACACCTTAGCTTTGTGTTCCCACTAAAAAAAACATAATATTAAAAAATTTAGACATTCTTAAATTGAACATTAACCAATAAGTTCGTATTAGATAAATATTTAACTATAAGCGTAATAACACTAACCGCAAGGAGTAGATCAAATCCGTCATCACCGTAAATAGGATCATCCAACACAACAACGTCCACCTTCGTGAAATACATTTTAATACCAGTTTCATGATCAAAAACCGACAACTCAAAAGTCTCATATCCAGTCATTGAAAAAATAAAATTACACCGGGTATCTAATAAAAGATCACTAATAAGCTTAGATCATCCATCAGTGAAAGCACAATTGTTAGACAACACATCCATCCTCACATTCCAAAACCTATCACCCACATAAAGACTTGCTAATCCACCTTTCAATACTTGAATTACAATCATTAGAATCACCAACATTGCCTTCGCCGATCTCGAGAAGCCATTTACCAAATTCTTTTATCTCCTCGATGTTTGAGCTACTCGATCCAACAGACAAACACATGTTCGTTGTCAAATTTAACACCTTGAAACTCGACCATATGTAAGATGAACATAAAGAGGCGTGTACGATGTCTTGCCTGCTTCCATTTTGTACAACTGGTAGGATTTGCCTAAAGTCACCACCAAATACAATAGCCTTTCCACCAAATGGAAGTTCATAATTTCGTGAATCAGAGACACTCAAAACATCTTTCAATGTATGGTCAAGAGCCTCAAAAGCATGTTTGTGTACCATCGGTGCTTCATCCTAAATAATCATCTTGGCTTCGTTTAGAAGAATAGCAATTTCAGAATTAGGCTTAATATGGCAAACGGAATCTTCAGTAAGATTAATTGGAATATGGAATCTGGAATGGGTGGTATAACCTCGTGACAACAACAGCTATATGTTATCTGGTTATACACTGCTCTTTGATCATCATTTAAAGAATTATGAAGCTTATTGAACTCAGCCCTAACTTCATCCATTTCCCATGAAAGCTCCTCGTTTATCAGACTGTTGGTCTCATATATTGTGGAATTTTCGTCAGGAACAGGCATTAGTGAGAATCTATGCAATCTGGATCCATTACGAATAACATAGTTTTCGATTTTAGACAATGTTATATTCTTTAAACGTTCATCTGAAACACCCAATCATGAGTCTTTTGTGCTACTGATTTTATGTATCTTTTTAGGACATGCACGTTCTCCTCTTATCATGTTCAATTTTCGTCGTTGGTAGTTTAAGCTTGAAAACAATTAGTGGTATATTATCATGACAGATACCATATTTTTGAATATAACTAACAATGGTATCGACTATAAATGCTTGTTGATTATCGATGTTTAAATATATATATTTACAAATTAAGATATGGTTGTTTAAATGTGATTTGCATTTATTATATAAGTTCTAACTCATATTTACAAAAAATTTAATGTAACCTTAAATCTTGAAGTAAACAGTAAAGATGAATTCCATAAAAAAATCAATGAAGAAAAAGAAAAGTTGAAAATTAATATTAAAATATTGAAAGTATAAATTTCAGAATATCTCTTTGTAGACTACATTGGTAATTTTATTAGTAATGTTCTCATCACTGTCTAAATATTAACATCTTTAAGCCATCTATACTTTTGAATTTTGAAAACGTCAAATAAATATTAACATCAACTAAAAAGGGTTGACTTTACAAAATTAACTATTATTTGTAATTATTAAAAATTCGATATCTATATTATAAAAGAATGAAAATTACCGTAATTTTAAATTTTTTAAGATTCTATATATAAAGATTATAATCAAATAAAACATACAACATTCATCAAAATTATTAGTCTACCAAAATTGGTTTCCATATTAGCTAAAATTGATTGTAAATTAGTAAATAAATCAATTTAAGTATCATACTTTTATATTATATAACAACATAAGTTCAAATACTGTTTAACACCTTTTTTTTGAAAAAAAACATATAAATATTCTCAAAATTTATATATGTATTGTTTCATTATTGGTTTGAGATAGATGAATTTTTTCTAAAATATATTAACTTATTAAAAAATATACATTTAAAAACCAAATTTTAAAAATAAGATAACATAAATCAATTAACATATTTCAGTATTGGTTTCGAATAGATGGATAAATAGTATATGACATGTTAACTGCTAGTTTATGAAGTTGACATACCAATAAAAATTTATTTTTAAACAATAATAAACCAACAGTGAAGATACTCTTTTTAACATTAATAAAGCATAGAACAGAATTATTGTATCGTACAAATATATTTAGAGGTTCGGATGGTTGAGTGTAGGAATCGATATCATAACCAAAACAACTTTTGATGTGGAAATAAATAAGACAAATATGAAAAGGAAGGTAATACCAAAATTTTGTTATCCATTCAAACCAAAACTAATAGCTATTTATCAGATTTCACACAAAAGAGCTTTGTTTACGTACTAACAGTTCTACCGATAACATATCCGACTATCCACCGTCAACCATCCTTCACTAATACCCACCAATGATCAAAAAACGAATACCACATTAACTGTTCAGCCTAAACCAACAAACAAAAACCACGATTTCCTTTGTCGTCACGCGCGACCTCTTTTCTTTGTAGTCTTGTGTACAAATTTGGTCAACATCAAAAGCTGCGAAGACTTGACGTACTTAAAGAAAAGTGTGGCGCCGAACCGGATGTGATTTGATTTCAAGAAAGTTGACCACTTGGTAAAACCAAACCTGTAACCATCATCAGACTTCTCGGCTCTTGTGTTCATATTAGTTAGCTCACTCCTTAGGTTCTGGATCGTAACGTCACGCAAGTTGTCAACAGAAAGAGACAGATCACTCGAAACATCAACCGGTAAATGCTCGGTAAATGCTGAGAAATGAACAGAACGGATTAATTATTAAATTCATTTATCAAAAAATTAGTAGACATTTAATAAGTAATAATTGTTATAATCATATCATAACGTATACCAGTTTGATTTCAGCCACTTTGGTAAACTCTAAAAATGAATTGTTTTTCAACCTTTTGACTGTACGTTTACGGCGAACATCAGCCGTCGCCGTGGTGGATCTGCAAGCCTCACGCTTTGATTTAACCTATATATTTAAAAGATATAAAATAAGTATCATAATTAAAAAGAACTATAATGATTTCATGAATGAATTTTATTAGTAAACATTATACAATGTGTACTTACAGTAATGTTTTCAGAAGGCTTCATTATATCAATGACAACACACTCATTCTTCCTCGAAACGTTTAAACGCGTACGATAGGCGATATGAGAATTCTTGGACAACTTGTGTAAACGAAATATATTCTTTGGTATCAAGAAATTATCGAGATTCATATCAAACTTGCTTTTGACATAAAACAAAAGAAAAAAATATGATAAAGTAAAACACATAATATGATAAAAAATACAATGTACATACTGAAAAAAAATATTAAATTATGTTATTAGTTCATATAAACCTTTGGAGAAACAGTTTCATCACCACAGACAACCTTTGACTTCCCTTTCGTGTCCAACTACACAACAGTGAATAAAAAACATATAAATATAACATGAAGTAATTAATAGCATCTATATAATATATAAACAAACTTATAAAAAAATATTACATGACATTGAGAGGTAGCAGACAGAGTCTCTTTCAAAGCATCATTCTTTGTATTCCAACAATCATTGAACTACATAAAAGAAAATAGTAGCACAATTTAATAGTGTACTTATCTAATAGATATAATAAGATCTATTAATAATTTGAATGCATACACTTACCAGCTTCTTAGCATCTTCCATCTCAATTAGAGCAGCTATATGTCGATCAAACTTGTAGTCGTCAGCATCCTAAAAAATGACATCATAAATATAAAAATATAAGAATAAAACAATGTACTGGTTGTTAAAGTTTCTTAACATATATTAACACATAGTTACATACATTAAATATATACTCAAAATTTGGAAGTTGAAAGTCACCAACACTATCCCCAGCAACACCTTCTTCAACATGACTTTCGGTAGTCTGTGGCTTCTCCTTGTGTTTCGACTACAGATAAAAAGTCCACATTAGTAACAATGTTAAATAAAGTTCAACTAATAAGATCGTATCAATCAACTTTAACAATGAAGGAGTGTTGTTTTTAGGATCCATAACTACAAAGGAAGTAAGCAAGGTTTTTAAAAAATATAACGGTAATCTATTTATAGAAACAATGTCTATTTACAGAAACCGAATAATAATTCCGAATACATAAAATTAAACTTAAAACAGTAATTTGTTTATAGAAACAAAAAAAAAACTTTAAAAGGAAATTAAAGGTATCCTTAAAGAATTAACAACTAACTAAATAGAAAAAAAAATATAATTGATAAAACAAACCATATGAACTTCAAGAGATAATCACATAAACTTTCAAAATAAAGCATAAAGACAAAACTTAAAACCAAAGACTATAGATATCAATAAACAAACAACACCAAGAAAATTGAACTTACCTGTTTTGGTTGACGAACACTCCGAGTTCGATTGTCACAAAAGATTGATGGTTCACCATGAGAAAAAAACCATAAATCATTCAGAACATATATTATTAATTTTTGAAAAAAAAACCGAACAGAAAGGATAAAATCAACTAATAAGTGGCGCCGAACCGGATGTGATTTCATTTCAAGAAAGATGACCACTTGGTAAAACCACCTGTAACCATCACCAGACTTCTCGGCTCTTATTTTCATAAGGTATTTCCTATGAATCGAAACAAAAAACATAAAAGCTTAAATAAATTATTATCTGTTGAAAAAATGAAAACCAAAGAAACATACCAACAATATAGGATCATCTCCGAATGGGAAATCAAATGTTGTTGTTGATGAAAATCATCCTAAGAAACATAAAACATTAACCTTTGAAAATGAAAAAATAAAGGTAAAATAATTCAGTTAATTACAAACTCCTATAATTTAGTAAATGAACACAAACCTTTGAACTTTGATTTTCATCACAAAGAACACTTGCTTTCCCTTTCGGTTCAGTTTTTTTTATCCCAATCATCTTTGAACTACATATAAGGGAAAAAATGTTTAACAATCTAATACGAATAGTAATTAAATTTAACAAAATAAGAAGAAAAAAAACGATGACAAAAATAATAATAATTAGAAAACAAATTAACATATCAAAAATAATGGGTCATCTTCCTCAATAAGCTTTAAAATGAAGAACAGTTGATACTCTGATCAATATATATGGAAATTAAATATGAAGGCTTTTTAAAAATTAAAACGGTAAACTATTTATAGAAACAAACTTATAATATCGGGAGAAACTTCTAAAAAAATTATTAAAAATGAACGGTTTCAAAAAAATTTAAAACCTATTTATTTTTAGAAACACAATAAATATTTCGTAAAAACATATCACACACTAAAAATTTACATAATCTTTAATGGATTCAAAATTAACACAATATAAAATTTATTACTTAATCATGAAAAAAGAAAAACAGAAATAAAAAACCAAAACAAAAGAATCATTAATACATATTAATACAATACAAAATTTATTAGTAAAAAAACTAAGATTTTCAAATTTCAAAAAATATCATAGTTAGATTTGCCAAAATAATAAACAAAATAACTTAAAAATTATAGAGATTAACATAAACGATGAAAACTATCATTATACCGGATCAAAAAACACCAAAAAACGATAAAATTAAACTTACCTCTTGTGTTCGAAGAAGATTCAGACTCCTGCAGTTGCATAAGTCATCATCAATAAGTTCAAGACATTGACCATATGGAACTTTTCCTTCCTACAATAAGTTTGCAAAATCATACGGTATTTCCTATGAATCGAAACAAAAAACATATAATCTTAAATAACTTATTGTCTGTTGATAAAATGAAAACCAAAGAAACATATAAAAAAATATAGGATCATAGTCATCAATCAAATTTAAAAACGATTGGATCGTTGTTTTTAGGATCCATAATTGCAAAGGAATAAAGGAATTTTTTTTAAATATAATGGTGACTTATTTATAGAAACAATGTCTAATTACAGAAACAAAGTTACAATTGAGAATAGAAAAATTAACCTTAAAAACAGTAATGTGTTTATGGAAACAAAAACATCTTTAGAAAGAAACTAAAGGTATCTTTAAACCTAAATAGAAAAACTCATAACTGACAAAACTAACAATATGAACTTCAAAAGATAATGACATAAAGTTTCAAAATTATGCCTAAACAGAAAATTTAATAAGAAATAAGAAAGAGTATAAAAAAAACAATACCAACAACATTTAACTAACCTGTTTTGGTAGACGAACATTCCGAGTCCGAATTTCAAAAAAGATTGAGGATTCACCATGGGAAAATACAAACAATCAATCATTCAGAACATATATTACTAATTAAAAAAAAAACAGAAAACTAAAAAAAATACCAAAAATATAGGATCAATGTCAGGGGACTATCCGAGTAACAAAATGATAAACCTTAGGAAGCATACCTGCTATTTCCAAAAGGTGGGGACTAAACGTGAAACCACAGGGACCATCCACGCAATTAACTCTTTAAATTATTAACATAATTAGTTAATGTTAAATTAGGAAAGATGTTCAAATAATATTAATTTAAAACTTTACAAACTTTATTGTTAGCTTAAATTTACAAAAAAAAGTAGTTAAGGTTAAATTAGGAATGGACTGAAAGTTAAAATTTTAATTTGCCACTAAAAAATATAATAATATTAAAATTAAAATTTACATGTAATATAGAACAAAAAAAGTTAATGTGTATTTATAAATTATGTAGTACTGAATGTTCTCAGTAAAGTAAAGGAACAAAATTTGAATTATTACCATACTTACAAATATCACAAAGACGAAGAACAAATATTCATGTTGAAATTGATCAAAAACTTAAAAATGAATATCATAATAATATATGAAAATGGTTAAAGCATAATTACCTTAATATTAGGAGCAAAGCCACCTTCGTCACCAACATTGGTTGCATTATGGTCATATATTTTCTTGATAACAACCTGCAAACATATGTAACATAATTTCAAAGATCAATACAAATTCAAACAAACATTATTTTTAACATCAATAAGTTTTCAATAATAATACATATATGGTGTTTCAATAATCTTCTCTAATCTGCACAACTTTAAGCACAGTAATGAAACATAATTTAAAAGATCAACACCAATCCAAACAAACAAAAAAAGTGATTTCTTTAAAAAAAGAAAAAAGAAAAACTACTTTCTAAGGAAATATGATATTATTATGTTTTACATTAAAAATCTTGAATAAAACATAAATTTATGCTTCTGTGAAGAAGCGTTTCAACTTTCAAATAATAAAACAAAATAATAATTACAAATCATCATAACATATATATGGAATCAAATCAAATCTAAACAAAAACACATATTTTAAAAGTTGAACATAAACATCTATCCTTCTACCTTAACCTAACCGATCAAAACAAAATAAGGCTGGGAAACAAAATTAAATTAATAAGAACAAAAAAGAGATGACTCAACGATAAACATACCTATGATTTCTTCGATATTGGGTATTGTTCTTGAAAATCGACATTAGGATAACAATAAAAAACGACGTTCAAAATCATTATTAAAAAATGATATTCTTAACGACAAATAAGAAATTGAAGTGTTCTTGATGATATGCAAGAATAGTTCTTGAGCATTTGCAACAATGATTGAGATGATAGAAGTGGAGAAGATTCAGCTATCATAAAATAATATCATTTAAGTTTAACCTAATCGATGAAACACACTGATGGTTTCGAATCAATTTTTTACAAAGAAGATCTAAAGTAAAACATCAAGAATAAGATTTTGATACCTTTGATTTGGATGATCTTTGAATATGCTCTGGAAATCTGAAATCGATTAGGAGAGAATGATAATTAGGGTTAAATGTTACAATGAAGCTTATGCTATAATAATTAGACAGATGGTTAATGAGCTTAATCATACAACAACTAATATTCCAAATCAATGACCAAATATTGTAATAGAACTTCAATAAAATGTACATGTCAATCTTAGGCTGCTGAAGATCGATGGAAACAAATCCAACTATTGAAACACACAACAAACACGGTAAATCTTAGGGTTTCGAATATTATCAATGGATCAGAATAATCAAAGATAGATAAGAAGCTTACTGTTAAGATCGATTGAAACAAAATCCAACTGTTGAAACATTCAACAAACACAATCAACTTTATCAGAAAAAAGGACGATCAATGAGAGAATCGAGATGATTAGGTCTGAAGAAGATACAATAGATTAAACATTACAATAAACAATCATATAAGTACTTATACCTGGTCATTGAGAATGATGAATCGGCGAAGAACAATTGAAGAAGAAGAGGTATTTTCAGATTTAGGGTTTCAAGAAAGTGAGATGTAATACGCGATGTGGTATGAGAAAGAGAATATATACGATCCAAAGTTGAGAGATGGGTGACCCGAATCAAATTCGGATCCCGTGCCCAATGAGTTTTTTTTTGTGTATTGAGAGTTTGGATGGATTCCCTCCCAAAATCAAAGTCCACTAAACAAATGGATGCCACATCATCAATTTGGCTTCACCATTCAAGGACAAATAGCCCAAATCATCTCCTTTATTAATATATATAGATAATAGTAAACCTTACCAAACAATAAACAAAATATAAAAACGAATCAAATAAAAAATTTAATATATCTCTTATATCTTTAGTGTATTGATTTTCTTTTTATTACCTTTCACAAAGAACTCAAATAAAAAAGAGATTTAAAATCGACATTGGGCTTTTAAATTTTAAAGACGCCCATTATCATATTAGAAAATTAGGTTAACACTTAGTAGAGGTGCACAAAAAACACAATCCGGAAAAAAAACCCGAACCTGGGTATTAGAAAAATTGGGTTTTCTAAAACCGAACCTGACCCTACCCGTAGGGTAGGGACCGGGTATATATATTTAGTTCAATACCCGAACCCGGGTTTTTTCATACCCGGGTTTTCAGTGTACCCGAGTTTTCGTAATACTCATAACCGGGTTTTCATAATATTCGGACCCGGGTTTTCGTAATACCCGGACTCGTTGTGTACAATAGCTTTTTTTGAACGTTTAGAGCTTATGTGAGGCTTTTTTGGGCAGATGTCAAGGTATACTCTTAAAAGTGATACTTTTATACTTCAGTTTTAATATCTCTAGTATTGTTTTATAATTGTTATTAAGATTTTTGTTTGTTATATTTCGAGGTCTGGACTAAAAACGAACGGGTCGTGAGCTGTGTAGCTTGGGCTTGTAGCAGTTGTAACTGATCATGGGCTGTGTGTTTTTTTATATCATGTGCACCTGTGCTTTCTTATGGACCTGAACTGTTAGGCTATGCTATTGCTGGGCTTTCTTGGAGATGTTAAACCCACAAGTGTTTGCACAAGTGTTTTTGCTGCATATGCAGGCTGGGTAACAATACGGATTATTCGGAGTATTCAGTTGGATCCGGGTCACTATAAATAAGTATCCCTGGGTTATTGTGCAGGGTACTGTATCATTTTTTGTTCTCTCTGTTCGTTATCTCTTCTTTAGGCGATTTAGGGTTACATTCAAATAGTGAATATCTTTGATTCACTAAGTGCGTGTTAGGTCGTTTTATGTGCAGATTATCAATGTTAATAATCTGCAAGTGAGAGGAGTATTGAGAGATTTGTTGTACAGTTGTTTATTCTTCAGTTCATTTTTTCTGGTTTAATAAAACATCTATTTGGGTATATTCAGTCTTGATATCTGTTCTTTGACATGGTATCAGAGCTCGTTTGGTGAGTTCTTGGTTTTCCGCTGATTCGTTGATAATAAGGTTAGATCTGTGGTGATTCAAACCAGATCGGACTTTGTTCTTGTAGATCTTTAAGAGTCTTGGTGAATCTTCGATTTGCCGACTCTAGATCTAGGGTTCCTTCTGATTCTTGGAATTCGTGTACAAGATTTGGGGGTTTCTGATTCTTGAAACCCTAGATCTGCTGAGTGTGTCCCTCAACCGATAGCACATTTGAGTTGCGAAACGGGTCAATCAGTGGTTTCCAAAAATCAGTTCTATCATTATAACCGTTTCTTCTCTTTTGATTCCAGTCGCTGAATCTTCTACCACTCGCCAGGGTTTCCAAACGAGTTGCAGAACCATGAGCGCAAAAGCGGTTTTATGGACGAAATCGCGAGGTTGAAAGCGTTTCTGGACGATCCATGGCTGATTAAAGGGGAGAAGAAGACAGTACAGGTTATTATTCTGAAGGTTTCTGTTTATGTTCCTCCCGTTCAACCGCGATTGAGTGTAGCTCCGACGGTTTTGGATGGCGGTGATGCAGAAGAGATGTTGTCGGTGCGAAGTAAGCGTGCGGTGGCGCGGAAGAAGCCAGCGACGGCGTCATTGTTGGAGCATTTTAGGTGTAAACGCGCTTTACTCTTAGGTTTACGGATGTTGCGAAACGGAACGGACGTTACGAAACCTAGGATGTAGAAGATAAAGTTTATTTTGGTAATCAATACAGTAAGAAGTCAATGGTGAACATACATAATCCAAATTGGAATTATTTAGCTTTGATTCTATTTTTAACATTCTTGGTCTCAAAAGTATGACTGGAGAGCCGATTCCTGTACCTTCAAGTCTTAGAGGTCGTGAAGATGGTTCTGCTGCACAACATCCAACGACTAGCAGTGTTGTGAAATCAGGGACGATGATGGGAGTCTTTATCCCATGCTTGAAGAACATATTGGGGATTATCTATTACATTAGGTTTTCATGGATTGTTTGCATGGCGGGCATAGGGGGTCTCTAGCAGTAGCAGCCTTATGTGGCTTGTGTATTTTTTGACTTCAGTATCATTGAGTGCTATTGCAACTAATGGTGCAATGAAGCGTGGGGGACCTTATTATCTCATTGTGCGTGCTTTGGGTCTTGAAGTTGGAGTCAGCATAGGGCTTTGTTTCTTTCTTGGCAATGCGGTTGCTGGATCTATGCGAGTATGCTATGCATTTATACTAGAGTTAGCAAAATGAGCAGCCCTAAGTGAAGGCTGCAAATCTGTTCCGCTTAGAGTTGAACACTTTCGGTGAGATTGTTTCTTGTTTCCCCCCCTTTACATTTTTTGTTTCCATGCATTGTGAGTCTAGGCATTGTTGTTACTGGTGTGATCGAGTCTCTGTGTTGCATTATTAGTGGCTCTTGTTGTGCATCCTACCTGTGTAATCCTTTGTTTGTTATTATTTTGTGATATTTGTTGATGTGTGATTGCATAAGGGTTGTGGCTATCTTGACAAGGTTTGCGGTGGCAACTATGAGTGATGATCCACCGATCTGACCCTCTGTCTTGATTTCGCCTTGTTGTGTTTTCTATCTATTCTTTAGTGTGATAAAGTGATTGTTGTTTCTTGGTGATTATTTGTGTTAACCGTTAATCAATAATGGACATAATGATCTGTTGATGTTGGATTAATGTTTTTAAGAAAGCTATATTTTAACAAACAAAAGTGAAAGTCTACCATCTTTTATCACTCATAGTTTCTCTTGCAGTCTCTTTTTCATATCAGTCTAGGGTTTGTGCATATATTGGTTTGTTTACCTGTTAGTTCGGGTGATGTGTGAGAATGAATCGTCTTGTTGATGATCTTAGTGTGAATTGTGTGATTTTGTTGGGTGTTTTAAATGTTTTTTGGTCTGATTTGATCTTGTACACTGTTTTGTTTTGTTGTTTTTATTTTTTGGTGAATGATCACTAAAGAAAAGTTGCGTTTTTTTAATTGTAAAAAGTCTGCTTTATGATCTAAAGAAATTGTAAGGAGTTCATGAATAAGTTCAATTGAACACTTTCTTTCTTTTGAGCGGCTTTCTCTCGAGAGTTCTACACATCTACATAGTTGTTGTGCTTAGATCTTGTGAATCACATTCGTGTTGAATCTGTTTGAAATCTGGATTTGTAGCATGGATTGTCGTGTTGATAATTGGTGATTGTAGTGTGTGTATGGAATCTTAGTTCTAAGGGGTGTTATTGTTTCGCTTCAGAGTGTTATGTTCTCTATTGTCTGTTGTTCTCGAGCGTATTCACTTTTTTGAATCTAGGTTATCAATTCTTGTTGAATCCGCGGTAATCGTTATGTTAGAAGTTTTGTTATCTTAGTGATAATTAGTGTTTGTTCGTGAGGATGGCAGTTCTTTGTTTTTTATTCACTGGTATTGGATTTTTCATGTTTTGAGTCCGACCGTAGTGAGGTTTGTGTAGGATCATTATGTTGGTGATCTTATTTGTTTCTTATTTGTCTCTTTGAGACTTCATCGCCGATCATAGTGATGTTAGTTTACTGGTCTAGGTGATGCTTGTTTTTACTCCACACTGGTCTAGGGTCGTTTGTAGATTCTTCGTGTTGTTGAGTCTAGTCCCGTTAGATCGTAGTGTTGGTTTTTATCAGTTTTTTTTGTGTTGCCGATCTGTTTTTTTTTAATATAGACTTGTTATGTAGTTGCACCGGTTTAGAGTTGTCTTTGTTAAGTCTAGTAAAGTTCATGCTATTCTTGTTGGTCTGAATTCTTTAAAGTCATGTGACTTTATAAGTTGTCAGATATGTGTGTATCTGTTTTTTGTGTTATACAATCATACGAGTCCGTGTTATTTTGGATATGTTATATGATTGTTCTTTTCTGTGATGATTACAAAAATTATGACGTGCCTTATGAAATTCTTGAGTGTATTTTTAGTCAATGAGTACATGATTCATATCTTTTCAGACTTGATTCTCAATGTTTATGAGGTCTTGTGACTCTTTGGTTTAATCATTAAGTGTTCTTGTGTGATATGGCTTGTGGCATGAGTATCTTTGTATTCGGACGTGATGCACCGTTTAGTTTCATAACCGACAGTTTGGAGATCTTGGATGGGGCCATGGTGCCTTCGGTTATGCTTGTGTAAATGGGAAATGACATCATCAATACAATCTTTCGTTTGATAAAACTTTGGTGTTCTTGTTTTCTTCACTATACATAGATGACATTTGACCGTTTAAAATCTAAGCCAAGTTTTATGTTATTACAAAGGTTGTTTTCCTTTTGACTATCAAGTTTATTAAATGAAAATGCGTATAGAAATTTAATATGAGACATTATTAAATCTCTTAAATCTTGTGTGGGATTTTCTTTGTTGTTCATGATTTTAGGAACTTGTATGCTCAGCTTATAATTGGTTGTTTATTTGTCTTTGAATTATGTGATTCAATAGTTTGTTATGCATGCAATTAGTGTGTCATGAGTTTGTTGTGGATCATATAATCTGTTAACATGACGTTTTTTTCAACTGTGTACTAAGTTGTGTATTGTATACCTATGATCTTGTTGTATGGTTAGACGAATCATGTGGTTCGAGTGTTTTCTAAACAATTGATGTTCAAGATTGTTCTTGAATGTTTTTGACTGCCTTATGTGGATTTTCTATTAATGAGTTTTGTTTTGGTTGAGTGTGTTTTATTTTGTTGGAAAAATAGGTGAAAATAACACTTTTCATAAATATAGGAAAATGATTTTTTCCTATTTTGGACTAGAAATAAATATAACAAAATGAGCGGGTTTTATATATTTATTTGTGGGTTTGGGTTCTATGTTGGAAGAGCTTCGCAACGAACTAAACCACGTCCAAAACGGAGCTAAGATGAATGAGATATCGATGCTCAAAGTTGGGTGTTTGAAACACTAAATGCTGAAACAAAAGGGAAAGTTGCATCTTGTCTCACATAGGAGGAGAGATGGAACTTAAATGGGTATTTAAGTGGGAACTCTCCATCCTTATTGTTTCATGGAAGCACACACTAAGGGTACTCGCGAAGGGTGCAGAGCACCCTAACTCACACTCGCACACGCGCGCGCGTGGCGGGGGCGACGAGGCGCAATGTGGCGCTTTGATGGCGCACTTTGCACTTCGCCCACTTGAGAGCTGCCTTTTTATTTTTGACCACGTGCGCGTGGTGAATCACAGGGGCTGCAAGGACCAAGTGGTTGTAGTGGCGTGCGGGTTCGAGGCGCGTGACATGGCAGTCCGCGCGCAAGTACACGAAGGCGCGCGGTTGCGCATGGTGCATGGGTCCTGTTGTGGCGTGCGCGGCGCACCAGAGTGAGCCAATACGACGCGACTATGTGGCGTGCTTGTATAGGCTCACAGGACGCGCGCATGGCAGTGAGCCAAACGGACGTGCGCGCGCATGAGCGTGCTGACGTGTGCGCACACCAGTGTGTCTTGCGCGCGTGCGTGTAGAAGCTTCTAGCGTTTAATGACGAAGCAGTTTCAGTTCTGCATTCAAAACTGACGAGTCAAACGGTTTTAACAGCGAATTAAATGACGTATTAAATTACATTGAGACGTTTAATGCAATTTATACCTCTCCTTAATTTCTTTTGACTGTTTCGACTTAGGAGCTGTATAAATACAGCTCCATACCCAGCTGCAAACATCCTAGCAACACAACAACAAATATTACTTTCTCTCTACAGCTTTCTGATCTTTCTCTTGCAGTTTCAAGGTAACCTTCGGGTTGTAGGCCAACTCCGGCAATACGCTGCTTCGGCTGTTGTACCCTGGGAAACAAAACGAGCACTCCTGGGAGACTCGGAATTTGTTTTAAGGGAAGCGTGTGTACACGTGACTCAGCCTTTCTGTTTCTACTCCTTCTTGTATTTTGGTTTATTTCAGTTGTAATTGTAATTGTCATTGTTTTCTTTATTTCTGAATTGTAATCGTATAATAAAATTTGTTTATTTTATTTATTTATGCGAACGGTTCCTACAATCTTAAAACAAATTTTAAAACACCGTTCGTGTAATCAAAACCATTCTGTTTTGTGATTCAAACCAGTTTTGCTTCACTCAGTTTGTGTTTTAAAAACAAGTTTTTTTTTTAGTTTTCATCTTCAAAGGAGCAACTTTGGTTGAAAACTGCTATGGTTACATTCAAATATTGTCCTAAAATTGCTAATAAACTTTCTGTCTTGGTCTTCAAAGTTGGACTTAGAAGCCAGTCAGTAAGCTTTAAATATTAAAATTTTCTGTTTTTGGTATTCAAAGTTGGACTTAGAAGCCCAAACAGTAAATTTGTGGTAAAAATTAAAATTTAGTAGTTTCCTTCTGTTTATTTGTGAAAAACAGATTTTTTGGACTAAAACTTTAAATTTTAATTTTTTCAGAATGTCGAACGAAAATGTAACGCCCTGCTTTTTCATACTTTCCATAATTAGAAAGCTCGCCTTGTAATGCTATTTTTGGAAATCTTGTATTATTGTAGTCGTCTTTTCGTTGTAAGATCCGAGACTTGGATCATAAATAAAATTCGTATTTCTTTAAATTCACCATCTACATATTCATACATGTTCATACGTTCAAATTCATTGTACATCGAATCCTTATTTGTAATTCATACTTATACTTATTCACAATGCATGTCCATGCTTGTCCTTATATTGTTGATACCTAAAAACCCCTAATAATATGCTTATTTATACAACGGTTAATCATCTAATATGTGACATATACTTGTCACTTACAAACATGTTACATACTTGTACATTACACTTTTTACCTAGTTAAATCATGTTTTATTTCATATTTCACCTTGTTACAAGTTAGGGGAAACATTGTTGCATATTATTACACAACTTAATTAACAAAATTACTCATTATAATGTTTTAAAAAATAAAAAAAATAAAGAAATATGACAGCCCCAATTCAGCAAAATTCAGCCCCATATAGTTGGGTTTTGTGGGCTAGTTTCAAGGTGTAACCCCTTTTAAACACTTCCAAAGCCCAACCCATTGAAACCCTAATCCTTCCCCCTATAAATACCACTTATAACCAGCCTCCCTACCACTTTTGCAACACTAAAAACTCTCAAAACATCCTCCAAACCGTAGCTGAAAGCAAAGGTTCGAGCATATTGACACCCCTTCACGAAAATGAGCATAACTCACTCAATTCTTATCCGATTCACTTGATTCTTTTTCCTACTTGCTTGGATAATCATGGGGTTCGATTCCTAGACTTCTCCTTGGAGAAATCAGACCTGGAAATGCCCCGAAATAGTCCATAAACTTTCTGTTTGATTTTTATGTTCTTCAAAACTTGTTTAAACCTATGCAACTTGTGTCTAACACATCTCATGCCTATGTCCTAATGCTTACAACTTATCCCATGGTTGGTTAAGCTTAAAAACAAGGTTGAGACATTTGAAATCAGAGGATTAAACCTCATAAACTTGGTGTTTTGTCTAGGGTTTCAACCCACAAATCATGTCAAACATTGTCTTTGATACATGAGTGATTATGGAACAACTTGGGTTGTCCAAACATACAATCCTCACATGATTTGATGATTTCTATTAGTTAGTTTACTTTACATACATGTAAAGACCTTAGTTCATGACCCTCCTTGGTTGTTTTTACATCAAGTGTAGTGGTGAACATCAAAGGGGTACCTAAATGGAAGCCTTGTCTTCCTACCCCATCCATGACACCCATGACTCAACTTGAGGTACCTAAATGAAGATGTAATCTTCTACCTCTTACTTGAATACTTGAACATTTGGACTTAATAATATGTGTATAATATACGACCTACATACTATCTATGTACACTCGAATCTTTGATGTTGAACTCATATTCATTTGTCAAAGTAGTAGGTTATCATCTAAGGACCTAAACCTTGTTATGATTCTTATGGGTGTTCAACTCATAAAATCATTATAACCCATGAGGTTACCAAGTGTCATACAAGTGTTATGTGTGAAGATGAATATTTTGATATAATATTTTCATGTCACTTTCATTCCAAATCTCGACTCTAAACATGCTTGAACTTAAACCCTTACGCATTCAACCTTCCAACCTCGGCAACTTTGTCACATTGGATAATCGGAAAACATATGCAAACTTTGTGAGTGTACTCGTATTCCCCTTTTACTTTTATCACTTTTGGGGTGTAACATGTTTTATCTATCAACAAACTTACACATGAATATTTTGCTTAAACACATGAACATTCCTATAACATGCTTGTATACGTGATGGCTTGATACTTTAAACTTGGGTGATTCTTATGTGTTGAACTTATCATTAACTTCGTACGAGCCAAACCGTGACATATGTAGCGCTATAGGATTAACGACCCGCCCTTTATCATCGGTTATGTCATGAGCATATTGCGTTTTCTTGGTTTGATATGTTAGACACATGCCATGTTTAAATGTTTATCTTGAATCACATGCTTGCTATGAGGAATTGTTCAAACTTATCTTTTGCTATGTACGTATCAAACTTGTATACTCGCCTTTGCTTTTGCATTGAACTTTATTTTAAACATGTTACAGGTTGAGGACGATGATGCTATGAAATGAAGTAGCGTTGATGCCTAGATACACATATAGACGTTTAGGTTTAATCGTTGTATCAATGTTGATTATGTTGTATTGTATTTCCTTTGAACTTGATGTTATTTGATTTCTTTGTAATGTTGACAAAAGAATTATGAAATGAAATCGGTTTATTAAATATTGTCACAAATAGCGTTATGATGACTCTAGCAATCTTCACACTTCGTCTCATCCCGATGTTTCCGCCATTGGTTGGGGTGTGACAGAAAATGTCAACGTTAACAACACGAATGTTGTGACGGGAACCCCCCTGAACGCCACCACTGTGGAAGCGTCCACAGTGGCTAATCATGCTGAACGACCCGAGAAGTTCTCGGGTCTACACTTCAAAAGGTGGCAGCAGAAGATGTTCTTCTACCTGACCACCATGAACCTTGCGAGGTTCTTGACGAAAACTGTTCCCCAACCTGTGGAAGGGGAGACCGAAACACAAAGAAAGTGTGCGGTAGATGCGTGGAAGCATTCGATTTCATATGTCGTGGCTATGTGTTAAACGGCCTGTCGGATGCATTGTATAATGTGTACTACAATGTCAAGACTTCCAAAGACCTTTGGGATGCCTTGGACAAGAAGTACAAAACGGAGGATGTTGGCACAAAGAAATTTGTGGTAGCCCGTTTCTTGGAATTCAAAATGGTTGATTCTAAAACAGTTATGAATCAAGTCCAAGAATTGCAAATTATACTACATGACATCTTTGCGGAAGGCATGACACTTAGCGAGACATTTCAAGTGGCAGCGATGATTGAGAAGTTACCTCCTGGTTGGGTGGATTTTAAGAATTATCTTAAACACAAACGAAAGGAGATGACTATCGAGGATCTTATTGTTCGTCTTCGGATTGAAGGGGACAATAGAATTGCCCTAAAAGGCAGCCATGCGCAAACTTCTGCTAGCGCAAATTTGGTTTAGCATGGGCAATCCTCTAAGGACAATAAGGGTAAGGGGAAAAAGGACAAAGAGAAAGCAAAGGCTAGCAAACTTGGACCGAAGAAAGGGGTTGTGAAAAAGAAACCTCAAACGTTCCAAGGGCTAACCAATGCAAGAAACCAAAGCGTGAGCGCGCGCACGTGGTGGATGAAGACGGAATGCCTTTGGTGGCAATGATTTCCGACAAAATCGCAATGTTGGGTTGATACGGGAGCGACCCGTTATGTGTGCCCAGATAGGAGCCTCTTAACCACCTTCAAGGAGCTTGCGGGAGATGAGAAGCTGTACATGGGAAATGCAGTTACCGCGGACATCAAGAGTGAAGGAACAGTGATTTTGAAGTGGACTTCAGGGAAGGAGCTCACTTTAAGCAACATGTTATATGTCCCAGACTTGCGTAAGAGCCTAGTCTCAGGATGGTTGCTTAATAAGTTTGGATTTCGTTTAGTTTTTGAGAGCGATCAATTTGTACTTACTAAACGAGGAATGTATGTTTGTAAGGGCTATGCGCAAAATGGTATGTTCAAATTGAATGTCATGGCAGTAAAAAAGAACATGAATAAAATTGCTACTACTTCTACTTACATGCTTGAGTTTTCTGATTCGAATAAATGGCATCGTAGATTAGTTCACATAAATTTTAATTCAATACGCCGTTTAATCAATTTAAATTGTATACCAACATGTGACAACCCGTAGTTCGAACCTACTTTCGTGTAACGTTACGTGCTTATGTGAACTTTACTAATTGAATGAATGCGTGATTATGTGATATGTGATTGTGTATATTTTTACATGAACCGAATATTTATCTAACTACACAACCCACTTGGCCCATGTATGTTTGGCCGACTCGAGACCAAGAGGCAACCCAAAGATGGGGTCGGCCCATCCCCCCTAATCGCATAACACATGAGGTGTTGTAAACATCTCACATTTTTTTTACAAAACATACACAAGTTCACAAACCCTAGAACTCCTTCTCTCTCTCTTGAAACCGGCGACAACTCCCTTGTTCACCCAAGACCTTTCTTGTTCATCCTCTAATCCGGTTAGTGTCTTATTATCGGCTTGTATTATGTGTGATATTGTTATTAATCAGATTACATGACCGGTTAGGGTTTATGCTAGTAACTCGGTTCATATGTTGTATGATATGTGTATGCATGATAACCGGATTGAAGTTTGCTATCCTTGTTATTGTTCTTGTTGTAAATCGGATTGACTGCATGATGGACCGAATCATATGAGCTGTAGTTATTGTTTATGCTTTGGTTATGATTAGAGTTCTTATGAATCAGTTGATAAAAGCCCTGTTTGATCGATGATATGCTAATCGGATGGTTGGAAATTTGTTAATTGATATGCATGCAATTAGTGTGTCATGAGTTTGTTGTGGATCATATAATCTGTTAACATGACGTTTTTTTCAACTGTGTACTAAGTTGTGTATTGTATACCTATGATCTTGTTGTATGGTTAGACGAATCATGTGGTTCGAGTGTTTTCTAAACAATTGATGTTCAAGATTGTTCTTGAATGTTTTTGACTGCCTTATGTGGATTCTCTATTAATGAGTTTTGTTTTGGTTGAGTGTGTTTTATTTTGTTGGAAAAATAGGTGAAAATAACACTTTTCAAAAATATAGGAAAATGATTTTTCCTACTTTGGACTAGAAATAAATATAACAAAATGAGCGGGTTTTATATATTTATTTGTGGGTTTGGGTTCTATGTTGGAAGAGCTTCGCAACGAACTAAACCACGTCCAAAACGGAGCTAAGATGAATGAGATATCAATGCTCAAAGTTGGGTGTTTGAAACACTAAATGCTGAAACAAAAGGGAAAGTTGCATCTTGTCTCACATAGGAGGAGAGATGGAACTTAAATGGGTATTTAAGTGGGAACTCTCCATCCTTATTGTTTCATGGAAGCACACACTAAGGGTACTCGCGAAGGGTGCAGAGCACCCTAACTCACACTCGCACACGCGCGCGCGTGGCGGGGGCGACGAGGCGCAATGTGGCGCTTTGATGGCGCACTTTGCACTTCGCCCACTTGAGAGCTGCCTTTTTATTTTTGACCACGTGCGCGTGGTGAATCACAGGGGCTGCAAGGACCAAGTGGTTGTAGTGGCGTGCGGGTTCGAGGCGCGTGACATGGCAGTCCGCGCGCAAGTACACGAAGGCGCGCGGTTGCGCATGGTGCATGGGTCCTGTTGTGGCGTGCGCAGCGCACCAGAGTGAGCCAATACGACGCGACTATGTGGCGTGCTTGTATAGGCTCACAGGACGCGCGCATGGCAGTGAGCCAAACGGACGTGCGCGCGCATGAGCGTGCTGACGTGTGCGCACACCAGTGTGTCTTGCGCGCGCGCGTGCAGAAGCTTCTAGCGTTTAATGACGAAGCAGTTTCAGTTCTGCATTCGAAACTGACGAGTCAAACGGTTTTAACAGCGAATTAAATGACGTATTAAATTACATTGAGACGTTTAATGCAATTTATACCTCTCCTTAATTTCTTTTGACTGTTTCGACTTAGGAGCTGTATAAATACAGCTCCATACCCAGCTGCAAACATCCTAGCAACACAACAACAAATATTACTTTCTCTCTACAGCTTTCTGATCTTTCTCTTGCAGTTTCAAGGTAACCTTCGGGTTGTAGGCCAACTCCGGCAATACGCTGCTTCGGCTGTTGTACCCTGGGAAACAAAACGAGCACTCCTGGGAGACTCGGAATTTGTTTTAAGGGAAGCGTGTGTACACGTGACTCAGCCTTTCTGTTTCTACTCCTTCTTGTATTTTGGTTTATTTCAGTTGTAATTGTAATTGTCATTGTTTTCTTTATTTCTGAATTGTAATCGTATAATAAAATTTGTTTATTTTATTTATTTATGCGAACGGTTCCTACAATCTTAAAACAAATTTTAAAACACCGTTCGTGTAATCAAAACCATTCTGTTTTGTGATTCAAACCAGTTTTGCTTCACTCAGTTTGTGTTTTCAAAACAAGTTTTTTTTTTAGTTTTCATCTTCAAAGGAGCAACTTTGGTTGAAAACTGCTATGGTTACATTCAAATATTGTCCTAAAATTGCTAATAAACTTTCTGTCTTGGTCTTCAAAGTTGGACTTAGAAGCCAGTCAGTAAGCTTTAAATATTAAAATTTTCTGTTTTTGGTATTCAAAGTTGGACTTAGAAGCCCAAACAGTAAATTTGTGGTAAAAATTAAAATTTAGTAGTTTCCTTCTGTTTATTTGTGAAAAACAGATTTTTTGGACTAAAACTTTAAATTTTAATTTTTTCAGAATGTCGAACGAAAATGTAACGCCCTGCTTTTTCATACTTTCCATAATTAGAAAGCTCGCCTTGTAATGCTATTTTTGGAAATCTTGTATTATTGTAGTCGTCTTTTCGTTGTAAGATCCGAGACTTGGATCATAAATAAAATTCGTATTTCTTTAAATTCACCATCTACATATTCATACATGTTCATACGTTCAAATTCATTGTACATCGAATCCTTATTTGTAATTCATACTTATACTTATTCACAATGCATGTCCATGCTTGTCCTTATATTGTTGATACCTAAAAACCCCTAATAATATGCTTATTTATACAACGGTTAATCATCTAATATGTGACATATACTTGTCACTTACAAACATGTTACATACTTGTACATTACACTTTTTACCTAGTTAAATCATGTTTTATTTCATATTTCACCTTGTTACAAGTTAGGGGAAACATTGTTGCATATTATTACACAACTTAATTAACAAAATTACTCATTATAATGTTTTAAAAAATAAAAAAAATAAAGAAATATGACAGCCCCAATTCAGCAAAATTCAGCCCCATATAGTTGGGTTTTGTGGGCTAGTTTCAAGGTGTAACCCCTTTTAAACACTTCCAAAGCCCAACCCATTGAAACCCTAATCCTTCCCCCTATAAATACCACTTATAACCAGCCTCCCTACCACTTTTGCAACACTAAAAACTCTCAAAACATCCTCCAAACCGTAGCTGAAAGCAAATGTTCGAGCAGATTGACACCCCTTCACGAAAATGAGCATAACTCACTCAATTCTTATCCGATTCACTTGATTCTTTTCCTACTTGCTTGGATAATCATGGGGTTCGATTCCTAGACTTCTCCTTGGAGAAATCAGACCTGGAAATGCCCCGAAATAGTCCATAAACTTTCTGTTTGATTTTTATGTTCTTCAAAACTTGTTTAAACCTATGCAACTTGTGTCTAACACATCTCATGCCTATGTCCTAATGCTTACAACTTATCCCATGGTTGGTTAAGCTTAAAAACAAGGTTGAGACATTTGAAATCAGAGGATTAAACCTCATAAACTTGGTGTTTTGTCTAGGGTTTCAACCCACAAATCATGTCAAACATAGTCTTTGATACATGAGTGATTATGGAACAACTTGGGTTGTCCAAACATACAATCCTCACATGATTTGATGATTTCTATTAGTTAGTTTACTTTACATACATGTAAAGACCTTAGTTCATGACCCTCCTTGGATGTTTTTACATCAAGTGTAGTGGTGAACATCAAAGGGGTACCTAAATGGAAGCCTTGTCTTCCTACCCCATCCATGACACCCATGACTCAACTTGAGGTACCTAAATGAAGATGTAATCTTCTACCTCTTACTTGAATACTTGAACATTTGGACTTAATAATATGTGTATAATATACGACCTACATACTATCTATGTACACTCGAATCTTTGATGTTGAACTCATATTCATTTGTCAAAGTAGTAGGTTATCATCTAAGGACTTAAACCTTGTTATGATTCTTATGGGTGTTCAACTCATAAAATCATTATAACCCATGAGGTTACCAAGTGTCATACAAGTGTTATGTGTGAAGATGAATATTTTGATATAATATTTTCATGTCACTTTCATTCCAAATCTCGACTCTAAACATGCTTGAACTTAAACCCTTACGCATTCAACCTTCCAACCTCGGCAACTTTGTCACATTGGATAATCGGAAAACATATGCAAACTTTGTGAGTGTACTCGTATTCCCCTTTTACTTTTATCACTTTTGGGGTGTAACATGTTTTATCTATCAACAAACTTACACATGAACATTTTGCTTAAACACATGAACATTCCTATAACATGCTTGTATACGTGATGGCTTGATACTTTAAACTTGGGTGATTCTTATGTGTTGAACTTATCATTAACTTCGTACGAGCCAAACCGTGACATATGTAGCACTATAGGATTAACGACCCACCCTTTATCATCGGTTATGTCATGAGCATATTGCGTTTTCTTGGTTTGATATGTTAGACACATGCCATGTTTAAATGTTTATCTTGAATCACATGCTTGCTATGAGGAATTGTTCAAACTTATCTTTTGCTATGTACGTATCAAACTTGTATACTCGCCTTTGCTTTTGCATTGAACTTTATTTTAAACATGTTACAGGTTGAGGACGATGATGCTATGAAATGAAGTAGCGTTGATGCCTAGATACACATATAGACGTTTAGGTTTAATCGTTGTATCAATGTTGATTATGTTGTATTGTATTTCCTTTGAACTTGATGTTATTTGATTTCTTTGTAATGTTGACAAAAGAATTATGAAATGAAATCGGTTTATTAAATATTGTCACAAATAGCGTTATGATGACTCTAGCAATCTTCACACTTCGTCTCATCCCGATGTTTCCGCCATTGGTTGGGGTGTGACAGAAAATGTCAACATTAACAACACGAATGTTGTGACGGGAACCCCCCTGAACGCCACCACTGTGGAAGCGTCCACAGTGACTAATCACGCTGAACGACCCGAGAAGTTCTCGGGTCTACACTTCAAAAGGTGGCAGCAGAAGATGTTCTTCTACCTGACCACCATGAACCTTGCGAGGTTCTTGACGGAAACTGTTCCCCAACCTGTGGAAGGGGAGACCGAAACACAAAGAAAGTGCGCGGTAGATGCGTGGAAGCATTCGATTTCATATGTCGTGGCTATGTGTTAAACAGCCTGTCGGATGCATTGTATAATGTGTACTACAATGTCAAGACTTCCAAAGACCTTTGGGATGCCTTGGACAAGAAGTACAAAACGGAGGATGTTGGCACAAAGAAATTTGTGGTAGCCCGTTTCTTGGAATTCAAAATGGTTGATTCTAAAACAGTTATGAATCAAGTCCAAGAATTGCAAATTATACTACATGACATCTTTGCGGAAGGCATGCCACTTAGCGAGACATTTCAAGTGGCAACGATGATTGAGAAGTTACCTCCTGGTTGGGTGGATTTTAAGAATTATCTTAAACACAAACGAAAGGAGATGACTATCGAGGATCTTATTGTTCGTCTTCGGATTGAAGGGACAATAGAATTGCCCTAAAAGGCAGCCATGCGCAAACTTCTGCTAGCGCAAATTTGGTTTAGCATGGGCAATCCTCTAAGGACAATAAGGGTAAGGGGAAAAAGGACAAAGAGAAAACAAAGGCTAGCAAACTTGGACCGAAGAAAGGGGTTGTGAAAAAGAAACCTCAAACGTTCCAAGGGCTAACCAATGCAAGAAACCAAAGCGTGAGCGCGCGCACGTGGTGGATGAAGACGGAATGCCTTTGGTGGCAATGATTTCCGACAAAATCGCAATGTTGGATGAGGTCAATGCTGTGACCAACACTCCAAAAGGATGGTGGGTTGATACGGGAGCGACCCGTTATGTGTGCCCAGATATGAGCCTCTTAACCACCTTCAAGGAGCTTGCGGGAGATGAGAAGCTGTACATGGGAAATGCAGTTACCGCGGACATCAAGAGTGAAGGAACAGTGATTTTGAAGTGGACTTCAGGGAAGGAGCTCACTTTAAGCAACATGTTATATGTCCCAGACTTGCGTAAGAGCCTAGTCTCAGGATGGTTGCTTAATAAGTTTGGATTTCGTTTAGTTTTTGAGAGCGATCAATTTGTACTTACTAAACGAGGAATGTATGTTGGTAAGGGCTATGCGCAAAATGGTATGTTCAAATTGAATGTCATGGCAGTAAAAAAGAACATGAATAAAATTGCTACTACTTCTACTTACATGCTTGAGTTTTCCGATTCGAATAAATGGCATCGTAGATTAGTTCACATAAATTTTAATTCAATAAGCCGTTTAATCAATTTAAATTGTATACCAACATGTGACAACCCGTAGTTCGAACCTACTTTCGTGTAACGTTACGTGCTTATGTGAACTTTACTAATTGAATGAATGCGTGATTATGTGATATGTGATTGTGTATATTTTCACATGAACCGAATATTTATCTAACTACACAACCCACTTGGCCCATGTATGTTTGGCCAACTCGAGACCAAGAGGCAACCCAAAGATGGGTTCGGCCCATCCCCCCTAATCGCATAACACATGAGGTGTTGTAAACATCTCACATTTTTTTTTTACAAAACATACACAAGTTCACAAACCCTAGAACTCCTTCCCTCTCTCTTGAAACCGGCGACAACTCCCTTGTTCACCCGAGACCTTTCTTGTTCATCCTCTAATCCGGTTAGTGTCTTATTATCGGCTTGTATTATGTGTGATATTGTTATTAATCGGATTACATGACCGGTTAGGGTTTATGCTAGTAACTCGGTTCATATGTTGTATGATATGTTGTATGATATGTGTATGCATGATAACCGGATTGAAGTTTGCTATCCTTGTTATTGTTCTTGTTGTAAATCGGATTGACTGCATGATGGACCGAATCATATGAGCTGTACTTATTGTTTATGCTTTGGTTATGATTAGAGTTCTTATGAATCAGTTGATAAAAGCCCTGTTTGATCGATGATATGCTAATCGGATGGTTGGAAATTTGTTAATTGATATGAATGTGTTAGAATTCTGAATTGAATGTTGATTTGATCTGATTGTGAAACTGCCAAATCTGTTTGCTGATATTACGGAACTGATTGAGCTGATAATAAGGAAACTGTTACAATCTGCTTAGTCTCGACTAGGGTTGCGAGTCGAGAACCCTTAGTCCTGACTCGAGACCACAACACTCGCACACAAACAGCACAACTCGAGACCAGCGTTTGCGAGTCCCGTTGCGACTCGAGACCGTGTAGTCTCGACTTGACCTTGACCACTCGAGATCTCCTTGTTGCGACTCGAGACCTCGAAACCAGTACAACTCGAGACCGTGAACACTTGCACATTATTATTGGATTTGCACTGTCACGAGCCCAACCGATTGGGCCGGATACTTAGACTTATTTACGTGTCTGCTATTGGACTGCTATGACATACTTGTACATGCCATGATTATACTTGTAGAACATACGTGCTATACTTGAATGCGAACCTGACTTGTATAATAACCATGCTAGGACGTGGTTGATCACTATATAGCTTAACCGAACTTTGTGTATCTGCCGAGCAAACCCAAGGTGAGTTCACACAGCCAAGGCATGGGTTCCCGGGTGGGAATGGGATTAGATGACTTATTGTATATACTCGAATGATAGAACCTAACGACAAGATACGACTAGACTAGTAACACTTATTGAACTAATCTTCGCACACCTGCCAAGGGTTGGCCGCGATATTATGACTGACTTCGCATACCTGCCTTAGGAAGGCCGCGAACTAAATTTACTAATCTTCGCACACCTGCCTGGGGGGTCGCGATACGAATAAACCTAGTCTAGAACACTTGGGAGGAACATCCCCTAATCTTCGCACACCTGCCTGGGAGGCCGCGATGGAAACTGATACGATATATGACATAACGAACGAACATACTACTACTCACACTATACTATTACTGAACTGTTAACTATGAACTCGCTCAACTAGTTGTTGACTCTCTGCTGCATGCCTTGCAGGACCTTAGGTACTTATGGAGCTTGCACAAGGAGGAGCAGGTCGTTGTGGGCATGGAACGTGAATGTTTATTAAACACTTATGACATTTCATACATTATTACTTACGTTGGGTTCTACTTACATGCTTCCGCTACTTGAACAAAGTTTGGTTTGAACATCAATCGTATTGAACTGGGTTTTATGAATTGCTTTAACTACTATACACTATGTTTGATATGATTGATGGCTTGATCCTGGTCAGTCATGCTCCCAAGCGGTGGTACTCCGCAGGTGGAATTTGGGGGTGTGACAGATTGGTATCAGAGCCATTGGTTATAGAGAACTTGGTTTTAATATGGGAAAAGCATTTTTATTAAAACTAGACTATAACCAGAACAGTGCTCTTAACGATCCACAACGACGCTTCGCTCCACGTGCAAGACTCGACATCCTAGGTAATAAGGTTTATGTTTATTACCTGCTTGCTAGAACTGCATAGAACTTTGCTCGTAGTATGCTTAGATTACATTTCCTACTATACGTCACTACATGAGAACACCTATGTGCTTACACTCTTCTGTCATCGCTCTATTCGCGAACCTCTCTAACTCATGTTGCATTTGCTATGAAGATCATGTCTGGACGTGTGAACATGACTCAAGCCCAGTTGACGGCTTTCGTTAATGAACAAATTGCTGCGGCACTTGCAGCTGCTCAAGCAGGTCAGCACGCTCAGCAGCCTGTCTGCACTTTCAAGAACTTCATGGACTGTCGTCCAAGTACTTTCAGTGGCACCGAGGGGGCAGTGGGACTCCTCCATTGGTTTGAGAAGCTAGAGTCAGTGTTTGAAATGTGCGAATGCCCTGAGGCTCGCAGGGTCAAGTATGCCACTGGCACGTTGGAAGGGATTGCGCTCACCTGGTGGAACGCGCAAGTACAGATCCTAGGGTTGGCAGCTGCTAACGCCACACCTTGGGAGGATTTCAAGGAATTGATTAAACGTGAGTATTGCACACGAGACGACATTCACAAGTTGGAGAATGAGCTATACCACTTGAAGATGACGGGGTCAGAGATTGAGGCTTACACGAAACGGTCAAACGAACTGGCCATCTTATGTCCAACGATGGTGGACCCTCCAGTTAAGCGCATTGAGTTGTACCTCAAGGGGCTTGCGCCAGAGATTCAGAGCCACGTGACGTCGGATAACCTCAACAATATCCAAGACATTCAGCGTCTTGCTCACCGACTCACCGATCAGGCAGTGGATCAGAACAAGCTGCCAAAACGCATCAGTGCTACCACTACTACTACTACTACTACTTCTGCCACACCCAGCGAGAACAAAAGAAAGTGGGATGGGGATTCCAGCAAGGGATCAGTTTCTGTTCAGTCTCTAGCGCAGCAACGTCGCACCAACGACTACCAGAGTCCGAATCAGCAGTCGTCAGGCAGTCAGGGACAGAGTGGATATCGGGGAATCCACCCGTGGTGTAATAGGTGCAACAAACACCACAGTGGTAGATGTCGCAGGGAACGTTGTCAAAGATGCCTCAAGCCGGGTCATGAGGCAAAGGATTGTAGAAGCTCACGACCAGCAAATCAGAACCAGCAACTCCCACCGCCAGCTCCACAGAACCAGCAGCAGCAGCCACAGTGTGGAAACCGGGGATGTTTCTAGTGTGGGGCTGAAGGCCACTACAAACGTGATTGCCCTCAATTGAACCAGAACCAGAATCGCAACAACAACAATAATCAGGGCAACGGGAACAACAACAACAACAACAACGGGGGAATCAACAACAACAATGGCAACGAAGCTCGGGGTCGTGCTTTTGTGCTAGGTCGGGGTGACGCAGTGAATGATCCCAATGTGGTTATGGGTAAGTTTCTTCTCGACGATATTTACGTTACTGTCTTATTTGATTCGGGTGCTGATACAAGTTATATGTCTTTGAAAATGAGTAAATTGTTAAAACGAACACCAACACCCCTAAACACCAAACATGTCGTAGAGTTAGCGAATGGTAGAAGTGTAGAAGCCGCACATGTAGTCAAGGGTTGTAGCATCGTTTTAGCTGGTCAGACCTTCTCGATTGATCTTATACCCATAGTTTTGGGTAGCTTCGACGTTGTCATCGGTATGGATTGGTTATCCCAGCATCACGCGGAGATTTTATGCAAGGAAAAGATCATTCGTATTCCTCGTTCTGGTCAGGAACCTCTTGAAGTTCAAGGCGATAAGAGTGGTGCTGTGGTTGGCATCATCTCTTTCCTAAAGGCTCAGAAATGTTTGCGGAAGGGTTACACCGCTATTTTGGCACTCGTTACTGACACATCAGCGAAAGAAAAGAAGTTGGAGGATATTCCAGTAGTACGCGATTTTCCTCAGGTGTTCCCTGAAGATTTACCTGGTCTACCGCCTCATCGCCAAGTCGAATTTCAGATCGAGCTCACTCCAGGAGCAGCACCCATAGCTCGAGCACCGTATCGTTTAGCTCCAACTGAACTGGAAGAGCTGTCGAAGCAGTTACAAGAGCTCTTGGAAAAGGGCTTTATTCGTCCAAGCTCATCGCCTTGGGGAGCTCCAGTACTTTTCGTGAAAAAGAAGGATGGCACTTTCAGGATGTGCATCGACTACCGTGAACTGAACAAGGTGACGGTGAAGAACCGTTATCCTCTTCCGCGTATAGAAGACTTATTCGACCAGTTGCAGGGGTCGAGTTACTATTCCAAGATAGACTTGAGGTCAGGGTATCATCAGCTGAGAGTCCGGGATGAGGACGTCTCCAAAACCGCATTCCGAACTCGCTACGGTCACTACGAGTTTCTTGTCATGCCATTTGGGTTAACGAATGCGCCTGCTGTATTTATGGATCTGATGAACAGGGTGTGCAAGCCGTACTTAGACAAATTTGTGATAGTGTTTATTGACGACATCCTGATCTACTATAAGAGTCAGGAGGAGCACGAGCAGCATCTACGATTGATTTTGGAACTTCTTCGAAAGGAGCAATTGTACGCCAAGATTTCTAAATGCGACTTCTGGCTTCGTGAAGTCCACTTCTTAGGCCATGTGGTGAACAGGGATGGGATTCATGTCGATCCATCCAAGGTAGATTCGATCAGGAACTGGCCTGCACCGCGTACACCAACGGAAATACGCCAATTCTTGGGCTTGGCGGGTTACTACAGACGGTTTATCAAAGACTTCTCCAAGATCGCACAGCCGCTTACACTACTGACACAGAAGGGTGTCACCTACCGTTGGGGAGGTCCCCAGGAAACCGCTTTCCAGTACTTAAAGGATAGGCTTTGCAGCGCACCTATTCTCTCATTGCCAGAAGGCACGGATGATTTCGTGGTCTATTGTGATGCATCGATACAGGGACTTGGGTGTGTATTGATGCAACGGGATAAAGTTATTGCCTACGCTTCGCGACAACTTAAGATTCATGAACGGAACTACACGACGCACGATTTAGAGCTGGGAGCTGTTGTTTTCGTGCTTAAGATATGGCGACACTACCTGTACGGTACCAGGTGCACAATTTACACCGATCACAGGAGTCTCGAGCATATTCTTAGGCAAAAGGATTTGAACATGCGTCAACGAAGATGGGTTGAACTTCTGAACGATTACGAATGCGCCATCAAGTACCATCCAGGCAAGGCCAATGTTGTGGCTGATGCCCTCAGTCGGAAAGATACTACACCTAGGCGTGTACGAGCTTTGCAACTCACCATTCAGTCCAGTCTTCCTGCACAGCTACGAACTGCTCAGATAGAAGCTTTAAAACCCGAAAACGTCAAGGCTGAAGCCTTACGCGGCTCAAGGCAACGAATGGAACAAAAGGAAGACGGCGCCTACTATGTAACATGGCGTATTTGGGTCCCACTTTATGGCGGTTTACGAGAGCTTGTGATGGACGAAGCACACAGGTCTCGCTACTCGATACATCCAGGGTCGGATAAGATGTACCACGATCTCAGAACTACATACTGGTGGCCTAGTATGAAGGCCCACATAGCAACTTACGTTGGCAAGTGTTTGACATGTGCAAAAGTCAAAGTGGAGTATCAGAAACCAGCGGGTCTACTTCAGCAGCCTAAGATACCGCAATGGAAATGGGAAGAAATTTCCATGGATTTCGTTACAGGCCTACCCAGATCCCAGCTTGGGAATGACACTATATGGGTGATTGTGGATCGACTCACCAAGTCTGCACACTTCCTGGCTATAAAGGAAACGGATAAGTTCTCCACTCTCGCAGACGTTTATCTTAAAGAAGTTGTTTCGAGGCACGGGGTGCCCACCTCCATCATTTCGGATCGGGATGCACGATTCACGTCAGAGCTATGGCAAGCGATGCACAAATCTTTTGGCTCACGTTTAGACATGAGCACAGCATATCATCCTCAGACGGATGGGCAGTCTGAGCGAACGATCCAAACTCTCGAAGACATGCTTCGGGCATGTGTTATCGATTTCGGTAACGGCTGGGAAAAGCATCTCCCTTTGGTGGAGTTCTCATATAATAACAGCTATCACACCAGCATACAAGCCGCTCCATTCGAGGCATTGTACGGGCGTAAATGCCGGGCACCTCTCTGTTGGGCAGAGGTGGGGGATAGTCAGATTACGGGTCCGGAGATTGTAGTGGACGCCACAGAAAAGATTGCACAAATACGACAACGCATGGCGGCAGCACGCGACCGTCAGAAAAGCTACGCGGATAAGCGTAGGAAGCCATTGGAATTTCAGGTCGGGGACCGGGTTTTACTTAAAGTCTCACCCTGGAAGGGTGTGGTTCGTTTTGGCAAACGAGGCAAGCTCAATCCACGGTATGTCAGACCATTTGAGATTATAGAGAAAATAGGCAAAGTAGCCTACAGACTGAACCTACCAGCTGAACTCGGGGCAGTTCACAACGTTTTCCACGTGTCGAATCTGAAGAAGTGCTTGTCAGATGAGACTCTCATAATCCCCTTTAAGGAACTCACTATCGACGAACAGTTGCACTTCGTCGAGGAACCAGTTGAAATCACGGACCGGGATGTTAAGGTCCTCAATCACAAGAGAATCCCTCTTGTTCGAGTTCGTTGGAACTCCCGACGTGGCCCAGAGTACACCTGGGAACGCGAAGACCAGATGACAGAAAAGTATCCCCAGTTATTCAGAACCAATGCAACCACTACTGAGGCTGAAGCTACTACTGCAGATCAACGGGGGGAGGATGTGACACCCCAGGAAAACCAGTGAACGATACAACTTACCTAGCTTCCTCAGTGAGTGCGTACCAAATTTCGGGACGAAATTTCTTTTAAGTTGGGGATAATGTGACAACCCGTAGTTCGAACCTACTTTCGTGTAACGTTACGTGCTTATGTGAACTTTACTAATTGAATGAATGCGTGATTATGTGATATGTGATTGTGTATATTTTTACATGAACCGACTATTTATCTAACTACACAACCCACTTGGCCCATGTATGTTTGGCCGACTCGAGACCAAGAGGCAACCCAAAGATGGGTTCGGCCCATCCCCCCTAATCGCATAACACATGAGGTGTTGTAAACATCTCACATTTTTTTTTACAAAACATACACAAGTTCACAAACCCTAGAACTCCTTCTCTCTCTCTCTTGAAACCGGTGACAACTCCCTTGTTCACCCGAGACCTTTCTTGTTCATCCTCTAATCCGGTTAGTGTCTTATTATCGACTTGTATTATGTGTGATATTGTTATTAATCGGATTACATGACCGGTTAGGGTTTATGCTAGTAACTCGGTTCATATGTTGTATGATATGTTGTATGATATGTGTATGCATGATAACCGGATTGAAGTTTGCTATCCTGTTATTGTTCTTGTTGTAAATCGGATTGACTGCATGATGGACCGAATCATATGAGCTGTAGTTATTGTTTATGCTTTGGTTATGATTAGAGTTCTTATGAATCAGTTGATAAAAGCCCTGTTTGATCGATGATATGCTAATCGGATGGTTGGAAATTTGTTAATTGATATGAATGTGTTAGAATTCTGAATTGAATGTTGATTTGATCTGATTGTGAAACTGCCAAATCTGTTTGCTGATATTACGGAACTGATTGAGCTGATAATAAGGAAACTGTTACAATCTGCTTAGTCTCGACCAGGGTTGCGAGTCGAGAACCCTTAGTCCCGACTCGAGACCACAACACTCGCACACAAACAACACAACTCGAGACCAGCGTTTGCGAGTCCCGTTGCGACTCGAGACCGTGTAGTCTCGACTTGACCTTGACCACTCGAGATCTCCTTGTTGCGACTCGAGACCTCGAAACCAGTACAACTCGAGACCGTGAACACTTGCACATTATTATTGGATTTGCACTGTCACGAGCCCAACCGATTGGGCCGGATACTTAGACTTATTTACGTGTCTGCTATTGGACTGCTATGACATACTTGTACATGCCATGATTATACTTGTAGAACATACGTGCTATACTTGAATGCGAACCTGACTTGTATAATAACCATGCTAGGACGTGGTTGATCACTATATAGCTTAACCGAACTTTGTGTATCTGCCGAGCAAACCCAAGGTGAGTTCACACAGCCAAGGCATGGGTTCCCGGGTGGGAATGGGATTAGATGACTTATTGTATATACTCGAATGATAGAACCTAACGACAAGATACGACTAGACTAGTAACACTTATTGAACTAATCTTCGCACACCTGCCAAGGGTTGGCCGCGATATTATGACTGACTTCGCATACCTGCCTTAGGAAGGCCGCGAACTAAATTTACTAATCTTCGCACACCTGCCTGGGGGGCTGCGATACGAATAAACCTAGTCTAGAACACTTGGGAGGAACATACCCTAATCTTCGCACACCTGCCTGGGAGGCCGCGATGGAAACTGATACGATATATGACATAACGAACGAACATACTACTACTCACACTATACTATTACTGAACTGTTAACTGTGAACTCGCTCAACTAGTTGTTGACTCTCTGCTGCATGCCTTGCAGGACCTTAGGTACTTATGGAGCTTGCACAAGGAGGAGCAGGTCGTTGTGGGCATGGAACGTGAATGTTTATTAAACACTTATGACATTTCATACATTATTACTTACGTTGGGTTTTACTTACATGCTTCCGCTACTTGAACAAAGTTTGGTTTGAACATCAATCGTATTGAACTGGGTTTTATGAATTGCTTTAACTACTATACACTATGTTTGATATGATTGATGGCTTGATCCTGGTCAGTCATGCTCCCAAGCGGTGGTACTCCGCAGGTGGAATTTGGGGGTGTGACACAACATTCCATATTGATTCACATTATAAATGTGAAACTTGCGTAGAATCTAAACTTACAAGATCATCATCGAAATCCGTTGAACGAATAACCGAACCCCTTGATTTAATTCACACCGATATTTGTGATTTAAAAGCGGTACCCACAAGAGGTGGAAATAAGTACTTCATCATGTTTATTGATGATAGTACTAAATATTGCTATGTATACTTACTAAAAAGTAAAGATGAAGTAATAAGTAAATTTATCTTGTATAAAAATGAAGTTGAGAATCAACTTCAAAAGAAGATAAAAGCTTTGCGAAGCGACCGAGGAGGCGAATATGTTGCACCTTTTGCCGATTTATGCGCAAAAAGTGGCATTGTACATGAGTGTACACCTCCTTATTCTCCACAATCAAATGGCGTGGCGGAACGAAAGAACCGTACATTGAAAGAAATGATGAACGCCATGTTGATAAGTTCTGGGGTGAGCCAGGAAATGTGGGGGGAAGCCATTCTCTCGGCTAATTATCTTTTGAACAAGATACCACTAAAAAAGAGAGACGAGACTCCATATGAGTTATGGAAAAGGAAGAAGCCTTCATACAAATACTTGAAAGTGTGGGGGTACCTAGCAAAGGTGATTGTACCACCTCCTAAGGCTCTTAGGATAGGACCCAAAACTGTTGATTGCATATTTATTGGGTATGCGCATCAAAGTAGTGCACATCGATTTCTTGTACATGAATCCAAGAATCCTGATGTGCACGTCAACACTATCATGGAGGTGAATCCTAACGTTGTGTCTTACTTTGAAAATGTGTTTCCTTTGAGAAGACAAACACATACAACGTCATCAACACCTAACTTTGAAGTAGGTGAAAGCTCATCTACACCAGTTGATGAAGTAGTTCATGATAAGACACATGAACGACCTGAGGTTGAAGAAAGTGATCGTAGGCGAAGTAAAAGGCCAAGGGTTGAAAAATCCTTCGGTCCAGACTTCGTTAGCTATATGGTTGAGGGCGAGCCCAATACATATCTCGAAGCGGTTTCCTCTTCAGAAGGACCTCAATGGAAAGAAGCAATAAAGAACAAAATTGATTCTATATTGCAAAATCATACTTGGGAGTTAGTAGATCTTCCACTTGGTTGCAAACCACTTGGATATCGTTGGATATTCAAAAGGAAGATGAAAACTGATGGAAGTATTGATAAATACAAGGGTAGGTTGGTGATTAAAGGATTTAGACAAAAGGAAGGTCTAGATTACTTTGATACCTACTCGCCTGTGACGCGCATAACCTCGATTAGATTGGTTCTTGCTATAGCGGCTTTAAGAAATTTGGAAGTGCACCAAATGGACGTTAAAACCGCATTTCTAAATGGCGATTTAGAAGAAGAGATTTACATGGAGCAACCTGAAGGTTTCTCTGCCTCAGGTCAAGAGGGTAAAGTATGTAAACTCGTCAAGTCTTTGTATGGGTTGAAGCAAGCACCAAAACAATGGCACCAAAAGTTTGATTATGTCATGATTGACAATGGTTTCAAAATAAATGAGTGCGACAAATGTGTTTATTTCAAAGACACAAATGAAGGTTATGTGATTTTATGCCTTTATGTAGAGAATATGCTTATCATTGGGAGTAATGATAAAATTATCAAAGCTACTAAAAGCATGTTGAAAACGAGATTTGATATGAAAGACATGGGTTTAGCTGATGTGATTCTTGGAGTAAAGATCATAAGAACCCAAGATGGTCTTGTGTTAAGTCAATCTCACTATGTGGATAAAATTCTTGAAAAATTAAACTCGGGAGATACGAGTGTAGCTCGAACTCCAGTTGATACCTCCCAATATCTCAAGAAAAATAAAGGAGATGGAGTTGCTCAGTTAGAGTATTCAAGAATTATTGGCAGTCTAATGTATCTAATGACATGTACTAGACCCGACTTGGCTTATGCGGTGAGTAGACTAAGTAGATACACCAGTAATCCGTGCGCGGATCATTGGAAAGCTATCACGAGGGTGCTTAGATACATAAGATACACAAGAGATTACGGACTGCATTATACCCGACAACCAGCAGTGATCGAAGGATACACTGATGCAAACTGGATATCGGGTAATAAAGATTCCAAATCAACAAGTGGTTACATTTTTACACTTGGAGGAGCTGCTATTGCTTGGAAGTCTTCTAAGCAAACGGTCATAGCAAGATCCACAATGGAATCCGAATTTATTGCCTTGGATAAGTCAGGAGAGGAGGCGGAATGGCTACGTCAATTCGTGGAATATATTCCAAGATGGCCAAAGCCTTTGCCAGCCATATGTGTACATTGTGATAGCCAGTCAGCGATTGGTAGAGCTCAAAGCTTAATGTACAATGGCAGATCAAGTCATATGCGACGTAGACATAACACGGTACGACAACTACTCTCAACGGGTGTTATCACAATTGATTATGTGAGATCAAAGGATAACATTACAGACCCGTTTACAAAAGGCTTAAGCAGAGAGTTAGTAGAAACATCGTCAAGAGGAATGAGACTAAAGCCCGTGATAAATGGGAATATGAGGGAAACCTAACTTAGTTAACTGGAGATCCCAAGATCTAAGTTCAATAGGACAACTTAATCATATTACCAAAACGGAGTCACTAAGGGGGAGTACCCCAAACTAAATAAAAGGGAGTTATATATACTTCCTAGTCCATTCCAATCAGTGACATGAAGTGAGGATAAGCATGTTAAGGTTAAGGATTTTGAGTAAATCCAAATTAACCATGATGCTTTTAATGATTCAGAGGAATCACCTATGTTAGAGAGAAGTGGGGTCGCTTCGAATGGATTTGTGGGGTACGCAAATCCTAGAGCTCTCGCAGAACCATGCTAGTGTTCCAGAACCATAATAGGACACGACAATGAGGGGTTGGCCAGACCAGGGAGAGTATTGTGTGAAGTGTATTGTCGTTTACACAAATGGGGGTATGTTCAAAGACATCGCGTCTACAAACTGCTAGTAAGTTAAGTATGCTTCACAAAAGAAGGTTCAAAGGCAACAACCTACCTATCTTGCAATACTCAACTGTCGAAGTTTATCGTTGAAAAGTGTAAGGAAAAGATCGATTTCCATACATGTGGGGGATTGTTGGAAATTTGATGAAAATAGCATTTTTCATGTGGGGGATTGTTGGAAAAATAGGTGAAAATAACACTTTTCACAAATATATGAAAATGATTTTTTCCTATTTTGGACTAGAAATAAATATAATAAAATGAGCGGGTTTTATATATTTATTTGTGGGTTTGGGTTCTATGTTGGAAGAGCTTCGCAACGAACTAAACCACGTCCAAAACGGAGCTAAGATGAATGAGATATCGATGCTCAAAGTTGGGTGTTTGAAACATTGAATGCTGAAACAAAAGGGAAAGTTGCATCTTGTCCCACATAGGAGGAGAGATGGAACTTAAATGGGTATTTAAGTGGGAACTCTCCATCCTTATTGTTTCATGGAAGCACACACTAAGGGTACTCGCGAAGGGTGCGGAGCACCCTAACTCGCACTCGCACACGCGCGCGCGTGGCGTGGGCGATGAGGCGCAATGTGGCGCTTTGATGGCGTACTTTGCATTTCGCCCGCTAGAGAGCTGCCTTTTTATTTTTGACCACGTGCGCGTGGTGAATCACAGGGGCTGCAAGGACCAAGTGGTTGTAGTGGCGTGCGGGTTCGAGGCGCGTGACGTGGCAGTCCGCGCGCGAGTACACGAAGGCGCGCGGTTGCGCATGCCAATACGACGCGACTATGTGGCGTGCTCGTATAGGCTCACAGGTGACGTGGCGCACGCGCGCATGGCAGTGAGCCAAACGGACGCAGCGCGCATGAGCGTGCTGACCTGCGCGCGCACTAGTGTGTCTTGCGCGCGCGCGCAGAAGCTTCCAACATTTAATGACGAAGCAGTTTCAGTTCTGCATTCGAAACTGACGAGTCAAACAGTTTTAACAGCGAATTAAATGACGTATTAAATTGCATTGAAGACGTTTAATGCAATTTATACCTCTCCTTAAATTTTTTTGACTGTTTCGACTTAGGAGCTGTATAAATACAGCTCCATACCCAGCTGCAAACATACTAGCAACACAACAGCAAATATTACTTTCTCTCTATAGCTTTCTGATCTTTCTCTTGCAGTTTCAAGGTAACCTTCGGGTTGTAGGCCAACTCCGGCAGTACACTGCTTCGACTGTTGTACCCTGGGAAACAAAACGAGCACTCATGGGAGACTCGGAATTTGTTTTAAGGGAAGCGTGTGTACACGTGACTCAGCCTTTCTGTTTCTACTCCTTCTTGTATTTTGGTTTATTTCAGTTGTAATTGTAATTGTCATTGTTTTCTTTATTTCTGAATTGTAATCATATAATAAAATTTGTTTATTTTATTTATTTACGCGAACGGTTCCTACATATTTCAACCAAGGTTTTGGCTGTATAATTGTTGTCTGACGTAGAATTGTGTAATTCTTGTTACATCAGATTGATTTTGAATCATGTGATTTAGTATTTTGTGATTCATGGATTTGTGAAAGTATAAACCTTTTTGATCTAAGCAAATGAATTTTTTAAGTTCTTTGTAATTTTTGACATGGATCTAATAGTTTTTTATATGTTTGCTCAGAAATATTTCTAATACTCGAGACTAATTGTTTTGACATGGTTTGAGTTTTTATAGAGTCTTTTACTCTTCGTTTTATCGCATATGTTTGTGATAAATGTGATTTTGATATGGTTATTGAATTGTGTATTGAAAAAGTGTTCTCTGTATCTTATTTCATTTTGTTCGGAATCTTGTTATATGTCATGTGACAGGTGGAAATATTTTTGATAAACCAACATGTTGAGTTGTGTAATAGTCTCAATGTGGTTGATGTTTTTCGGATGTTGAATAGTGGGGGTATAGAGTTGGGCATGAAACTTTGTTTGTTCAATTGAATTCCTCGAGAAATAGTTGTTAATACTTGTGCTTTCTTTTATTTGTTATCTTTTGCATAATACACTTTCCCGGAGATGGGCTAAATGCTTGGTGCTGCTGGACTGAGGTGCAGATACTGGGTTCACGTCTGGCCCAGGACACGACTCGATGCATCCGTCAAGTGGGCTTGGTTCAACTTTGTAAAACCATTTGCTTAAAGATCATTCATACATGCGTAAGTGTTTAGATAACTAATCTGTTTGATATTAAAACCGAGGGGGGATGTTAAAAGTGATACTTTTATACTTCAGTTTTAATATCTCTAGTATTGTTTTGTAATTGTTATTAAGATTTTTGTTTGTTATATTTCGAGGTCAGGACTAATAACGAATGGGTCGTGAGCTGTGTAGCTTGGGCTTGTAGCAGTTGTAACTGATCATGGGCTGTGTGTTTTTTATATCATGTGCACATGTGCTTTCTTATGGACCTGAACTGTTGGGCTATGCTATTGCTGGGCTTACTTGGAGATGTTAAACCCACAAGTGTTTGCACAAGTGTTTTTGCTACATATGCAGGCTGGGTAACAATACAGATTATTCGGAGTATTCAGTTGGATCCGTGTCACTATATATAAGTATCCCTGGGTTATTGTGCAGGGTACTGTATCATTTTTTGTTCTCTATGTTCGTTATCTCTTCTTTAGGCGATTTAGGGTTACATTCAAATAGTGAATATCTTTGATTCACTAAGTGCGTGTTAGGTCGTTTTATGTGCAGATTATCATGTTAATAATCTGCAAGTGAGAGGAGTATTGAGAGATTTGTTGTACAGTTGTTTATTCTTCAGTTCATTTTTTTCTGGTTTAATAAAACATCTATTTGGGTATATTCAGTCTTGATATTTGTTCTTTGACATATACAATATGTATAAATAAAGGTTTCCATTACATTTCTATGTTTTATGCCAAAAAAATGAATCGAAAAACCCGATCTATACCCGAACCCGGACCCTACCCGACCAATACCCAAACCCTACCCAGACCCGTAAATAGGATGTTCTAATACCCGGGTATTGAAAACCCGAACCCTACCCGAACCTGGGTACACTGGGTATAGATTTTTTAGCCAATACCCGGACCCGAACCCAACTCAGCTGTGGTCAATACCCGAAAGTCAAAACCTGATCATACCCATACCCCGGTATATACCCGAACCCGGGTATTAAAAAACCCGGTTTGTGCACCTCTAACAGTTAGCATGTTAGGTGTTTTATTTCTTTTTCTATACGTAAGCCGATACAAGTATGCAACCACTACGGTCGGCTGGAGCCGCGTGGAGCAAACAAATTTTGGCCATTTGAACTTCACCCGTCTCTTCTTACCTGATTTCGCAGATATTAGTGGGGGCGAATGCAAAATTTTATGTATGTTTAAAACTGAACTTTTTTTTAAAAGTAGACGATCACGCCTCTCGGACATGAGTAGGTCCGCTGTTGATGTATAATAGTTTATGGTTAAGAATTGACTTTCTCCTCGAGAGATGACTACAACCCTAGAAGATAATTTGGGCCAACGTTACGAATGCGTAAGCAAAACATATATTAGGCTATAAGCTATGGTCATGACCATCATGGTCACCATGATCCTCCACATCAACGCCATGTCACTCACTTCTAATCCATCATTCAAAACCATTACCTTAAAAGAGTGTCGTCATGACTCATGACACAAACCACTATTCTCTTATTTTAATTTATTTTTATGAAGAAATGGGAAAGAAAAATTTAAAAAAAGGAAAGGAGGCCCATGGTTGTTATGGTTTAATCCATGTCAACCATGGTGGATGAGACAATATGATGATGTAACAATCCATTAATGGACATTCTACGTGGCAATTGATGACCCAACCAATGCTTCCCACACCCTTCGGCCTTAGTTTTAACATGCTAAAATATTTCAAGAAGTTTTATATTGCAAAGACTAACTTACGCGTATACTGTCTTTCTAAATCTAAGTCATATGTTCATCATGAGACAAGAAAAAAATACATTTATCAGGCACATTGATACGGTTAGAAAATGAACCCTTTTGAGTATTTACGATCTAGATAGAAAATGGAATAAAACGAATATATAAATGATATAAAAAGTGTATACGACATTGCATTTACTTACCTTTCAATGATATAAAAGTTATAGTATAAAATGACATTTCAATTACGTACATAAAAGTTATTAAACCAACTCTATTCTTCAGTGGATAATGGCAGAACCAAGTAAACCACCGTTAAAACTCGACGGCAAAATAACAATAATAACCGGCGGAGCAAGCGGAATCGGAGAAGCAACAGCGCGTCTCTTCGCCAACCACGGCGCGTACGTCATAATCGCCGACATCCAAGACGAAAACGGCCAACAAGTCGCCAATTCCATCGGCACAAACCGCTGCACCTACATCCACTGCGACATCTCTGACGAACAACAAGTAATCTCCATCGTCAATCTCACCGTCAAAACTCACGGCCGATTAGACATCATGTTCAGCAACGCCGGAATAATAAGCACATCCAAACAAACAGTCCTCGATCTCAACCTAACGGAACTCGACGCGCTGCTCAACGTCAACGTGCGTGGAACCGCCGCGTGCGTAAAGCACGCGGCGCGTGCGATGGTAGAACAGCGCGTGAGAGGCTGCATCGTTTGTACGGCGAGCGTGGCTGCCTCTAAAGGTGGAAGTATACGGACGGATTACGTGATGACGAAGCACGCGCTGCTAGGGCTGGTGAGATCGGCGAGTAAGCAGTTAGGTGTGTATGGAATACGAGTGAACTGTGTGTCGCCGTCGGCGGTGGTGACGCCGTTGGCGAAACGGTCGCCGGAGAGTGCGGAGAAGACGATGAGGTTGTATGAGAAGTTGTCGAGTTTGAAAGGAGTGGAATTGAGTGTGGAGGATGTAGCGGAAGCTGTGTTGTTTCTGGCATCCGACGGTTCAAAGTTTGTTACTGGTCATGATCTGGTGGTGGATGGTGGTTTGACCAAGTTACCGGATGCAGATGATTTGGTTATGTATGATTGTTGATACGGAACTATTGATATAATTGGTTGCGTCGTGTGTCATCTTTATGTAAGCAAAGGATTCTTTTACAAGCGTCATGTATCCGATTATGATCTTACTCGTAACATATGTAAATAAACTCATGGTTGTAAAAATCCTGATTAGTCGCTGATTAATCGCTAGTCCTAAGTTCACCGAGTAATTTTTTTATATAATTGGTCAATTAATCAGTAGGTGGTTAAGAGTGGTCTAATTTAGTTCTAATAGGCCAAAAAGCGGTGGTAGTCTAGCGATTTCGGACAAATTTAGGCAAGATTCTTGACGAAAACCTGTAAATTCTGGTAATTAATCATATCTACTTGAAAATATGGGTTAAATAAGATATAAAAAAACATGTCTACTTTAAAATGTACATAGAAAAATGTGTGTATATGCATATAAAACTAAAAATCACATATAAAATTTCAATTCGATTAATCCCTGTTAAGCCTAATTAACCGGTAGTCGGTATCTCACCAGCCGACTAGCGCCTAGCGATTGTTACAACTTTGAAATAAGTTGATGGACATCCAAGTATGCCGATTGTTAAGTGAACTTAAAAGTATGCCAATTGTTAGATAGAATTACTAAGAATATTGATAAACTACATTATATTATTTGTATGAAAATTAGGCAAGTAAAAAGTCTCCTCAATCTCATCATATTTGAAATAGTCCACTGGAGCGATCGGTCAAGATTTTCTTGTGTCTACGCTTGGGGTGTTGTTTGAATCGGTACTAATAACAATGTTGGACGATGATGATGACATTCCTAATGTGTATAATTAAACCAATAATAATTATATTGACAATGTTAAAAAGGGATTAGTCATCAGAGGTAGTTGATCGTGGTCAATTAGATGACAAAACAGATAATTTTGACTTTGAAGATTGTAACCAAAGGTATAATATGGACAAAAAATGTAGCGGATCCGATGCTAAGTGACAACATGGTTCGGATCTAATCTGGGCCACCTCCTTACCTCTTAATCAATCCGAATTATCATCTCTTGATCAGTAACACAATAAAGTGATTCTCTCATAACAAAGATGAGGACCACCAATAACAAAATAATATATGGTTTGGTTTGGGATCATAGTCTCTGTCATCAGTGGCGAAGCTTAACCTGAATGACGGGGAGGTTGAAAACGTATATATCAAAAAATTTCTATAGAACCGGGGGGTCGAAAACGTATATACCCAAAAAAAATTTATACGAAAACTACAAATATAACACTACTTAGCAAAAAGTTCGGGGGATCGGGCGCCCCTCCCCACCCCTTCTATACTTCGCTACTGTCCGTCATCTCAAGGTACATATAGTCATAGACCATAGATAGGTTATAATTTTATCATATTCACTCACTCAATCATTCTCTCATTAACTTGATTACTCGTATATAGGGCTGCAAACGAACCAAACGTTCGATGAACAGTTCGTGAACCGTTCGGCGAGAAGTTCGTTTGTGTTCGTTCGTTTATTAAACAAACGAACACAAACAAGAAATTTCGTTCGTTTAGTTAAATGAACAAACATGAACAAAGGTCGTGTTCGTTCGTTTATGTTCGTGAACGTTTGATAACGTGTTCATTTGTGCTCGTCAACATTCGTTTTTGTTCGTTGCTTAAAATTAACAAACAAACACGAACAAGTTCATTTCCTTAACAAACAAACACGAACATAAAATCTTGTTCGATAAGTGTTCGTGAACGGTTCGCGAACATTTCGCGAACACATATATTTCTTAACAAACGAACACGAACAAGATCTTGTTTGTGTTCGTTTGGTTCGTTTGCAGCCCTACTTATATATAATTTTCAATAACAAAGGTCTTAGGTTGTACCATTACCGTCTGATCAAGTGATGAACATGACTGTTCCCGTGCCCTATGAACACAATGGGTGTGTGTGGGATGAATGGGGTATGGTTCTTATATTTCTAACGAAATTTTTAACGTCTAGTCATTCTTAACTACCAATGATAAGACAAATGTAATTTTTGTGGGGAGGTCTCATGTTTAAAAACTTGAGCAAAGAAGAAAATAATTTAGTACTATTAGTGTAAATAAGTAACATTAGCAGTTCAAAAAAATATATGACTATAAATTTTATAAGTCTAACTAAACACTACGTTTTTTTTATTTTTTTCACAAGTCGTAAATAATCGATCAAAAATAAAATACTAAGTGAAAAATAATGTACGTAAATACACAAGGAACGCATATGTAAATGCATGCAAGTTAGATAAGGAATGATTACTGAAGAAAGTGAGTAACCTTAGAATTTCGATCTCTTTTCTTACGCCGTTTGGTAAACCTTCTCTCTCATTGTCATTTTAATATTGATCTTTTAGGGTTTTCACGATCACTGAGATTATAACATTATGGAATATGGACTATTATGTGTTTTCAAATTTGAGTTATTGAAAGATCACTGGGAAAAAGTGTGATTTTATTAACATGGTTGATTAGTTTTATGTCCAATTAGCTTTCCATCATTTTAATTTCGAATCTGATTTTGTATCCCACCTGTTCGAGGAAATGTCTCTGTGAACAAAGACACTGCTAATGAGTGTTTTTGAATTGGTTTTAGAATAAATCATGGGAAACCTGTTTTGTCTGGTTCAAGTAGATCAATCAACTGTTGCTGTCAAGGAGAATTTCGGAAAGTTTGATGATGTTCTCGAGCCGGGTTGTCATTGTGTGCCTTGGATATTCGGAAGGCGGATTGCTGGACATCTTACACTAAGGATTCAGCAGTTAGATGTTAAGTGTGAGACCAAAACAAAGGTCTGGTCTTTTTCTTTCCCTTCAAATAATGTGTTGTGTCTGTTTGTTCATGTGAGTTTATGTTTTTCAGGACAATGTTTTTGTTAACGTAGTAGCTTCGATACAGTATCGTGCTCTGGTCGATAAAGCAAATGACGCATTCTACAGACTTAGCAACACAAAGGCGCAAATCCAGGCCTACGTTTTTGATGGTAAAAAACTTCAACAAGCTATAAATAACTATAAATTAAGCCTTTTTTTCTTTTCCCATTTTCAAACATTTTATCTGTTGTTACCTTAACATGAACATTTTTCTCTCCGCTTCTAGTTATAAGAGCTAGTGTTCCAAAGCTTAATCTTGATGACACCTTCGAGCAAAAGAATGAAATTGCTAAGGCTGTTGAAAAAGAACTTGAAAAGGTAACATAAAAATAATTCAGTCAGGAATCGTTATACGAATACGAAAGATGGAATCTTGGACTAATTGTAATTCATTTCTCTTTGCTTTTGCTTATAGGCAATGTCTGCATACGGTTATGAGATCGTTCAAACTTTGATCGTTGATATAGAACCAGACGAGCGAGTAAAGCGAGCAATGAATGAGATCAATGCAGGTAAAATATAATTTTAATACATAAAACCTCCTGATAAATCTAATTCGTTAAAAAAAAGAGTAAATGCTATTTTCGTCCCTGAGGTTTGGCCAGTTTTGCGACTTTCGTCCAAAGGTTTGTTTCTTCGCATCTGAATTCAAAAGGTTTAAAATCTTGTCATTTTCAGCCGGTTCGTTAACTCCATCCATTTTTCTCCGTCAAGTCAGGGGTATTTTCATCTTTTTATCTGTATTATTTTTTTTGTCTTTTTAGTAAGGGTATTTTAAATGCCTGTACATAAAGTGAAAAAGACTGAATTGCTCTTTTTGTTAACAAAAAAGATGGAAATACCCCTGACTTAATGGAGAAAAATGGATGGAGTTAACGAGCCGGATGAAAATGGCAAAGTTTCAAACCTTTTGGATCCAGATGCAAAAGAACAAACCTTTGGATGAAAGTCGCAAAACTAGCCAAACCTCAGGGACGAAAATGACATTTTATTCTTAAAAAATGTACTGAAATAATATAATTTTTGGACAAATGATCAACCAACCCGTTTGACTCGTTATCCATTTTGCAGCTGCAAGGCTGCGGATGGCAGCTACCGAGAAAGCCGAGGCTGATAAAATTCTCCAAATCAAGAGAGCTGAGGGAGAGGCTGAGTCAAAGTACCTGTCGGGTTTGGGCGTTGCGCGCCAAAGACAAGCCATAGTGGACGGGTTAAGAGATAGTGTGTTGGGGTTCGCGGTCAACGTGCCTGGAACCACGGCTAAAGACGTGATGGACATGGTTTTAGTGACTCAGTATTTCGACACCATGAAGGAAATCGGTTCTGCGTCCAAGTCGTCTGCTGTGTTCATTCCTCATGGACCCGGTGCTGTTCGAGATGTCGCTACTCAGATTCGTGATGGTCTTCTTCAAGGCAATGCTGCAAGTTGACTCTATATACAAGATAATGTTCAAGTTTGGCTTGAAATGCAACTGTCAAGAGTAGAAGAAAATTCTAATAAGTTTAATCAAATAACCAAGATTAGGATTGGGTTATTCACACGTTTCTTGCATCATATAAGTGTTCACGGTTTGGTTCGGCAGGTTTTGATTAAAAATCTATCCAAACCGTTAACTTGGGTTCCATGAAACTAAAAATCAAACCGGCTGGGTTTCGGCTGGACCAGCAGTTTTGCTAGGTTTGGTGGTTTAGCAATTTGAACCGACTTTTTGATACAAATTGAGAAATGAACGAGCTCAAGATTGGATCAACAATGGTTGAACTCAATTAAGGTTCAGGAAGCTATGATATTGAACTAGCTACCGAGAATCCGTTAATGGTAGTTGACAGAAGGGTTGGGAAGAAATTGTTATTACTTTCAAAAGATACCCTACACTATTACAAGTTGTCACTTTTATACTCAACTTTACAACTAACTATCTAACAACTAACTCTTCCAACTAACACTCAACAACCTGTATCTAACCTGTCATCTAACCAACTTGCAACTGCTCAATTAGTTCGTATCAATACCCTCCCGTTAAGATGATTCTTGACCCCAAGGATCAAAATTAGGAAATTTTTGCATTATTATCGCTGCATCTTCCCATGTAGCATTTTCTGGTCCCACATTTTTCCACTTGATTAACCAGTGAACCCCCACCCTGTTGAACCTTTTGAGGATCTTTGAATCCACCACACTTTCAGGTTCCAATGCAGCAGGGTCGACTCCTCCATCTTTAATCTCTGATATAGTACTAGGTGGTGGTCCATAATATTTTTTGAGCATTGAAACATGCACCGTAGGATGGATAGAAGATCCTTTTGGTAACTGTAGTGTATAGGCCACCTCCCCAACTTTAGATAGTACCATATATGGGCCAAAATATTTTGCTGCTAACTTTTGATTCGATCTTTGTGCGACCGACTGCTGTCTATAGGATTGCAGCTTCAAATACACCCAATCACCAGCTAAAAAACTCCTTTCAGTCCTGTGACTGTCAGCCAACTGCTTCATGCGGTGTTGAGCTTGTACCAAGTTACTCTTAAGAATGCTAATGACTTCTTCACGGATCATTAAGCTCCTATCCACTGCTTCAACATTACTCTCACCCGGAAGATAGGGTAAATGGACAGGAGGAGGTTGACCATATATGACTTCAAAAGGTGTACACTTTATAGCAGATTGGTAAGTAGTGTTATACCAATACTCTGCTAAAGGTAACCACTTGACCCATTCATTTGGTCTTTCAAAACACATGCATCTCAAATAATTTTCTAAGCACCTATTCAACACCTCTGTTTGCCCATCAGTCTGAGGGTGGTATGAGCTTGACATCTTCTGTTCCACTCCTTGTAATACCAACAATTCTTTCCAAAAGTTGCTAATGAATATTTTGTCTCTATCTGATACAATTGTCCTAGGGGGTCCATGCAACCTATAGATGTGATCTAGGTACAACTGGGCCACATCCACTGCTGTAAATGGATGATGTAGAGCTATAAAATGTGCCCCTTTACTTAGCCTATCTACCACCACCAACACAGCCTCTTTTCCGTTGGATTTAGGTAAACCTTCTACAAAATCCATTGCAATATCCTCCCATACCCCTTTAGGAATAGGTAAAGGCTGTAGCATACCTGGATAAGCCACCGTCTCAGACTTACATTGCTGACATGTTGTACAGTGCTTCACATACTCTATCACATCCTTTTTGAGCTTTGGCCAATAAAACAACCTGGTAATCCTTTGTGCAGTAGCATGAATGCCAGAATGACCACCTTGGACTGAAGCATGCATCCATTTTAGTATTTGCTATTTCAAAGTTTCCGAATTCCCAATGACTAATTTACCCTTCCTTCTTAATTCCTCATTTGTCCAACTATACTGGCTGTGGGACAAAGGATCTTTCTTCAAATCTTGTATAATGTTTACCAACTCAGTATCTTGTTGCCACCCTTCTCTAATTGCCATCCAAATGTCTGTATGAACTGCAGATGCTGCCAGTTGCAAAACCTCTCCATGTGTAATTCTTGACAAAGCATCAGCCACCTTATTTTCAACTCCCTTCTTGTACATAATGTCAAAGCTAAACCCCATAAGTTTCGATAACCACTTCTGCTGAAAAGGGGTAGAAATCTTGCTATCTAACAGATACTTCAAGCTGTGCTGATCCGTCTTTATGACAAAATGATTATGAGCCAAATAAGGTTGCCACTTTTGTACTGCATATATGATGGCCAATAGCTCTCTTTCATATGTGGATAAAGCCATATGTCTAGGAGATAAAGCTTTGCTGATGTAAGCAATAGGATGGCCCCTCTGCATCAAGACTGCCCCAATTCCATATCCTGAAGCATCAGTCTCTACTACAAAGGTTTCTTTGAAATCTGGTAATGCTAGCACAGGAGGTTCACTCATACTGATTTTCAACTGCTCAAAAGCCTGCTGAGCCAAGCTGGACCACTGAAAAGAATCTTTTTTGAGTAATTGTGTTAATGGCTTAGTAATGGTACCATACCCTTTCACAAACCTCCGGTAATACCCTGTAAGACCCAAGAATCCCCTCAACTCCTTGACATTAGTTGGTACAGGCCACCTTTGAATGGCTGATACTTTAGCTGGATCTGTGGACACCCCTTTTTGAGAAATTATATGGCCCAGATACTCCAGTTTAGTAGCCCCAAATTCACACTTACTTTTCTTAGCAACCAACTGATGCTGTCTTAGAACTTGCAATACATCTCTTAGATGAGACATATGAGTATCCCAACATGGGCTGTACACCAATATGTCATCAAAGAAGACCAGTACATATTTCCTCAAATACTGCTTAAAGACTTGATTCATTAGCCCTTGAAAAGTGGAAGGGGCATTTGTAAGGCCAAAAGGCATTACCAGAAATTCGAAATGGCCATTGTGAGTTTTAAATGCAGTTTTGTGTATATCAGCCTCATCCATCCTTATTTGATAATATCCAGCTTTAAGATCCAACTTAGAAAAATACTTGGTACCATGTAATTCATCCATCAAATCTTCTACCAAGGGAATAGGAAATCTGTCTGGAATGGTAGCCTGATTTAGCTTCCTGTAATCAATACACATCCTCCAGGACCCATCCTTCTTCTTTACCAAAACCACTGGAGATGCAAATGAACTAGTGCTGGACCTAATTACCCCTTGTTCCAGTAATTCATTGGTCATTTTCTCTATCACATCTTTCTGAATTACCGGGTATCTATAGGGCCTCAAATTCACCCCTTCAGTTCCATTCTTCAAAGGAATCCTGTGATCAAATTGTCCCCTTAAAGGAGGCAAAGTTTTTAAGTCTTGAAAGACATCATCAAAGACTACCAACAGCTGTTGTAACTGTTGTTTCTGGACAGCATTCTGTGGAGTCTCTTGCAACAAGACAGAAGTAGCATTACTATACCCATCAATTGCACATACTTGAATCATAGTTAACTCTCCTCTCTGCTGATCAATCTTCTTTAAGTTGCCCTTGTTAATTTGTGAAAAACTTCTACCCTGCTGTCCCCTTAATATCACCTTATGACCTTTGAATTTGAATGCCACTGTTCTATCATTGTAGTTCATTTTGATACTACCCAAAGTGGTAAACCACTGTACTCCCAACACCAAATCACATCCACCCAATGGCATGACATAGACATCTGCCTTAAACTGAATTCCCTGCATTTTCCAACAAAACCCTTTAACCATTTGGTCACAAATTTCTTCATGCCCATTTGCTACCTTCACCAACATGGCTGGCCCTTTAACCAACTTACATCCTAACTGCTTCGCTAGTGTAACATCTAAGAAATTATGAGAACTACCCGTATCCATTAGCAGCTGTAATTCATATTTACCATAATGACCAGTAACTCTTATTGATTTGTACATATCATTTCCCTCAACTGCATTTACTGAAATCTGTGCACACTCCATTATTACTTCTTCATCTGTATCAACCTCATCTTCCAACCACTCCACTTCTATATGGTACAACTGAGGTCTTTTATTACCTCTACACACATGATCTTGTGAATATTTTTCATCACAGTTAAAACATAACCCCTTAGCTCTACGCTCATCCATTTCACTTTTAGTTAAAGTCTTCCTAATCACATTCTTTTTAATTTCAGCATTCAAAGGTCTGTTGTAAGGTGTCACCTGTTTATTACTAACTGGATTGGGTAAAATAGCTGGCTTAAACCCAAATCTACCCTTCTTGGCTTTAATAGTTGCCTCTTGAAGCTTTGCTAAGCAAAAAGCTTCTTGGATGTTTTTAGGAATAAACATCCTTACCTGCAACTGTATCTCATCTTCTAACCCAGCCAAAAAACAACTCAAAGCATATTCACCCTGTAACTGCAACCTACTAATAATAGCATCAAACTTATCATGATATTCTTGAACTGTGGTTGTTTGTTTTAAGTTTTTTAACTCAGTCATCGGATCATCAAACAGTTTACCAAATCTGACTTTTAAAGCTTCTACTAATTCTGCCCAAGCTAATACCTCACCTTCAACTCTTTGACTAATGAAAGATTGATACCACTGCAATGCTTTATCCTCAAAATGAATAGCAGCTAACCTCACTTTTGTTGCATCTGTCACCCTATCAAGCTGAAAGAATTGTTCCACTTTGAACAACCATGCATTAAGATCATTGCCATTGAATCGAGGAAATTCAATTTTCGTCAGTCTTGCCGCAAAATTAAACCCCTCTCCTTCAACCTGTAAGTCTTGTCTCTGGTGATTCCTCGGGTTGGCTTGATTATTGACTATCTGAGTCAACTGCAGAGACAGCCCGGTCACCATGTTCCTCATCTCCTCTAATGCCTTCGTATTTTCTTCTATTCGATTGTTCAACTGCTGACTAGTTTCAGCATCATCCGTATCGTTGTGACCATGCCTCTTTGTCATTTTGACTTGGAATTGATCTGAACAAAGATCAATTGAGATTTGAACTGAACGGACTCAAATGAAGGAATTCAATCGAACAATGATTGAATTCAGAAATTGAATTGAATGCGGTAGATTTTCCCCAATTAGCTGAATTAGGGTTCGTTTCGAGTTGAATCAAGAGCGTCCAAGGATAGACTGCTCTGATACCAATGATACGAATTGAGAAATGAACGAGCTCAAGATTGGATCAACAATGGTTGAACTCAATTAACGTTCAGGAAGCTATGATATTGAACTAGCTACCGAGAATCCGTTAATGGTAGTTGACAGAAGGGTTGGGAAGAAATTGTTATTACTTTCAAAAGATACCCTACACTATTACAAGTTGTCACTTTTATACTCAACTTTACAACTAACTATCTAATAACTAACTCTTCCAACTAACACTCAACAACCTGTATCTAACCTGTCATCTAACCAACTTGCAACTGCTCAATTAGTTCGTATCACTTTTTTAATTTTCTTTTTTCAAGAAAATGTTATTAGTTTGTAATTAAACATTAAAAAAAGAAAGATGATTTATGATTATGATCTAGATACATAACTATTTTTCCAAGAAAATGTTATTAGTTTGTATTAAAACATTAAAATAAGAAAGATGACTTATGATTATGATCTAGATACATAACTACATATTTCAAAATTGAAAAGAATATATAAAGATAATAACGGTTAAACTCTCAATTCGGTTTGCACGGCCGATTTCAAAATTTAAAGAGAGCCGTGTGAAAACCGAAATATTTTGATCTCAAACCGACCATATTGACCTACCTATGTTTAAATTGTTCAATTAGTTTAACGGTTTTCAAACACCCTTAGGCTTTATGGGTAAAATATAGTTAGTGGTAAAAGCTAACCCGGTAAACATTTTTTTTATTTTTTTAGATTTTTTGAATTTTTAGAATTTTTTAGATTTAGTTTATTTTTTAGAATTTTTTCCATTTTCTTTGATTTTTTTTTGATTTTTTTGATTTTTTTTTTGAATTTTTACAATTTTTGTGATTTTTTTTTTTAATTTTTAGAGGTTTTTTATTATATTTTTTTATATGGATCGATCCGGATAGTGATCCATTCATTTAAAATTATTTGGATATGATCGGATCACAATCCATTATGTTGGATCATGGATCGGATCATGATCCATTTAAGTTGGATCATTAATGGATTGGATCATGATCCAATCCATATCCATCCATTGACAGGCCTACTTACAAGTCACCTGGTCACTTACGGATTATATTTATCTTTATATTGTTGGTATTTTATTTAAAATAGATATATATTTGAAGATATACATGCACCTTCATTGAGGCTTGGTTATCTATCTATATCTAATACTAATAAAGAAATCCTTTTAATGCCACATGGCATTCTTCTCACTTATTTAGTTATAATAATGTCACATGGCATTTGTTCCTTCAATCTCACAATTCTTATTTATATTTTTAATTTAATATATAATAAATATCACATAACATTATCTTAATATCTGAAATAATAAATATTTTTTAAAAAAATATCGTCAATCTCTTCTTCTAATATTAATATTAAATATAAATCATATCATCATAATATATATTATGACCATATCTATTATTGATTAGTTTTATTTGGATACTCAAAATATTTTAGATTTTCTCAATGAATGAATAACAAAATATTCTAAATTAGTATTAACGATAAAAATAGTTAATATAAATTATATTATTGCAATTGTAAATTTAATATATTTAAACATGATAAATATTAATTATATAGTTTTTCTTTCTTTAAATATTTATGCGAATAGCATTCTCTCCTTTAATTTAATAATAACTAGGAATAACACCCGCGTGCGTTGCGGCGTGAGTACATTGCAATTATCGAATAGATTAGTCTAAAAGTTATGTGATGCGTTAACTATATGAACATGCATTTCGACATATCTGATCGAACTCAATTTAACCTATATAAGCATTGCGATTAGATCAAAACAAAAGTAAATCAAATTTATACCGTACAATCATAACATATTATATAGGATCCGACTCATACATAGAAACGTAACAGGTATAACGGAAAAAACTGACACGTATAATCAAAAGAAATTAATTAAATCTTTTGAAAAAAAGACACCACAATTTGACTCCACTCGGTTCGAAACAAAATTAACGAAACATTCATAAAATAAGCACGAAAATAGATTATATTTGACCTCACTCATTTCCCAAAAAGTTCACGTTGAAACATATGCCAACTCGAATTTATACCGAAATATACATAAAATATGCACATAAAAGATTTTTTAAACAAAAAGTATTATATTTGATCTGACTCGTTTCCAGAAAAAAAAAAGTTTACGTCAAAACGTAGAGCAATTCGAATCCATACCGACACGTACATAAAAATATGCACGTAAAAATAGTTTTTTTTAAGCAAAGGATGTATAGGGGTAAACTTGAAACAAATTATTTTTAGTAAAAAAATTAATAGGTTAAATACATTTGTAAAATCGTGCCAAGTATCCCCAATGTCACACAACCAATAACAGAAGAGCTCGTAAAATTAAAAAGAAAAAGAAAAAATAACACTGAACGAAAAACATACGTAAAATCGTTGGATCACGTACACCCGTTGCGGTGTGTTAATGCGAAGAAATTAGACCGAAACGTAAAACGTAGAAAGAAAAAACTAAGTTGATTTAGGGCCCTGCGCATTGGAACGAACTTGTCAAACGTAGAATAATAGACGTGTTGCGATAGGCCTGTCAAACGGGATAAACAGACAAAAAACGTTGAACCACAGAGACACACAGTTGCGGCATGTTGACTCGCGAAATTTTAAACGAAACGTAAAACGAAAAACTTGCAAAAGATGAAAAGTATAGGGAATCAAATTTGAAAATAAAAAAGTTTGGGATTAAATTACAAATAATAAAAAACTTTAAGTTAAAAGTTAATAACTTTAAGGGATGAAAATAAAAAGATAAACAATCTTTGAATTGAAAATGAAAAATCAGAATTTTTTTTGAAACTCTCCCAATCCACAAAGTACAACAATAAAAGCAACAAAATGTTGCTTATTTATATGTGGTAATATTAGTTAAATATAATTAATATAATAATTACTTCTATAATAATTCTAATGGATATCCGATATTATAATTAATAACCATAGTGTATTTTTTAAGTTGTGTTATGAATTATATTAATTTATTAATAATATTATTAATATATTATTTATTATATTAATATCTAATATTATTATCATTAATATATTATTATGTGCTGTATTGTATTGTAAACAAATTCAATATTTAAATGATGTAAAGATAATTAGGTTTTTACGTCCTTAATTTTGGTCATTCACGGGTTCGATCAATCCAATCGGAGAATATCTCAACTTTTGCATTTATGACTCTAATTTTCAGATCTCTTATCAAAATGCATAATTTCATAATTTAAAACAAATGTTAATTTCAAGCTATCCGTGTTGATCTAAATGGCAATCTATAAACATCACCGCTAATAACAATTTTAACTTTGCCAAAGCATAGCGGTTTACATTTTCTATTAACATGCCATAAAATACCATACCACCGCTATTGTTCTTTAATATTTCAAAAAATCTAAATATTTTCATAACAGAGTCATACTTGCTACGATCGAAGTTGTACAGAAAGTAAATGATCAACTACTTTCATTGCTTCCTGACAAAGAAAAAGAATAACGAAGTTATGTAAATTGCTGTATGTATAAAAATAATTCACTTGTGTATATTTGTGCAGATATTGTAAAGTGACATGATTTCTATCATTTAAATGATATAAATATAATTAGGTTCTCATATCCTTAATTTTGGTCATTCACGGGTTCGATCAATCCAATAAGAGAACATCTCCACTTTTGCATTTATGACTCTAATTTTCAGATCTCTTATCAAAATGCATATCGGGATTTCATAATAAAAAAAAAGTTAATCTCAAGCTATCTGTGTTGATCTAAATGACAATCTATAAACATCACCGCTAATAACAATTTTAACTTTACCAAAGTATAGCGGTTTACCTTTTCTATTAACACACCATAAAATATCATACCACCGCTATTATTCTTCAATATTTCAAAAAATCTAAATATTTTCATAACAGAGTCATACTTACTACGAACAAAGTTGTACAGAAAGTAAATGATCACCTACTTTCATCGCTTCCCGACAAAAAAAAAAGAATAACTAAGTTATGTAAATTGGTGTATGCATAAAAATAATTCACTTGTGTATATTTGTGCAAATATTGTAAAGTAACATGATTTCTATTTTTAGATCCGTGTAAGACACGGGCTTATAATCTAGTATATTAATAAATGAGATGGATTTGGGGCCATGTGGCATGTGATGGTGGAGCTTTTTGCTGATGTGGCATGTTATGGTGGAGTTATATGGTGATTTTGGGAGAGAATCCATCCATTCTAACACACACAGTAAATTTGGGACGCGGGATCTGAAACAAAGTGGGTCGGAGTTTTGGGCTTTGGGTCGGTATAGGTAGATTCGGGTCACATATATAACACTAGAAAGGAAAATCACTTATTTTGCTTTCTTGTCACTGGAGGTTGCAAAATGGGCGGGTTGAGTTTGGGTGTTGAATATATTTATGAAAACTATATAATGGGTGTTGAATATATTTAAGAAAACTATATGTCTATTATCGATGCTTTGGTTGCAGCCTGGTTGCCCGGCACTGAAGGCCAAGGTGTGGCTGATGTTCTTTTCGGAGACCATGGATTTACCGGTAAACTTTCAAGAACTTGGTTTAAAAATGTAGACCAACTCCCGATGAACATAGGCGATCCACATTACGATCCGCTCTTTCCTTTTGGATTTGGACTCACAACAAAATCAATGACTGAAAGGTAAAAACTTGTAACTATCCGATTAATTTCTTTTGTATCTTTTGCCATTTGATCGAAGAATATGACTATCCGATATCTTGCCACTTTTGTTTCTGTTCATTTATTTTTTTTTGCATCTGAGAAGTGTTAATTTGCATGTCTTTCAAGATTGTCTACTAGGTGAAAACATGCTTAAAGTTTGAACTACTCTGATTTTGGTAGCATAACAAATATTTGATATTTGTAGCGAGTTGGTGTATTGGGGTTAAATGATGAAAATAATAAATAAGAATATTAATATTTATATTATTATATTTTATAAGTATTGGAGGTTTGTGTAATAGAAAGAACAATTAGTAGATGTGCCTTTTGGTCGTGGTTCTAAAGTTTGTTTGTATTTATATTATTTGTATACTTTGTGATAATGTATATTAAATTTTCCAACTCACGAAGTTCGCGGGTGATAACCTAGTAATCTATAAAGTATATTAAAACAAAACATTTTAGTGTCACATGTCAATCTAATATCATTCTCGTCTTTTCTTTGAGCGTCAAAAGTGTCGTATTATTGGCACACCTTGGGGGATTAAATCGACACCCTCAATACGCATCGTATAGGCCTATATGATGCGTATTGAGGTGGGTTCAAACTTCTATGTCTGCCAAAGGCTGCCATTGTCCCCTACCAAAAAGTAATACGCGTCGTATAGGCCTATACGATTCGTATTGAGGGTGTCGATTTAATTTTTTAATTTTTGCAAGGTAGCTTCCTGTCACGCGGTAGCTTTCCGTCACGCGAAGAAGAAGCAGCACTTTGGATATTTGTTGGTCTTCAAACATCTAGGAAACATTATTTGAGAATACCCCTGAATTTATCGAAGCTGTAGAATGAGATCCTCCACTGTTGGGTTATCATCTTTCAACCCCATTTAGCATCCGTGCCTGCTTGAATTGCATAAAGCAAAGGATAACGAAGATGAACATTGTATTTATGACGAAAGTACTGAACAACCGAGATAACAGCTCCGGTTTCATCAGCGGCATTTGGAACAGGAGAGTTGAAAAAACTGCAATTGGAAATGATCTTGGAACAACATACTCTTGTTACCATATTCTTGGTTCAATCAATACCAACTCATCTTTAGTAGTGTTTGTTTGAGAACCCGATTCAGATACACAACGGTTCTCCAATTCCAGATCAGCAAGCAAATACACAATGGTTCTCCAATTCCAGATTAGCAAGCAAATACACAACGGTTTGTATTTCGCATAGCCACCTTTCCCATAGTAAAAAAACGGTTGCGATTTGCACATTCAAAACTGCAATTGGAATTGATCTTGGAACAACATACTCTTGTTTCCATATTGTTCGTCCATTAGAACTATTTGTGTATGCATACTTTTGGTAGTTAACAGAGCTATAACAGGATGGATGTGACACACACAAATAGATAATATCTGATTGTTTTAGTTTTTTTCCGACTGTTTCAGTTATGTTTCAATAAATAATATCTGATTGAGAAGCACTAAATTAACAACGGTTCTCCAATTCCAGATCAATAATGTAAGGAGAAGCGTTGAGATAACGGACATCAATCAAGCTCAAAAAGAAAACTTGTGTTTCCCATAGTCACAAACGATTGCGGTTTGTATTTCGCATAGCCACCGTTTTCGTAGTCACAAACGGTTGCGGTTTACACATTCAATCTTCAATACTTCATTAAAATACCACTAGTAGAAGAACCCGACACGTCTTCATGTTACGGAGAATATTCTCGAAATTGAAGGAAAAGGAGTAAAAAAGATGAATTAAGGCGTGCATTGTTTAAATCTGAATCAGTTGTTAGGGTTTCGTTTCTTCATGCTCCAACTAAACCCTTGAATCCCAATGCTTCTCTAAAAATATTCATTGCACATTCATCTTTCAACCCCATTTTCCCTAAATTTATCGATATGTTTTTCAACAAGGATGTAATGCAATGATTCCTCTCAATTGAATAGACCGACACTTGCTTCATAGGACTCACTTGAATCGTCTCGGATGTAATAACAGTACGTTTAGCATCCGTGCCTGCTTGAATTACAAAAAGCAAAGGATAACGAAGATGGACATTGTATTTATCATGAAAGTACTGAACAACCGAGATAACAACAATGGGAATTGATCTTGGAACAACATACTCTTGTTACCATATTCTTGGTTCAATACCAACTCATCTTTAGTAGTGTTTGTTTGAGAACCTGATTCAGATACACAACGGTTCTCCAATTCCAGATCAGCAAGCAAATACACAACGGTTCTCCAATTCCAGATCAGCAAGCAAAATACACAACGGTTTATATTTCGCATAGCCACCATTTCGGTAGTCAAAAAAGGTTGCGGTTTGCAGATTCAATCTTCATTGCTTCACTAAAATTAACAAGGCGGCCTCTTTGATGTCTGTCGTTAAGGACATGCAAAAACCAACTAAACTATGTAGATAGGATAAGTCGGATATCGAACCAGAGGAGGATTGTGGAAAGTGTTATGATGCTAAGTATTAATTAACTAATGCTAAAAAGTAAAAATCAATTGAGAGTTTGATTGTTTGTGAGAATTATCTAAATTAACGAACGAAAATTGTGATTTAAATCAATAGGAGAGAAGATGGTTCCTCCAGATTTCAGGCTTTACAGTTAGTTTCCACTATGTGTTTAATCGTAACCTACATAGACATAGGTATTAAATTCAATTAATTAATTGTGATAACCAACGACTAAGTACTCCGGTCAATACATAACGGGAGGTTATCGAATGATTATCAATTACAATTTACAAACCCTAACCCCATGTCAAATATATCCCAATTACTAGAACTCTCGGGAACTGAATGCTTAGAAATTAAGGTTTAAATAAATGTAACTGTTTACAACCAATAAATCAAATCAATGGTGAAAAGCATCGAATGCTTAGATCACCAGGTTAAAACGATTGTATCAAACACATAGTATCAATCAACTTACAAAAACCCTCCATCCAGAGGAAACCATAAAAGACTAGCCGCTCATATCGGTCGGTTGATCTTCATCAGCTCGAACCATCTTCGTTCCCCCTAGGTCTCGTGTGGTGGCTGTTTTCTGCCGTCCAATATGATGGAGCCCTCTCACCTCTCTCTATTCGGCCCAAAAGAGAAGTCCAAGATGTATCGATTTTTTTTATGATGGCCCAATAATATTGATGGAAAATAAAATAATCAACATCATGTGAGAGTTGCTGCCATCAATATGGTCATGATAATAATAATCAAAAGTCAAAACCCTCTCAAAGATATTCACGTGAATATCTACTGCCAATATTGACTTTGTGAATCACAAAACCTTTTTGTGCGAACCTCCCAAGTCACGTGAGATGATGATGATGTTTTATATGATGATATCAATTTCCAAAGTCCAATCCTTCTCAATATTCACGTGTATGTTGGCTCTCACATGTGCCGTCAAGATTGATGATGTCCTCTCCTTTGTGTGGCGGCCCAATATGTCTCCACAAGTCCACTCACTTGTATTGACGGCCCAATCAAATGAGACTCCCAAAGTCCAAGATGTGATGATGTTGTTGACCCAAAGTTCACGTAATAATGGCTGCCAATTCTCCTCTTCACAGCCCATGTCAGCCGCCAAATCCAAGACCATCCACTATTAATGTTGATATTTGTGTTGTTGACTTCGATCACCTTTTCTTGTCTGCGTGTGATATATGATGATGTAAGATCTCCTCAATTCCTATTCACCCCAGTGCACGTGATGTGTGCATAATAGAGTTACCATTTCTTTTATTCTCCCAATATACATAACGTGCAACTGCTTTGTATTCTCCACCGTAGCCTACGGTGTATTACCGTAGGTTACGTTCCGTAACTTCTGTAAACCACATGTGCTGCCCATAATTTCACTTCAATTCAACTTTCATAACTTGACATTTAATACCCCTGTACTTCATTCTTGCTCATCTCTCGCATTTCCAAACTATTTCAACCCGAAACAACTACATTACTTGATTTATCATCCTTAGTGTTCCACATCATCACCGAGCCTTTAACTTTACCGATTTAAACAATTAACCTGTAAAACCACAAACTTACGTAGTTAACATATTCAAAGCGTATAATCAACTAAACGGCCATAAACATGTAATATAACACACTTTAACATCCGGGTTTCACACACTCCATCACTTTGCTTCATCCACTAGAACCATTTGTGTATGCATTCTGTTGGTACTGAACAACAGAATCAGGTTCACAAAACAAGGATCGTTAAAATACGCTAAAATACCCTAAAATACGTTAAAATACGCTAACTTACATTACAATACGTTAAAATACGTTAAAATACATTAAAACACGCTAACTTACGTTACAATACGTTAAAATACCCTAAAATACGTTAAAATACGCTAACTTACGTTACAATACGTAAAAATACGCTAAAATACGTAAAAATACCCTAAAATAGGTTAAAATAAGCTAAAATACATTAGAATACGCTCAAATACGTCAAAAATACTATTAAATACGCAACAATATGTTAGAATACGTCAAAATACGCAAAAATACGTCAAAGTACGCGACTAACGATATTTCCACACACGTATACATATAATATGGCACTATGGAGTACAAGTGGATTTCAAACAAAACTGTACGTAATCATAGAATACGATATTCGCACGCAACCGAACGGCACCGAAACAACTTATGTTGAAGGTATACGTAATAAAACGACAAAATATGCGAAAGTTCAGCAAAAAACGAGACGTATACGCGTCAAACCGAGGGCAACACGATAACACTAAATTTGAAATAATGCCATATACGATCTTATAGACCTATGTTGTATCGTATACCAGCTTAATACGAATAGTATTGGCCTATACGATTCGTATTAAACTTTGAATTTTCTCAAAAATACCCCTGAATTTATCAGAAAACGAGGGGTATTTCAGTAAAATTATCGATTAATACGCATCGTAAAGGCCTATACGATGCGTATTGAACTATAAATTTCTCAAAAATGTTTTTCAAATCAAAGGTTCCATCATTACAACCACTTGTTTTCAACAGGGATGTAATGCATTGATTCCTCTCAATTGAATAGACAGACACTTGCTTCATAGGACTCACTTGAATCGTCTCGGAAGTACTGAACAACAGAAATAACAGCTTCGGTTTCATCAGCCGCATCGTTTACCGTCGAATGCATCCTTATTTTTGTAAATCGCACAAACAAGCATGCCTTGAACGAGTCTAGAACACTCGTAATCCTCAACCGGCTTTGAAACCGGACGGAATTTAGGAAGTAACTGTCCGATTTCACGGTGAGTGGAGAAATTAGCGACGGAGAAACTGTTGGAATTTGTGGATTTCGGTTGGTTCAGAAATTTAACAAGAGAAGCAACTAAAAAAAGTGGTGAACGGTATTTAACGTACACACCGAATTCGAAGATCCTTGCATTAGACACAATTTGTTGGAATTTGTGGATTTCGGTTGGTTCAGATCTCTATTCGGTCATCTTTCCTCTCAATTGAATAGACAGACACTTGCTTCATAGGACTTACTTGAATCAAACAGGCATGCCTCAAACACTTAACATTTTTAGAACTTTTCAATAAAATTTCATTCTGCTGTGAACTTGTTCTCTATGAAATGTCTCACTTAACAAGAGAAGCAACTAAAAAAGCGGTGAACGGTATTTAAGTACACACCGCATTCGAAGATCCTTGCATTAGACACAATTTGTTGGAATTTTTGGATTTCGGTTGGTTCAGATCTCTATTCGGTCATCTTTCCTCTCAATTGAATAGAGAGACACTTGTTTCATAGGACGTACTTGAATCAAACAAGCATGCCTCAAACACTTAACATTTTTAGAAGTTTTCAATAAAATTTCATTCTGCTGTGAACTTGTTCTCTATGAAATGTCTCACTTAACAAGAGAAGACTAAAAAAGCGGTGAACGGTATTTAACGTACACACCGCATTCGAAGATCCTTGCATTAGACACAATTTGTTGGAATTTGTGGATTTCGGTTGGTTCAGATTTCTATTCGGTCATCTTTCCTCTCAATTGAATAGACAGACACTTGCTTCATAGGACTTACTTGAATCAAACAGGCATGCCTCAAACACTTAACATTTTTAGAAGTTTTCAATAAAATTTCATTCTGCTGTGAACTTGTTCTCTATGAAATATCTCACTTAACAAGAGAAGCAACTAAAAAAGCGGTGAACGGTATTTAATGTACACACCGCATTCGAAGATCCTTACATTAGACACAATTTGTTGGAATTTGTGGATTTCGGTTAGTTCAGATCTCTATTCGGTCATCTTTCCTCACAAGTTGGATCTCTATTCGGTCATCAAACAGGCATGCCTTGAAGTACTGAATCAACAGAAATAACTGAAATAACACCTTCGGAATCTATTAACCCACAACTTGTTGGAATTTGTAGACAGACACTTGCTTCATAGGACTCACTTGAATCGTCTCGGAATTACTGAACACCAGAAGGATGAGATATCGGCAGTTAGCTCGAAGAAGTTTCTATCAATCAGGTGTTCCAATAGAGTCTCCCTTTTAACAATGTCCTGTTAATTGTTGGAAATTTGTGGATTTCGGTTGGTTCAGACAGACACAATTTGTTTTCAACGGGGATGTAATGCAATGATTCCTCTCAATTGAATAGACAGACACTTGCTTCATAGGACTCACTTGAATCGTCTCGGAAGTACTGAACAACAGAAGGATGAGATATCGGTAGTTACGAGATTCTTCGAGAATTAGAAAAGGAGAAAATACGGAACGGCAAGGGTAGTATGAGTCTGAGTCCATTGTGGTTCGTGTTAGGTTTGTATTTCCCATAGCCACTGTTTCCGCAGTAAAAAAACGGTTGCGGTTTTGCACATTCAATCTTCATTGCTTCATTATAATTAATAATGCGGTCTCGATTGAAGACGTAATTCAAGACTGTTTGTCGGGCTTCCAATGCTCACACAGGGTGATAAATAACGCTGGTATTAAATGGATTATTGAACCAAGAAAGTCATTGGACTGCTGCAGATGAAGTCAAATGTGATCAAACTTGGACATCAGACGTAAATCTTGAAGAAACGGAACATAATCCCAGATTGTCTAAAGAAGCGCTTGTATCATGTGTGATCCAGAGGTCGGTCTTGGGTGGGCATAAGATCCGTGGGCCCTATTGTCAGATTATTGAACCAAGAAAGTCATTGGACTGCCGCAGATGAAGTTAAATGTGATCAAACTTGGACATCAGACTAAAATCTTGAAGAAACGGAACATAATCCCAGATTGTCTAAAGAAGCGCTTTTATCATGTGTGATCCAGAGGTCGGTCACGGGTGGGCATAAGATCAGTGGGCCCTATTGTTGGATTATTGAACCAAGAAAGTCATTGGACTGCCGCAGATGAAGTCAAATGTGATCAAAATTGGACATCAGACGTAAATCTTGAAGAAATGGAACATAATCCCAGATTGTAAGCGCTTTTATCATGTGTGATCCAGAGATCGGTCTCAGGTGGGCATAAGATCCGTGGGCCCTATTGTCAGATCTGTGACTCCATGGAAGATGTGATTAAGGTAAGCGTGCCGTATCATGTGTCATAAAATGGAACATAATCCCAGATTGTCTAAAGAAGCGCTTTTATCGTGAATGTTTCGAATCATCATAGAAGACGTATCGGGTGAGTTGTGGTTGATTGTAACACCTCGGAAAAATTTCGTCCAATAATGTCTTGACACGTGTCATAAGGTTCCGTTATGTGAAAAACATACTTTAGAGGGACTAAAAGTGACAAACAGTGAAAACTATGGAACGTAAGGATCCAAAGTGTCAACAATGGATAAATAGGCTCTATGATAACCCCACATAATGTTTATAACCTTTAACGGATGGTTCATGGATCATACGACGCGGAAATTGCACATAAGTGAAGTATTATAAACTATAGGGGCCAAAAGTGTCAACATGTTTAAATTATACCTCTGAGTGAACTTTTGGCAGACCCGAAGCTTTGTATAGCTAAAATATACTCACTAGAATATGTGGTAAAAATTTCATGAAGTTTCGTCAACGTATGAGAAAGTTATGGCCAAAACCGTACTTAAGGGACTAAAAGCGTCAACGTCGAATTCAGGGCTTTTCGGTTGAGCGCAAAGTTATCCGAGGGCATTACCATGTTGGTAAAAGTCCTAAGGTTCTTAGAAACCAAGTTTGGGGGTTTACGGGTCGAGAAAAGTAGCCGAAACATCGCGTACAAGTTCAGGGGTCAAAGCTGTCAATGTTTGAAAGATGTTTGGCTGAACAGCAGGTCAGGCGACCCGCCTGGACAGACCCAGGCGGGCCGCGTGGGACTATCAGGTGCAGAAAATCGAATTTGGGTTGATTTGGGTCCGAATTTGAGTGACAAACAGCTGTAACTTGCCTCCACAATCACCAATAACATTACATGCAAGCCTATTACAACAGTAAACCTCAATTCCCTGCTTTAAATCCGAATTTGCATCCATTTGTGATCATTTACACTAGTAACCAAGAACACCAAGACTTGCAAGAGCTCTCAAAGCTTCTCTGGAGGAATTCTGATCAACAAGGCCGACTTCTAGTGATCATTTAACATCTATAGGACTCTTGTAAGCCTTCAATTCGTTGTTTAATCCGTTCATGTTGTGTTTATTAGTAAAAGTCAAACTGGGTGTTCATAACCTTTGACTTTCTGATTAAACGAGTTTCTTCCAGTAATTTCTCGAATTGAAACTTGTTATAGATTAATATTTATGTGGGAAACAAACCCTCTAAAGGGTACTAACTGATTCCCACTACATGCATGCTTAATGTCGAGTCAAACATGGTTCTAAAAAGTCAACAGAAGTGAGTTTTGTGAAAAATGATACGATTAATGATATAGATGACATGCAACCTGATCGATCATTGAAAATAACTTGTAATATATATGTAAATGTGTTTTAATCATCATCAACTCGACAATCTATAGTATAGCCACGAATCGGAACCGAAAGTCTTGTAAAACGATTATTTCGTAGACTATCGATTCGGATTCGTACATGCATGTTCAAGATCTGTATTGGAAAGTATTTTTGATTACTTTTAATTTAGTTAAACTTTCTGGAATTTTCGTTGATTGAGTCTATACTTAGCCGATTCGAATGCTTGTTTCCGGTTTATGCATAAATTTGACTATTTTGCCCTTTTTGATTTAAAACGGGATTTTTGGAAAAGTGAAAGGATAGAAATCTTTATTTTTATTATATAAACTTGCACCGAAAGTTTCGGATCAGTTGGTGGTCCAGATTGTGAGTTATGGCCATTAGCGTAAACTATGTTATAAATTTACATAAACGGTCCTTTTTGCGTAGAACCCGTTTCTGGCCAAATTTTGGTACGAAACTTTTTACCAACTGATTATATATAATATTCTGGGAATTTTGATGATTTTTAAGTAATTTTTGGCTGAACGGATCCTCGATCACCTAGCCACTTCGGCTTATGTCGGTTTTGACCGTTTTAGCCATAAAAGGAGTTGTACACATCCTTTTGACCCGAAACCTTTTTCTACTGATTTTGTATGATGAATAAATTATTATAAGACTTCTGGAAATATAAAAATCTCAGATTTACTGTGAAAACCCGAAAACACCCTTAAATCGTATTTTTAGCGTTTTAAGCGCATAGTAAGCGTTGTGCTTGTTTTAAACCTATAAAACTTATGCCTACTGATGTAAATCACATATTTTCATATAATAACAGTAAGTATGATGTTTTGAACTCAGGTTTCCAGTTTTGGCATTTTTAGCCCTTGTGAAATTACTAAATTGCCCCTACGGTGCATAGTTTGGTTTTAAATGATATATTTGGTATATGGGTCATACCCTACTGATATAATATGTTATATTAAGTATATTTACTGTATGAACCAGACCCGAAACTCAGATTTCTAATTTTATCCTTTTATTATCTTTTAAATGACCAAAATGCCCTTCTAAGGCATAAATTGAGTTTAAAATTATCCCGGGCAATATAGAACATAACTTACTGATATAATATCATATTCTAAGCATATTAATTCAGGGAACTTGCATTTGAATCTTTTGGCTACCCGTATCGCCCTTTTCGCGTTCGGTTCGGTTTACGTAACTAGTTTGCGTAAATTGACCGAAACGGGTCAAACGATATCGTTTTTGCTTCAAAATCCAGAATGTATTTAGTATACCCAAATTATACAAGTATTCGAACTTGTCGGGTCTAAATCACATTCTATCCGGTCTTTCGCTTAATCGTGCGTAAACCGTATCACTCCTAAAACTAACCGGTCAAAGCTTAAGCTTAAATAAAAGGCCGTTAGGAATCTAATAGGTTAATTATAAACCTTTGTTCCAGATTAGGAAGCCCGGTAAAAGCTACCGCCACTTATCGTTTGTGACTTATACTTGCTCAGGTAAATACATTTTGACTTATTTTCCCTATACGGGCTTGGGGTACGGTATTTAAAATACCGCTTGATCGGGCGCACAAGTCCTGCTCCCTATGGGTGTTCAGTCTTGAATAGCTTGTGTGATTTCGTTTAAACAGTTTTGTCTTACTTAAAGGCTTTGGGGGGTTGTTGACCATGTCCCGGATATCCTTGGCATTATCTTACGAGATGGCCACGACCAGAGCACGGGGTGTAGGCGTACACCCGTCGTGTATAACTCTTTGATGTGGTGTGTCAATTAAATCTCTAGCCCGGACAGTAGATCCCGGGCCACCAGAGATATAAGTGCATGTAATTCGTTCACAAGTTTATATTATATAAATATCCCAAGTTAATAAAAATATTTATGCCTTGTGCATTTAAATAAATTTTCAATCATTTTCAAAATGAGTCAGTCGATTTGTATTTACCAGTGTAAACTGACGTATTTTTCCCAAAAGATTAAGTGCAGGTACTATACGGAAATAGGCTGGCTGTTTCCTAGAGAGCGTCCACAATAGTCTCGCAAACTCGGACGACATTTATCTGTTGAACTATTTATTTCTTATTTTATTTGATCCGCCTGTGGATCCATTTCAACGACTGTGATATTTATTATTGCACTTTAATTAAAGTTGAAATGCTTCTATTCTGCTTCCGCTGTGCATTATTATATTGTGTTGATTGTCTATGACGATGCCAACTACGTCACTGTACCCCACACCGGGCCCACCGGTGACACGTGGAATTTGGGGGTGTGACAGGTTGGTATCAGAGCCAACGCTGAGTGAATTAAACACTATCCTAATGTGTTTAATCTCAGTTACACAATTGCACATTTCTCGATTTTCGAGTCTAGACAAAGAACTTAGGAAATGTTCAACATTTCGTTTAATTTATTTTTATTTATTATTGCATTGTCTTATATATATGTTGTGCAACTTGTTTGATTTTTGACAGGATCAGGATGCCGCCAAGGATGAGAGGTCGTGGAGGATTTCCTACATCGCACGATCATGAGGCTGGTCCCTCGCATAGGCGGGCCCCATCTGCCACACACCACACAGTCGCCAACGACCTTTGGAGGTCTTTTGCCGAGCCTGCTAGGCATTCGGTTTCCGCGAGCACTTCTCCGTCATTACCCCACTCGTTTGGGCCCCATTCGGAGAACGGGCCCCATGATTCGCTTGGATCATACATACCGTTGCACCAGTCGCCGCAGCAGTATCCAGCGCCAGCCTACCAGGGTTTGTATAACCCTAATGCTTATGTGGAGGAGCCAGTGGGCCATAACCCACTTGGACAGGAGGACCACTTTTCTGGTGGTCACGAGATGGACGTGGACGAGGAGACGGACCCTTCGCTCCCACCATCAGGTACACCAAACCACCCGATTGAGATATCGGATGGGTCGCCATACACAGGATCACCATTTAATGGTGTGGACAGCTTCCAGGAGAGGTTCAAGCAGCATGATTGGTACTTCACCCCTAGCCACAACTCTCCTATGCTTCAATCACTCCATGGTACTCCGATGCTTCAATCGCTCCATGGATCGCCGGTGCACTCACAGCACCACCCGCAGCAGCAGCAGCTCCAGCAGCAGCCGCCTCTACCGCAGGACCTATCTGAGGCCCTGTGGCGTGACGTGATCACTCCGTCACCACCGCCGCCACCAGTCTTACCTCCTCCGCCTCAGAGGCCGAGGAGGAATGCGCGCATGTCGACGCGCGGAGGGATTCGCATAGGCACCCCTCCACGTGTTAGTAGCAGCCGCTACACGTCCCTACCCGGGGAGTCTGAGACAGGGGAGTCTCAGCATCCAGTATCGGAGGTTACTTCTGTTCCGATCCCGCCTCTGCCGCCGCAGAATTTTGGAGAGCCGATTCCGGCTTATGCTAGTGCCGCTCCGTTCAACCCGTTCGAGCAGGTGTTCCCTCAGGGTTACGACTACACGGGAGACCCTTATTGGCAAGCTGTGAACTACAGCTCACTCCCACATAGTGGTCCACTTGGAGACCCTTGGGCTGCTGGCCCATCTACTTTTGGTTACCCTCCGGGTTACCAGCAGCCACCGCAGCCGCAGCCTTACCAGCCGCCGCAGCCGCAGCACTACCAGCCACCACCACCGGCGCCTATGATGTCGCCACCGCAGGTTCAGGAGATCCTGCAGGGGATTGATAGCATGCGACGCGAGTTTCAGCACAACATGCGAGAGGATCGCCGACGCACCAGTGGTATGTTTAAGAAGGTATTCGATTTGCTCAAGGGTAAGAGCAAGAAGGATCGTTGAATCCTTCGATTATTATTTCATGTACTCATGTCCCTGCGTGGACATTTATTCCAGTACTCTACCCCTGCGTGGGTATATCTATCTTTCTCTACCCCTGTGTGGGTATGTTATCCTGTTAGCCCCTGCGTGGGTTTGTTTTATTTTATTTTTGTTATTGTTGTACTTGTTTAGCCCCTGCGCGGGCATGTTATTCATGCTAGTTATGTTATTTCAAAGTCCCGTTTAGGGCAATTATGTACTGGTATTTTATTGGAAAATTTAAATGGTTAATTTGAATTTATCATTTTATTTATATGCATGAGTAATATTAAAATAATGGAAAATATCAATTTTTATTTGATTTGCCATTTTATAAGAATCTTAGTAAGGTATAACCTAGCTTGAATGCCTTATTGACAGGCCTGGCCCTGATGGTAAAACCTGGTTGAAAGGATTCAACTCCCTGTTAACATCTGAGAACATGTTAACATTCCTGGCCAAGCGTGATCTGTAAAATCACACAAGCCACCCTTTTTAATAAATTATCTACAGATTATATCTGTATACAAGTCTATTAATGACTTGATACCTACGGGTTATGACTATGTCATATAGTGGCAGTTGTGGTTTATAACTCCCTGCCTAGTAAAGAAATATCTACAGATTTTATCTGTACACAAGTCTATTAATGGCTTGATACCTACGGGTTATAACTATGTTATATAATGACAGTTGTGGTTTATGACTCTCTGTCTAGTAAAGGATTATTTGTTTAATTATACAATTTATAATCCTATAAAAATCTAAATTTATAATTTAGTGATTGTCCTTGTGACTAGGCCTATGGTGCCCATATAATTTTTCATTCCTTGATTGCTAATAAGAGCCTGAATGAAATTTATTAAATTAACTGCTAAGGCTTTTGATACCATGGTTAATAAATCGTCTAGGACGATAATACTGTTAGGTTCTAAATAAGACCTTGTCCTTTATTGTAGCTTAAAGCTACGATGGCCAAATCGGAAGAAACCAACAGTCATTCTGGGGAACGCTCAGATAATGCAAAGATTCACGTTACCGGTGCAGAATTGCAAGCACTGATTGATAATGCTGTCGCCAAGGCTATGGATAGGCAGTTCAGAGAATCTAGTGGTACTCAGAGTAGAACCCGCTCAGTGACGCATGTCAAAGCTAAGACTCATTCTGGGGCTCATAGTAAGCCGCCGTCTAAAAAGAGTGAGCCAAAGAAAGTTGAGGATGATAATCATTCCTCCAACCACAGCAGCGTTCCGAAGCAGGAGATTGAGCTGAAACGTGACACGTACAGCAGGTCCTGTACGTACAAATACTTTGTATCCTGCAAGCCCAGAGATTTCACTGGGGAAAAAGGAGCCGTCGACTGCATGACATGGATCGACGAGATGGACACTGTAGTTGATATCAGCGGGTGTGCTGATAGGGACGTCGTTAAGTACGTGTCCCAATCATTCAAAGGAGATGCGTTAGCATGGTGGAGGTCACTCCTACAAGCTGCCGGTAAGGCCACACTGTACGGTTTGTCGTGGGAACAGTTTGTGGCCCTGATTAAAGAGAACTTCTGTCCGCAACACGAGGTCGAGCGAATTGAATCGGATTTTGTATCCTTAGTCATGAAGAACCTCGACTGTCAAACGTATCTGACTACGTTCAACACGCTGTCTCGTTTAGTGCCTTACTTGGTGACCCCGGAGCCACGTAGGATTGCTCGATTCATTGGGGGTCTGGCACCGGAGATTAAAGCCAGCGTCAAAGCATCAAGACCCACTACATTTAGATCTGTAGCAGATCTATCCCTCTCCCTCACTCAGGATGCGGTTAGATTGAGAGCCATGAAGAGCTCTGAGGAGAACAAACGAAAACGTGAGGAGGACACCTCACGAAGATCCGAAAAGCGACATAGAGGGAACAACGACCACAGGAAAGGGTCGGGGTCTAGGAAAAGTGATCATCAGTCGGGTGAAAAACCCAGATGCAAGTTTTGTAGGAGACACCACTTTGGGAGGTGTCGGTTTGAAACAAAATCCCAGTCTTCGGAGAAGCGATGTGGAATCTGCAAGTCCACCGATCATAAGGCTGTGGATTGCAAGAAGATGAAGGATGCAACGTGTTTTGGTTGCAACGAGAAAGGGCACATTCGGCCCAACTGTCCGAAGTTTGCAAAGAAGGCCGAGGAAGGAAAGAAGACTAATGCGAGAGTCTTCAAGATGGACGCAAAGGAAGCAGTCCTGGACGATAACGTCATTACCGGTACGTTTCTTGTAAACGATGTTTTTGCTAGAGTCTTGTTTGATTCTGGAGCTGATAAGTCGTTTGTAGATAATAAGTTTTGTAAACTGTTGAACCTTCCTGTTAAAACCTTAAGCGTGAAATATGAGGTGGAATTAGCCGATGGAACCTTAGAAACCGCCTCGACTGTTCTAGATGGATGTGTTATATCCATTAGGAATCATTCCTTCCCGTTATCCTTGCTTCCCTTTAAGTTAGCTGGATTCGATATAGTAATAGGCATGGATTGGTTGTCGAGTAACCAAGCCCAGATTCTGTGCAATAGAAAGCAAGTAATAGTTAAGACTCCGTCTGGTGAGTCACTTACTATTCAAGGAGATACCCAACATGGATTGCCCGAGCAAGTGTCCATGCTCAAGGCATCCAGATGCATGCAGAAGGGTTGTGTCATTTATATGGCACAAGTTACCATAGATGAGCCGAAGCCGAAGATTGAGGATATCCCTGTTATATCAGAATATCCTGAAGTGTTTCCTGAAGAACTACCCGGTTTGCCACCGGATAGACAAGTAGAGTTTCGGATAGATATCATCCCAGGCACTGCACCTGTAGCAAGAGCACCATACAGATTGGCACCAACGGAGATGAAGGAGTTGAGGACGCAGTTGGATGATCTATTAGCTAAAGGTTTTATTAGACCTAGCTCATCTCCTTGGGGAGCGCCAATCTTGTTCGTTAAAAAGAAAGATGGTTCGATGCGTCTGTGCATCGATTACCGTGAGCTTAATAAGGTCACTATCAAGAATCGGTATCCGTTACCCAGGATCGACGATCTGTTCGATCAGTTGCAAGGAGCAAGCTATTTCTCCAAGATTGACCTAAGGTCAGGATATCATCAGTTGAAGGTCAAGGAGGAAGACGTACACAAGACCGCGTTTAGGACTCGTTATGGACATTACGAGTTCCTAGTGATGCCGTTTGGGCTCACTAACGCACCAGCCGCGTTCATGGACCTCATGAACCGCGTCTGCAAACCTTATTTAGATAAGTTCGTTATCGTCTTTATTGATGATATTCTTATCTACTCGAAGAGCCAAGCTGACCATGAGAATCACCTTCGTTGTATTCTCAAACTTCTGTATCAAGAGAAGCTTTATGCCAAATTCTCGAAGTGTGAATTTTGGCTTCGTGAAGTCCAGTTCCTTGGACATGTTGTTAGCAAGCGTGGTATCCAAGTAGATCCCGCTAAAGTCGAAGCAGTCATGAATTGGCAGGAGCCGAAGACTCCTACCGAGATTCGCAGTTTCCTCGGATTGGCAGGATATTATAGGAGATTCATCGAGAATTTTTCAAGGATTGCTGCGCCCCTAACCTCGTTGACCCGTAAGAAGATTAAGTTTGATTGGGGCCCTAAGCAGCAGGAATCCTTTGACATTCTGAAGCAGAAACTGAGCAATGCGCCAGTGTTAACATTGCCCGATGGAATAGAGGAATTTGTGGTGTATTGTGATGCATCACATACGGGCATGGGTTGTGTACTCATGCAGAAAGGCAAAGTCATTGCCTACGCTTCTCGCCAGCTAAAGGTGCACGAGAAAAACTACACCACCCACGATTTGGAATTAGGTGCGGTGGTATTTGCATTAAAGCTATGGAGACACTACTTGTATGGAACCAAGTGCATAATTTATTCGGATCACAAGGGTCTTCAGCATTTGTTCAATCAGAAGGAATTGAACATGCGACAAAGGCGATGGATGGAAACCTTAAACGATTATGACTGTGAGATAAGATACCATCCAGGCAAGGCAAATGTGGTTGCCGACGCCTTAAGTAGAAAGGAAAGGGTTAAACCGATCAGAATCAATGCCAAGCGCATTGAGATAAGGAATAGTCTGAATGAAAGGGTGTTAGCTGCACAAAAGGAAGCTGTGCTGGAAGCTAACTATCCTGCAGAAAAGTTGGGAGTAACTGAGGAGCAGTTATCCCACGACAAAGATGGAATGCTACGTCTAAACGGACGAATATGGGTTCCGGTATATGGAGGACTTCGGGATGTTATCCTCCAGGAAGCCCATAGCTCTAAATATTCAGTTCATCCTGGAGCTGATAAGATGTACCAGGATTTGAAATCAAACTACTGGTGGATTGGTTTGAAAAAGTCCGTGGCCGAGTATGTGGCCAAATGTTTGACTTGTGCGCAAGTCAAGGCTGAGCATCAGAAGCCGTCAGGTTTGCTTCAACAACCTGAAATTCCCGAGTGGAAATGGGAAATGGTGACAATGGATTTTATCACCAAATTGCCGAAGACGAAAAAGGGGAATGATACCATATGGGTCATAGTTGACAGACTGACTAAGTCAGCTCATTTTCTACCCATAAAAGAGACGTATAGCTCAGATATGTTAGCCCAATTATACGTCGATAAGATAGTAGCGCTACATGGTATACCTATATCTATTATCTCCGATAGAGATACTAGATATACGTCGCATTTTTGGAAGAGTTTCCAACAGTCGTTGGGCACTCGTTTGAATTTTAGTACGGCTTATCATCCTCAGACCGATGGTCAGAGTGAGCGTACGATTCAAACTCTGGAAGACATGCTTCGAGCATGTGCGATCGACTTAGGTGGTAGTTGGGATAAGAACTTACCATTGATTGAATTCTCCTACAACAATAGCTACCATTCCAGCATAAAGGCCGCGCCTTTTGAGGCCCTATACGGTAGAAAGTGTAGATCGCCCATTTGTTGGGCAGAAGTTGGAGATGTCCAGTTGTCTGGACCAGATATCGTCTTTGAGACGACAGACAAGATCGTTCAGATCCGTGATCGTTTGAAAGCTGCCAGGGATAGGCAGAAAAGTTATGCGGATCCTAAGCGCAAAGATTTTCACTTCGATGTAGGTGATAAAGTATTGCTTAAAGTATCGCCCTGGAAGGGTGTGATGCGATTTGGAAAGAAAGGCAAGCTAAGCCCGAGATACATAGGACCTTTCGAGATAATCGAACGTGTCGGGGCAGTCGCTTACAAGTTAAACTTGCCTGAAGAGCTTAGTGCCATTCATAATGTGTTTCACATCTGTAATTTGAAGAAGTGTTTCGCTGACGATTCACTGGTTATACCGCATACAGACATACACATAGACGAAAGTCTAAAGTTTGTGGAAAAACCTTTGTCGATAAAGGATCGACAGGTAAAGAAGCTTCGAAGGAAGCACGTGCCTATTGTTAAGGTCAAATGGGATGCCCGTAGAGGTCCCGAATACACGTGGGAAGTGGAATCCACGATGAAAGAAAAATATCCCCATTTGTTTGATTAAATCTCGGGGTCGAGATTTCTTTTAAGGGGGTGAGGATGTAACACCTCGGAAAAATTTCGTCCAATAATGTCTTGACACGTGTCATAAGGTTCCGTTATGTGAAAAACATACTTTAGAGGGACTAAAAGTGACAAACAGTGAAAACTATGGAACGTAAGGATCCAAAGTGTCAACAATGGATAAATAGGCTCTATGATAACCCCACATAATGTTTATAACCTTTAACGGATGGTTCATGGATCATACGACGCGGAAATTGCACATAAGTGAAGTATTATAAACTATAGGGGCCAAAAGTGTCAACATGTTTAAATTATACCTCTGAGTGAACTTTTGGCAGACCCGAAGCTTTGTATAGCTAAAATATACTCACTAGAATATGTGGTAAAAATTTCATGAAGTTTCGTCAACGTATGAGAAAGTTATGGCCAAAACCGTACTTAAGGGACTAAAAGCGTCAACGTCGAATTCAGGGCTTTTCGGTTGAGTGCAAAGTTATCCGAGGGCATTACCATGTTGGTAAAAGTCCTAAGGTTCTTAGAAACCAAGTTTGGGGGTTTACGGGTCGAGAAAAGTAGCCGAAACATCGCGTACAAGTTCAGGGGTCAAAGCTGTCAATGTTTGAAAGATGTTTGGCTGAACAGCAGGTCAGGCGACCCGCCTGGACAGACCCAGGCGGGCCGCGTGGGACTATCAGGTGCAGAAAATCGAATTTGGGTTGATTTGGGTCCGAATTTGAGTGACAAACAGCTGTAACTTGCCTCCACAATCACCAATAACATTACATGCAAGCCTATTACAACAGTAAACCTCAATTCCCTGCTTTAAATCCGAATTTGCATCCATTTGTGATCATTTACACTAGTAACCAAGAACACCAAGACTTGCAAGAGCTCTCAAAGCTTCTCTGGAGGAATTCTGATCAACAAGGCCGACTTCTAGTGATCATTTAACATCTATAGGACTCTTGTAAGCCTTCAATTCGTTGTTTAATCCGTTCATGTTGTGTTTATTAGTAAAAGTCAAACTGGGTGTTCATAACCTTTGACTTTCTGATTAAACGAGTTTCTTCCAGTAATTTCTCGAATTGAAACTTGTTATAGATTAATATTTATGTGGGAAACAAACCCTCTAAAGGGTACTAACTGATTCCCACTACATGCATGCTTAATGTCGAGTCAAACATGGTTCTAAAAAGTCAACAGAAGTGAGTTTTGTGAAAAATGATACGATTAATGATATAGATGACATGCAACCTGATCGATCATTGAAAATAACTTGTAATATATATGTAAATGTGTTTTAATCATCATCAACTCGACAATCTATAGTATAGCCACGAATCGGAACCGAAAGTCTTGTAAAACGATTATTTCGTAGACTATCGATTCGGATTCGTACATGCATGTTCAAGATCTGTATTGGAAAGTATTTTTGATTACTTTTAATTTAGTTAAACTTTCTGGAATTTTCGTTGATTGAGTCTATACTTAGCCGATTCGAATGCTTGTTTCCGGTTTATGCATAAATTTGACTATTTTGCCCTTTTTGATTTAAAACGGGATTTTTGGAAAAGTGAAAGGATAGAAATCTTTATTTTTATTATATAAACTTGCACCGAAAGTTTCGGATCAGTTGGTGGTCCAGATTGTGAGTTATGGCCATTAGCGTAAACTATGTTATAAATTTACATAAACGGTCCTTTTTGCGTAGAACCCGTTTCTGGCCAAATTTTGGTACGAAACTTTTTACCAACTGATTATATATAATATTCTGGGAATTTTGATGATTTTTAAGTAATTTTTGGCTGAACGGATCCTCGATCACCTAGCCACTTCGGCTTATGTCGGTTTTGACCGTTTTAGCCATAAAAGGAGTTGTACACATCCTTTTGACCCGAAACCTTTTTCTACTGATTTTGTATGATGAATAAATTATTATAAGACTTCTGGAAATATAAAAATCTCAGATTTACTGTGAAAACCCGAAAACACCCTTAAATCGTATTTTTAGCGTTTTAAGCGCATAGTAAGCGTTGTACTTGTTTTAAACCTATAAAACTTATGCCTACTGATGTAAATCACATATTTTCATATAATAACAGTAAGTATGATGTTTTGAACTCAGGTTTCCAGTTTTGGCATTTTTAGCCCTTGTGAAATTACTAAATTGCCCCTACGGTGCATAGTTTGGTTTTAAATGATATATTTGGTATATGGGTCATACCCTACTGATATAATATGTTATATTAAGTATATTTACTGTATGAACCAGACCCGAAACTCAGATTTCTAATTTTATCCTTTTATTATCTTTTAAATGACCAAAATGCCCTTCTAAGGCATAAATTGAGTTTAAAATTATCCCGGGCAATATAGAACATAACTTACTGATATAATATCATATTCTAAGCATATTAATTCAGGGAACTTGCATTTGAATCTTTTGGCTACCCGTATCGCCCTTTTCGCGTTCGGTTCGGTTTACGTAACTAGTTTGCGTAAATTGACCGAAACGGGTCAAACGATATCGTTTTTGCTTCAAAATCCAGAATGTATTTAGTATACCCAAATTATACAAGTATTCGAACTTGTCGGGTCTAAATCACATTCTATCCGGTCTTTCGCTTAATCGTGCGTAAACCGTATCACTCCTAAAACTAACCGGTCAAAGCTTAAGCTTAAATAAAAGGCCGTTAGGAATCTAATAGGTTAATTATAAACCTTTGTTCCAGATTAGGAAGCCCGGTAAAAGCTACCGCCACTTATCGTTTGTGACTTATACTTGCTCAGGTAAATACATTTTGACTTATTTTCCCTATACGGGCTTGGGGTACGGTATTTAAAATACCGCTTGATCGGGCGCACAAGTCCTGCTCCCTATGGGTGTTCAGTCTTGAATAGCTTGTGTGATTTCGTTTAAACAGTTTTGTCTTACTTAAAGGCTTTGGGGGGTTGTTGACCATGTCCCGGATATCCTTGGCATTATCTTACGAGATGGCCACGACCAGAGCACGGGGTGTAGGCGTACACCCGTCGTGTATAACTCTTTGATGTGGTGTGTCAATTAAATCTCTAGCCCGGACAGTAGATCCCGGGCCACCAGAGATATAAGTGCATGTAATTCGTTCACAAGTTTATATTATATAAATATCCCAAGTTAATAAAAATATTTATGCCTTGTGCATTTAAATAAATTTTCAATCATTTTCAAAATGAGTCAGTCGATTTGTATTTACCAGTGTAAACTGACGTATTTTTCCCAAAAGATTAAGTGCAGGTACTATACGGAAATAGGCTGGCTGTTTCCTAGAGAGCGTCCACAATAGTCTCGCAAACTCGGACGACATTTATCTGTTGAACTATTTATTTCTTATTTTATTTGATCCGCCTGTGGATCCATTTCAACGACTGTGATATTTATTATTGCACTTTAATTAAAGTTGAAATGCTTCTATTCTGCTTCCGCTGTGCATTATTATATTGTGTTGATTGTCTATGACGATGCCAACTACGTCACTGTACCCCACACCGGGCCCACCGGTGACACGTGGAATTTGGGGGTGTGACATTGATTTATAGGAGGATGTTATGAAACGAATATATGTTTATGCGAATTTAAAGGACAATACTGACAGACGTGTTTGTCTTTTCTCCCACTGTGCAAACTTGAAAAATCTCACCATAACACATCTAATATGACACATGATAAAAGCGCTTCTTTAGACAATCTGGGATTATGTTCCGCAAATTGAGAACCACATATTCGTGTGTAAAAGCTTGGAAAGATGAACGAATAGAGATCTGTATGTACACCCTTGTTATTTGTTTACCACATGACACATGATAAAAAAACGTTTCTTTAGACAATCTGGAATTATGTTCCGCAAATTGGGAACCACATTGTAGACTCGTGGGCTTGAATGGTTTTAATAATACTTGAAAATGGAAATAATCGTGTCAAGATCTTTATCTATCATATCATCGACCAACTGCTCGAAATCCCTTTCGTTTCTCGGGTTCGCATTCGACACAACACAACAAAAAATAAATTCAAAAAAACTGTAGGCTGATACTCATCGTATAGGCCTATACAATGCGTATCAAGCCCGCCGCCAGACATAACCTGCACCTGTCAGTCTGCCATGTTTTTTACTTTAATTCAATACGCATCGTATAGGCCTATACGATACGTATTGAATTGAAAAAGTGTGTAGATAGACAGGGGGTGTGCCATTAGAAAACCCCCGTCAAAATCAATAGCAGCCAACCTCTTCTATTTTCCTTGCTCTTCATCATATATCATCTTATCAATCAATCACACAGCTAATCAAATCAATCTTTCAATGTTTTTACAAAATCTTTATTTCCATATATAAGATGTCCTGTACTTTACAAATCCTCTTCATATAAAAACCCTAAATCGTGATTTCACCATCGTCGTCGTCTTGATTTGTTTTGAATCAAAGACTAGAGACGTCGTACGATTGGTGATTGTTATAATGGCCATTGCTATCTACGTATTCAACAATCGAAGCTATCACAATCATTCAACTATGAACCACCTCCCTTGACGAACTCTTGACTGCTTCGTTGCGATTGGACCACAACTTCGATCTAAGGTATGGTTTCAAAACCCTTTTACTAACATTTGTTGTTTCTGCGACTGAACCTTTCTAGGAAGATCATTAGATCAACATAACGGTAGGTTTTATATTCAATAAAATGGATACATGTTTCAACTTCGATGTTCTAAAACCTAATTATTTATCTAAATAATCAGTTAGATTTAGGTTCCAGGTGCATTTACTCTGTCTCTGTTTTGGGGGACAAATTGAGTAAATTTCAAGGGGAAAGGAAAATTAGATGGACAAAGATGCTTTTTCTTACTTCCTGATCTTTTTTCTTGGCACAATCTATCCGGACACCCTCTGCGCCTATTTGGACACTTTTTGTGCCTTAGACGCCTCGTATAGGGCTGTACGAGGCGTCTAGGCACTGAATTCAAGGGGGTCTTTAGAGGATGTCAGGCACAAAGTTTAAGAAACCCTAGACGCAGAGTACAGCTCTATACGAGGCGTCTGGGGCTTGGGTTTTTTTGGTTGAAATAAGGGGTGTTTTGGTAGGTTTTGGTATGGTTTTTTTGATAGTTTTTAGGGTTATTGGATTTTATCACCCTCAACTATCGGCCTTTGGCCGTTGCCACCCGCAACTAACACTTTGACACCCGGCATCCCCAACTTGACTTTTTGTTTGCACTGGCACCACCCAGTTAAATTTGCACTAACTTGGTTAGTTTTTTGTCCGACGTGGCACAGGTTTGCTGATGTGTACATGATTACGTGGCGCTGATGTGTTATATCCCTTTCCTTCTTTATAACAATCCCTACAAAAACCCTAATCTTCTCCTTCTTTATAACAGTCATCAAGCATCAAGCATGTATCATTAGATCATAAACCATGAAACCAAAAATGCATATGCATGCCTGCCTGATTCAAGCTAAAATTCTATTGAAACTTGATTCAAACAACATTTTTTATGTTTGTACTTATAATATTAAACCTTTTGTGGATGTTCTTAAAAGTAAAACAGTTGGTTCCTACACATAAATAAAACAATGACACCAAGCCTTCACCGGAAAGTTGAGCTCCAGTTGCCAGTCGCCGGAAACGCTTGGCGCCGCCTACCGATCTGAAAATCCCCACTCCTTTCACCGCTGCAGACTCCTTCCGACCACCACCACCACCCGCCTTCTTCCGTCCCCCTTTACTCTTACTTTTACCACCATCACCATCTTCATCACCGGACCCGTCTTCCCCGAACCCCCATTCTTTCCTAGCCGCCGCATAGTCAAACGGTTTGACCTCCACCAACCTCGTTGAACCGCCCTCCACCACCGGATCGGACTTTATCGTCTCGTTAGCAGTATCTACACACTTCTGGAAGCTTGACGAAAGATCTGACAGTGACATTGTTTCCTCGTTTCCATTTTTATCTTCACCGTTTTTCATCGGAACAGTCGGATGACTGTTAAAAAGGAGAAGATTAGGGCTTTTGCGGGGATTGTTATAAAGAAGGAGAGAGATATAACATATCAACGCCACGTAATCATGTACACATCAGCAAACCTGTGCCACGTCGTACAAAATACTAACCAAGTTAGTGCAGATTTAACTGGGTGGTGCCAGTGCAAACAAAAAGTCAAGTTCGGGGTGCCGGGTGTCAAAGTGTTAGTTGGGGGTGGCAACGGCCAAAGGCTGATAGTTGGGGGGTGATAAAATCCAATAATCCTAGTTTTTAAAGATGTGTTTTTTTAGTGAAAATTTTTTTGGTTTTAAAAAAGTTTTGGTTTTTTTGTTTTTTACACTATAAAAAAATCAGCTATTTTAAAAATCGGCTCTTTAAATATATTATATCGATTAAATATTATAATGTTTTTAACATTTTACTTTTTTAAATATTAATCTTCCGATTAAAATTTTATCTCGTTCAAATATTGTTTCCGTATTATATTCAGGGGATATATTGTTTCCGTATTATATTCAAAACATATATTGTTTCCATATTATATCAATTTAAGATAACAATCATTAAGTAACCGAATAACTGAAAACAAACATAAATATGACATATAAGTTTGTACATCCATAACAAAAATATATAAGATAAGTTTGTACATCCATAACAAAAATAAAAACAACAACAGGTCTATCCATCCAAATCTGAATCCGAATCTGGATCTGGCTGCTGCGGCTGCTGCTGCTGATGTGGTGCTCGAGCTGGTGGAAGCGGTATCGGGGATAACCCCTCTCTCTCTCGTCTATCCTGCTCGGCCCGTACCAACCAACCTACCAAATCGTTGAGCCAGTCAAGCTCGGCTCGTACATCCGGATGTATCGCAGCTCCTGGGGCATGACCTGGAATAACGTGACGCGGAAACTGAGGCGCCCCGGGAGGTGGCGGTGGCTGTGGCATCGCTGGACCGTCTAAATCCACCGGAGGGTCCTCCACAGGCACTGCATCAGCAGGATGTGCCGGAGGATAGACGACTTTGAAAGTCAAATGAGCGAAACTGGTCTTAGTTTTGATAAATTTAATCTGCTTCATAGATGTGAAACACATGACAACAAAGTTTGAAGAGCAAGGGGCTAATGGCAAAGTAGACGGATGAGGCTTAAGAAGATAATGGGTACGTCCCTAAACAGAATAAGTCAATTTATATAAACGACTATGGCACAGTTGATGAATGCCTGAACTTGGTCCTAAAATTTTAAAGGAGGTGTGTAGAAAGGCTTTTTCTTACTAAGGTATGCATGTTATATCTCTTTATTTACGACCCTGTTTCTTTTAACTAACTTGAGGTGTGCCAATTTTGTGTAGTAAACAATAATATATGTATGATAAGGACCAAATCTCACTCATTTTTTTTCTCTTGAAAATCTGGATAAAAGATGTTTGCAAAAGGTGCACGATGGCCTAAACAGAATAAAGAAAACAAATTGCCTTTATGGAGCTCAAGTTAGAGAGGCTTTATGAGATTTTGTTGGAGGTAAATTCGTCTAAAAATTTATGTTTTTTTTTCAATTACCAGAAATTTTTATGGTCAAAGTGACCTTTGTTTTTTTTATGTGTGCAGCAAATTATTCGAACAAAAGAAAATTTTGAGACAAAGCAAGATGAGGCATACGAGGAATGAGGAAATAAATGTCGAAAGGGAGGATGTAAGCCTGGTTTTTAACTTTTTATTCTTATGTGTGTAGATGTTATAAGACATAGTAATATTGGTTTTATAAAGTATGCCTGAGGTGGCGCTCTATACACATGTGGGCCAAAACTGGTTGAAATTAGGGCCTTGGTGATAATAAAAGATTTTGTTTGCTTTTCCAAAAAAAACAAAAAAAACAAATGTCAACAAATCCTAATTATGTATTGTTAAATTTGAAGGCTAATTGTCTATTGAGTGTCATTGATACAAATGTGCAACCAATAGTCATATTTTTAGTAAACCGTATTTAGAATTTATTTGTTAGTAGTTAGATAATATAAAATTTTATTTATGGTACTTTTCATTCAAGTTTTGTTTATGTTGGTTCCTGAAATTACTTTGCTTTTTGTAATCTTGGGGAAATTTTTTTTGAAGACTCATCTTGCTAATAGCACTCTACAAATGCTAATGTTGATAGTAAGGCTAAGCATGTGTTCGGATTCGGCTTGGAAAAGATTGCCAGATGTAGTTGAAGAGAAAGATGAAGTCGCAACGTTAATGGATGCCCTCAAAACTCAGCAGGTAATAGAATTAAAGGATAAGTGGGGGTGGAATTCTAATGGCGACTTCTCAGTTAAGCTGGCCCGGATAGCCTTAGACGAAGCAACCGTGGCAGGTAACGACCCTGCATTTGTATGGAACAACAATGCAGTCCCCAAAGTGAACTGTTTTGCGTGGAGGGCATTTAGCGATAGAATCCCCACTTCAGATGCCCTTCTTATGCGATTGGGTAACGATTCCAGGGTAGCCTACCTGCCCTTCGATTCACTAGGTTTTGGAATATGGGAGCCAGTTTGTATCTCCTGTGCTAAAGAAAAAGGTTGCTGCATGCGATCTTCCTTATGACACTATGGAGCCTGTGGATTAAGCGAAACGAGAATATTTTTAAAGGCTTAACACGTTCAGCACCTCAATGAGTGGAAAGCATCAAGGAAATTACATACTGGTGGGTACACAAGAGGTCTAAGCTGAGCGAGATGGCATACCAAAACTGGAGCAGGTTCGAGGGGTATATTTCGGGAGATAAAGGCCTTGTATTTCGGGAGCCTGTGGGTACACAAGAGGTCTAGTCTTTGTAATGTCTGGGTGTACACTCTTTGTTGTTTGGTTATGTTGTTCCTACTATCTTAGCTCCTTGCTTAGGGCAGTTTGTTTTTAGGTTGTGTTGGTTTTAATAAAGTCCTATTTGGCAATTAAAAAAAAGTAGTACGCAAATCTTCTCTATATATGTAAATCGTAACTAAAGGATATTCCAAGAAGGTTATTGCAATCTTCATCATATATACATGTAGTCATCCAAGTTAATTTAGTCTAACAATGCATGCTATATGCGTCATGTCATTTCTTTTACAACACCGCGTCAATGCACGAATCATCATACTACTCGGTGTCATCTCTAAATACACTATTGATCCATTGCGACGTGTTATTTTAATCTACGTTTAAATCAATATGCTATAATGTGCGGGTGTTTCGTGTTATCTTTGTATACGTTTTAGTGTGATTTCTATTCGATTAATTTGGCTTTCATATATACGACATAGCTTTTCCATGACTTTCGAATATATTTCCGTTACATGGTTATCTTATCGTTGTGCTCGTGATTCGCTTATCAAGAACATGTTATTACTTGAATGTTTGTTTCATTAAAAGGTTTATGTCAACACTGATAAATAATATATTTTATTGTGAGGACACCCGAGTAACACACGAGAACTTAAACTAGTTACAAAATATAAAATAACACACACACACACACACTAACACTAGAAAGCTTCACACAATACGTCGTGGAACACAAACACTAGTAATCATGTAACACGTTAATTTTTATAAATAAAAATATATAGCAATATCATATTTAAATTAAAGAGAATTAAATATTTGTTTTTATTGTTTGATTTCTTTCAAAAAGAGTGTAAACATATAATTAAAAAGTTATGAACATTTATAAATCGTGGGGTAGTTGTTAAAAAGTTAAGAATATAGTATATATATATATAAATGTTATTTTGAATATTATTTAATATCTTTTAGGATTTTATCTTCCCTAATCCCTCCCTTGTTTAGGGCTTCAGGTGACCATTTAGCATATTGTGGGTTGTGCTCAAAGTTTAAAATGGGCCATTTAATTTGGATCTCTTTATGTCCAGTAACAAAGAATTATTCTCATTTTATAATTAAAATCGCTTTGTTTGTATCATATATGTACTATGTTAAAATCTCGTGTATTACACGGGTTTAATAAATGTAATTTTATATACTAAATAAAAAATAATATATTTTTATAAACCTCATTTTATTACACGTGTTGAGTAAATATAATTTTATACATTAAATAATAAAAAAAATTATATCTTTAAGAACCTCGTGTATTTTGCGGGTTGAATAAATGTAATTTTATATAACAAACAATGAAAAAGTTATATTTTAAACAAAACCCTGTGTATTCACGGGTGGAAGAAATGTAATTTTATACACTAAATAATAAAAAAGTTATATTAAAAAAACTTTATGTATTGTATGGGTTGAATAAATTTAATTTTATGTAGCAAATAATAAAAAAAATGTTATATCTTTAAAAACCCTGTGTATTACACGGGTTTATCTATTATTATTACTATTACTATATATTATTACTATTACTATATATTAATAAAGGAATTGAAATAAATAGTGATTTTAATATTACTATAATATATAGTTTTTTTAATACTATATATTAATATTAATATTAATATTAACATATAATAAAAAAGAAACTGAATGAACAGTGTTTCATTCACTTTCTTTTTTAATATATATTAATTACTTTAGAATAGAATATATTATTAAGAGATCATTAAATGGTATCGGGTATAGGTACCGGTCTTAAATTTACCAAATTGGTGTATTTTTGGTACCGGTTCTGTACAGTTATTCACCGGTTTTTACCCTTAAATACCGGTGTCGTACCAGTACCGACCGGTACCGAACCGTACCATACTAGGTATATTCGGTACCGATACCCACTTTTGGGGATTTCTGTAACGGGAACAGTGCTTTATAATTTATTTTTAAATTAAAATTAGAATGGAATACATCATTAAGAGATCAGCAAATGGTATCAGGTATAGGTACCGGTCTCAAATTTACCAAATTGGTGTATTTTCGGTACCGGTTCTGCACAGGTATTCACCAGTTTTTACCCTCAAATACCGGTACCGTACCAGTACCGACCGGTACCGAACCGTACCATACTAGGTATATTCGGTACCGGTACCCACTTTTGAGGATTTCGGTAACGGTATTTTTGGTACCGGTTGGTACCGAGCTCATCAAATCCTGTAGCAACGCAGCAATGCAAGTAATTGCACCGTTTAGATTACTTTTTGTACACACAGTAAGTAAACTGTATTTCGCTTGAATGAGGTTTTATATACACAACAACTTATTTTGCTTTCTTTTTTGTCTTTTTCTGTAATGAATGAATTGTAACATGTAAAATTAACTTGCATATTTAGAATATTGATGAGCAAATCGTATCAAATCCTGTAAACGAATCGGCATCGTATCGGTACCAAATTTATTATACCAAATCATTTTTGGTACCAATTTGGTACCTACCTCTTGGCATTTTCAGTCGTTACTTTCGGTTTGACACCGGTCTAGCACCATACCTGTATTTATTGATTTTTACCTTCAAATACCATATCGTATTGTACCGAGCATTTTCGGTGCCGGCACCTAATTTCAATGATTTTCCGGATCAGTACTTTTGCTGCCGTTACCGGTACCGAGCTCATCCATATTTTAACGTGTTAGCACCGTAATAACTGAACTGAAAACAATCGAATTTCCAACGTGTAGGACGTGTGGGTCCTATTATTATTATATATTAGGTTATTTAAAATTGTATTTTTATGACGGAGTGATTATCCTTACCACGTCATTTTATTTATGTTTTGATATTCGGTATCTGTTTGCCGTTGCTGACACGCCTTTTGTAGTCATTGGGTCCCGCCGCAACGCGCGGGCGAAAAATAACTAGTTAATATTAATAAAGGAATTGAAATGAATAGTGATTTTAATATTATTATAAAATATAGTTTTTTTAATACTTTTATTATTTTAATGTTATAATAATAGTTATTTTCTTTACTTTTTAACTTTAATCATTTTTTTAATATCAGGGGTTGGGATAAGCTTGGTGTCAATCGGTATCGAACCAGTACTGGTATCGAAAATACCGGTACGGTCCTGTCCGGTATCAGTACATAAAGGTAAAAACCGGCACTAATACAGAAAACGCCAAAAGTTGGTGCCAAATTGATATTGGAATTCTTTTGGTTTGGGAAATTCAGTGCTGTTACCTGGTACCATTTGCTCATCCCTAATCACGATTACTGTACGAACAACGGTATCATACAACTTTTTTTTTATTTTCTTCAACTTTTAATTTTTTCTTTTTTTAGTTTCAGAGGTAGGGATGAACTCGGTGCCAACCGATACAGAATCGGTACTGATACCGAAAACACCGGTTACGGTACCAGTATATGAAGGAACGCCAAAAGTCGATACCGAATTGGTACGTAAGATCTTTCGATTCGGCAAATTTGGTACCGATACCCAGAACAGTTTGCTCATCTCTGACCATGGGTTTCATACGAACAAAATCGAAACCATACAACTTTTTTGGTTGATTTTCTTTCGGTTATCTTCTAGTGTTTTTTTCTATATTATCTTTTTATTTTTGTCAGTAGTTGCGTTCGCAACACGCTCGTAGTGATTTCAAAACACATGTAAACACATACTAAATAACAAAACAAATTCGCTGCAACGCGGCGAACTTCTTTAAACCTAGTTGTTAAAAAAATATTTCTAAATCAAAATGGATTTTTTATTATTTTTAAAATTAGGTTAATACTATTTTTAAATTTTGGTTTGATTAATAAGTTGTTTAATATAATTTTCCATAGTTAACAATAATAACATTTACAACAAATAATATGCATGTTTATCTACTGTTAACTGAAACAATGCTTTTTAGTTTAGATAATACTTTACGATTTGAAGTTTAGTTTAGATAAGACTTTACTATTTGAAGTTAAGTTTATGCCAATGATTTAGAGCTGATAAGATTTGTATTAGTTTTATTAATATTTAATAATTTCAATTAAATAATAATTATCTACAATTCAGGATGTTTTAGAATAATGACAAGTGTCCATTTATTGGTTTCTTTTATTATATAGTATAGATTATAACGAGTGAGATTACCCGCATTACGCTGCGGGGTTTCGTTTGATATCTATTCTGGTTCAGTATAACAACCAACCGAAAGTAATAAACTCAAAAGAATATTGACACGCTTTTTACATAGATCGAAAACCATAAAAATAAATTTAAATTGGACAGCGAGATAGGCTGGTTTTAAATTAATTGTAAATGAAAACTTAAACGTTATCTTAAATATAACTTCAATAAAAAAGGAAAATAAACTAAAACACTAAACATAAAGAAAAGTATAGAAATAGAAATAATAAAGTCTAGAAAAAGATCAAGAAAGAAAAAAAAAAGTTTATAAAAATAAGTATAGAAACGTGTAATATTTAACTTGACATGTTCTGAAAAAAATTACATTGAAAGGTAAACAAACTTGAATTTATACCGACACGTGCAATAAAATAAGCACGCAAGAAAATAGTTACGGCGCGTTGCGAACAAAAATAAGCGAAGTGACTCGAATTTATACCGTCTAATAAAAATGAATTATATTTTACTCTACTCGTTTCGAACAAAATTTACGTTAAAACGTAGAGAAATTGAAAACGTAAATAAAAATAAGCGCGAAAGTGTATTATATTTGACCCGACTCATATTCCAAAAAATTACGTTAAAATATAGACTAACTGAAAACATACATAATTATACGGATGAGAACATATTATACTTGACCCAACTCATTTCCGCGAAAAATTTACGTCTAAAAGCAAAATAAAGCAAATCAATTTTAATTTATACCAACACGTAAATAAAGAGAAAAACGTAAAACTTTATTACAAAGTTTTTATAAAGTTAAAGGGTTGTAAGTGTCAACGCTGAAAGTTAAGAGGTAAAAGGATACAAAACTATAAATAAAAAGCAAAAGATAAAAGAAATCACAAAAGTATAAACGAATACAAAACTATAAAAAACTCAAAAAGAGAAAAAGGGAAGACAAACAAAAAAAGTTGAAGCAGGGAAAAAAACTAAAGTAACAAATACCTACCAATTAGGGGTGTGTAATAACCGAACCGTTAACCAAAACCGAAACGAAAACCGACAAAACCGAACCGAAATTAACCTAAACCGAATTAACCGAAAGTCGGTTAACGGATATTTTTTTTACCATCGGTTAACCGAAATTAACTGAATCGAACCGAATCATTTATTTTTTTTATATATTTCTAGCTTTTATACCTCTATTTCATGTATTTCATATTTTATACTTTCATTTCATGTAATAATACCTCTATTTCATTTATTTATGCCTTCATTTTATTTATTTATACCTTCATTTCATTTATTTATACCTCCATTTTATGTATTTAAACATCTATTCATACATTTATACCTCCATTTCATTTATTTATACATCCATTTCAAGTATTTATACATCCATTTCATGTATTTATACCTCCATTACATGTATTTCTAAACAAAAAAATTAGCCCTTGTTTGAATTGGTTATTAACCGAAAATTAAACGAACCGAACGAAAACCGACAAATTAACCGAATTAACCGATGACTTCGACTACGGTTACGGATAATGCTAATAATCGAACCGAACCGAACCGTGGACACCCCTACTACCAATGCAGGTGGCAACCACTATTCATGCAATAAAAATAAAAAAAAAGGAAAAAAGCAAAAGGCCATAAGGCCAAAAAAAAGTCAAAGAGGGAAAAAATAAAACTATAAAAAAAGGTAAAGACAAAATGGCAAAAAAATAAAAAATCAAAAAGATAAATAAATAATAAAACACTGTTCATAGGTGTTCGTAAATGTAATAGTTATAATTATAATATACCTAGTTATACGTCCATTTAACATTTTTAATACATATACGAATACGAAACAATTAATATACAAACTTCGTTGACATTCAACCTTCGACAATTGACATACGCGACATGTATCAACTTAGAAAACAAGATATTGTGTTTGATTTTACACGACGTGATTATCCTTTTGTTTGTCGTAACTCGCCACACCTAATATTTTATACAAGAAAAGTTCAACTGGCTCAATAGTATGGCTATGATTTCAAAATTCGCTATCTTAATTGATTAAAAGTTGAAAACACTTTGGTTGACATTAGAAGTATGGAGAGTACGTTAAGCAGTCGAAACTAAAAGGTCAACACGATGTTAATAGGAGTTTTAGGATGGTTACTTCATGCTCTAATTTTATAGCATTAAAAAGCTGGCCTTAGATCATATATTTGACTTTTAGGCATTATGGAGATACCTCCTATGACTTTTCTAAATTAAGCAAAATATATCATATTATATCATATTATTATACGCGTGTAGGATCTCACTTTCCAAGTGGGATTCCTTCAATTTCATATATTTAAATAAGTGTTAAATGCTTGGTGGTCCCTGTGGTTTTCAAAAATTGCAGACTTAGTCCTAGTGGTTTACTAATTACACGCTTAGTCCCAAAAGTTGTCAAAAATGCACTCGGTTGGTCCCCAGCCCTAACATCAGTTAAATATCTCAGTTAAGTCCATGTTAAATGACCAAAATACCCCTGCTCATTAACAAAAGGATTTCAACACCTTTCTGACTTTATAATCATCTTCATCACCATCATCATTTTCTTACTGCTATGTTTAACCCACCACCATCTCACCCACCTTCGCCACCATCTCACCCACCTCCACCACCATTTCGTCACCGCGTTAATCAACAATAAAAACATCAAAATCAACGTCCATCATCTTCCTCATCGCGTTAATCATCATCATCATCATCGTCATTTCGACAGCGGTGGGTCGCCGGTAAGACGACCAGCGTCGATCGGACCCAGGAGAGATTGAGAGAGAGGAGATGGGTGTGTGCTTTGTCGGATTCACAGCGTCGATCGGACCATCCGCCCTGTTTGGGTATCAATTGGTCCCTTAAATCCCTAAAAAAATGCAGCTAACCTTCTTCAAGGTACTATCTCACCTACCACCACCATCTCAGCTCTGAAATGTCAAATTTCACCAGATTTGAGCTCATTTTTGTAACATTTTTCATAAATACAGAAAATATACATTGCAAATACACAAAATCGAGCTGAAATTAGCAATTAAGATCTAACAAAAAGCAACAATCTGCAACTTCGATTTAAATCCAGCTCAGAAACGTCAAATTTCACCGGTTATGCGTTCGTTTTGCAACATTTCTCATAAAAATCGAAAACATACGTTGCGAAATCACATAATCGAGCTGAAATTAGCTCAGAAACGTAACATTTCACTATATACGCGTTCATTTGCAACATTTTTCATAAAAACTCACATAAATCGACAAAAAACTAGCAATTCCGAACCGTAAATTCAACAAAAACGAAGAAACGCTGACTATTCGTAAACAGAAACCGATACCTAGGCGTTGAGGCGTCATTTTTGTGCAGGGCAGAGGTGAGATGGTGGCGGATTTTCGGTGCAGAGTCTGACAATGTGGGGATGGAGGTGAGAAGTGGCGAAGGTGAGATGGTGGTGGGTGAGATGGTGGCGGAAGTGAGATTGTGGCGGCTGTGCTTCTTGTTTGAGAAGAAAGAGACCTGAAGATGGGTGTGTGGCTGTCATCGAAGAAGAGCAGAGGGAATCAGGGGTGGGTGAGATGATAGGGATTAATAAGCAAGGGTATTCAGGTCATTTAACATGGACTTAACAGAGAAAGTTAACTGAAGTTAGGGCTGGAGAACAACCGAGTGCACTTTTGACAAGTTTTGGGACCACGAGTATAATTAGTAAACCACTAGGACCAAGTGTGAAATTTTTGAAAACCACAGGGACCAACAAAGCATTTAACTCTTTAAATAATTTAACAAAAGTATATATTTCATCTTCAATATAGACAAAATGAAACATTATAAATATGCCTTTTGACGAACCATCAGTTTTGATTTCTATCATAATGATTTTTATATGCAGGGTCGGCCCTGAGAAATCGTTTACCCTGTTTAAGTTTGAAAAAAATGTGCCCTTAGACCTTAATGAAATTGGGTATTTAGTTTACTAAAGCTCTAAACCTAATGCCAAAGAGGTTAATAACTAATTTATAAGGGGGCCTATGTTGGTGTTTGTTTGGATGTACACAATTAAAAAAATATTTTACATATACACATCGGGTTTTTTTCATAAAAAAACATGCCCCTCGAAATATCGGGCCCTGACCGATGGTCCTTCCTACCCACCCAGAGGTCCGGCCATGTTTATATGTATGAATGATTAATACAATCCAGTTAAAATGGAACACACACATATATATAGGGTACAAATAGCATCTGATAGGGTAGGTTTTTGATTTCATATGATTTAGATAGTTTTTTTTGTATCGTGTTGTCACTTTCATATTAAAGTTTTTTGTTACTACTGATGGTCATTTGCCACTAAGACCATGAGTAGTGGTTTGGTTTGGTTCTTTTTGAACACGTAGCGTCCACATCATCTTAATTGAATCACTTGATGAAAATGTGTAGTGGTAAAGTTTGTGGTTTAGAATTAAAAAAAAATGATTGGTTAAAGCTTAACCAAACCAAACCAATCGCAACCTCTTGCAAAAGGGTATAATAGTTAGGGTGTAAAATTCAATGATTTAAACACTGTTTCGTGATCCATTTATGTTATAAAATTTTTGAAAGCGGGATTTCATCTTATGTCTTCGAAAGTAATGAATAAAGTTTCTTTTTATTATACTAAGTTATTGATTTATGTTTAGTTATAGTGACAAAATTGATATGCTGCATGCATGTATGAAACAAAAGTGGACGAACAGCATCCAAGAGTGAGGGCGCAAAAAGAGGTCGTGGAACATGGATAGAGTCCTTATAATCAAATATTTGACTTTAAAAGAGTCAAAAATCAATCTGTTTCTTGTCACCAACACACCAAGTGGAACTATCTACCCTTTAATTTCTCAGTATTATAATAAGTTATATCATCCGGTATTCAAATAGTTAAATGTGTATAATATATAAAAACTCATTAAATCAATTTGTTTTTATGTTTTTAACGTGAAATAAAAGCTGGTCTAAAATAATCAAGGATACAATGTTTAATTTTTTTTTTGAATGGTCACTTTATTTATAGAAGGATTAATCATAATTAACTTTATTTAAAGTGTTACATAGATAACTTAACATTACAAAAAAATATTTAATAAAGCATATGAATTGTAAAGAAGTCATATGTAAGTATTGTAATATTCATATTTATTTTGTTCATGGCAATAGTAGATGTAAAGTCTATCAACATTAGGGATGTCAATGGAACCCACTTGGAATTAATAAATATTGTTAATCTCACTTCTATACTAAATTGTAAAATTTTGTTTCATTTCGATCTATTACTCATCGAGTATTTGTCGATTATTTACCAGTAGAGTATTAGATATATCCACCAAAATTCATATTGCATTCACAAAACAATCAAACACACTTGGATTAGGGTTTTACAAATTTGCTAAGCTTATTGGGAAGAAACAATATGTGTTAACTTCATCGAATAACTTACTCGTAATTAAAAAAGAGTTTTAACCATGAATCAAAACCCTAACCGAGCATCCAACCTAAGCCATCATCCTCCTCAAACATCTAAACCTAGCCCAAAACCAACCATAATTAAAAAAACTAAACAAGAATACATATATCATAAATCACACATAACCAAGATCCTCACCAAGAACTGAATCACACCGTTCAGAAGTTAGTGAAGGGACCCGTATTTTAAAAAAAATGTCATCAAAGAAACAAGTATCATGTCGTCATGACCTCCTTACATGTAATTTATACCGTATATAAGACCATGTGTAGTGGTTTGGGTAAATAATGCCCTTACCCTAGGGCGTTTTCCGCCACGTGTCAGTACAGTCAGCAAAGGGTATTATTGGGCGTTTTTCTAAAATGGGTGTAGTGGGGATGTGTGCATTATGTTAAAGGGTGTAAAAAATTAAATAAAAATAAAAAACCAACAAAAAAACACCTATTGGAGAAGATGGGGAAGAATTAATTCTATTGGCCAAACAAAATCCTTGAGAGCGTTGTTTAAATCACGCCAACTGAATTTTTTTTGCAAAAAAAAAACGCTAAATAACGCCGGGTGTAGTGGATGCCGGGCGTTTTCCGGCGTTATTTTTGAAAATTAAAAAAAAAAACGCCCCACTACACATGGTCTAATAGTTATACATTATATATATATCTTTACTAACTCACTTGGTAGAGGTTTATGCCATTAAAGGAGAGGTCTTAGGTTTAATCCTGAGTAAGGACAAATAATTCAGAATTATCAGTGTAATAAAGTAGGAGTAAGCATTGTCATTCAAAAAAAACTAATTACTAAATATGTAAAGAAATATGGGTTTAATTCACCAATAGTAATAAAATTTAAATAGATAATCTAACTTTAATGTTATAATAATAATTACAATTCTCAAATGGTATTTCACTGTAGCGATCAGGTTTTTTTTTTTTTTTTTTTTTTTTGTTTTACTTTTATTTTCTTTCCTTTTTGGTTTTTTATATTTTAACCCTTCAATATTCTGTAATGTCATTTATACCCTATTAACTTTATAAAAACTTTAAAAATTGTTACTTTAAACCTTCTTCAAGTTTTACATGCTTATTTTTATGTACATCATTCAAATATAATACATTTTCGTGCTTTATTTTATGTATGTTTTCGATTGTTCCATGTGTTTGTCATAAATTTTGTTTAAAAACAAGTATGATCAAATATAATGCGCTTTCACTAGACAGTATAAATTTGAATTACTTTATGCATCAATAGTGCCGCAACGTGTGGTACCATTCTTTAACTTAAATAACACTATTTTTCTCACTTGCTTTTTTAAGTACGTTTCGGTATTAATCCATGTTGGTTTATGTTTTAACGTAAATGGTTTACATTTTGTCATAATTTTGTTTGAAAACGAGTCGGGTTAAATATTATACGTTTTCACTAGGCGGTAAAAGTTCGAGATACTTTACGTTTCAACTTCGCCGCAACGCGCTGTACCATTCTTTTACTTAAAAAAAAAAAAACTATTTTTACGTGCTTTTTAAGTACGTTCGTTATAAATCCAAGTTGGTTTAGGTTTTGACATAATTTTCCCCAGTAATGAGTCAGGTCAAATATAATACGTTTTCTTACTTATTTTTATGTCCGTTTTCAGCTCGTCTACATTATGGCGTAAGTTTTATTCAGTAACAAGTTGGGTCAAATATTTGACTCTGCCGCAACGCGGCGAGCCAAATTACTAGTTTAATATAATTACAAGTATAAGACGGTATTTCAGGACAACACCTTTTCAACGGATATTGGGTGATCATCTTTCTTTTATTTTTCTTTCCGGAAAGTTGGACTATAACAATCCAAGGTATGTTTTCCAGTTGTTTAAAAGGAGCTATGTACTTTGTTTCATCAGACTGTTTTGTTTGGATGTGGTTTTGGAGCTCACGATTTCACTGGAAACAACTTCTCTATCTCTCAGGATAGAGATAAGGTTTGCCAACATCCTAATAGTTTAGCTATGGGTGTGAGATTATACTGGGTATGGTTGTTGTTGCTAGAACCACAATCAGTTGTTCTGATTTTTTACGACGATAGTTAACTATTTTAGACCTTCAAAACATTTCCCATATATATATTAGAACTTTTTAAGCAACTTTTAACATAATAATAAAAAACCTAAACATAAGTAAGAATACAGTAAAAGTAACGTTTGATTAGTCATTTACGGTTATTACTAAATATTACTGTCAGGGGCGGCCCTGGAGGTGGGCGGGGAGGACCACCGTCCAGGGCCCGAGATTCCGAAGGGCACGTTTTAAAAAAAAAAAAAAAAACTTATATATGTTATAATTTTTTTAAGAGCATTCCAATATAATTAGATGAATAGCTTAGTGGTTAAGCTCCCTTTTTCCAAACTTGAGATCCCAGGTTCGAGGCCTGCTTGCAATTATATTTTTTGCTGTTAGAGTGGTTAAGTTCCCCTTTTGAAGGGTTTTTTATTTTAAATCTAAAATAGATGATATTAGAGAAATAGGAAATATGTTTGCTACTTTCATTTTTTCCTTGTTGTATCGTGTTTTTTATTATGTGATAAACCTTATTTGGCCGTAGTATCTTTGTTTGGTCTGAGCGAACACTATGATTTCATGAATAGTTATATAAAAAACTAGTTTACATTTATAGGGCCGAAGGACACATTTTTTCGAGCTTGAACAGGGCACACGAATTTGTAGGGCCGGCCCTGTTACTGTAATATTAATTTATTAAGAACACAGTCGATAATATCCGTTACAACAAGTGTATTTTCTTAACTAAAAAGCTAGTGATAAAACTAATTAATTACAACCGACTAAGATCATGAAGATAGTCATTTCTATGAGTTTTTTTTTTTTTTTTTTTCTAAAATAGTGTTGGTGGAAAAAGTATTTACTATTTTATCGACTGTGGTGTAACCGGTGCAAATGTCTTTGATTTTGTCTTTCCTCTTAAATGAGTACAGTAATTAGTTCTTAAACTTTGTTTTCTTGCTGGATGAATTGAAGTATTTTGTTTTTAGTGCAAATTATAAATTTCATTTCAACAAATGTGAACGACGTTGTATGTTACATTTATGAGTCGACTGCAAATGCACACATGCTAAAACATGGAGTGCAAAATTTCAAAGTCAATAGTCTTACCCTAAAAAATAGCATCATCCTAATATTTATACGTGTATATATGTGTGTGTGTTTTTTTTCTAATTTTGCCTACATATCATGTATACTGTTTAATTTTAAGTATTGAATTTGAAAACTATCACCTTTCCCAGTCATCACATGCAACCTTCCTAGTATTGAATTTGAAAACCATCACCTTAATTTCCCAGTCATCACATGCAACCTTCCTCCCTTAATTATATTATAATTTATAACATATTATCTTATATAGACTTTGGAGACCTAAAAGTTGACTTTCTAAATTCAACTCTTGTCCTTTTCTCCTTCCTATGTTTTGTTTTTTTTTTCTATTTTTTTTTCTGTTTAATACTCTATTTGTTTGAAGAGTCTGGGCCCTTTAAGGTTTCATAAAGGGACATTTTTGTCTTCTAAAAGTATACAAGTCTAAGAATTTAAGGATGGTTTGATTACACGTTTTAAGATGATAATAATATAATCTTGGTTGCATATATTTAAGGACACGGTTAAGTTAATAATCCAGAAAAAATTTAAAAGTACACGCACGTATGCAATTTTAATCTTGAATAAATATGAGGAAGTGATTTAATTTCTGTAACAAGCTAACAAAAATAATGATAAAAAGTTCGTTGTTATCATTGTTTTTTGGTATGTATTTTCTAATCTTTCAATGTTTATGTTATCCCCTCACACGTATATATAGCATGTGAACATGAATATTATATAATTAGGGAGAAGAAGTTTGATGCTATTCAAATCACTTGCTGGAGATTATGTGGACACGGGATAGAGTTTGTTATAAGTTCTAAAACAAGAGGAAGTAATAAAGTATTTACGTCCTTTTTAGAGCACTCAGGACATGAACTTTTGTTATTTTTAAAACGCAACAAGATTACATAACCCTGGTGAATCATGTTAGCATGCGCATCATTTGCAATCCATCTTAGGTGTCAATCGGCGCAGCGGAACCAACACACATGTACAAATGATATAAACACGATACAAAAAATAATAAATAGGACATAAGAATTTTGTGTGGTTCGACCTCAGTAGGGGACCTACGTCCATAGGCTGCAATGTCACCCCCTAGATCGCAACGAAAGGGAAAGACGAGGTGTGACGAATATGGTAACGTAGCTACTGTTTACGAGAAATTCAAATCAACCATTCATATACCAATCATTCCCAAGTGTTACTTGTCTAATTACTATTACATCAGTTTGTTAAATCGATTTTAACGAAACAAAAACATGTTGAAAATTTTTGAGGTCCCTAGATAGGGTTTTCTTTTCGGTATTGATTTTCTATCTATGATTTCTAGTAGGTCTTTCACCACTTTTTCCTTATCAAACACTTACTCTAAGACCATTGCCACTGTAAAGTATTTAGCTACATTTGGCTTATGTGGATTTAACATTTAAGAGGGAGTGTGTAGGTCCCTCTCGGAGGATCGAGAACAAACCTAAACCTTGTTATACTAACCCACTAGCGAGTGCGGAATCCAAGCTAGCGAGCAAACCGGGATAATGCAAGAACAAACACAAGAACACACAAGACTCAACGATTAACACCACTTGTATTAATGCGTAGAAAGTTTCCGGTTACAAGCACAATGTTTACAATCTGTTTGCAAACTCTCAAAGTGTGTGTATGTGTGTTTCGGACAGAATGCTCTCAACTCTCAAAGTTTCTGTCTGTGTGCATCTATCTTTCATACTACACTGCATGGGTATATATATACCCAGCCCATGATGTCTGGTCGAAGGATCCGATAGATGGTCCGAAGGATCATCTATCGAGTACATTTCATTCGAAGGATGAGCAAGGACCTCGAAGGATGATCCTTCGAGGTCTACCATTCGAAGCATATCTTTCGATCACCTCGAAGGATCAACAGTATCCTTCGAGGCTATCCTTCGATACAGACAAACATATTACAAGTTATTGGCCAAGTCAAACTAGGAGGATAGTTGACTTGGTCAACTTACAGACTAACTTAGGACATCGTTTACATACAGACCGATTACAGACAAAGTACAGACACAAGTGCACCAACAAACTCCCCCTTGGCTGTAGCTTTGTCTTTATCTTCTATAGTTGTAGACTCGTCTCGAACTTCGACGGTCTTTGGTCTTCGAGTTACCAAAACTCTGATGTCCTTTCAAGTCTTCAATGTCGGAGGATCTTCAAAGTCTTCACGTCTTGAAAGCAGAGAGTGTATCAACAAACTACCCGTATCATGTAGGAAGTGTGTTGACAAACTCCCCCTTAACATAAGCTCCCCCTTGAGTTATGCTCGTGAAAAAACTTTATCTTTATGAAGTGAGATCCTTGTGGTGTTGATGATGGTCAGCGGCTACTCGATCATTTTCATCCTTTGAGTGCCTTCACGTCGTGTCTTCATTCCAGAGCTTGTCATCGACCATGTTCTCCTAGCCTTCAGAATCTGCACATGCAAGAAATCTAAACGCGTAATGAGAACAACTGCTTGGAATAGTTAACATAAACAAATGACACACTGATGACCATGTCACTATCAAACACCATCCGACAGTTTGAAAGTTTAATAAATTTATCAATTTTAAATTCTAACTTTCAAAATCTGCAAATTTTGACCGTTTATGAAGATTTAGTCAGTTCGGTTTTCGTCAGGTTTCAGGTAACGAAGACTCGAGCTCCAACATCGTACGATCGAAAATAAAGTAGAAATAAAATCTTTTTGGCTTTTATAAAGTTTATATTAAAACACGCCTAAAATCTTTTTGGTATTTTTGAAATTAAAAGACTACAATTTAAAATCCTTTGAGTGTTATCAAACGACATCACCGCTAATGTCGTGCTGATATGCACCAAACGACGAAACTGTTTAAAAGAAAACAATAAAAGTTAAGCAGTAAATAAATATTTACATACATTCTTTTTGCGAGTTTCGAGGGTAAGAGAATCATATCAGTGTACGGTCATGCCAAAACACTCTTGTTGTTCAGTTAGTTAACATTAAGATAAGCATCCTATAACAATCATCGGTATTGTTGTCCACTTAAGCTCAACTTATCAGATGTAATCATGACGAGGGGATACGTTAAGGTATGATTTATACTTACCGACCGGTGTTCATCCACATCACGACACATTCCCGTATCAAGGTATGCACGAGAGTTCATCTTACCGGTGAGTATACCGATTATCATCTGTTTAACCGTATAAGCTGTGAGATACTCACTTATTTTGATTTGAAAACAAGCCCTATGTGATATAATCACTTATTGAAGAGGAGCTTGATTTTCAATATGCATGAGGGCACAGGTGCAAGTCCGTGAACAGGTCAGTACTTCCGTACAGCAGAGAGACGAACTTGACACCCGGATAAATGTGATATTTTATCACTTATTAGATTTGGACATGTAATTGTTTATCACTTATTGAGGTCGAATGCAGTATGTAATATGTACACGTATGTATAGTATCATGGAAGATCTAGACTTGCGTTCCCGTTATTTTTCGGTAAAGGATACAACCATGATACCCAGATGATAAGCAGCATAAAGACCGAATATCTCAGAACCTCGGCAATCTATCAAACGAAATTTCGGTACTAAGACCATATGCCAATGAATGGTTCCCACCTGGTCGTCAGTCGATTAAGATTTATATCACCCTGCACACTTTAAAATGATTGTGAGCCTACCGATACATCTTATATAGAGCTGCTTATCATTTTTCATTTAAGGTTTAAAGAGGTTTGGATAGACCACTGATGTACTATCATTTTCTCTTTTGCTCGCCAGGAAACTCATTTTTGATTTTCTATTGTTTTTGTGTTTTTGAAATTTTTCGATGTTTTTGGATTTTCAGATTTTTGGATTTACTCCCCCTAAAATCAATAAACTAAGATAAATTTAAAAACACACAAAGATATTTACAAAAATGATTTTCCGATGTTGGTTTACTCTTGCTTGACCTTAATGCCGTTTACCAATAATAAAAAGTCAAATCTTGATTTGTCAAATGCTTTGGTAAATAAGTCGGCACGTTGGTCATCGGTGTGGACCTTAACAACATCGATTAGCCTTTTCTCAAAGCAATCACGTATGAAGTGATATTTGATTTCGATGTGTTTGGTCTTTGAGTGCTGCACAGGATTTCTAGTGATATCTAAAGCAGCAGAATTATCAACGTAAATAGGAGTAGTTAGGAATTCAAAACCGTAGTCCCGCATTTGTTGTTGGATCCAAAGAACTTGGGAGCAACAACTTGAGGCAGCAATGTATTCAGCTTCGCATGTTGATGTAGCGACACACGTCTGCTTCTTGCACTGCCATGTGACTAGGCGATTTCCTAAAAACTGACATCCAGCCGTTGTGGATTTGCCGTCGATTTTGCATCCGCCAAAATCAGAATCACTGAAAGCTACCAGTTCAAAGTTATTATCCCTAGGGTACCACAGACCGGTGTCAGGGTACGCCTTCAAATAACGAAAAATCCTTTTGACAGCAGCAAGATGTGAGGCCTTCGGGTTAACTTGATATCTGGCAAGCAGGCACGTTGGGTACATTATGTCTGGCCTTGATGCTGTGAGGTACATAAGAGATCCGATCATAGCACGATAGTTTGAAGGGCTAACAGCTTCTCCCTTCAAGTCTGGAGTAATTCCGTGATTAGTTGGCAATGGGGTACCAATGGGCGTTGCATCTGACATCTGGAACCGGCTCAAGATGTCACCAACATATTTAGTCTGATGGATGAATATCCCAGACTCTGTTTGTTGTACTTGTAGGCCCAAGAAAAAGGTCATTTCTCCCATAGCACTCATCTCGAATTTCTCCTGCATAATGCGCTCGAATTCCCTACACAAAACATCATTAGTAGAACCAAAAATAATGTCATCAACGTATACCTGTACCAGAAGAAGATCTCCATCTTGTTCTTTGATGAAAAGAGTACAGTCGATAAGACCTCTTCGAAAACCGTTCTCCAGCAGATAGTGAGATAAGGTTGCATACCAAGCTCGCGGTGCTTGATGTAGACCATAGAGAGCTTTGTTGAGCAACCAAACCCGATCGGGATGGATAGGATCTTCAAAACCTGGAGGCTGTTCGACGTACACCTCTTCTTCAACCACACCATGTAAGAATGCACTTTTCACGTCCATCTGATAAACCTTGAATCCTTTGAAAGATGCATAGGCTAGAAAGATTCGAATTGCTTCGAGACGTGCCACTGGTGCATACACTTCGTTGTAGTCAATCCCTTCAATCTGACGAAAACCTTGAACGACTAAACGAGCTTTGTTTCGGATAACAACTCCACGGTCATCCTTTTTGCATTTGAAAACCCAACGGGTACCAATCTTCTTGTATCCAGCAGGTTTCTCTACTAGTTTCCAGACACCCAGCTTCTGGAATTGTTGCAGTTCTTCCTGCATTGCTTCAACCCAAGCGTTATCTTTCAAGGCTTCTTTCCACGTTCTTGGTTCTTCCTGTGAGACATAACACGCGAAGGACCAGTCATTTTGTTGCCCGGATTCTCGAATAGCTGCATACAAGCCTGCATTGTTGTTGTTTCGCAACATGTTTCTTGTTTGAACGCCACTTTGCACATTTCCAATGATGTTTTGTTGAGGATGGGTATTATGAATCCTTGTTTCTGGATTATCTGGAACTGGAACATTTATACCCAGGTTGTTGAGGTTAAGATCAACAACCAATTCAAGGCCCGGAATTGACGAGGAGGATGATGCAGTAGCCTCAGCTGTTCTATGGGCATCCACTGGAGGAGTACCCTCTGAAGTACCATGAACTGCTGTTGTAGGAGCTTCCTGATCTGCATCTAGAAATTCATCATCCTCTGAAGGTTCGTTCAATTCGTTTGCATCATGAAAATCCTCATTGTTGAGAGTATTGTTGTTCACCGAAGAAGATGGTTCTTGATTCACAAGAATTGGACGAACCACCGGTGAAACTGTTGCATTGTCACTCTCGAAAAACATCCTAGCCGCAGCATTTTCTTCAACGGCTTCAACATTGATCGAATTGAAGAAGTCATCATACTCAAACATCCAAGGTTGACCCGAATTTTTGACTGGCAAGGTGTGCCTTTGGACTCTGACCTCAGACCATTCCTCGACCCTTTTAGTCTCTAGATTCCAGACTCGTAAGTTAGGGGTGGCATACCCAAGAAAGTATCCATCAATTGCTCTTGCCCCAAACTTTCCATTAGGATCGATGATGGTGCAAGGAGCTCCAAACGGTTCGAGATAAGACAAATCTGGTTTCCGTTTTTGAAGAAGCTCAAAGCAGGTCTTGTTGTGCCTTTTGACTGTAAGGACTCTGTTCAATGTGTAACATGCAGAGGCCACAGCTTCAGACCAGAATGGAATGGGTAGCTGCGACTCTACCAACATTGTCCTAGCAGTCTCGATCAATGTGCGGTTCTTACGTTCAGCGACACCATTCTGTTGAGGAGTATAAGCTGCACTAAACTCATGAAGAATACCCTTTGAAGTGCAGAACTCCGTCATGGAATGATTTTTAAATTCAGTACCATTGTCGCTACGTATCCGCCTAACCTTCAACTTATACAAATTCTCAATCTGAATGATCAAGTTTTTGATAATACCAAAAGTTTCACTCTTGTGTGCCATGAACGCGACCCAAGAAAATCTCGAATAATCATCAGTAACCACGAGGCAGTATTGATCACCCCGAATACTCTTGTGCTTGACAGGACCGAACAAATCCATGTGCAAGCGTTCAAGAGGAACTGCCACCGTGTTGATCTTCTTTGTAGGGTGCTTCTTCTTCGTTTGCTTTCCTTTCTGGCACGAAACACAGACGTCTTGAAGACGGAAATTTTTGAGGGGAACACCATTCACCAATTCATTTGAAACCAAATGATTCATTTTTCGTAAGTGAATGTGACCCATTCGTCTGTGCCAAGAGATAGTGTCTTTTTCTGTGGCTTTGGAAACGAAACAAGTTGCTTGTGCAGACGTAGTAATAGCCTGGCTCATGTCAAGAACGTACAAATCATTTATTCTTGGAGCCGACAAGAGAATCCATTCTTTTGGAATTTTGAAGCCGGGTTTCAGCACATAACATCCATTAGCATCAAAGTGTACTGAGAACTGCTTGTCACAGATTTGAGAAACACTAAGAAGATTGTGATCAAGTTGTTGCACAAAATTGATCTTGTCAAAGCTGACAATCCCGTTAGATATCATTCCTTCACCCGTTATATATCCACCTTTATCTCCAGCAAAAGCAACATAACCTCCTCTAATAGATTTAACGTCGTAGAGAAGCTTCATGTCGCCTGTCATGTGCCTGGATGCCCCACTATCAACAATCCAATGACTACTGATAGTTCCTCCTGAAGCACCCTGCACATAAACTCAAATGAATTAGTTGGAGATGGGGACCCAAGCCATTGTGGTCTTGGGTCTTCCATTTTCATCAATGACAATAACTTCTTGTCTTTGATGGTTGGTGAATTGTGATGGTCCCCCTGATTCAACAACCGTTTTTGGTTTCCAAGTCTGTTTGGTTTCACCAGTGTTTTTCTTTAAAATTTTAACTTCTTGATGATTTGAAGTTTTAGAATTGTCTGGTTTTACAACAACAGATTGTTTTTGAACCGCATCGGTTTTAATCGCTTTTTCTATCCTTTTGACCTGTTGACGTTTCTGTTTCTTTTCCCTTTCTTTTACAAGGTGGGGATCTTGTTTTGTGGAAACAGTTGGCTTACGGTCAGTTTTGCCACGGGGATCATCAACCTTTCCTTTTTGTTTATGAAGATATGGACAATTACGAATAATATGTCCAATGGTTCCACACTCAAAACATGATCTTCGTTCTACAAACCCCGAAGTATCATGTGATCGCTTAGCCGATGATGTTGAACTTTGTGAACCCGAGGTACTAGGTTTTGAACTACTTGGTTCATTTCTTTTCTCGACAATAGATTTCTTGACAAAATCTAAGTTAGATTGATTTTCAAACCTTTCAATTTTGTCTGTTCCCGTCGATTTCACAAAGTTAACATTTTTCTTCTTCTTTTGATTCGGCTTCTTGTCAGCTTGAGCCGGTGTTTTACCTTTGGGTTTGGTGTGATTTTGCTGCTTTGGCACTGTAGGTAATTTCTTGTTGCCAAATTGTTTTCGAATCTCAGCCTTTGGAATAGGAGGACACTGTGTAACTGTAACACGTGGTCCTGTCTTTCCCAAAAACTTACTTGTCGAATTTTCAAAGACTTTGCAGATTAAGGATTGATTAACATTCTTAATGGGAAAATCTTTGTCTGAGTAAATTTTATCATCACCAACTAGAGTGTACAGCAAATTCACACTCTCCAGCTCTTCTGCAGATGAGGACTCAGTTGCAACAGTCTTAGCGGTTTGTACAGGGGGATCACATAAAATGTGATTCTCAAGAGGTATGTCCTCATTTTTGACTACCGCATCAGACTTTGCTGGGACAGTATCATCAGATTCATCATCAGACGAATCAGCATCCTCAATCACAACTGGAGGATCTTGATTCTGTTCAGCACTCACAAATGTATCTGCTGACACATCTGAATCTGAGGATACTTCCTTTTGGTATCCGAGTCCTGCAGCAAACTCTTTAACATCTAGAGGCACAGAAGGTTCAAAGAATACCCTGTCCTCTTCATCAGGCATGGCATCATAATTATGTCTCACTGGTGGTGGACACTTCTTGTAGCCTATGCATGTGACATCTCTCTTTTCCTTCTGAACATCAATGATGTGATCTAACACATAGCTAGAGCTCAAATAACTGTCTAGCTTGAGTTGGATCGCATCACTTTCGGTTTTCACACAAGCCATTTCTTTTTGCATAATCTCAAGGCGAGATATATACAAATTAATATCAGTTTGTTTTCTTGAAACCATTTTAGTCAGTTCAGTTTTATCTTTCTTTAATGTTTCAATTACTGACTTAAATTCTTTTTCATGGTTTTCATAAAACATATTGGCTTCTGTGCATTTGGAAAGGTCCACAGTCAATTTCTGATTGTGGAGGAAAGTCATATCATACTTTTCTTGCAAAGCGTCATGCTTACTTTGCAAGTTACTCAAATTCTCATTCACAGTAGTATGTTTGTCTTGCAAGTCAAACAAACTAGCTTGTAAAGCATCATGTTTGCCTTGCAACTCAGACATACTTTTCTCCGTTTCAGCACATCTAGCATGCAGCCTAGCACATTCATCACAATTAACAGCAGTGGGTTCATCGACACATACCTGACTTGATGAACCGTCGACATTAGCCATAAAGGCTGAATGGAGAGAAGACGAAGTATAAGCAGCTTGATCCACCAGAATAGATCTTCTTTGAGTTTCTGCTGCAGCTTCCTCCAAGAGTTCATCAATATCTGCATCGATTGCTGCATTCGATGTCTCACCCACATGATCATCACCAGAATTGGATGATTCTTCATCAACACTTCTGCTGTACCCAGAAGAGTCTTCATCTTCAGACGATTCACCACCACTTGCAGAAGATTCTCCACCACTGGTGTGAACTAGCTCCTTCACAATCTGAGCAAAACATGCTGTTCCATCGGGAGCATCACCACCCAACTGGATTGACCAGTCACAACCTTCATCCACCTGAACCGCAAGTGCCCGGTTGGTTTGGTTGTTGACGGGTACCAATGTACGATCATTGTTTCTGTTCTGCTGGTTGCCTTGGTTTCTGAAGGGGTTTTGATTCCCGTGCTGGGCTGGCTTTGTGCACTCCCTTTTAAAGTGACCCCGTTCACCACAGTTGAAGCACTTAACAGCTTGTTTATCGAACCCATACTTGGTGTCTCGCTTACTTTCCAAGCTGGTTCTGCCAGTACTTTCCATCCAATCCTTTGCTCTTCTCACAGCACTCGCAAAGGCCCACTTGATGTCCATCAAGTCCATCTCCTCTTTATCAATCTGCCTATAATCTTCTTGTGTCAGATTAATGTTGCCAATCTGACCTTCTATCAACCCACAGTACGCGCTCACTACAGTGTTAAGCAGCTCCATGTGTTCCTTAGCTACTTCTACACTGATTTTAGAGAAGCTTGACGTGTCGAGCTGCACTGTACTTGACTTTGATTGTTGACCAGCAGATGATGTTCCTCCATAACATGCACGTTGTTGTTGTTGAGCAGGAGGAGGTGGAGGTGGTTGGATTGGATTTCCATACATGTCTGTGGTGGGAGGTGGCTTAACAGGAACTTGTATTGGGTTGCCAAAACAATCTGTGCTTGTGACAAACGCTGTCTGAAGTGGAGCATGTGGACCGGTTCTTGCAGACGAAGAATTGGAAGTTCCACAGTACATTTCTGGATTCTGTGGCAATGGAACTCTCTTCGCCTTCAATGTTTCCTCCTGATCCTTGTTTTCCAAAAGTTGCACGAATTCGTTGATATTAGTGGTTCTCAACACTCCGTTGTACTTCAGGATCTCCAAGAAACTACTCCATTGAGGAGGCAAAGCATCAGCAAACTTCTTCACAACTTCAGCTTGAGTTGTCACTACACTATAATTATCCAATTCCGTAAGCAGATGATAAAATCGGCTTGTCATATCTCCCAAGGACTCCTTATCCATACAAGTGAAACCTTCGAATTCTTTCTTGAGAAGATCATGACGCATTTGACGTGTTGCTGCATTTCCCACTCCTCTGTTTTTCAATCCATCCCACAACTTCTTTGTTGTCTTGAAACTGACAAACTGATGGTAGATATCCTTGCTCAACGCCTGAGTGAGAATGGCGTATGCCTTCTTTTCCAGATCATAGGTTTTCTTTTTATCTTCTGGAAGATCAGCAAACGTAGCAGAATCTGAAGCAGCAACCTCTATGGCTTGATCGAAATCTGTGGTGAAACGTATCCACAGTTCCGTATTTTGACCAAGAACATATGTTTTAAACCTCTCAACCCATCCTGGATATTCATTCAAATGCATCAACTTTGGAGGTCGATTCAAACTTCCTGTTTCACTTTCGCTTAGTAGAATACTTTGAATGCTCGGAGTTTGATTCGATACCAAAGCCCATTGATTTCCCTGAGAAGATGTCGATACCGGCGACTCGGCCCATAAAGGAGATGACCTTGTATTCGTGTATTTTCCATCGTCTGGAGCCGATGTACCCCACCATGAGGGAGTGACATTTGATCTTGTATATTCACCATTATCTGGAGCAGGATTCCACCAACTCGGATTCATGATAGATAAGGAAAATAAATGCTAAGTGAGTAAACCGAAAGATATCACGGCCGAAAGATCCTGTTCCGAAAGATCTGAAATCACAGAAACTTGTTAACAATAAACTGTCCACAATCGAAAGATCAATCACTTGTTCGAAGGATCAACAGTACTCGAAAGATTACTGTTGAATCTCGAACAATGATGTCGAAAGATTCAAGAACTCGAAGGATTCTCCTTTGAAAGATCCTTATCTTTCGAGTTAAATATCCTTATCTTTCGTATAGCTGACTTTCGAAAGATCACACTTGTTCGAATGATCAACAGTGTTCGAAGGATCACTGTTGACTTTCGAGCACTGGCTTCGAAAGATTCAAAATCTCGAAAGATTCACACTTGAAAGATCCTTATCTTTCGAGATAAATCCCTATCTTTCGGACACTTATCTTTCGAAAAGATTCCTTTATCGAAAGATATGTTTCAGACTTCGAAGGATGGGTCGAAGGATGATGATCTTTCGAGCCTTCCTTGATCGAAAGATGGTCTTTCGATGTCGAAAGATATCTTTCGAGAGATTCTGACACAACTGACGTTGATGTGATAGGTTGGTGAAAAAGGTGATGGGTTGGTGAAATACTTTCGGCAGAAAGGTATGTTCTGCACACAGATCTTCACCAACTTTTTGACTTTCAAAAAAAAGTCCAAAAATGGCAAACCTTATCCACAAAGTCCGGTCACCGGAAACACACCGGAAATTGGCCGGAAAACACAAAGTTTCTTAAAAACCAATTTCCAAGTTACCCAACCCAACTTTAAACACTCCCGAAGGTTTAGAAACCGTTTTTCAGTTTAGAAAAGCAAGAAAAACCACCAAAACGGGTGCTAAACCTAGTGTTCAAACACACAAAGAACTTGAAAAACCCGGTTTTAAACAAGGTAAAGAGCCAAGCTCTGATACCACTTGTAGGTCCCTCTCGGAGGATCGAGAACAAACCTAAACCTTGTTATACTAACCCACTAGCGAGTGCGGAATCCAAGCTAGCGAGCAAACCGGGATAATGCAAGAACAAACACAAGAACACACAAGACTCAACGATTAACACCACTTGTATTAATGCGTAGAAAGTTTCCGGTTACAAGCACAATGTTTACAATCTGTTTGCAAACTCTCAAAGTGTGTGTATGTGTGTTTCGGACAGAATGCTCTCAACTCTCAAAGTTTCTGTCTGTGTGCATCTATCTTTCATACTACACTGCATGGGTATATATATACCCAGCCCATGATGTCTGGTCGAAGGATCCGATAGATGGTCCGAAGGATCATCTATCGAGTACATTTCATTCGAAGGATGAGCAAGGACCTCGAAGGATGATCCTTCGAGGTCTACCATTCGAAGCATATCTTTCGATCACCTCGAAGGATCAACAGTATCCTTCGAGGCTATCCTTCGATACAGACAAACATATTACAAGTTATTGGCCAAGTCAAACTAGGAGGATAGTTGACTTGGTCAACTTACAGACTAACTTAGGACATCGTTTACATACAGACCGATTACAGACAAAGTACAGACACAAGTGCACCAACAGAGTGCATTGGAGAAGTTTGCATTTGAGTGAAGTGTTCTTAGAGAAGAATGGTGTATTTGGTGAAATGGTGGGGCCCTAATTTTGTTTTGTATTTATTTTTTTTCTTGCTTTGATGTATTTTAATATGCATAAATAAGTTGTACACTATATGCTTTAGTGACTTGTATACCATTTTTGTTTTCATTTAAAATGTAGTAATTCGATAAAATAACAAAACAAAAAATGTAATGTTTTTATTTAAAACATAAGTTTATTAATGCTACTTTAATAAAATTTAAAAAACAATAAGATACATATATTTTAATTTCATGGTTAGAAGTTTAATTTTTTGTTTTTATAACTTTCTTTATAAATAATGTGAAAATAAAAAAAAATGTATATTGATAAACAAATAACTTAACTATTAAAAATAAATGTAAAAGTGGTGATGATGTGGAAATATGAGTATTGGTAAGGATGTTTGTAGGGTTGGAGAGAAAATATGTATGTTTAGTGTATTTTTCAAAATATGATGTGACAGCTGGCTAGGTATATTTGTGAATGCATTTATCAACTTGCATTGGTGATGGTCTAACCTGATTTAAGCATACAACTTATAGATCCATTAAAACTTGGTGAATCTAAGTCATTTGGAACACATCTCGTAGCCTTGTGCTTAGTTCAAGCTTGTTTTAAACTCTTTTTGTTTTTGTATATTATTTTTAATCTTTTTGAAGGTCATTTCTAAAAATATTTATATGTTTATGATCTTAACAACTTATTAGTGATATTAGTTCAAGAATCTTTCGAAGTTTCTTAACTAAACACAAGATGTGATACATAGAACATGTTAGTTTGGTGTGTTGAATGTGTTTTCATGTTTTGGGTGAATGATTGAGCAACATTCTTGCACATACACATGTATGATGGATGATTTCTCTTATACCACTTGAAGACCCTACATTTGATCACCAAAAACCTAATGTTGTCAAATAACACACTTACTTGAATCTCTACACAACAAGGTGTCTTTTAAGAGTATTTTGTTTGATGTTTTGAAGCAAGTTCAAGGTCTTTCACTGTATGAAAACTTAAAGATGCTTCAATGATTACAAGAATACCATGGTTTCCTAAAGAGATGAAGGTTTATTTGGATTATCTTGAGAGAACTTTTGGTGTTGTTTGAAAGGTGGTGGAGTGAAATGGTGGGGTTGGTTACAATTTTAGAGGAGTTGAGAGGGAGGGAGGGTGAGGTAGGGTGGGTAGGGTGAGGGTCGTATGTGTGACATGATCTCTTGGGTGGTAAGGTGATTGTGTAGGCTTAGTAGGCCATAAACACCTAAATGCCACTCTACATTCCATGTGTTAAATGTTGTTTAAGGTTGATCTTATCCCATGATTAGCTTTTTTAACACATCAAACCTGAATTATAAATTATCAGTCCATAATTTATTAATTTAGGCATTTTTCATCATTTTTACAAGTTTTTAGGTATTTTATAACTTATATTGGTAACCAAATCTGAATCATGAATTACCAGTCCATAATTTATATAATTTAGGCATTGTTTCATCATTTTTATAAGTTTTTAGGTATTTTATAGCTTATATTGGTAATAAGCTATGTGTTGTTTATTTTTGCTTCACTAGACATTGATTTTACATACTAAAATATGTAGTATATAAGAATAAACATTTGGTAAGCCTAGAAAACCATGTGATAAATAAATAGTACTCGTTTTTGATAAATTCCACTTAGTTTATCAAATTAGGGTTTTCCAGTGATCTAAGACCTTTGGGTATATTTTAACCTATTTTAACTCCACCTAAGTGACACATCAACCTTTTTTCCTCATTTCACTTTGTCTCACTCCAAGGAAATGGTTTAATCCCATTAACTTCATATAACCCTATCTTTTAGTAGTTTTTGGTCTAAGAAAGAAAATAAAAATTAATTCAATCTCGTAACTGTTGGACCCAGTATGGCCTTAACAACTTCTTTTTACGTAATATGGCAAGTGATTTCAGTATATGTGAAAAAGATGTGCGGAAATGGAAATCAGACTTTCAAGAAACAAGACCTACAAAATTATCAAGTTTATATCACTTTGAAACAAATTAGTTTAACAAGGTGATTGTAAGATTATTATCTAATACAAATGAATCTTGATTTCTGTGGGTGAGAAGAGCAGTGGAGTTTGAGTGTTTGTATATGAATGCTAAGCTTCAAACTCAAGTATCTTCTGCCTCTCGAGCCTTTTATTTATAGACGGCTGTGGACATGAATAAAAAATTGTTTATTCATGCAATAAGTCCTGCGTAAAGTAGCAATTTGACATATTCATTGAATCCATCGTTTAACTTGCATTTGTAATCATGATAACCAATAATGTCATGCTTCGGTCATGGGTGGCAGGATAGAGTTGTGATTTTTAGACAAGTGGGGCTTTCATCAGAATTTCTGATAAACCACTTCATCAGAAATTCTGGTGAACATATCATCAGAAAGTCTGATGATCAGAATTGTCAGAAACTGATGATATTTCATAAGAAATATCATCAGTTCCATCAGAAATGACCTTCTCTGATAATCCAAATCAACTCTTGATCAACTTGTGATTCTTTGTAGTAGATACTTTGCATTTCAGTTGTCCTATCTGATTTTCTTCATCTTGCTGTGATCTTCAGGACTGTTATCTTCTTCAGAGATCCAGTTGATAGAGATTTTCTTCAATACTGTAGGTCCCCTTGTGTCTATGGATCGTCACAGAATCGTCTTTCCAATCAAGAGTGCGGAATCCTCTTGATCAGAATTAGCAGTAAACGTGTAGGAAACAGAAACAGCAAATCACTTTCAAACCGGGTTTTATTGATTATCTATCAAGACTGATTACAATCAATCAAACCCTAACCAAAAACCCTAATTTCGTCCAAGCAAGCACTCTCACAAAATTATGTCTTTCAAACTCTGTTTTGGCTGATTAACTGATCAACTGCTCAACCTAAACCCTAAAGCCTAACCTTGTTTATATAACACAAGGTTTACTATTTGGACTAGGTTAAAGACTCCTGGGCTGCGAATTGGACAGGCCCAATTCGCCCCCCATCACCCAATCCTTTGGGTTTAGTTAGCCCAAACATTACAACTAACTATTACAAAGCTAAACCCGCTAACTGTTTATCGTTTAACTAATTACAAGATATCCAAAGACCAAATCTAAGCTGTTGTCACAAACATGCACCAACAAACTCCCCCTTGACAATAGCTTCATAAAAACTTTGTCTTGAGTCAAAACTTTGTCTTCGGTCTTCTTGCAATCTTCATGCAGTCTTGCACTGTCTTTGGTCTTTGGATAGCTTCAGCTTCAACGGCTTCTGTCAGCAACAGACTGTCAGCAACAGACTCCCCCTAAGCTGATGCATCCAATCACCAAATCTTCAACACGTTAGCGTTTGAGTAAACTCCAGTTCAGCATTTGCACAGCAATCTTCAAACTCTTCAATCTTGTCTGCAATATAGAAAGGAGGTTCTACCATGCATCCAATCAAACTCTCATCTTCTCAGCAACTTCTCAGCAACAAACTGCTTCAATCTGTATACTATAAAACAAACATCTCGAGAAACCATAAGAATTTTTCAACGTAAGTTAAATAAATTATTATTTTTCAAGAGATTAGTTAAACTGTATAACAGATTAAGCTTTTTCAACTTCATCACCAACACGCAAAACTTTTTGTTCAACACATAAGAACCTGCCTGATTGAAAATTTTGAGCTCACTTACTAACACCGTCTCCCCCTATCAGTAACAATTCCTCCAAGAATAACAGTTTTCCGTACGTTAAGAATTTTAAACAGAAAATGACACTATTTTTGGATTTTTTATATTTTCTGAAAGCAAGTAAATAACAAAAGCAATAAACACTCTATTTTTGTGAGAATCACTGGTAAGAAGATCATATCAGCACAAGCAAACTGTTTCACACAATTATATAATTCTTTATTTAATTTTTCGTGAAAAGCAGTTCAAGACGATTACCAGTATGTTTGTCCACTTAAACAAAATGCATGAACATTTCAAGTACCATTACCATATGATACGTTAAGGTAATTTTATTTACTGAAATACGAGTGTGTCCCACTTCAGGATATACCCCCACGATCAAGGTATGCACAAAGATTCATCGTAGTAGGTGAGTATACTGATATCATTCTTTAAGATATCCTGACTGTGTCTAGGTCTGCATTTAAACTGTTTTATCATGTTTTGATTTCGTAACCATGAACACCCAAATAAATACAAATCAAATCCTGGAAATATAAACAACACACTCTATCATGCAAGTATCTTCCCTACCACATATTTCACAAGTCCAATCCAGATTTCTGAAATCTTAACTGGGAATAGGTTGAGAAGAGAACAGAATAGATCTTTAGTAGAGATGGTATAATATACAAATCAAATGAGATTTTCTCAATTTGATATAGGTTTCTTGGGTTTCTTTTGGGCACTTGAGGGCCTCTTTCGGGTGTATTAGATCTATAGTGCGACAACGTACAGCTAGGTCAGCATGTATCTTGATGCAGCAGAAGCTGTCGTTGCCTAGCACCTCCAGGTCAGCATATATCTGGATGCAGCAGAGGAGGTACACGACTTTTTTCAGAGAAGATTTCAGAATCAGATCAAAATTGTGTGTATCGGGAAATATACAGACATTCAAATAGAAATGAGCTAATTCCAAGTGACTATCTTTCCTGGGGTCATGTACAATTTTAGTTCTAACAGACAGACAGCCAAGATATCCCTAGATAAAACAACAGTATAAAGACCCAAAACTTCAGATTTTGGCAATCTATCAACGCAAGAATTAAGGTCATTAAACCATACACCACTGATGTGTTCCCCACTCATATTCAGTTCATTTAAGTTTATATCACATTGGTAAGTTGATTATTTCATGCTTTTGCCTACTGGTACATCATATAATGAAGCTGCTATCACACTTAAGCAATTTATGGTTCAAGTTCAGTGTGACAGTCTAACTTGCTGATGTACTATCATTTCTTCTTTTTCACACAGTGATAACTCCTTTTTGATTTTCTATTTTTTTTATGTTTTTGATTTTTATGAAAAGCAGTAAACTATTTACAAAAATTCTTATGAAAAACCAGTTATTCAGGATTCCTCATCCCGTTGAGTTCGACTAAGTGTTCAAAGCGAGCCCTGTCAAATGCTTTAGTATAAAGATCTGCCAGGTTATCCTCTGTGTCGACTCTATGAAGTTCAATCAGTCGCTTTTCAGCACAATCCCGTATAAAATGATGACGTATGTCAATATGTTTTGTGCGACTGTGGTTCACGGGATTATTAGTTATTGAAATAGTGGCATTATTGTCTATCATAATAGGAGTACGAGTGAAATCCAAACCGTAATCGCGCATCTGCTGTTGCATCCAGAGAACCTGAGAGCAGCAGCTTCCAGCAGCAATATATTCAGCTTCACACGTAGAGGTAGACACACAGGATTGCTTCTTGCATTGCCAAGACACGATCCTGCCTCCTAAGAACTGACAACCACCTGTTGTAGACTTTCTGTTCGATTTGCATCCTCCAAAGTCTGAGTCAGTGTAAGCAACAAACGTCAGATCACTATCAGCTGGATACCACAACCCAAGTTTAGGTTTCCCCTTCAAGTAACGAAGAATCCGCTTCACTGCTTTCATGTGTGACTCTTTAGGATTCGCCTGATATCTGGCACACAAGCATACGGAAAACATGATGTCAGGTCTTGAAGCAGTCAAGTACATTAGAGAACCAATCATTGCCCTGTATTGAGTAGGATCAACGTCTTTAGTACTTTCATGATCTGGGCCAAGATTGTGATTTTCACATATGGGTGTGTTGGAAGTAGTGCAATCATTCATTTTGAACCGACTCAAAATGTCATACACATACTTTGTTTGATGAATAAACAACTCATCCGCCTTCTGTTCAACTTGTAATCCCAGAAAGTAAGACAACTCACCCATAGCACTCATTTCGAACTTGCTCTTCATCACCTGCTCGAACTCTTTACACATGCTTTCATCAGATGACCCAAAGATGATGTCATCCACGTACACCTGTACCAGCAGAAAATCTTCCTTCTTCCTCTTGATGAACAGTGTACTGTCAATCTGACCTCTTTCAAAACCATTCTTTATCAGATGTGTAGACAGTGTCTCGTACCACGCCCTGGGAGCTTGATGTAACCCATACAAAGCCTTATCAAGTTTGTACACTCGATCTGGATAATCTGGATCAACGAACCCATCTGGTTGTGAGACATACACCACTTCTTGGACTTTCCCGTAAAGAAACGCACTCTTCACGTCTAGTTGGTAAACTTTGAAGCCCTTGAAAGAAGCAAAAGCTAGAAACAAACGAATTGCCTCCAACCTCGCCACTGGTGCAAACACCTCATTGTAATCTATCCCTTCTTGCTGATTGAAACCTTTGACCACCAATCGAGCCTTGTTTCGCGTGACTATACTCTTTCATCTTTCTTGCACCTAAATACCCATTTAGTGCCAATCTCTCTTTCACCTTTAGGAAGATCAACCAACTCCCAAACCTTCAACTTAGCAAACTGGGCCAATTCCTCTTGCATTGCTTCAACCCATGAATTGTCTTTAAGAGCCATATGAATGTTCTTCGGCTCCTCTTGGGAAATAAAGCAACTGTACAAGCACTCGTTCACAATCCCAGTCTTCTCAATTGAAACAAATAACCCTGTATTCGCTGCTATGCTTCTTCTTGTTTGAACACCTGCAGTAGGATCTCCAAGTATCATGTGAACTGGATGATCTCTATTTGCTCGTGTAGTAGCAACAGCATCGACTTCCAAATTGTCACCCAGGTTTGAGCCAACCTCCCCCTGAATATGCTGACCGCAAACGGATTAATGAAATCCTCCCCCTGATTGGGTTCGGGTTCATCGTCACTTGAATCAGTATCAGCAGCATCTTGGGAAGGTTCCGGAGCATCTGTCATATCAACATTCGATCTAGGCATGAACTCGCCTTCATCATCACCAATCACTGTTTGAATCAGCTGAGACTCATCTGCATTGGAAAACTCAGGAATATTAAATGATTTAAAGACACCTTCATAATCATATAATATAGCTGGTCCACTCGTTGACTGTTGAGGTTTGTAAGAAGTGATTTCAACATTAAACACAACCTCAATTTTACCAGTTTTTAGATTAAAAACCCTTTTATTCGGTGCGCCAGGTACATAACCTAAAAAGTAGCCCTCGTCAGCCACCTCACCGAATTTTTGTTTATCTTTATTTCGCACAATGGTGCAGGGTAATCCAAATGGTTCAAAGCCTTCTAAGTTTGGTTTCTTGTTAAACATTAATTCATAACAAGTTTTGTTAAAACGTTTAACAGTCAAAACTTTGTTTAGGACATAGCAAGCTGTATTCACAGCTTCTCCCCAGAAAAGAACTGGTAGCTTAGAATCTGAAAGCATTGTCCTAGCGGCTTCAATCAACGTCCTGTTTTTCCTCTCAGCAACTCCATTCTGTTGAGGCGTATAAGGAGCAGAATATTGATGTTCAATTCCCTTGCGAAGACAGTAGAGATCCAGAATACGATTCTTGAACTCCGTGCCATTATCACTCCTTATCCTCTTGATCTTTGCATCATGGACGTTTTCCAATCTTGTAAAAAGATCTATCAACATCTCTGCTGTCTCATCTTTTGTACCTAAAAAGAAAACCCATGAATAACGTGAGTAATCATCAGTGACAACTAAACAATAGTACTTTCCACCTATGCTCCTCACGTTCACTGGACCGAATAAATCCATGTGAAGTAATTCGTAAGGGGCATCTATGGAATTTACTGTTTTTGATTTATGAGGTTTCTTGTGTTGTTTTCCCTTTTGACATGGAAGACATTTGTCTTCCACTTGAAACCTCCGCAATGGAACCCCTTTCACTAGCTCATTTTTAACAAGATAGTTCATTTTGCGATAGTGAATATGGGCCATGCGTCTGTGCCACAACATCGATTCAGCTTCAGATGCTTTTGATAGTAAACACGCCACCACTGCAGTTGGATCCTTAGCACCCATGTCCATGACATAAGTGTCATTTCTCCTTGGCGCTCGCATCACTATCCAATCGTCCGGTATTTCCAAACCTGGTTTCAACACTAAAGCTTCATTCTTGGTAAAATGGACCGAGTGACCCTTGTCGCAGACTTATGACACGCTCATAAGATTGTGTTTAAGCTGCTCAACATAGTTCACTTTGTCCAGTGTGATCTTCCCATTGGTCACCTTTCCTCGTCCAGTAATTCTACCACCTTTCGCACCCGCAAAATTTACTTGTCCTCCATCATATTCTTCAAACTCAGTCAACAACCTTGCATCCCCCGTCATGTGCCTGGAGCAGCCACTATCAACATACCACAAGTTGATAATCCTCCTTAGCAGCTCCTGCACACACCAACCAAGAAATTAGTTAGATTGGGGGACCCAAGCCTTAATGGTCTTGGGTCGTCCAAATTCACCAACCACCGGAACATCCATCCAATATCCATTACTCCTAACTGGAGTCTTGGATCGTAGACCTGTTGGAATTTGATTTTGATTTCCACTAGGTCTATGGTCCTGAGGGTTCCTATGTGTGTTTGGACTATTTGACCTTTGAAAATTTTGATTTTGATTCCAAGAAGCATTATTGTTGTAATTTCTAAAGGCATTGTTATAAAAATTTCGACTACCATTATTTTGGTATCGATTTTGATATTGACCTTGACTTCTGAAATTATTTGTATTTTGATTGTTCATTCTTGGTGAACTGCTTCTAGATCTCTCGAATCTGCCTGGTGGAGATCTAGGCTGAAATCTAGGTTGATTTCTTTGAAAACGAGGAACTTGTGGAGTTCCTTTTTCAGCCTTATCCACACCAACAACAACCGTCTCTGGTTGCTTAGGAGCAGATTTCTTTGGAGAGTTGGACTCTCTCTCCTGCTCATCACCATTCTTCTCTGGTGACTTCTCTCTCTTCCTCTCATCCACCTGTGCTTCATTCTTTTTGTTAGGACAGCAGCTAGCTACATGTCCTTTGGTGTGACATTTGAAGCACGACATCCTTTTCGAAGACTTCTTATCTGAAGCCTTTGAACTAGATTCAGGCTTTGATGATGATGCTTTAGAAGAATCTGGTTCAGTTTGCTTAATTTCAGAATTTTCTTTGTTTTTATTTTTAGCAAACTCTACGTTCGATTCATTTTCAATAACAGCTGTCTCATTTTTCATGTCACTTCCTTGAACAAAATTTATCTTTTTAGCAAAAGTCGAATTTTTATTCTTAGGTTGTGAAGTGTTCTTTTTCAAAGCTGGTTTGCTGTTATTATCCTTCTTAGCATCACCTCTCTCAGACTCATCACCTCGACTTGCTGTGGAACTACTTGGTGCTGTTGACATAAACTTTGTTAGCTCATCTTCATCAGGTAGGAATGAATAATCATGACTAAGAGGAGGTGGAACTTCATTATAGCCTTGGAATCCCACACTAGTCTTGTCATTACTCTTCTTTAACCCACCCATCATATGTTTCATAACAAAAGTAGAATCCCTGAATTGACCCAATTTCTTTTCAAGTTCAACAATTCTGAGTTGAGCATCTGACAACTCTTTGTTTTTATCAGAAATTTCCTTTGTTTTTTCAGCCATCATGTCATGAGCTAAGTCTATGACTTGAAGTTTTTCATTTAATTTGCAGGTTACGGCTTCAATTTCACTTTCATAACCTTTTATTTTCTTCAAGTATGACGTTTCATTTCTTTTAGCAAAAAAGTTTGATTCTTTAATGTTAGACATTTCGCTTACCAAACTTTTGTTTTGTGCAGACAACCTGTCAACCTCACCCTGTAGTTCACGACATTTTAAACACACAGAATTAGATTTTACCTCTCCTGTTTGTTTGTCAAGGTTGGCCATTAGAGCTGCAAGCTGAGCTTCCAATTGTTTATACTTAGCATCCTTTTCCTCAGCTTCTTTTTCATATTCAGACTTTTGTTTTTCATCTTCAGCACCTGTTGTCTGATCAACCTTCTTTTCTTCAGCTCTATTCTCTACCTTCACCTCAGCATCCACTTTCACTTCTGGATCATCTACTTTAGCTTCACCATCATCGACTGGAGTAATCTCTGCCATGAATGCTTGAGTGACATCCCCATCATTTTCTAAGTGAATGCTCCAATCATATGAACCCTCTCTTGCAGTAGAGATCAACGCCTTTGAGCTAGAGTTGCTTGATGCATTCCTGTTGTTTGAACTCTGACTCGAGTTTTCTTGCTTTTGTTTCTGACACTCCCTAGCAAAATGCCCATAACTTTGACAGTTAAAGCACCTCACTTTGGCCTTGTCGAAACCAACAGACCTCCCAACAAACTTCCTCCCAGTTCTATTCATAAACCTCTTCACACGCCTAGAAATCATGGCCATTTGCCATTGCAAATCCATCTCTTCAAGATCATCAGGGTCAATCTGATCATAGTCTTCATCTAAAGTAGCAGGATCAGAAATCTTTCCCTGAATATAGTTTTCATAGGAAGCAACAAACGAAGCAAGTAGAGCCAGATGCTCTTCAGCAGACTTCACACTCATTGGCATTGACTTAGCACTAGTACTCTGCTTAGAAGCTGACGATTTCTTAACTCCTGATGATCCTCCTGAAGCAGCAACAAAACACACATCACCATCCTGATTCACCATAACCTGCTCATTCTCACATGATAAAAACGCAGTAGCAGAGTCGCTAGAAGCGTTGTGAGATGAAGAAGATGTAAGCCCATTGTACACTGCCGGATCTTGAACCTGATCATATCCAGTATCTTTCTTCTTCATGCTGAGCTCATAAGCTCTCAACTTTCCTACAACCTCTTCAAGCTCTTTTGTTTCATAATCTGCTTCACCCTTGATCATTAAAGTGTAGATATCCCACTTAGTAGGCAAAGCATCTAGCAGCTTGTCATTCTTCTCTACGTCAGAATAGCAATCGATCTCATAATTGTCCATTTCTGACATCAGATGGTAGTAACGAGTAATGATGTCTTCAAGTGACTCATGCTTCATGTACTTGAAAACAGCAAACTGCTTCTTCAGTAGATCAATCTTGTTCTTCTTGACATCAGCATTACCAGCGTATCTTTTCTCCAAAGCATCCCACATATCCTTTGAGTTAGTGTACTTTTTGAAGGTATGTTTGATGCTATCAGGTAACGACATTTTGATTGCAGCCAAGGCTCTCTTTTCAGCCTCATACATCTTTTTATCATTATCTTGCATGTTCACATATTCTGTTCGACGTGGTCTGCCCTCAAAGTCGTGTGTAGGATTCACGTAACCATCTTCGATGCATATCCACATGCGCGTATCCTGATATTCAATGAAGGACTGAAAACGATCCTTCCATGTCAGATAGTTTTCCACCTTCATCATCTTAGGTGGTTTGTTGGTAGTACCAACCTCATGCTCCATCTTCAACAGCTCGTTCAAAGTAGACATGTTTGACATTTTAACGTTAACAGACTGAGAAAACCGTACAAAAGTCGTCCGAAAACAGTGGTTACCAAATTACACCGTTAGAATCGTCTCGAAAAGACGAATCCAATGATATATAATGTCAAAAACCGAATTCGGGATTTTCCAGAGTCTTTTTTCTTAAAAATCACACGAGTTCAACGGTGCAAACGGTTCTGTCAAACGAGCTACGGATCAATTTCTATTCGCAAAACACTGAAAAATTTCCGACGCTTGCCAATGGAAATTCCACCTCTTAATTTTGCTGCTAAATTCGCTGGTTAAAGGTTAATTTCGCTGGACTAATGTTTGTTTAATTTCGCTGATGTAGTTTAATAGTCAATTTCGCTGATAAGGTTCGCTGGTTTATTTTCGCTGCTCTATTTCGTGAATACGACGAACAGTAAATTCGCTGAGAATCGTAATAACTTCGCTGTGGAAAGTTATACGATCACCAAAGTCGCCTTTGGATTTAACTACGCCGGTAAGTTTGCTAGTCAAATTCGCAAATCAGTCAAAATCGCCAGAACAGTTAATTTCGCCAGTCAGTCAAAACAGCTAATTTCGCCAACCAGTTAATTTCGCAGATCTGCAAATTTGGAAGGTTAATCTTTTCGAAAATTCTGATTATTCTCCAACACATTCTGCAAAATCAAACAAGCAAATCAGTCAACTTTTGATGAAAATTTTGATGAAATTAATGAAGAACACGAAGAACAGTCTTCGAATCTTCAAGAAACTCAGCCAAAATTCTTCAAAACTATCAACCAAAAACAATCCTGCAAACCCTAAAACCTGCAAAACAGCAATCAAACAAACCAGAATATCAAAACAGCCAACAAAAATCAAAAATCAGAATCAAAACACACCAAAATTTCGAAAATTTTAAAAACCCTAATTATCAGGTTTCAAAAATTTCGAAATTTTACTCCCTGTTTCTGCAGCAAACAATTCTGAACCGAGCAATCAAGAGCCTAAAGCTCTGATACCAATTGTAGGTCCCCTTGTGTCTATGGATCGTCACAGAATCGTCTTTCCAATCAAGAGTGCGGAATCCTCTTGATCAGAATTAGCAGTAAACGTGTAGGAAACAGAAACAGCAAATCACTTTCAAACCGGGTTTTATTGATTATCTATCAAGACTGATTACAATCCATCAAACCCTAACCACAAACCCTAATTTCGTCCAAGCAAGCACTCTCACAAAATTATGTCTTTCAAACTCTGTTTTGGCTGATTAACTGATCAACTGCTCAACCTAAACCCTAAAGCCTAACCTTGTTTATATAACACAAGGTTTACTATTTGGACTAGGTTAAAGACTCCTGGGCTGCGAATTGGACAGGCCCAATTCGCCCCCATCACCCAATCCTTTGGGTTTAGTTAGCCCAAACATTACAACTAACTATTACAAAGCTAAACCCGCTAACTGTTTATCGTTTAACTAATTACAAGATATCCAAAGACCAAATCTAAGCTGTTGTCACAAACATGCACCAACAAATACTTACAAATAAAGTTTCCTAACAGTTTTCCCCTAAGTATTGTAAGAAAATGAACTACCTCATAAATATAAAATTTCCGAACAGTGGAAACTAAATACTTGCAAATTTAAACCAGTTGCTAAAGTTTTCAAAAACAAATTACATAAAAGATGAAGAAAAACAATAAACAAGTTTTAATTCAGCTTCACTCTCTTATGCACATCTCCTTTCTTTATCTTCTTTTTGTAGGAGATATACTTGTTGCAGCTATCGTACATGTCTTTGTACCATTCTCTTGTTTGGATCCATTCTTCAATCATTTGCTCAATTTCTTTCCTGCTTCCCTCCAAGTTCTTCTCTATCTTTTGAAGATGTTCTTGTCTTTTGTTCATGGTTTTCAAGATATACCTCAGAGTTTGATTTGAGTACTTACAGATGTCAACACTTCTGAACAGAGCTTTGTTATTGTCTTGGTCTCTGAAGATTACACCATATTCTTGTTCTCCATCTTTGCTTGTCTGCATAATGATGTCTCCAGATCTTTCATCATTCAATATTTCTGAGGGAACTTTTGTCTTAGGTGATCTAAAGTACACCTTTTTGTTGTGCACATGTTCATAATTGATGCATAGATCAAAGTCTGAAAAAGCCATTCTTTCAAATAGTAATATTCCAGCCTTTGATATGTCATTCAATGCCCTTCTGACCTCTTGATTATTTTTCTTTTCCTTTTCATAGTGATCCTTCATGAACAAAATGTCCAAAGGATGCAACTGGTCAGCTAATTCTTCATCGGTCACCTTCTGTTCATCCCCATTTTCTCTTTGAAGTGTGTATCTGTTTTGTACATAAGTTCCTCCTATATCATCAGTTGTAACTTTCACTTCATCCACCTTTAAAATTTTCTTTACCGGATTCTCATTGTGCTTGTGAATGCTATATGACCCTCTTTTCATTCTTTCTTCTCTTAACCCCAGTCTGGTAGGAGATAGTGATCTTGGCATTTCATCTTCTTTTGTCAAATAGTAACTCACCAGATTGTATTCTGGAAAAGTCATTACATCCCTGGCAACTTATCTAACCATGATGGACTTGGTTTCAGAGATTTTTCTCTTAACAATCTTTGACTTTGCCTCTGATTCACCTTCTTGTTCCCATTCCTTCATTGTTTGCATATTCATATATTTGCTTATTGCTGAGTCATCAGATATTGTTGGATTTGGAACAGCAGCTAGCAGTTTTAGATTTGTAATTACTTGAGGTTTTGCAGCTGCTAACCTTTTCAGCATTTCATCTTTTGGGATATTTGGAGGTGGACCCATCATTGTGGTATCAGCTTTGGTGATTGGTGTGGTTGATGATTGTTGAGGAGTTGATTTTGGAGCTTTCTGATGTGAGCTTGAAACATGAATTTCCTTCATGAGTTCTTGAGTATCCACTTTGGCTAAACTTGCAACATTGAATTGTATCTTCTCCATTAGTTGTTGTGTTTCTCTTACCAGTTTTGAGTTGCTGGCCATGTTTTTCTGAACATGGTTGAATTCAGCTTGAGTTTTCATCTGATTTTCAGCACATTCTTTTGACAGCTTCTCAAGGGCATCTGTGATACTGTTATTACTTGCCCTTAGAATGGTAACCTCTTCTAAAACTCTATTTCCACTGCTTGACTGTCTTGACTCCATCACATTTACAACTTGTGCTTTGATCTTTTCTATTTCTGTGAGAATCATTTGAATTTCTGATGCAGAAATGTTGAGTTCTGGTGCTTTTTCTTTCATCTTCTGAAGAGACTTTAGTGCTTCAGTGTTATCATCAGTCTGTTTCTTTATTGCTTCCACTGATTCTGACAAAGTCTTCATTTCAGCCCTTTGACCTTGTATTTCTGACAACAACATGTCAAGTTTTTCTTCCACTGGATTTTTGCATACTTTGTAAACATTTTCCAACATAGCTTCCAGATTTTCTTGATTCATGAGTTTTTCAGGGATATTTGGAACAACAGATGTTCCTGTTAACATTCCAGCTGCAAACACATTTGCTGCTGTTTTGGAAATGATAGGATCACCTTTGGCTTTACCAGAATTTAGTGCAGCCTTAAGTTTACCAGTATCATCTCCACCAGAGGTGAGTGACATACTCTCATCCTGGATTTCCTTATATCCTTGAATCACATCAAGATGTGATTCTCCATAAGTTTTTAAGGTAAACATATTACCTTTTTCCAGATTTCCTTGATCAGTTTCCTGATCTCTATCTGTTGAGACCTCATACTCCTCCTCATTTTCTGATTCAGAGTTGAGAATAAAGGCACTAGTAACCTCTTTATCAACATCAGTTTCTTTATGTTCTAAGTTGTAAGAAACATTTACTGAACTTTCTGAGTTAGTTTGTTTTGAGTGAGTATCAACTAAAACAGTTCTTGAGAAAGATGTACCAGCGATATGAGATTCATCATGATGTATTACTTCAGTTGTTTAAATTTCAGTGCCACCAAATTGAGCTTCTTCATGAATTTTTCCAGCAATATGTGATTCTGCATGATGTTCTTGTGCTGTCTCTTGTAGCATATCAAAATCTGGATGAATTCTTCCTTCATGAATTTGATCATTTTCAGCATCATCTGGTGCGTTGGTAATCATCAGAATTCCTTCTCCTCCTGCCTCTTTTGATGATCTTGACTTTTGTTCTTCATCTCCTTCCAGTGATGAAGAGCATTTGAAAACTTCTCTGTTGGCTCTTTCTGTTGTGGAGTCTGATTTGGTTAGAAGTGCTTCATGCTGTATTCTGAACTGTGAATCTTGTGAAATGAAACATAGCATGCTTTCTGGTAATATAGGAATACCTTTGTCAGATTCCCATCCATGATTAGAACTCCAGGCCTTCATTTGTTTGATCTCCACAGATTTTCCAGAATTGGAATTTCCATTTCTCTTACAGCAAATGTTTCAGAAATGAAAATAGAAATTAATCTCGGATATGGCAGATGTGAGATTACTTTTCCATTTTTGGTGATGATTGACCTTTTGATCAGGTTAAAAATTTCTAATCCATAATCAATTCTGAACCCAGTTATGAGTCCATACATGATTGTTAGAATAACTTGATTAATCTGATCAGTTCCTCCAATTTTTGAGGTGAGACATTTTTTTAATACTTCCATCATCACTTGCCATATTGCTGGTAATTCATTTCTTCTGATTGAACCAATTTTGTTGATCTTCTTGTTTTTGTAACCAAGCCCAATAATAAAGCTTAATAGCTCTTTCTTGCTTGGTGCTTCAACATAGTTATCAAGAATAGGTAGTTCAAGCCATTCTCTTACCCTTGCAGGAGTTAATGTTACGGAAACATTTTCCCATACATGGGCAGAGAGTTGGTTTTCTTCAACTTCCTCAAAGGTGTGAACGAATTGTTGTAGCAGCTTTTCTGGTACTTCTCTCTCTTTTGTTAGAGCTCCTGAAATTGGACAGTTCATGAGATATTCTATCAGAAGTTGACATCTCATATCATATTCTGAATGCTCTGTATTCATCAACAAATTGTTTTCTTTCATTGGCAGAAATTCATTGTCTTCAATGAAAGGTACATCGTGTTGAACAATTGGGATGTTGAGGTTTACTTCGGCCATTTTTGAAGTTTGTGACTTAGGGTTTGGGATTTAGGGATTTTTTGAGTGAGGAACAAAGTTTGCTTTGGTTTGGAATTCGTGAGAAAGGTATGATTTTTGAATTTTCTGCTAAGGGTTATATAATGAAGGTTTTTAGCAGAGTGTTGTGGGTTTATGGAGTTGAGAGGATATGGAACGTGTCATGTAGTGGCGGTTAAAGGATCATTAATTGTCTTTATTACCGTTTGATCATGGGATGTCGGTTTTTGATTCATGATATAACCGTTAGATCGTGGGTATCAAGACTTTAATGATGATTAATCGTGTAATCGTAGTTTCATTGAAGTGCTTCATCTGAATTCAGATTGGAGAAACATTATCGGTTGTATGACACCTTTCCATTTTTGTGGACCCTACTCTTTTGAGGAGGTCCAATTAGCTTTCTTCACCTTCATCCTTTCTTTTCTTATAAGTCAAAATTCCATGTCTTCAGTCTTTCAACAATTTCTGCTAAAAAATATGTATTTCCTTTGATCTGACTTTTATTTGACCCTTCTTTGATATGATCAAAATAAAGTCAACAGAAGTCAACATAATTTGATGTGTTTTCCCCCTAAATTTGTCACCGTTTTCATCAGATTTTTTGATCACTTCAATAATTTTGACAGATTTTTTTTTATGATGAGAGGGAATGAGGTAAATTTAGAAGACTTACTCTGGTGTTTCTGGTATCTTCCTGCTTTCTTGATCTTTTTCTGATATTTTCTTGTTTTAACAGACAAATAGATTCTTTTACCAGATTTTGTTTTTGGTTACCAGAAAATTAATTTTTTTTTCGATTATCATTCTTATTTATCCATTTCCCACTTATAAAGCAAAATTTAAAGCAAAACATGTAGCATTATATATATATATATATATATATATATATATATATATATATATATATATATATAACATACCATCTACACACATAATATCTATTCATGAAGAGTTCTAATCAATATCTATTCCATCTCCATGTTCAATCTCAAGAAGTACCAATTGTTCGGTTACTAAACCAAAATTTTTATTTGTTGGTCTGAGTACACTTATGCTTGCATTTTGTTGAAGATACATCTCTGCTCTCTGATAACCAGCAGGGATTCCACCAAAGCCCAGTTGGCTTGTGATTATCTTCATCAGAAAACGATGATACATCAAAAATGGCTTGCTTGACCACATGTTGCTTGCAAAGTCTCACATTAAATAATAAGAGCAGTTGTAAGGAATGTTCAATGTGACAGCTCGGCAAATTTCTAATAACTTATTAGATGCTTCATGATGATTTATGGTTTTCCTCGAGAAGCATGCACCCAGTTGAGTGATTAGAAATTGCCATGGTTTGATGAAGCCATTTTTGTTGATTGCTCTGGGATTATTTTCAGGATTGTACCCCATGAGCTCCAAAGTTTCTTCAATCTCATCATTTGAGAACATCAGAACATTATTGTCATCATTGAGTTGAAGAGCTATTCTGGTGGTATTTTCAGTTATTTTGATTGTTTGATTGAGAACTTTACTTTCAACACATATCCACCCTCTATCTTGACTTTCTGACAATGTTGCGTTTTGCCAGAATGTTTGAAGAATTTCAGGGAATGTTGTTATGTTGGCAGTGAGAGCATACCCTAGTTTACTTGCCATTAGCATGTTTACCACAGTTTGACATCCATCCCAGAGAGGACCCTCAAAACTGGTTCTGAGTTTGAGGTTGTGGTATGGATGTTGAGGAAGTGGGAAACGATCAGCTCTTATAGTAAGCATTTTTTTAAGTGAAGATCTGTATGTGTGAAGAAGAAGATGAAGAGATTTTCTAAATTTCTAAGTGAAGGTGATTGTCTTTGCTTAATGTGGTAAACATATATAGTAAATTTAAGAACTGCCATAAATGGTATCTACCCACTGTATCTTGTCTACCACAATCTTGGTTATTTAATTGTTTTCTCACGTGACATTAAGAATAACCCAGATAGAACTCTCTTCATTAAATGATTTAGGCGGCTATTTTTCAGTTTTCTATCATGATTGCCTACTGTTGTCATTTCAGTGTATTTAATGAAGAAGAAAAAAATCTCTACACCTACTAACAATCCCCAGAAATCTTCTGTCATATGACGTTTTCAACTGTAGAAAGGAAAAAATAAAAATAAGAATAAAAATTAAGAGAATACACAATTACAAATTATGAATTTGTCAATTTGAGTTAGGGATAAAGGGGATAAAATGTATGAATTTGTTCAAATGATCATTCAATAATTTTGTTTCAAGAAGTTTTCTGATTTGTTACCAGAAATTCTGATAATTTGTTAGATTTTCTGATGATGTATCAGATTTTCTTGTAATTTATCAGATTTTCTGATGTTTTATCAGAAATGCACTTTTTCTTCTTATGATTCTTTTATTTAAACAAGTTACAAATCAAGGAGAACTTTATCACAATTTTGACCATGATTTAGCAAATTATACTTTAAGCCTTCAACATAGGCTACTCTTTCAATGGTCAAACATCTATACCTGATACATCCGTATCCCATTATCCTTCCTTTCACTCCATTTCCAAAGTTCACCATTTTACCCAGCTTTGAGACAAAGTTGCTGAGTAAGCTCCTATCTCCAGTCATGTGCTTGGAGCTTCCTGAGTCGCAGTACCAGATCTGCTGCACATGATGGTCCTGAAATGAAATGATTAGAGGGTTTTAGGTACCCTGGCATGCTTGGGTACACTTTCTGATGATATTCTGGTTCTATTATTTCTTCTAGATGACCTTTCATCAGAATTTCTGTTAAATGCTGAGCCATTAACAGAATTTTTCTTTTTCTTTTGGAGATGGTGTTGAACAAGCTTCAGTATTTCAACACACATACAGGAATCATTAGAAATTTCTGATTTTCCTTCTTGTGATGGAATGAAGGGATAATTTTGAAAAGATGAGTGAACTGCTTCTGGAGTTTTTACAAACTCTTGACTGTATTCACTTCTTTTTGGTTCAAAATTTGGCTTATCAAAGGAGTATTCAGAACATGTTGATTTGCAAGTTTCAGAATCAGATTCTGATAAGAATTTATCAGAAATCTGTTGAGTTGCTTTTACAAAGACAGTGGGTTTGTTATTATTTGTTCTCATATAACCCAAACCTTCTCCTTTGTTCTTTGGAGTGGACTCTATGAAATTTATGAATTCTTTTGCTTCTTGAAAACCTCTTACATTAATTTCTTTATCATTGATTTTCTTGTAAAGATCTCTTCTTTCATTTTCATAGAACTCAATTTTAGCTCTTTGATCTAAACTTTGTTCTAAAAGTAATTGGTTTTCAAGAATGATTTTATTCAAGGTCCTCCGCAACTCATCAGATGTTTTACCATCTGATTGATGTTTAACTTGCAAGTTTAAAAAATCTGACATGAGCTCATTTAGCTTGTGTTCAAGATCAAGATTGTCTAAACTTACCTGTTGTCCTGAAGTCTCTGGTATGTCATCAGAAAGTGCCATGGGACAGAAGTTGGCCATTTCTTCTTCTTCTTCTTCTTCATCAGAAGAATCATCAGATAGCCATGTATCTGTTCCAGCAATTAAGCTGACTTGCTGTTGTTGCTTCTTAGCTTCCTCAAGCTTCTTTTCATAGTAAGCAACATCTTTCAGCTTCTTGGTCTTACACTCAGATGCATAATGACCTTTTTGCTTGCACTTGTAACACACCACCTCAGCCTTTCCTTTATCCTTAGATCTAACTTCTTCTTTAGATCTATCATCCATCCTCCTTCTATCACTCCTCTGGTCACCTGGCTTCCTCCTCTCAACCTCTGCTCAAATGTTTTAGTGAGCAGTGCTATTGCATCAGCAAAAGTTGAAAAATCTGATGATGAATCAGAAGTTTCAAAACCCTGGTTGTTTGATGGTTGTGGATCATTGGAAGTTGTTTGTCTTTGTGAGTTTGAGATAAGAGCTAAAGATCCCCCTCTTTGAATGGTTTCTTCAAATATTTCTTTCTCTATGGGGATCAAGATGCTATATAAGTCATGAAGACTCATGTTTCCTAGTTCTAAGGTTAAGGACAAAGTCATTGTGAGACTTCTCCATTCTCTAGGCAAAGCATCAAGAAATTTTATGTTTCTTTCATCATTTGATTTAGTTATTCCAAATTTCTTTAGCTCGTTTAAAAGTTTTGTGAACCTTTGATATGTGTCATTTAACTTTTCATTAGGTAAACTTTTAAACCTTTCATAGGATGAGACGTTGTTTGTTCTCTTGTTTCTTTTCATCCTCTCTCCTCCTTCACAAAGATTTTCCAACTGATCCCATATTTCCTTGGCTGATGCACAACCATCAACTTGTGAAAATATGTCATTGGGGATGGCCATTATTAAGAGTGATTTTGCTCTTTCATCCCCTGCTACCAGTTCCTTGTCTTCCTCACTCCAAAGTATTTCACTTTTGGGAGCTCGGGAGGCAGGGATAGCAGGTAGTTGGTCAGTTGCTGGAATTGCAGGTATTTCAGTCATTGGTATATGTGGACCCCTTTCAATGGATCTAAACAGAGCTCGGTCATGACCATTAAGGAAATTGACCATCCTGATTTTCCATTGGGTGTATTCCTCCCTGACCAGAGTCGGAGGTTTAGACATAGAACCAATATTGAAAGCATTATTCCAGGTTTGAAAGCTGGACATATTTAGAAAAAAGAAGAAGAGCGATTGATCGTTTGAAAATAATTTATTCAATCTGCCCTGATACCAATTGTTGGACCCAGTACGGCCTTAAAAACTTCTTTTTACGTAATATGGCAAGTGATTTCAGTATATGTGAAAAAGATGTGCGGAAATGGAAGTCAGACTTTCAAGAAACAATACCTACATAATTATCAAGTTTATATCACTTTGAAACAAATTAGTTTAACAAGGTGATTGTAAGATTATTATCTAATACAAATGAATCTTGATTTCTGTGGGTGAGAAGAGCAGTGGAGTTTGAGTGTTTGTATATGAATGCTAAGCTTCAAACTCAAGTATCTTCTGCCTCTCGAGCCTTCTATTTATAGACGGCTGTGGACATGAATAAACAATTGTTTATTCATGCAATAAGTCCCGCGTAAAGTAGCAATTTGACATATTCATTGAATCCATCGTTCAACTTGCATTTGTAATCATGATAACCAATAATGTCATGCTTCGGTCATGGGTGGCAGGATAGAGTTGTGATTTTTAGACAAGTGGGGCTTTCATCAGAATTTCTGATAAACCACTTCATCAGAAATTCTGGTGAACATATCATCAGAAAGTCTGATGATCAGAATTGTCAGAAACTGATGATATTTCATCAGAAATATCATCAGATCCATCAGAAATGACCTTCTCTGATAATTCAAATTAACTCTTGATCAACTTGTGATTCTTTGTAGTAGATACTTTGCATTTCAGTTGTCCTATCTGATTTTCTTCATCTTGCTGTGATCTTCAGGACTGTTATCTTCTTCAGAGATCCAGTTGATTGAGATTTTCTTCAATACTTACACATAAAGTTTCCTAATAGTAACATTGGGTTAACATGTTAACACATAACTCATTTAATGCCCTTTAACATAAGGAGGGGGTGGTTTGCAATGTTAGTTAACATGCCATATCATTGTTAACACTCTAATGTTAGAGTACACCCCATGGCCTAATTCAACAATAGATTCTCATCTAATCATATCCAAACACATGTGAGTGGTTTTCCAATTTGATTTAGCTCATTGCATCCAAATTTACCTTGTTAAACATAAAATTTACAAAATTAGAGTTTAATAACTTCCCATATACATTTGAGAAGTTAAACACATTTAAAGAAGTATGTTTGACTAAATAGTGTTGCCAAAAATAACTTTTAATCAACGACTAAACCATCACAAGTCATACTGTTGGTGTGACATATGGTGATCTTTATCTACGCCGTGATGTTGATGAGTTGTGACCATGAATAAAATCCCAAGTCATGATATTAGAGTAAATCATTGTTTACAATATTGAGGCATTGAATAGAAAGTAGAAACAATGATATGGGGAAAACGTATTGGAACCACACAATGTAGTTCATCTTGGTTATTAACTTCTTTGTTGAGAGACACTTGAGTTGTAGCTCATGGAAGGAGAGAAAACTTTAGAAACGCAAGCCAATATGGAAATTATCTTAGTGGGCTATCATGAGACCACAATAGTGATCAATGAGATAATAAACCTCGACACATGGTGGTCAATATACAATAGGTGTGCTAGAGTGTTTTGTGGCAAGAACTTTAGTTAGAACGCATACACATCAAACTAGGGCAAAATGGCAAAGAGTCTAGTCATCTTTCTTTTCTTCCTTAATCAAATCCATGACTCGATTAGTACTTTTAATGGGCCAATCCTTAGTCACACGAGTTTGAACACTGATATGGTTAATGGACTTCATATAGCAAACATCGTCGACATTTTGTTTTGGGATACTTGTGTAGAATTTAGGTCAGCTTATTTCTCAAATACTTAGGCTTCAATTCATTAGGCTTAATTTGTTATTAGTTTTCATTTTAAGATTTAAACTTCATTAGGCTTAATTTGTTATTTGTTTTTATTTTAAGATTTAAACTCCACAGAAACACATACATATGTTACGAACTGAAACCAGTACAAAGTATGAGACTTGTCACACATCGATTGTAGGAGCAATAAATATGGGGTTTATAAACCAAATGAGTTCTCTCCCCCACCAGACTAGTATTTTGTATTGAGTTCTCCTGTTTGGTTTGTAACATTGGTATCAGAGCTAAACTCAAAGTGGTGACTTGAAGAGAAGCAGTTGTGACCAACATGGACGTGACCACTTGTCGCATTATAAAGCCCCAGTTGGAGTCATTAAACTATTGGAAGCTAAAATGAGAAAATTTCTTTGGGCGGGTTTAATTGATATTAACAAAATGAACTGGGTGGCTTGGGAGTGGGTTATGTGGCCTAAATCAAATGGGGGGGTTGGGTATCAGTCGTCTCAAAGAAGTTAAAAAGGCCCTTCTGGTTAAATGGGGATGGAGGTACAGGGTTGAAAATCAAAGTTTATGGAGGAAAGTGATTGATGCTTGTCATGGCAAAATAAATTAGAGGTGTTTTCTTCCTTTTAACGGTAATCTGGGAGGGTGTTGGAAAAATATTGTGAAATCAACTTATAGTATTAAAATCAAAGGGAAGGGTTTAAACCATTTGATCTTGGGTAAGGTTGGGAACGGGGAAGATATTAGGTTCTGGATTGACACATGGGAAGGAGATACTCCTTTTTTGGAAAGATGGCCACATTTGTTTGGGTTGGAACTGTTTAAAACTTACAGGGTTGCAGACAGAATAGAGATGAACAGGGGAAATGGTGGGTTTATTTGGAACTGGTCAAGACTGCCTGAGTTGGACATGGAGCTAAAGGCGTGGCAGGAATGTAGAGAGACACTTATTAGGACACTTATTAAGGTGTCACTCAACAATTCTAAGGATAGGTGGGTCTGGATTGAAGATAGCAAAGAAGGTTTTTCGGTGAAGGCTGTAAAAAAGGCCTTGATTGTCGAAAGGGGAAATAGCCAGCTTCCTAATTTCGATTGGTGTAAATGAGTTCCTATTAAATGCAACATTATGGCTTGGAGAGGTAACTTTGATAGACTTGCTACGAGAGTGAACTTAAGAAGAATGAATGTGGACATTACATCTGTTATGTGCCCTTTTTGTAACGAGTTTGAGGAAACGGAGGAGCACCTCTTTTCGGCGTGTTCAGTGGCAACTTGGGTTTGGGCAGAGATAAGTGTCTGGTGAAAAATCCCTCCGATTTATATTTTTGATTTCAAAGACATTCTGGATATACATATTTATTCTCAAGTCGGAAAGAAGGCTAAGAAAATCATCCAAGGGTTAGTGATTATTTCGTGTTGGAGCATTTGAAAAGGAAGGAACGAGTTGGTTTTCAATCAAATCAGTCGTTGTCTGCAGGAGATTATGAGGGAGATTAAGTCAAGAGGGTATGTTTGGTTTAAAAATAGGTCTTGTAATATATTATATGTGGTGACTGGTGTAAATACCCTATGTATATGTTGTAATTTTTTGCCCTTTGCCCGTTTGAGTCAGGGTGTGCGTGTTATTTTGCCTTTTGCCCGTTGGATCGAAGGTGTGTTTTCTAATGAAGTTCTCTTAAAAAAAGTACAGTAACACCCCTCACTTATCCCACATCATCAATGTTTAGTTGCATGAGTTTGTTAGTGAGGTAGTTGCTTGCTAGTTGGTCTTGAATGCCAGAGTCGGATGTGGAGATAAAGGAGTGGCAGGAATACAGAGAGACCTTAAATAAGTTGACTCTTAGCAATTCTAGGGATAGGTGGATCTGGAATAAAGATAGCCAAGACGGATTCTCGGTGAAGATAGTTAAAAAGGCGTTAATTGAAGAAAGGGGTAATAGTCAGCTTTCTAATTTTGAGTGGTGCAAATGGGTGCCTATTAAATGCAATATTGTGGCTTGGAGAGGTAATTTGGACAGACTTGCTACGAGAGTGAATTTAAGAAGAAGGAATGTTGACATTATATCGGTTATGTGCCCTTTTTGTAACGAGGCTGAGGAAACGGTGGAGCATCTTTTCACTGCATGTTCTTTGGCGACGCGTGTTTGGGCGGAGATAAGTGTGTGGTGTAAAATACCCCCGATATTTATTTTCGACTTTAAAGACATTCTGGATATCTATAATTATTCTCAATGTGTAAAAAAGCTAAGAAAATCATTCATGGTTTGGAAAAAAATTTCTTGTTGGAGTATCTGGAAAGGTAGGAACGAATTGGTTTTCAAGCAAATCAACCAAAGGCCACAGGAGTTTGTTAGGGAGATTAAATCGAGAGAATATGATTGGATTAAAAATAGAACGTCTTGTTATAGTATTAGTTGGGGTGATTGGTGTAAATACCTGTTGTATATGTTGTAATTTTCTGCCCTTTGCCCGTTTAAGTCAGGAGTGTTTGTTGTGTATAGCCTTTTGCCCGTTTAGGTCGGAGGTATGTTTTTTATGAAGTTCTCTTAAAAAAAAACCAAAAAAAAAAAACACTTAATTAACCTAGACTTAATTATAAAGACATTCACATTACGCACTTACTTTCTCTCTCTTCACTAGATTAGCTTAGATTTGATATTCTATTCTATTATTATAAAACTCACAAATACAACCCTTGAAATTAACCTAGTCTTAGTCTTGTTTTTCGTTTATGAAACTTCAAATGTTTAATCTTTAGAAAAGCATTTGAACACGTATTTCGGCATCTCAAGTCCTTCGACCCTTTGTTGAAGTCTATCAATGCAATGCATTTCTTTTTAAAAAAATGTCAACGCTCATGATCCAAGAAAAAAGGTACTCATGTAAAAAAAAAGACAAAACGAAATTGGTTAATTTTCTATTTAATTCACATGTTAGACAAATTAATCATTAGATTAATGTTCATATTTTATTACTTTATTTAGTTTGCTAGTAACGTAGTAGCATATATATTGACATAGTTGCTGCTGCTAGTGATTCCTTGTTCCGAGTACTTGATTGTAAAACTACTAAGTTTGTGTTCGATCAATTAATCAGCTCTGATATCATTATTTTTACATTTTGTTGGTTTTTAAGAACAGTAAAATAAACATTTTATACGGTTGTCATTTCGTGTAGACAGGACCATTTCCTAACAAGTTAAACAAAGTTAAGCAAGTCAAATCGTTCTATGAAATTTTCGTAGTTACGGTAAGAAGTTTTCTTGATATATGCGGTCAATATGCATAATTGCATACCATTCAATCACTTTTTGTAGGTGGCATATACTACTTTTACCCACTATTAAAATTAGGAATTAACTATATCATATGTCATAAACTTGATACACATTGTAATATTATTTAACATATATTTACACGGATCTAATATTTACTATACCATTACCATTACATAAATGGTAGAAATATACATGGTAGAAATATACAATTTTATTTTTTACATTTAAAGATGATGTTTTTGTGTGATACACATAACTAATTACCTTTATCATATATAAAAAGGTAAAATTTATAAAAAAAAAATTGATACATTTAAGCATAAATATTATTTTTGTATGTTACACATAGTTATGTAAAGAGTAAACACTCAAAATCATTTCCGAGGTTTGGTCATTTTGTCAGATCCATCCAAAAAGTTTTTTTTTTTCCACAATTGAACAACTTAGACTACCCACTATGGTGACCAAATTGCACAAACGGTTATCACTTGGCAAATAAGACAAAATTGTAGGAAATTATTTTAATTAAATAATTAAAATTTATGGACAACCAGGTTGGTATGGCAACCAATGGTTGCAACCAACAACCAACATAATATTAATTCTTTATTCTTTTTTATATTATTTAACTTCTATTTCTTTATAATATTTAATTCTTTTTCCTTTTTTATTATTTAACTTCTATTTCTTTATATAATAAAATGCTAGTTTAGGTTGGGTTGTGATAGTGGGTGAAAATTTGGATTGGGTTGGGTTGTGTAGGTGGATGAGAGAGAAATTAGTATTTTAATAAAAGATTGGGTTGGGTTGTGATAGTGGATAGTCTTAATTAGGTTTCACATAAGTTGTCAGATTAATCTATTTCTCTTACAGTGTCAAAACCTAACCTTAAATGAGAGCTATTTTGGATGGATTTGACAAAAGTTTCTAAACCTCAGTGATGGTTTGAGCAATTTACTTTTTTTTATTAACATTTTCTTGTACTTCATACTTAAATTTTATGTTCCGTAACTAATATTTTAGAATTCTTTTTAACTAATGATTTTTAAAGTTAAATGATATCATTCTTTTCAGATTTTACATTTAATTATCTATTTTGCCAAGAAGAATTCTGTAATATATATTCTCTATTCTCTATATAAGTTTTAACAACTTCAACAGTAAAAGTAAAAAATATTTTATTATTATGTTGACTTTTGTTTATCTTTATAATATAATTTATAATATAATTATTATAAATTATTTTATTCTTTATTTTGGCAGTATAATATTTTATTGCTATAATTATTTTGTTTTTTTGCTTGTAATTAAATTCGAACATGTTAAATATATTTGAATTTCTTTTTTTTTATCGGGACGAATTAAACCGATACCTTTTGACCAACGATAGCAGTACCCTCTTCAATTTTGTGTTTTCTTAACATGGAGGCAAGACGTTCATTGAAAATTAAGTTGTATTCACAATATAGTATGTTTTTGGTATCGATACAATAACTTTTTATTTACCATGAGAAATAAAACAGATATCCTTTGAACATCGGTAGAGGTACGATATTCGTTTTTATGTTTTCTTAACATGGAGGAAAAAGTTCGTTGAAAATTAAGTTGTATTCGCAAAATAATATTTTTTTTGGTACTCAATACAATAGCGAAACCATGAGAAACCACCGCATCGTGCGAAGGTTGTTGTCAGCCACATCGCACGAGCTTATTTTTAACTCTAGTTTTTATAATTTTTATCTTTAACATTGTCGTCGTTTTTTTTAATATTTTTGTGTAAAGAATGTTTTTAGAATACAACTTATCATGCCCTTTAAATATTTTTGTCTGCTTAAAAAAATATGTATTTTGAGTAAAACCCTGTAGGTTACAATCCTTTGTGAAAGACAAATGTATAATATTAACAGAGCCAAACTAACAAGATTCGGTTTGATTTAGTTGTTAAGTTTTACATTCTTGTGTAGAAAAAAAAATTATGAATACGAGCATAAAAAACAATGACATTTATCAAATTAAGATAAATTATGATTTTTGGTAACAATGTTTTTTGTCAGTAACAGAAACTATAGTTTGGTAATAAGAAAATATTTTAAAGAAATTTAAAAATAAAAAACTTATATTAAAAATGGTTTTTAAAAAAAAGTTATATGAGTTAATAAAAAATTAGAAAAAAAAACATTACAAAAGAGTAAAGCGTCATTGAGATTGGAATATCTGTTGGGCTGATGTTTAAAGTGGCTACACCACTAATGGATGAGCCGTATCTGACGACTAGCTCAACTGTATCAAAACTGAATGAAGGAATTGGTGTGGCTGTCATGATGTTTAGTCATGATGTCCAGAAACAAAAAGTCTCGGAAGAGTATGTAACCCAGGAAGAGAAATGCAGATATTGTGACCAAAGTAAATCCAAGAATTAAGACCAAAGAGATTCGAGTGTTACTGTTACATGTTAAAAATAGTCAGGGGTATAATAGTAGTTGTTCTCAAATAAGTACAGGGATTGTATGTAGAGTTGTCATAGTTCAGGGACTTGTTTGTAAATAGTTGGTTAGGGATGTTGAGTCGGTTGTAATCATCATCTGGATAATGAATTGAGTTTTTCCTCTCTTACGATTCTTCTTGTTCGATTCCATTCCTATCATTGGTATCAGAGCTGTTCAATCCTTTGGACACGCTCGAATTGCAAACCCTAATTCGTTCATTCCTTCAATTTCGTTTGAATTGCTTCGATTGCTCGAGCAATTTTCCTTCGATTTCATTTCAATTCGTTGAAACTGATTGTTCCAGTTTCAATCTTCGTGATAATTCTTCAATCAATTTTTGATGATCATCGATGGCAACCAGGCAACAAGAAATGGAAAGGTTAGAGAAGTTAGCGCAGGGTAATGCTAGCTTGATTGAGTCTCAGCAAGCAATTTTAGACCAGAATTCAGAGGCTATTCGGTTGTTACAGATCAGTATGACAACATTGGTGACTCAAATGACAAAAATTAACAACAAGATGAGCCATAATCGAAGTGGGGGTCACCAAGATCGGTTGATACGGCCCGGGAAGGTAGATTTTCCAAAATTCGATGGTAATGAAGTGGAAAGTTGGGTGATACGCTGCAACCATTACTTTGCAGTAGACAAGACTCCTGAATTTGCGAAAGTACATTACGCAGTTATCAATTTGGAAGGTGTAGCCCTAGATTGGCATCAAGGTTATTTTGATAGTCAAGATCGAGAAATTGAAGACATTACTTGGGATGAGTACTCAAGATCCATTATAAATCGGTTTTCTGAGAGACTTTCACAAGATCCTATGGAAGAGTTGAAAAATCTCCATCAAACAAGTTCGTTACAAGATTACACTAAAGAGTTTGACTCATTGCTCAATAGAGTCAAACTAACAGATGAATATGCTGTTAGTTTGTTTGTGGGGGGGTTAAAACCGGAAATTCGTTATTTAGTCAAAATTTTTAGGCCAAGATCCATGAGAGATGCTATAACTATGGCTAAGCAGCAGAGTGTATACTATGCAACACTATTTGGGGATAAAGAAAATAAGAAGGTCAGTTCTATTAATGTAAGCAATCACACTAATAGTACTAATGCCAAGGTAGGGGAAACCCTGTCAATACATTAGCACTATTACCTACACCCCCGCCAATAAGATGCTTAAAAATGTTAAAAAGGTACCTGCAAAAGTGGCTGAAGAAAAAAGGGCCAGAAATGAGTGTTTTTGGTGTGATGAAAAATATACACCAACACATAAGTATAAGTTCATACACTTATATGTGTTAGAAATTCATGGAGATGACGATATGGAAGATGAAAATGAAGATACTTCTGGAGAATTGGAAGCTATGAATTTAGATCCTCAAATTTCCATTCATGCAATAATGGGAGTGAATTCTTTTTCAACTATGAGAATTGTGGGGACTATTGGTACTAGCCAAATTCAGATTTTGATTGACTCGGGCTCCACTCATAATTTCCTTGATTCTAAGCTTGCATCCAAACTGCAACGCTTTACAAAAGGAGTGCCAGTCATGAAAGTAAGAGTGGCAAATGGGAAGAATTTAGATTGCAGCCAGTTATGTCAAGACTTTCAGTGGCCTATGCAAGGTGTGTGGTTTAAAACAGATGTTTTACTCCTACCACTAGACAATTATGATATGGTTCTTGGGGTTCAATGGCTACAATCCCTTGATGATATAGTCTGGAACTTCAAGGCATTAACCATGCAATTTAAGATGGATTCAAAGGTAATCATGTTAAAGGGATCTAATAGCAATGAGGTATCCTTGTGTTCAGTGGAGAGGTTAACAAATATGTTGGAGAAGGATAACCCTATGGTACAGGTGCAACTATATAGTATGCAACCGGAAAATGGGTCCTTCCAACATCAATCATCAGTAGTTGGTTGTCAACCTAAAGATGAAATGAAGGCCTTGTTGCAAGAGTTCAAGGATGTTTTCCAAACTCCAAAGACTTTACCTCCTGACAGGAGTTGTAATCACAGAATCCAGTTGATAGATGAGACGGTCACCATTAATCAGAGTGCATATCGATATCCTGTGGGCCAGAAGGATGTAATAGAAAAGATGGTGCAAGAGATGTTAGATATGGGTGTTATAAGGCATAGTGTCAGCTCTTTTGCTTCTCCAGTAGTTTTAGTAAAAAAAAAAAGATGGAACCTGGAGACTTTGTGTTGATTATAGAAGGTTGAATGATCAAACTATAAAAACAGATTTCCTATTCCTCTCATTGAGGAATTGTTGGAAGAATTGGGAGGAGCAGAAGTATTTTCAAAGTTGGATCTAAGATCAGGATATCATCAAATTAGAATGCATGAAGATGATATCCATAAAACTGCATTCAGAACCCACCAAGGTCTATTTGAATTTCTGGTTCTTCCTTTTGGGTTAACAAATGCTCCAGCAACCTTTCAAGGTCTTATGAATGCTGTGTTCCAAAAATTATTAAGGAAATCTGTGCTCATATTCTTTGATAATGTGCTAGTCTATAGCAAGTCTATGAAGCAGCATGTGCAAGATCTTAGAGAAGTTTTGCAATTATTCAGAGATAATCAGCTTTTTGCGAAAGAGTCTAAATGCAGTTTTGGTGGGTCCCAAATTGTCACACCCCAACCGATGGCGGAATCATCGGGGCATGGCACTGAGCGAAACAGAGTCCAGAAGTTTCCATAACAATTATTATCACTATCCAGTTTAAATAACACGTCCCATACCGTGTCCCAAATAACAAACAAATTATTACAGATAACAACCAGTAAAGTATTCTGTTCCAACAACTCAGATTTTAATTAAAACAAATAAATATTGTTCAAAGGCTCCTAAAGACCCAGCCTGACAAGATCTACAAACAACTATGCTCTAGTTGCTCTTTCCTGACAGACAACTATTTGTTGGGGGCCTCTAGAGCTTTATTCTAGCCTCGCTTTCCTAGCAAGCAAACATCTTAAACACCTGTCATATACGTTGAAATAAAGTCAATACATATAATGTAAAGGTGAGCATACAAGTTTGATAATAGCATATAGAGTTCGAATAGTTTACGCATAACCAGCACGTACACAGAGGAAAACGAAGCATGTTAATTATCGACATGGACCTATCGATACCAGTGACTGTGGGTTGACTGTCCGAGACAGTTCGTAATACATGATTACCACCGTAATCCATGCAAGTAATTGTCCTTAACAACCCCCGTGTGAACGGGTGCTGAGTCCAAACTATAGTACTACGTCGTTAAGGCAGGTAGACAACATTCCACGTGTAAACACAATCAACAAGCATTCATTTAGTCACGTAATACATGCATATTGGTTAGCGTTCAAATAACTTGTGTAGTGTGATCGTTTGTGTTTTGATATAGGTAACGTATGTAACACCCAAAAGTGCTAAAAGCAAAAAAGGATCGAGTATACTCACAGCGATTGATTGATGGATTGAAGGGAGCGCTTGAGAGTAGGGTTAGCCTGAATAGTTCGATAGCATAACGATGAATACACGTAAAATGGAAACAAGTGTAATGGGTCGAACAGCCTGGTCGATCGAACAGCAGGTTTGATCGAACGGGTTGTTCGTTCGGTTGGAAGGTCCGTTCGGGCAGTCTGTTCGATCAGCCGGTAAGCTCGATCGGCTGGACTGTTCGAGTGGATTGTTTCTTCCTTTGAGTAGGATGTGTTTGTGTATGATGGTTTGACCTTTTGAAGTTTTCGTGGTAGTATTTGAGAACACTGAAGTGTTCTTACCTTTCAGGTCGATCGATCGAACGGTCTGTTCGATCGGCCAGCTTAACCGATCGTTTAGGAACTTCAGTAGTAGTCCTTTGCAGGATGTCACTCGATCGAACAGCATGCTCGATCGGGTGGCATTCCTATACGTCGAACGAATTGAAAATCGATTAAGGGTTGAAGCATAGTATCTCATGATCCGAGGAGTAATGTTTACCAAACGGCTCGTTCGATCGAACATCACCTCGTTCAATACTATACTTCCTGAACTTGTCAAAGTGTGGGGCCATATGCTAGCCGATCGGCTGGCCTGGTCGATCGGCTGACATGTCCGATTGGTTGGGCTGTTCGTTCGAACAGCCTAAACGTTCGGTCAGCATCCTGACCTGGTCGGCCTGTTCGTCTAACACTTGGCTGTTTTGGTTATTTGACGTTATACTGAGGTAGTTTGTCAACGAGCAAAACCATGGAACTTTCATTCTTACTTGTTTCTCCTGCTCGGACAGGAATCACCCAGGTCCGGCCGGTAAACTGTTCGAAACGGTAGTTTGATGTTTATCCCGAAGTCGGTAAACCTCGTAGGTAGAATCCGAATCTTGAACCACTCATCCACTAGAATGATTGGTGAGTTGACTCAAGCTCCGTTTATACCGTTTTGAAGGCATTGAGTGTAAAAGAGTTGAAAGAAAGTTGGAAATCCTTCTTTCAATCCTTCACACCAAGTAAATGTTTGGATCTTTGACAGATCTTAGCTTGTTTATGTGGAAATCGGTTAGATCCGAGCTATTCATGGTGGATTGAGGCCAAAACATGATGTTCTTGAAGAACACCATGATGACATCATCCTAGAATGCTTAGATCTTGATGATTTCACGATTAGAAATCAAGATTCGAAAGATAGAAAGGTGTAGGAGCATGTTTTAATTAAGAAAGTACAAGATTTAGGATGAAAACTTACCGAAATTGGAAGAAATCTGAGAAAAGGTGAGGAGCACGAGCTGGTCGGTCAGAGAGTTTCTAAAAGTGAAAAGAATGACAATGACAGCTCAATTTATAGGCTCCAAAAGAGGAAAGGGCTGGCCGATCGGCCAGGCATCCCGATCGGACAGCCTGCTCGATCGGATAGTCCGTCCGATCGGCTGGGCTGTTCGATCGGCTGATAGCCTGATCGATCAACAGCCTGGTTTGAGTGTTCGGTGCGACGATTTTCGATATTTCGATTTCGATTGAAGACGATACGAGCATGATAAAGTTTCCTATTCAAATTACTTTCAGTCCCAACTACTATATCTAACATACAATCACCTATATTTCACCCTATCCTTACGTTACCATTCGTCGTTATTCGATTTCGATTGCATTCGGTTTTGAGTTTCGAGTTTCGATTCGAGTTTCGATTGGTTCGATTGATCACCACACAAAACATAAAGTAAACACGCACAGGTAACACATAAGGCACACACATACGTATAACAACAACCAAAGTTCGCGTAATTCGAGATTCGAGTTCGATGATGGTTAGATCGGTTTGATTACTGATTAGTTAACTTTATCGCATTGTTACTTCCTACTATTCACAGTTGTAAATCGGTTCGCGTCGATTAAACATTCGATTACTTCGATTCATTCTGATTAACAACACTTACTCCACATAATACAAATAAACATAAAATAGAATATTTACAGTCAAAGAAGTCAAAGTTGACTTGGACTTTGACTTTGACATTGACATTCGAAAACACGGGGTGTTACAGCCTCCCCTTGTTTAGGGAATTTCGTCCCGAAATAAGGCTCGAAGCTGCACAACACCGTGAATTACCAATTTGATGCTCCAGATCTTCATTTGAACAACTGTGGGTACTTGGCCTTCATGTCGCTTTCGTGTTCCCAAGTGAACTCCGCGCCTCGTTTGCCTTCCCATCGGAGTTTCACGATAGGGATGCGTGAGCGCCTGAGTTGCTTGGTTTGGCGATCCATGATTACGACAGGCTTTTTCCACGAAGTGTAGCGTTTCGTTGACCTGAAGATCGTCGAGAGGTACAATCAGATCATGATCAGCTAGGCATTTTCGGAGGTTCGACACATGGAAAGTTGGGTGGACGTTACTAAGTTCCTCCGGTAGTTCGAGTTTGTAGGCGACTTTTCCGATCCTTTCCAGAATCCTAAAAGGTCCAACATATCGAGGCGTTAGTTTCCCTTTCTTTCCGAATCTGACCACACCCTTCCAAGGTGACACCTTTAGGAGTACGTAGTCGCCAACGTTAAATTCAAGGGGCTTGCGTCTTCTATCGGCGTAACTTTTCTGTCTATCCCTGGCTTTCGACAAGTTGTCTCGAATCTGGAGGATTTTGTCAGTCGTTTCTTGTAGTAACTCGGGACCGGTTAATTGCGAGTGACCGATCTCATGCCACACAATAGGCGAACGACATCTCCTTCCATATAAAGCCTCGAATGGTGCCATTTGTATGCTGGCATGATAGCTGTTGTTGTACGAGAATTCGACTAACGGCAGGTATTTGTTCCAACTACCACCGAAGTCTATGACACACGCGCGGAGCATGTCTTCAAGAGTACGAGTCGTTCTTTCAGTATGTCCGTCAGTTTGAGGATGGAATGCAGTACTCAGGTTAAGCGACGTACCAAGGGCCGCTTGAAACGTTTCCCACAATCGTGAAGTAAACCGAGCATTACGGTCTGAAATGATGTCACGAGGCGTACCATGATTACAAATGATCTCGTCGGTGTAGATTCGGGCTAGTCGTTCTACCTTGTAGTCTTCCCGTATTGGTAAAAAGTGGGCTGATTTGGTCAGACGATCAACTATAACCCATATGCTGTCGTGACCTAATGGCGTGGGCGGAAGTTTGGTTATGAAATCCATAGCTATACTCTCCCACTTCCATATAGGGATTGGAGGTTATTCGAGTAAGCCAGAAGGTCGTTGATGTTCAGCCTTAACCCTCGCACAAGTCAGGCAACTTCCAACATAAAGAGCGATTTCCTGTTTCATACCCGGCCACCAGTACTTGTAACGAAGATCCTGGTACATTTTATCGGCACCGGGATGAATAGAATAGCGGGATTTGTGGGCTTCGTTCATTATAATCTTTCGTAAATCGGCCCGCTTAGGGATCCAAATTCGGTCCAGATAATAGAAAATCCCATCTGCTTTGCTTACAAGCTGAGCTCCATCGTGATAGATTCTCTCATTCTTCAAGGTGCGTTCTTTAAAACAGGCATGCTGGGCTTCGCGGATGAGAGTTTCGAGATTATGCTAAGCTTGGGTATTGCGAATACTGAGCAAATAACTCCGTCTACTGAGTGCGTTGGCTACAACATTTGCCTTGCCTGGGTGATAACGAATCTCACAGTCGTAATCGCTAAGAAGTTCTACCCATCGGCGTTGACGCATGTTAAGTTCTTTCTGATTAGAGATGTGTTGTAGACTCCTGTGATCGGTGAAGATCGTACACTTGGTACCATACAGGTAGTGTCGTCAAATCTTCAATGCAAAAACAACTGCGCCTAGCTCGAGATCGTGGGTTGTATAGTTCTTCTCGTGGATTTTGAGCTGACGAGATGCGTAAGCTATAACCTTGTCTCGTTGCATGAGAACACAACCAAGACCAAGGTTGGAAGCATCACAGTAGACAATGAAATCGTTGTTTCCGTCTGGCAACGTGAGAACAGGAGCATTGCAGAGCTTGCGCTTAAGGGTTTGAAAAGCAGATTCTTGTTCAGTTCCCCAAACAAAAGACCTGTCTTTATGAGTAAGAGCGGTAAGCGGCACGGCGATCTTAGAGAATCCTTCGATAAATCGTCGATAATAGCCCGCTAGTCCGAGAAAAGATCGAACTTCAGACGGGTTCTTTGGCGTAATCCAGTTTTTAACTGCTTCAATCTTCGCGGGATCGACATGAATACCCTGACTATTCACGATGTGACCCAGAAACTGAACCTCCTCCAACCAGAATTCGCACTTGGAGAACTTGGCATAGAGTTGGTTCCATTGGAGTAACTCGAGAACCAAACGTAGATGTTGCGCGTGTTCGGCTTTCGATTTGGAATAAATCAAGACATGGTCTATGAACACGATGACGAAACGGTCAAGATAAGGTTTACACACGCGATTCATCAGATCCATAAAAACCGCGGGTGCGTTGGTTAGACCAAAAGGCATAACAACGAACTCATAGTGGCCGTAACGAGTACGAAAGGCGGTTTTGGGTATATCTTCCTCTTGTATGTGTAACTGATGATAACCTGAGCGTAAATCGATGTTCGAGAAACACGATGCACCTTGTAGCTGATCAAACAAATCGTCGATTCGAGGTAGAGGATAACGGTTCTTGATGGTCAGCTTATTCAATTCCGATAGTCGATGCACATCCTGAACGACCCATCCTTCTTTTTGACGAAAAGGACTGGTGCGCCCCAAGGAGAGGTGCTCGGGCGAATAAAGTCTTTTTCAAGTAACTCCTGGAGTTGGTTTGAGAGTTCCCTCATTTCGGATGGCGCGAGTCGATAAGGGGCTTTGGCAACAGGGTTAGCTCCAGGAATAAGGTCGATACGAAAGTCGATATCACGACTTGGCGGTAGTCCGGGAAGGTCATCAGGGAACACCTGAGGAAATTCACGAACCACTGGAACGTCTTTGACTTCAACCTTCTTTTTCTTTTCCTTCTCCGCAACTACAATGTTGGCCAAGAAAGCTCTGTATTCCTTGCGGAGATACTTGCAAGCTTGGATACACGACATGAGCTTGAGACCTTTCGAAGCTGTTTCACCGTACACACATAAGAGATCACCATTTGCGAGCGAGAATCGAATCATCTTTTCAAACACACAACTTCAGCATGGTTTCACGAAGAAAGTCCATGCCAACTATGACGTCAAAACTTCTGAGTTGCATCGGAATAAGATCAATTGGGAAGAGGTGATTGTTGAGCTCGAGGGTACAATCACGAAGAACAGAGTTAACTGCGACGGTTCTTCTAGTAGCAACTTCGACTTCAAATGACGAGGGGAGATAAGAACGCTTACGACTAAGGAGCTTCTCGAATTCAAACGAAAAAAAGCAGTTATCGGCTCTAGTGTCAAACAAACATGATGCATAAATACCATTCACAAGGAACGTACCATTAACCACGTTGTTGTCAGCCTGGGCTTGACGGGCGTTGATGTTAAAGGTTCTGGCACGGGCTGCTTGCTGTTGCTGCTGAGGCTGCTGCTGCTGGGGTTCTTGTTTCACAACCCTGTTCGGGCACATGTTTGCAAAGTGGTTAGGATCACCACATGCAAAGCAGACTTGAGTATTGACCACGGGTGCTTGAGCTGCAGGTTGGCCTTGAGGGGCTGGAAGTAGAGCTTGATGAACGGCGGCTTGAACTGGGGCTTGACGGGGACCATAGCGACAGTTCGCAGTGAAATGCCCGTAGAGGTTGCAGTGGGCGCAGAAACGACAGGCGATTCCTATCGGATGATGGTATGAGCATGTCGGGCATAGCGGGTGGGGACCTGTGTAAGCGCGCTTAGCTGGAGGCGCATTGATCACTGGAGCTTGTCGGTGGTGAGACTGCTGCTGAGCCTGCACGGCTTGCAGTGGAGCAACAATCGTTGTCACAGCACAGTTCTTGTTGCTGGAGCTGTTGTTGTGCTTCTTCTTTCTTCTTGATGACTTGGAGGGTTGTGCAGTGGTGGTGTCGACGGTCGATGCGGTGGTGGCTTGGTGCAGAGACTTGGCATGCTTATCCCAAACACCAGACTTTACCCGCTTGTCATTGATCTCAGCGGCAAGCAGGTAGGTCTCTTCAATCGATGACGGCTTGGCAGCATGAACGAAATCGGCAACACAATCGGGTAGAGCTCCAATATACTTCTTGATGGCCATGTCTGACGTCTTGACCTGATCGGGACAAATGATGCTGAGTTGTTTTAAGCGTGCAGTCAAGGCAATGTTGTCTCCATCCTTCTGCTTAATGTTCCAAAACTCGTCCTCCAGCTTTTGGCGTTCATGGGGAGGGCAGAATTCGTCCATCATGATGGCTTTCAGCTCCTTCCATGTCAGCTCATAAGCTGCATCATTCCCGCGTTTGTTTCGTTCGGCCGTCCACCAGTCTAGGGCTCGGGACTAGAAGACGCCTGTAGCATTGAGGGTGCGGAGATTTTCTGGACAGCCGCTTTGGCGCAGAGTGACTTCGATAGAATCGAACCATTGAAACATAGCTGTTGGGCCATCTTCTCCGGTGAATTCCTTTAGTCCGCATGCCTTGAACTGTTTAAAGCTGAAACCAGTCTTGCTGGTATCCTTAGGAGCATCGATTCGCGACTCCTCAGACGACTTGCTAGTGTTTTCAAAAACATCGCTCACAGCTTTTGCCACACTTTTGGCAATGATAGTAGCGAGACGCCTGTCACTCTTCTCTTGGCGAGTAAGTGGGGTTCGGTGTCCAGATGACGACATGGTCTGCAATAGACATCGTCGTTGGTTTCAGACACAACAATCGAATCTCACCTCACACGTCTACTACTTGCTAAAGCTTAGAAATACGTCGAAACACGCATCACATAGTCACATAAACATAAATTCACAGATTCACATAATCACAGAAGCACATAAGCACGTAGGCACGTAGAGCACAGAGACACCTAAGCACAGAAGCACGTACACATTTAATCACAGAGGTAGTTAATATCACGTAATCCTCCTATCAGCACATAGTAGCACGTATAGTATCCTGACTACCTCCAAGTTTGCGAGTTATTCGAATATAGCAATCGCGAATAGCATATCGAGTAGCATCGTATAGTCGTATAGCGTATCGAGTAGTATAGCATAATCGTGTATCATAGCATAATATTGTCTAAAACTGCAACGACTTGTTAGCGATGTGTAGTGTATTGTGTGATTTGCGGAAACAGAAGGCGTTAGATCAAAACCCAAAGTATCTCAAAACGCTAACAATTTAAACACACAAATAGGTAATTACATGTAAAGCACATAAAGTCGACAAATCATCAGAGTCGGCAGTTGTGGGCTCAGAATCGAAACACATAAAATCAAGAAATGGATTGTCTGCGGCTACTAGACATCGACTACCCAAAGCGATTCGACTATTCGCAGTAGACTTGTCGTCACTTTTCGACTTTCGGGATCGCGTTTCTGCCTCGATTCTTGGGCATTCAACGCGTATTCCCTAGGTCGTCTTTGTGAGTTCAGGTCGTTGGAGTCCATCGAGGCTTTGGTGAGATGAGTAAAAGTTGGAATAAGTTGCCAAGGTTCGGGTTTCACCCCTGACTTAGCAATTTCTTCCTTGTTTTTAGTAAAATTTGAGGAGATTATTCATCAAAATATGGATTTCACTCCTGATTTGGTATAATTCTCCTCGTTCGTTATCGAAAATAATGAGGAAATCATTGATAAATTGCTAAAATCAGCATTGATCAAACAATTTAGTCGAGAGTTTGCGGCGTTCACACCTAATCTTGACTAAGTCGCTTGACTCTATTTGAAAATTCGAGTGCAGTGGTAGCGAAGAATATCAGAATATAGCACATAAGCTTGGTCTGTTGGTTCCTAACTATAGTCTAGGTCTCTAAGACAGCGACCCGGACTAGGTCGTGTCCTGCCTAATTCCCTATAGTTATGGCTCTGATACCAATCTGTCACACCCTAACCGATGGCGGAATCATCGGGGCATGGCACTGAGCGAAACAGATTGTCCAGAAGTTTCCGTAACAATTATTATCACTGTCCAGATTAAATAACACGTCCCATACCGTGTCCCAAATAACAAACAAATTATTACAGATAACAACCAGTAAAGTATTCTGTTCCGACAACTCAGATTTTAATTAAAACAAATAAATATTGTTCAAAGGCTCCTAAAGACCCAGCCGGACAAGATCTACAAACAACTATGCTCTAGTTGCTCTTTCCTAACAGACAACTATTTGTTGGGGGCCTCTAGAGCTTTATTCTAGCCTCGCTTTCCTAGCAACCAAACATCTTAAACACCTGTCACATACGTTGAAATAAAGTCAATACATATAATGTAAAGGTGAATATACAAGTTTGATAATAGCATATAGAGTTCGAATAGTTTACGCATAACCAGCATGTACACAGAGGAAAACGAAGCATGTTAATTAACGACATGGACCTATCGATACCAGTGACTGCGGGTTGACTGTCCGAGACAGTTCGCAATACATGATTACCACCGTAATCCATGCAAGTAATTGTCCTTAACAACCCCCGTGTGAACGGGTGCTGAGTCCAAACTATAGTACTATGTCGTTAAGGCAGGTAGACAGCATTCCACGTGTAAACACAATCAACAAGCATTCATTTAGTCACGTAATACATGCATATTGGTTAGCGTTTAAATAACCTGTGTAGTGTGATCGTTTATGTTTTGATATAGGTAACGTATGTAACACCCAAAAGTGCTAAAAGCAAAAAGGGATCGCGTATACTCACAGCGATTGATTGATGGATTGAAGGGAGCGCTTGAGAGTAGGGTTAGCCTGAATAGTTCAATAGCATAACGATGAATACACGTAAAATGGAAACAAGTGTAATGGGTCGAACAACCTGGTCGATCGAACAGCAGGTTCGATCGAACGGGTTGTTCGTTCAGTTGGAAGGTCCGTTCGGGCAGTCTGTTTGATCGGCCGGTAGGCTCGATCGGCTGGACTGTTCGAGTGGATTGTTTCTTCCTTTGAGTAGGATGTGTTTGTGTATGATGGTTTGACCTTTTGAAGTTTTCGTTGTAGTATTTGAGAACACTGAAGTGTTCTTACCTTTCAGGTCGATCGATCGAACGGTCTGTTCGATCGGCCGGCTTAACCGATCGGCCGGCTTAACCGATCGGTTAGGAACTTTAGTAGTAGTCCTCAGCAGGATGTTACTCGATCGAACAACATGCTCGATCGGGTGGCATTCCTATACGTCGAACGAATTGAAAATCGATTAAGGGTTGAAGCATAGTATCTCATGATCCGATGAGTAATGTTTACCAAACGGCTTGTTCGATAGAACATCACCTCGTTCAATACTATACTTCTTGAACTTGTCAAAGTGTGGGGCTATATGCTAGCCGATCGGCTGGCCTGGTCGATCGGCTGACATGTCCGATCGGTTGGGCTGTTCGTTCGAACAGCCTAACTGTTCGGTCAGCATCCTGATCTGGTCGGCCTGTTCGTCTAACACTTGGCTGTTTTGGTTATTTGACGTTATACTGAGGTAGTTTGTCAACGAGCTAAACCATGGAACTTTCATTCTTACTTGTTTCTCCTGCTCGGACAGGAATCACCCAAGTCCGTCCGGTAAACTGTTCGGAACGGTAGTTTGATGTTTATCCCGAAGTCGGTGAACCTCGTAGGTAGAATCCGAATCTTGAACCACTCATCCACTAGAATGATCAGTGAGTTGACTCAAGCTCCGTTTATACCGTTTTGAAGGCATTGAGTGTAAAAGAGTTGAAAGAAAGGTAGAATTCCTTCTTTCAATCCTTCACACCAAGTAAATGTTTAGATCTTTGACAGATCTTAGCTTGTTTATGTGGAAATCGGTTAGATCCGAGCTATTCATGGTGGATTGAGGCCAAAACATGATGTTCTTGAAGAACACCATGATGACATCATCCTAGAATGCTTAGATCTTGATGATTTCACGGTTAGAAATCAAGATTCGAAAGATAGAAAGGTGTAGGAGAATGTTTTGATCAAGAAAGTACAAGATTTAGGATGAAAACTTACAGAAATTGGAAGAAATCTGAGAAAAGGTGAGGAGCACGAGCTGGTCGGTCAGAGAGTTTCCAATAGTGGAAAGAATGACAATGACAGCTCTATTTATAGGCTCCAAAAGAGGAAAGGGCTGGCCGATCGGCCAGGCATCCCGATCGGACAGCCTGCTCGATCGGACAGTCCGTCCGATCGGCTGGGCTGTTCGATCGGCTGATAGCCTGATCGATCAACAGCCTGGTTCGAGTGTTCGGTGCGACGATTTTCGATATTTTGATTTCGATTGAAGACGATACGAGCATGATAGAGTTTCCTATTCAAATTACTTTCAGTCCCAACTACTATATCTAACATACAATCACCTATATTTCACCCTATCCTTACGTTACCATTCGTCGTAATTCGATTTCGATTGCATTCGGTTTTGAGTTTCAAGTTTCGATTCGAGTTTCGATTGGTTCGATTGATCACCACACAAAACATAAAGTAAACACGCACAGGTAACACATAAGGCACACACACACGTATAACAACAACCAAAGTTCGCGTAATTCAAGATTCGAGTTCGATGATGGTTAGATCGGTTTGATTACTGATTAGTTAACTTTATCGCATTGTTACTTCCTACTATTCACAGTCGTAAATCGGTTCGCGTCGATTAAACATTCGATTACTTCGATTCATTCTGATTAACAACACTTACTCCACATAATACAAATAAACATAAAATAGACTATTTACAGTCAAAGAAGTCAAAGTTGACTTGGACTTTGACTTTGACTTTGACATTCGAAAACACGGGGTGTTACACAAATTGAATATTTGGGGCGTGTTATTTCTAAAGAAGGGGTGGCCACTGACCTATCAAAAGTAGAATCTATAAAGAGCTAGCCTAACCCTACAAATGTTGAGCAATTAAGAGATTTTTTGGGCCTTACTGGTTACTATAGGAGGTTCATTGCTTCCTATGGTTCTATGGCTAAACCACTCACTCAATTACTACAAAAAGATGCCTTTAAGTGGTTACATGAAGCTCAGCTGGCTTTTGAAAGATTAAAAGAAGCTTTGATTAGTGCACCCGTCTTAGCTCTACCGGATTGGTCAAAAGAATTTGTAGTTGAAACAGATGCAAGCTCAAAAGGATTGGGAGCAATCCTTATGCAAGATAAACACCCCATTGCATTTGTAAGTAAAGCCTTGTCTGCTAGACAATGCACTTTATCTGTCTATGAAAAAGAACTTTTAGCCATTTTGCTAGCTGTTAAACATTGGCATCAATACCTCGTTATGAAGCACTTTACTATTAAGACCGATCAGAAGAGTTTGAAACACTTGCTAAAACAAAAAATTACCACTCCATTACAGCATACTTGGCTAAGCAAGTTAATGGGCTATGATTATGATATTGTGTATAAAAAAGGGGTGGAGAACAATGTTGCTGATGCTTTATCAAGAGTTCATGGGGTCACACTTTTTCAGTTGGCAGTTTCCTCTTATGATCCTCTACTCCTTCAAAAGATTAAAGCTCATTGGGAGACTGATATTAGTGCCCAGCAATTGATTCAAAAATTGTCACAAGGTGAAGCTATTCAGAATATGGAATGGAATGGCAGTTTGTTAACCAGAAAGAAGAAATTATGGATTGGGCAAGATGATAGTCTAAGAAAAGAGATTTTGTTACTGTGTTATGCTTCACCTTTAGGGGGGCACTCAGGTGTCCAACCAACTATTCAAAGATTCAAAGACATGTTTTATTGGAGAGGAGCCTCTAAAGATATTAAGTCTCTAATAAAGAAGTGTGATGTATGTTTGAAGGCTAAATATGAAACAGTAGCCACTCCGGGACTGCTACAACCATTACCTATTCCTAAATCCATATTTACAAACGTTTCTATGGATTTTTTAAGTGGCCTACCTAAGTCCGGGGGAAAAGATGTCATTTTGGTGGTAATTGATAGGTTTACGAAGTATGGGCATTTCATGGCTCTTAAGCATCCTTTCACAGCAGTACATGTGGCTCAAGTAGTAATGGACAATGTCTTCAAACTACACGGTTGTCCTCAGACTATTGTTTCAGATAGAGACCCCTTGTTTTTGAGTTTGTTTTGGAAAGAATTTCTGAGATTGCAAGGTATAGATCAGGCTCTTTCCACTGCTTATCATCCGCAGTCTGACGGGCAAACGGAGGTCTTAAACAGATGTTTAGAGACCTATCTTAGATGCATGGTGATGACTGAACCAGCTTCATGGGCAAAATGGCTTTCTCTTGCTGAATGGTGGTATAATACCACATGGCATTCTGCCATCCGTATGTCTCCTTTTAAGGCTCTGTATGGTATTGAAGCTCCAATGCACTTGCCACACATTCCTTGTGATACTCAAGTTGAAGATTTGGAGGTTTGGTTTTCAAATAGAGAGTCAATGATCACAACTCTTAAACATGCGTTGGAGAAAGCAAAAAATCATATGAAGCAATTTGCAGATTTGAAAAGAAGTGAAAGAAGTTTCAAGGTGGGAGACTGGGTCTACTTAAAGCTGCAACCACATGTGCAGTCTTCATTACGAACACATAAGTACTCTAAGTTGTCTCAGAAGTACTATGGGCCTTTTTTAATAATAAAGAAGATTATTGCAGCTGCTTATACATTGGATCTTCCAGCTGGTTCCCAAATTCACCCTACCTTTCATGTTTCTTTGTTAAAGCAGGCCTATGGTCCACCTGCACAACAAATACAGTTGCCTAATGCAGAACCAACATGATTGCAGCCTTTTACAATTTTAGAGAGAAAGCTGGCAAGACAAGGGCAAAGACCGGTGGTTAAATTCTTGGTTCAGTGGAAGGATTTACCCCTACATGATGCTACTTGGGTAGTTGCTTCAGAGTTTGTGACTAGATTTCCAGAGTTTGACGTTAATTCTTGAGGACAAGAATTTTTAAAAGAAGGGAGTATTGTTACATGTTAAAAATAGTCAGGGGTATAATAGTAATTGTGCTCAAATAAGTAGAGGAATTGTATGTAGAATTGTCATAGTTCAGGGACTTGTTTGTGAATAGTTGGTTAGGGATGTTGAGTCGGTATATGAGATAGTTGATTCAGTTGTAATCATCATCTAGATAATGAATTGAGCTTTTCCTCTCTTATGATTCTTCTTGTTCGATTCTATTCCTATCAGTTACGGGTGTGAAATAATTTGGTTGAACACGTTAGATGCAAGAGGGTGTTCAACTCAAGAGTATGAACATGAAGATAGAAGCAAATGTTGAAAGGGAGTGTTGGAATTCAACACGTGGGCCGAAGTCGTGAGACGCGACATGTTGCCTAGACTCGCTGCTTGGTTCAAGTCGAAGTCCTCTATGTGTGTGCCACGGTTGAATTATTTTAACCCATATATAGCCGTGTGAATAAGACGAAATAGACGTTAAATGATTAATGTATGATAAGTCAAAAACAAAGACCTAGAATGAAAAAAAAAAAAAAAAAAGGCTGTACGTTTTGAGTTGGAACCTGTTTTTAACTTAATTGCGTATGAAGCCGAAACAAACCCTAATGGTTACCATCGGAAATAAAAATGAAGGTGACGTAACTCTGACCACCGTTATTATATTTTGCCTTTTCTTGTTTTTTGTATCTTTGACTTTTGTATGTAGGAAACTTCAACCATATGATATGTAGCTGTTAATTGGCTATAAACAAATAAGATAAATAAAAAATTGGATTGGCAGTCAGCATATAGGCCCGTTTCTTGCGGGTCACATCCATAATCTAAAAGACCTAAACGTTGAAGTTGAATTCTTCAAGCGTTCTTCATTCACATCTTATCTATTATTATTATTATTATTATTATTATTATTATTATTATTATTATTATTATTATTATTATTATTATTATTATTATTATTATTATTATTATTATTATTATTATTATTATTATTATTATTATTATTATTATTATTATTATTATTTCTCCATCTTGCAAAAACTATATATTACAATTTAGTTAGATCTTATGTAGAGGCAAGTTAAGTTTCATGCCCTTTAATTATATTATCATTTGATTAGTATTCATGAATTCATCTTCATGTCACATTGAATCAATAACATAGGAAGAACGTTTTTTTTTCCATTATCTACATTGAGAAAACAATTAAAAGTTGAATGAACAAACAAACAAAGACACCATCTGCTCGTAAAGTGCGGTTTATGGAGGGTTATAAGACAACGCTGGGAAAATGATATACTTTTAACACATCAGATAGAACGTTTGCTTCCAAAGAGAACCCAACAAATTAAAGTTCAACGAATAATATATATCTGTATTGTTTTAGTTTATGGAAATAAATTAAGTCATGTTTGTGAATTAAAAAGGGTTCTACTAGTAGTAAAATAATGTGTAGGTGATGGCATGCAATCGAAGCATTGACATTTTTCCGTGTTTGATTATTAAGGAAATATATTGAATGTAAGAAAACGTATATACATACAAGTCAAACATTGCTGGCCCCCTCATTATAAGAACAGATCTAAGTTGCTATATTTTTCTCATTTATAGTTATTCTATTAATTAGTTCATTCAAAAGCAGCCGGGAATACTTTTGAAACAAAGGCAGCCATGGAAGTTGATCTAAGAAAAACGCCCCAAATCAAGCAGGAACAACATAAGGGAGACGATCGCCATGACGGAAAACAAGAGGTTCGTCTTCATAAGGTTCATAAGCTTTAATTTTCTTTTTCATATATGTTTTGTGTAATTTTGAATTGTTGCTGTTTTTATCTGACATGAAGAAATTGTTCTTATTAATTAATTAAGGTGCATGAAGTTTTAACTTCTCTTTTGTCTCTATTTTCTTGTTGGAGTCTAATTATTTGCAAAGAAGAAGTTGTTCACTTTTTCATAATTATGTTCTTGAAGCTATATTTTGTTTAGTATGATTTTCTTTAATTCAATAATAAACTTGTTATTTTATCTTCGAAGATGAGGGTGTTTTTTCTCATAAATGTTTATCTTCTTCTACTTACCTTTCTCAGTTTATAATTTTTGTGTTTGCATGTAGTTAATTTTCTGGTGTGTGATTGATAACCAGGAAGAATCAGAAACTAGTTAATTTTCTCTTGTACTTCATTATCTATTTGATTCTTTCTTATCTTCTTGTTTCTCGGATCCTGTGGGCTATATTTAACTTTATAAATATTCAAGATTCAGTATATATAGGTAACAAGCATGACATTACCCGCGCGTTGCAGCGAGATGTTGATTATCAATGTCATTAGCATCTCAATTTTTAAATTTATATGAATAATACATCTAAAATTACATGAACATCGTAATTACAACTTCATGTTATTTTTAATATCATAAATTCTGCAAATAATTTGAAAGTTCTATGAAAGTTATGGTATAAAGACGGTTTCTTGAAGAAAAAAAAAGTTCATCCATAAAGGAACGTGGGTGCCATTCTCACACCAATTCCAGTTTTGTGATTCAAGAAAAATAAAACTAATCAACGATAAAGAATCTTTTCATCGCTTGAAACCGACCAGACAAATGAACAATCTTCTCCAAAAGCTTGGTTCAAGGTCTGCAACACAGACCCAAAAATTTGCTCTCTAAAGTTTGTGAGCGAAGGAGTCAGAGGGTTCCCAAATCCCACCTATTTTTCATGGGTTATGTGATTTTTGTGTGACAATATGGATATGGAACGGTTATTAATATAACTGCCATAGAAGTCATCGCGACCCAACATTTACAGAATATTAAGAATTAACAGTAAAGTCCGAGGGTTTTTTTAATGTTTCCGTCCTCGGTGACGGTTTAGCAATTGTACGTATTTCATTCGAATGTGTTTGTCGGTTTTTTTAATGTTTATTTGTCGGCGCAACGTTTGGTTACCAATTGTGTGTACATTTTTTTCACTTGAATGCGTCGGAGACGACATCTCACCGTTTCTGTCTCAGGAACGTTTTATTCTCGTCTCGTCGCTTTTTTGGATAAGGAAACCTTATAATTACCACTCGATCTGAATCGTTTATTAAAGTCTAAACTTATCCACCATGTTCTGTGTTCTGATCACATCACCGCCATTGCCGCTGCTCTCCGGCGATTGATTCCGATCGATGGTTGAATCTACATTCATGCACCGTAGATGCTTTTAATGATAGGGGAACCTCCTTCAAACTGTTCTTCATCTTGTAGTGGTTCTTCATGTTTGTATTCATGGTTATTTATAAAGGGACGTTACATTAATCACCCATGCAACCGATGTGTTCATGTTGCTTTTCCTATTCATCACATTCTTAAACGTGTCTAACGGAAATGTGATCGTAACATCTTTTGTGAATTAACGGATGAAGCCCTTTTAATTAACAGTTAGTTTTCAGAGGGGGAATAAAGAGGCGTCACCTGTTCCGTTTCATTTATTTTTTTTATTCTGTTCCGTTTCATTTATTTTTTTTTTTTATTCTAAAGGATGTGTTGGTTAAGGTTTAAAATGCTCTATGTACCTTTTCTAATCATCGTGACTTTTAGAGACAACCTAAGTTGGTTTTTTTAGGATTATAAAAAGACATAACTTTTGATATTGGGACATGTTGGTTTGGGTTACATGTTTAGTAAGGAAAGGGTATTACTAAAAGGTGTGATGTAAAGAGACATAACTTTTGACCCCAAAGGGTATTAGTAAAAGGTGTGATGTAAAGAGACACAACTTTTGACTTACTCTAAGGCACCCCAAGTTACTTTTTGTAGGGTATAGTAATGTTTGTGGTCGATTTAGCATGATAATTTTTCAAGATCTGTTTATTTTATACGGTGGTCATTAAAAATTAAGAAAATATGTTATAACTTATCAATAGATCTATAAATATAATACTTAAGGTAAAGAGCACACCGTTTGTAAATCTTGAGTCCTTTATATAAGTTTTAGTATTAAAAGCAATTAATTTAATGTTAGTTTACACAATATAAACCCTTTTTTCTAATAAAAAAAAATCTATCGCTTATCTGTTGGCATGCTCCTTATAATTCTTTAAAGCCCGTAGAAAAAGCAATTAAACTTAAAACTATCAAGTTATTAATCAAGACACATTACCCAACAACCGATGAAAAAAGTCTAAAACAAAGAGGTGAGATCTTAATAGCTCATTATCATTGTAGCTTACAATTAATACACAATAACTTAAATTAATATCATTTAAAAGATACCCATATTCAACGGCTAATTAAACTTATATATTAATGTTATATGATTTTATTTCTTATGTATACTCATCTATGATCTACCTAACAAGTAGATAATTATATATTATAATATGTGTGTCCATACTGTTTTCTTCCTCATGTCACAGCCTTACTTATTTCTAGCAGGATAATTAGACACATATAAGTATATCATATATGATTTTATCTCAAAATTATGTTAACTATTACTATATGTATTTGTTGATGTTGTGCATCAATAAAATTATATCTAGAGTGAGTATAACTTTGTATGAAAGCAGCAAAATTTAAACTGGTTCATATGATATTGATGCAGGATGAGATGCAGTTTGAGTTAACCAAAGCTGAATTGGGTGAGGTGAGGGAAGAAAACCAAAGGCTTAGGGTGCACTTGGACCAGATCATGAAGGAATACCAAACCCTTCAAAAGAAGTTCCAGGATGTCTACCATCAACAACAAGAAACTTCAACCGCAATCAAGCACAACGACAAACCGCAAATCAACGAGGAATCCGAGCTAGTTTCCCTCAGTCTAGGAAGAACTTCATCGACCGAACTGGTCAAGAAAGATAAGAAATGCTCAACTCCTCCTCCAACCAAAAGTGCAACAGAAGGGTTAGATCTTGGACTAGAGTGTGGAAAATTTGAACTGTCATCCACCACACAAGCCGAATCTTCGGTTATCCCCCCGAGCCCAGATAATAGTTTGGAAGAAGCTAAAGATGAAGCTGTGACACAGAAACCTTCCACTCCGAAGAGAAATGCAGATGATCAAGAGGTTTTGCAACAAAATCCTGCAAAGAAAACTAGGGTTTCTGTTAGGGTTCGATGTGACACCCCAACGGTACTTATTTCCTGTATATGTTTTTACTAAAGTCTACTGTTTATAAACTTCATATGTTTGCATATATATATAGTATGTGTGACCTTTGATATGAAGTTACTTAAATCTAGGTTTTTATTTTCGCAGATGAACGATGGATGTCAATGGAGAAAATATGGACAAAAAATTGCGAAAGGGAATCCTTGTCCGCGGGCGTATTATCGTTGCACCGTTTCTCCCACTTGCCCAGTTAGGAAACAGGTATAGTTTACTAAAATAATGAATTGGAAGTAATGTAGTGATCATACAAACAATATATTCATAAGTGGAATAAATGGTTATCAGAATCGTTCAGATGTTTGCATCTGAATAGCTAAGCATTACACTGAGTCTGAATGGTTAAGACCTCTAATCTAAATTGGTCAGACATTTGTTTCTGAACGGTTAAGCATTTACTGACTCTTAATAGTTCAGACCTCTTACTGGTTCAGCACTTAATGGTTCATACATCTTTTATTCAGCAGTTAATCATTCAGAAGTTGCCAAACAACGTTTAAACCTTCTACTAGTTTATTGTTATCTCCTAACGTCTTTTACTTCATATAATTGTATAGGTACAAAGATGTCCTCAAGATATGTCAATTTTGATCACCACATACGAAGGAACACACAACCACCAGCTTCCGGTTTCCGCCACTGCTATGGCTTCCACCACCTCCGCGGCCGCAAGTATGATAACTTCGGGCTCCTCGACCTCCGGCTCAAACTCAACCCCTAACCCAAGCACCAGTTCTCAAAGGCTAAACTTTTATCTCAATGAGAACTCGAAACTAAAGCCGATTTACTTGCCACATTCTTCGATAACCCCCTCGCCCTCGTGCCCAACCGTCACGCTTGATCTTACTTCAAACACGCTTTCGACATCATCACCTTACAACTATAACCGATCGCAACCACTCACCTCCATTTTCCCACCAAGATATTCAACCACAAACCTCAATTTTAGCTCTTTGGAGTCTAATGCAACCCCAATTTCTTGGACCAATGGGTCCTTCAACTATAGAGAAAATCAAATGGGGTCCCTCAACTTTGGATCAACACAAACTCAAGAAAACATTTACCATTCTTTCATGCAAAATAAGCCCATGATGGGAATACCAACCACTACTCAACATTCTCTACAACCAGACACCATTGAGGCTGCAACAAGGGCAATCACATCAAACCCTAATTTCCAATCGGTTTTACAAGCGGCACTGACGTCTATAATCGGCAGCGGTGCAGTGGGAAGTCAAGGCGCAAGTGAGAAATCCGGGCAGGCTGTGAAACTGGGAGATACATTTCCAGTGCTTTCGAGCTTTCCTTCAACGTCAAATGCGAATAAATGCTCGACAACCTTCATCAACAAATCAATGGCTGCAAATACATTGAATTCTCAAGCTGCAGGATCAAACTCGTTGCAGTGTTCTAGCTCAAGGAGTAAATCTACTTCCCCAGAAACTAGCAGAGACCATGTCGTCTGATGGAGATAATTAGGATTGTTTTTGTTGTATTTTTGTAACTTTTGACTTTTGATGGTTTAAAATAGTCAATGATCTATGATCAAACAAAGATAAAATTGTAATTAATTTACGTATTGTAACATTTATTATACATAATAATTGCCAAGGGATGATGCATGAGTGAAGAAAATTGTGCAAGGTTAGATGGTGATTAAGCAGCCATAATAATTGAATATAAATGGTTTCATTTGTCATATTAGGCTGTTACAAATTATTATTATTATTGTTGTTACTTATTTTACTTTTTTAGAATAATTTATTTACTCGGTCTATATTTAAAACGTGTTCAATTTCAACAGAATAGGTCAAAACTGTAGTAGAGGTCAAAACTGTAGTAGATAAAGTAATTGGAGACAAAATTAGCCTAGTAAAATATATTGGCTATGACTACTAAAGTATACACAATGAATTGAAATGAAATGTTTGTATTGATCTCTAAATTTATGAAACAGTACGCATTTAAGTATGTATGAAAATATTCTTTCTATCTAAACTAGTATTGGAGTCGCGCTTTGCCGCGAGTTGTAGAAGGTTCCTGGCGAGGGTGTACTTGTTTCATGATATATCGATCGGTTATCATAGACCATGCAGACTTTAATCTAAACTATGTTAAAAGTAAGCAATTAATACAATAAGTAAATATCTCTAGAGTTAAAAGTTAGCTTTAAATATCATAAAAAAATATTATATTTGTTACTTGGTATATTAAAGGATTAATATAGACCATGTATGCTTTAATCTAAATGACGTTAAAACTAAACAACACGATTAAGTAAACATGCCTAGAGTTAAAAGTTATCTTTAATTATCATAACTAATTCACATTCCAAGACCCATCCATCACCCGTGCAATAAATGAGATTTTTAAAGATATATTGTTTTATTATTTAGTATATAAAATTTGGAGTAGGGTCAAATACAAACCACATTTCGCATACAAACTATAAGAACCATTTAAAAAGTGTTACGTGGCATCCAATCAATTATAGAGAAATGATAAAATAATATCCTAAATAATATCAATTATATTGATTTCTCTATAAATATGCTAACAAGCAATTAATTCTTTATTTGGATTATTCTTTTGTTTTCAATATGCTAATTAAGAAAACTGCTGATATCATTCAAATATGTCCTAAAATCAATTTTCTTGATTAATTTTCATGCGCTAATATAATTCAAAAGTGCTACTTTTATGTATGTATTGTTTTGGTATGTGCTAATTTAACTTTTTTTAAATGCTAGGATCTGTTCTTACGGTTTGTAGGATAAATATGGTTTGTACCGGAACCAACCCCTATAAAATTTATTTACTTGACTCGTGTAACACACGGGGTTATAACCTAGTTATAATATAAAAAGAAATCGACAAATAATAGGATAGTTTCACAATAAGATCAAGTCACAATATAAATGTCTGGGTAAATAGCCAAATAGGTAAAAATATTTAAAGGCTAAACGATGCATTTGGTTTACAGAATATTTGTAAACGATTTTTGAGTATTTTATATACATTGGAACGAATTCGAATGAAGATTTGTAATATCTATTGTTTGAAAATCTTTTAAGGAATTTGGGATGCTCAAGTTGTGATACGTCCCCAATTCAAATTTCAAGCTAATGAGGTGCAGTGGGCCAGGCCCAAAAGAAACACTTGCAAGCCCAAGCGATTTCAAGTCAATAAGCATTTTAATTAGTCCAAGTCCATAAGCATTTTAATTCAGTTGCATATTTTTGCATGTGATAAATGTTGCATGAAGTCTTGATGTTAGTGGGTCAATAAAGTGCATGATGCATTTAGGAACTAATGGGTCATGTTTAGTAGTAGTGGAGTTAGTTAAATGAGTGTTGCATATTTATATTTTGTTTGCATTGGGAAATATATTTTGTTTAGCACTTCGCTGGTGGATTTTCTGAGCTCTGTTTTGTGGTGCATGAATTATGGAGCTTGACCCACTCTAAGGGTTGTCTAACAAATTGTAATTGCAATTTTAATCATATGCCAAACATTCTTGACCACAAAACAGAGCTTAGAAAGTCCATCGGTGAAAGTGCTAATGTTTATATTACGGCAGTGATACTGTGTAGGAAAACATGGTGCGTCTAAAGAAATTTACTGATAGACATTACCGAGGGCTCATCACCATTCACCAAGACTAGTAAATTATCAACAACTTGCATGCCATTGGAAAAGAGGTGCTTTTTACTAACGGATTACCGAGGACATAGTTACCAACAAATTACCAACCGCCTTATCAATGATGGATTACCGATGGCTTGCTTGGCCATTCAATTGTCCAAGAGTGATCCATCCGTGTTTTTGAATTGTTGAGATTGTGGAGAATTTGACTCGTCTAGAGGAAAACCTAGGCAGATCAAATTAAGTTGAGCCTGGTCAATTTCACTTAGCCCATTATTAGTTTTCCCTGGTAACTAGTTTGTAGCCCTAAAGTGCCCATATTAATACTTCTTATCCATGTACTTGTAAACTTCAAAAGTGAGCATCTAATACAACTAGTTCTAAAGAGTGGATATAGATCAAACTGATCGAACCACTATAAATCTCGTGTTCTTGTTCATGTGAATTAGAGTGTGTGCGTGAGCTTGCTGTGTATAATTTGTTCGTGTGAGACCCGTTCTGACCCAACATGAATTTCATTAAAAAAAATCATATTAATGTAATTTCAAATTCCTGGAGTCTGTATTTGTACTTGTGTTCTCAGCATATCTCTCGTGAAGTAACTAGTCATTCCAATCTTGTTTTAAACAACTCTAAATCATATTAACTCATTTATCTGTAGATCAAGCATTTCTATTACCTGTTTTATGCAATAATAGTTCAAGGAAAACACTGGCACTCTCTACATCAAAATTTAAATTGACGTTTCGTTTGCAAAATGTTAATGCAAGAATTGAAGTGTTCCAACCAAGATTTAAGTTTGAAAGAACTTGAATTAATTCCAATGAGCAATGCATTGTGTTTTGATGATAACTTTGTTAAAAGAAATTGCAGTGTTTGTAAGCCTTTACCCAAAATCCAAATAGCTAATTTTCATTGCTAGAAGACTACCAATACACTTCATTTTTTTATGAACTTGAATGACAAACCATCAGGACCAGGGGACTTTATCACCAAATTATGCTAGTTAAGACCAGCCATATAGTTTTACAAAAAAAAAAAAAAAAAAAAAAAAAAAAAAAAAAAAAAAAACTATATATATTTAGAGTGTGGAATATACTACAAAAGACAAACTTAAATGTGTTGGGAAGTACTTTTTCGGCTTTTCCATTATATTTCACCAGTAATCTCATTCTATCTACAGTTTAAAATCAACACATGCAATATATGAAAGAGTTTATCATACAAGATGATATAACATTTTAGACACCAAAGTAACACACGACAAAATAAACACTCCATGTAACAAATCCGCACACGCCATCTATAATCTATACAAAGCGAAACCCCAACAATAAAGACATTAAAAAGAGTTGATATGTTCCAGCTTACTAGAACCAGAGTATGCTTATGTTTCCAAACTGATTTCCTCCACCGGGGCAGTATCCTATTACACATGACATATTAAGATTAGCGATATAATAACCTGCTTAAATCATTAAAAACATACAACTATACAGAAACATCAAATTCATTTTCAATGTTACATTTACCAGTATATATAACAACAACAACAACCATACCCAGTAAATCCCACAAATAGCAAAGCTACTTATAGGGTCTGGGGAGGGTGGGATGTAGACAGACCTTTCCTCTATCCATAGGGATAGAGAGGCTGCTTCCAGAGAGACCCTCAGCTCGAAATTTACCAATATATATATATATATATGTATACATAGGATCAAGATCAAGGGAAAACCCTTCCGAGTTGCGAGTTTTGCCCCTATTTTTTTCACACCCCTAGATTAAAATGTTACAAAGGACCGCCGTAAAAAAATAAAAAATAAAAATTCGAAGTGGTGTTTTTCGGCTCCTACGGTAGCTGTAAAAAGCTAATGACATAAGCATGACATCACTTTTTACAACATTTATGGCTGCCGTAAAAGAAAAAAAAACTAGTTTTTTTTGGAAAAGTTGATTTTTTTTAGGATTTTTGGTAAAAAAAATTGAAAAACTGTTCATAAGGCCGAGTTCTCTAAGTTCTCACAACTCGTATAAGTTTTCATTTGTGGTGTAATAATCACCAATGATGAGATGTTCATGTTCTTACCATGTTTTCTTTGTTTTCTTCAACAACTGTCTCCTCAGTGCAACTTATTGCATCTGCAAATTAAGTGTCAAAGGTAAGTTTTTTTTTTTTTTTTAATTTTCGAAATGCAAAATAATGAATCACCTTCATCAGCAGATTTCTTTCCCTTGCTCTTGACCAACTGTTTCTCTTTGTTAAACTCTTTCTTGATTGGCTTCTGAATGTTCTTTTGGATCTTGCGACTTCCGGCTTCTGAGGCAGAACGCTGATCGGTTATCTTCTTACTTGTTGAAACTTTCATGTTGGATACAAGTTTCTTCTGGTGATTTTCTTTAACCGGTTCTTTAGCAACACAACCAATCGAGGATTTCGGCTTTGGCTTTGGTTTGTGATTTTCATTAACAGAAGACAAACTTTGTGCATCTTCAGATGACGAACGCATACCCTGTATTACGTCTTCAGATATTTCATAGCTGAGGAGAATTTCTTGTGCAGATTCACCTAAATTAATAATGTTGTGGCGGAGTGCATACGCCTTAAGCTCATCTCTCAGTAGTTGCGGATTCTAGCATTTTAGAAAATAAAAAAAAAACAATGAACTTTAACTTAGTTTGTAAAACAATGAAGCAAGTATGTTCGTTGAGATCTAAATATACAAAAATGAAGTAAAAGAATATAAATTTATACCTCACATGCGGCTTCTTGGGCAAGTTTAAAGAAACCAAGTGACAGTTGGTGTTTTCCAGCAGCTTCAGATAGCTTAATGTGTGAGAGCCAGTATGAAGCTGACGAAAGAACACTGAATTTCCTTCGGTTCAGTGTTCTAGAAGCATCCAAAACTGGAGTGTCGCTTTTACCATCGATGTTTCTAGACCTGTTTGCTCTGGCCTCGGATATCGGAGTTATGTTTTTTGGCGGTTGAGGAGTAGGTTTGGCAGTTGGCTTGGTGGGAATTGAGAGCCTCCTAAGTGGTTTGGTTGATTTATCTTTGGATGATAAATCGAGAACACTAACACTTTGGCTCACACTTGAAGAAGGTCTCACCCTAAATAATTTTGCGCAAAGACGCAAAATAACAAAAGATAAATGTAACCATAGTTAAAAAAACGCATTATAATCAATCAGAAGAAAAGAATTATAGGTGTAAATCTGAATCGCAGGTGCTGAACACACTATGACATAGCGAATTTTGTGTGCAGAAATCGATACATTACAAAACCAACAACACAGTATTACAAAAAATCCATAAAAGAGTTAAAAAACGAAGATCTGTATTACTAGATTATGTCCCTTTATAATGAAGGCAATTCAAATATCAGCCGGATTAGCTACAGTTGAACCAACATTTTACCTTCCTAAACATAATCCTTTGAAACATTAGCCTTTATAAATGTTGTAAAAATCGGGATTAATCACTGATTAATCGGTAAGTCAGTAGTCCACCAATCAAATTTCACCTACGCGGGCCTAAAATCAGTAATTGGTCAAAGGCGGACAAAACAGGTCAAATTTCGGTCAAAATCTTTAACGTATTTAAAAAATTATAGTTACTAATCGAATCCGAATAATAGGTTTGAAAATTTTTGTATATGTGTATATATAAGTTTGAAATATTACATATAAAATTCCAATCCGAATAATCACTAGTCAGTACCCAACCGCTCAACTAGCGCATAATTTTTACAACCATGACCTTTCTGATAAGAATTTACAGATGTACTAATACCTGATCCAACAACTACACAGCATAAGTTAATATTCCAGATGAAAATCAGAATCAACATAGAGCATCACTTATCATAACCAAAAACATCATACCTAATTAAACCTTCACCAATGACAATCAACAGCAACAAAACACACATATATCCAAACCGATTCGCATACGAATAAAAACACAAGCATCATAAAACAAAAACAGTTACTAAAACCATAATCAAACCTTCTAGAAGCTGAACCATTTGATGAAACCGATACAGGAGGCTTATCATCCTTACACTTAGTCCCGGATCGAAGCGGATACCGCAGAAGTTTAGCCGATCCTCCTGCCTTAATTCCTACAAAAAAACAATCCGCAATTCAGCACACAAACAACGATCGCAATCCACACAATTGCGAATAATAATGCAAAACATAATTACCAGAAACAGACGACTGATCTTTCGAAGAATCCTCCATGTGATTGATATACGATTATGTAACGGATAAACGATTGAGTGTGGATTGAAAGATGTGAGTGAAATTGGGAATGAAATTAGGGTTTATAAGGAAAAGGGAAGTGAGTGAGCGAGCGGGAATAAGAGTGTTTTTTCTTCAAAAATTGAATATGTTCCGTTGAAGCTACACTTTTGGACCCTCTTCTTTTCTTTTTGTAACCGTTGCCCCTCCCCACCAACCTTTTTTTTTTAAGTTGTGGTGATATGTTTGGAAAAAATCTTGATCGTTTACACACATCAATACATTTGTCCATAACTTTTAATTAAGGGCCAACGCATATCATAAGAGCCCGGTCATTCGGACAAACCCACTGGCGAAAGGTCACTCACGCCTTGTGTACGCAGACAGTAGGGATGAGCAAATGGTAACAGATACGAACCGCACCGTACCGGGAATTTTTGGTACCAGTATCAATATCCATTTTTTGTGATTTTCGGTATCGAGCTCATTCCTAGCAGACAGCGCTGATGACCAGATCCACCCAACATTACAGTGGAAACCCATCACTATTAGAAATTAAAATATTTAGTTTTTGTTATTTGATATTTTTTATAAATATTTTACTCTTTAACGTTTTTTTTAACGGTGAGAATCTTTAACTTGTTATGAGAGAGATCTCACACCCTCCTAAGCAGAAGGCCCTAACCCTACTCTGGTCAGACCATGTTGTCTTAACTGGGTCCACGCTGGCGTCAGAGTTTGGCCAACGGCGTTCCCCGAGAAACCATACCACCCACTGCTAGTGGCAGGGGGTTGTGCCACCACAAGAGAGATTCTCTTTGGCGTAACGCACGGTGGACTAAAACCCGGGGTGGCTCGAACTCGAATTCTTGACCTAGGGTCTGGGAGAACTAGCCTTCATTGCCTTTTTCTACCAAATATGGCACTAGTGAGGATTGAACTTGGGTCTCCAAGGAGAACTCATGTCTTTCCAACCACTAGACCACAGGTGATGGATATTTAGTCTTTGTTTTAATATCAACTTTTATTGGGAGTAGAGGTGCCAAAGCCAGTTTGGGTTAGAACCAGTTATGGTTGGAACTGGATTGAAAAAGTTCAACGGATCAATTTTGACCAGTGTGTAGTCAAATTTTGACCGATCCAGGTTAGGTTTGATATATGATTGCAACTTAGGATAACAATGGGTCGTGTGTAGATGATCTCGGTTCCATACTTGATTGTAAAATAATGTCCCTCATGGGGCCTTTTCCTCTTCCTCTAATTCGGTGGCATAGCTACCTATTAAATATGGAAAATCAATAACAATAACTTAATATAGACATAAGTGATCCTAGATCAATTCCTAGACTCGAAAAGTCTAAGGATTATGTTAATGTGATATTTGAGTTTAGAACAAAAGGCTAGTGTCTAATTCACTCAAATGTTGGCTTTGATACCAACCTGTCACACCCTGATTTCCCGATGGGCCCGGATTTGGGGTTTATGAGTGACAAATTGATATAGATATTCACAATAACACAGCGGAAGTCTTGTGAGTATAAAATAATTATTATAAATTACAATTGTCCGAAAGTTCATAAAATATTATACAGACAAAGTGTACTAAAAGATCTACAGGCGGATTGGATAACAAATGATTATGTAAAAGACCACTAGGCGTAGGCTTCTTGCATGGAGTTGCAAATTCCACTTAAGCAGTTATCGGGCAGCTTCCAGCCTATTTACATTCTTTGCAATCTGCTCTTAGTCTTTTGAAGATACGTCAGTTTTCACTGGTAAATACATATAACCGACACATTTTGAAATATTTCAAAATCATTTTATGTACCATATGGTACATATATTTTCATAAATAACTTGGGATAAACTATATATCTTGTTATCAGTATTACATGCTTGTCAATACATATGGGGCCCGGAAACTATGCCGAGAACATGATCAACCGACACACCACTTTAATACCCTTATTGGGTAAACCCATATTAGGTAAACCCATATTGGGTTATAAAATATTTTATCATAGCATTAGCATCTGCCAGATGTATGCCTACACCCCGTGCTTAGGTCGTGGCCATTTGCAATTAAATGAGCCGAGGATATCCAGGACACAGTCGCATTAACCCTCAATGTTTAAGTTATAAAGTAATACGAATTAAAGCGGGTTATTCGGATTCTTGAACACATAGGTCATTGATCTCATACCCGACCAAGCGGTAATAATTTACCGTATCCCAAGCCCGTATAGGGAAAATATGTTAAGAGTATTTACCTGAGCTTAAATCTTTACAGTCCATAATTAATTATAATTAAGCACAGCCGTTCAAACAAAAACAACTAACAAGGTTGCAATTTACTGGACGCCCTTAGTCTGGAATGAATGGAATTATTATCCATTATGTTAACGGGTCTTATTCAAGTCTTCTGACTTGGATCGGTTAACTAAGATAAGAAAAAGATATCGTTCGCTAGATTAAGCGGTGACCGGATAAAATGTGGTTTGTACCCTCACAAGTAATATGACTTGTATATTATGGGTCAAACAATATTACGTTCTGATTAGAAGTGATCTTAAAGGAATTTGACCCAATTCGGTTAACATATAAACTAAGTTATACAAGTCAACCGTACGCGTATAGGTGGTATCGGGTGATCAGATAAGTTAATGTCAAGTTCATTATGCCAAAACATGATTGTTAAGTTACCACATCAGTAGGTATTACAATTTATATGTTCATTATGATTTAAAACCAATTTATGCACAAAGGGCAAACTCAGCATTTTTATGGCATAATATGAGAACTTGCATAAAACCCGAAAACTGGTTATGATCAAATAGTATGGCCTCAGAGGGTTATTCCATACATTAATATGATTATAATGCAACTTCAATTCAGTAGGTAACTTAACTAAAACGGGTCAGAATCGAAAGTCAAAACAAAAGTCACACTTGACTTTCGGTTGCCAACCGGACTATAAGCAGGAAATGACGGGTTGAGCATGATCTAACATGTTCTAATATGTTATACCAACTGATTTAATGTCAAAAATATGTGTTTAGATATTTATTAGTTCATTTTATACATTTTCGGTAAAACTGCGTTTTGACATTTATTTTAACATAACTTTGAACCGTCATTTGACCAACTTAACGTGATCTTTAGGAGGTGCCCTCATAGTGGATTATCACCTACCTTATTAGGATCACGTAGCCATGTTTGATTCATACATTGGTATGACCATAATGGTCATAACCGAAAGTCAAAGAAAAAGTCAATTTGCTTGAATTTCGGCTAATTACTTAGCCTATAAAAAAAGGAGCTATGAAAGAACACTTACAAGTGTTCTAGGAGAAGTTTGAACTCAGTCGGAGGCCTTTAGGAAGAAGCAAACTCCAGATAGAGTGATAGAGAGAAAGAGTTGAGAAATGAGTAAGGAATATGGTTGAACATATGGGGCTATTTATACTTGAAACTTGATCATAAAATCATGCCAAGTGTTATGAGGGATTCTCAGATGATTACAAGTAGTTTGTGAGGTATTAAGACCATAGAGAGTGTGGTATTTCGCGTATAAGTGGTATAACATGCAGGTTGCCAAGGCAGTCTGCCATTCTGCCAGTTGCAACCCCTTACGGACCGTAAGGGTTGGCAACTTACGGTCCGGAAAGATCTTTGGCGCCCATAGTTTTCAAATGCTTACGGTCCGTAAGGTATTATTTACGGTCCATACCCGACTGCCAGATATAATGTTTTATTTGCCTTACGGTTCGTAAGGCTTTAGGCCTTGCGCTCCGTAAGGGTCACTCAGAGGCCAAATCTTTGGCATGTTGACATATTTAGTCCCTCCACATCCAATCTTCCACTATTTTACATATTTAGTCCCTCTCGTCCAAATAACTTGGCATATTTAAGAGTTGATTGGACACATGTTGCCATTTGATTTGCTATAAATTTCCGAGGTGTTACAACTATAATCTAACCGAAAGGATCTACCCTACTTGGTCAACGTTTGTGATAAAGTTTCCATATCCGGTCAATCCGAATAAAATAAGTTCAAGAAATTTCAAAAAGGGGCAAGAAAAGATGTGGAGCGTGTTTTTTGTGTGCTAAAGGGAAAATGGGGCATACTTAGAAGACCCATGCGTGCTATGACTATAGAAAGGATTACTAGAGTGAGATATACGTGCATGATACCGCACAACATGATCTTAAAGGATGACAGAACTGCTGAATCAATGACGCTATTCGTGAGTTGATGGATCGAGATGTTGGTTCAGTTCTGTTTATTCATAATGGAAAACATGAAAACATACCTGTTACAGCAGACAGTGCAGTGGAGAATCCAATCAGAGAAGATGACATCGAGTTCGACATAGTTGTCAGTGTGATTTTGGTTCCTCCTTAGGGTGCTAACTGATGATGGTGACTGATTAAACCGAAAGGGTATCGGCTATAGGAGAGGAGGTCGATGCTGATGATGTTATGACTAATAGGTTATGTCTAAGTGTGTAAAACTTTTAATCTCTACATAATTCTCCTTATATAAGCACCCAAGAGGAAACCCAATTAGTTAATAAGGGTAATATGGTCCATCAACAATTACCAACTAATTATTTAATAGGTTATTATATATTTTGATCTATATTATGTAAATGATTATAATGGCTACTAGATTAAATATTAAACACAATATATTTAATCTTACATTCTCCCACTTAGCCGAGTAATCATTTACTATGAGTATTAGATAAGCCTGATCAGGAGTTAACACTCATTTTAGCCTTAAACAAGTACTATAGCAGAGAAATACAGCCGTTGAATCATTATGCGACTCAGGACCCCCATTAATCATACTATAGCCTTAATTTAAAACCTAATCATCATGATCAAAATACGCATAAGCCCCTTGTTTGATTTGTAACTTTATTTGTCCATATGCCATTATACCGGTTGAACATATTCTAAGAGACATACAAAATCAAACTGAGGAAATTTCATTAATCATAAAACATAAGCTAGTACAATATGCTCAAACAATGTCTTTACTAAATCCCATATTCCGAACATGTTCTTCGTAAACCTTAGGAGGGAGACCTTTAGTCATCGGATCCGCAAACATATCTTTAGAACTAATATACTCGATACAAAGATTATTTTCCTCAACTCGTTCACGTACGAACATGTAGAATCGTTTTCAGACCCGAACAAGTCGATCAGAAGAGTAATTCACCAATACAAAAGGCGGAAACAAGTGTATTAGTGTTATTTCAGCTGTATTCACTTTAAAATTGTCTTGTATATTGATTCTGGAATAATTACAATTCAGAAGACACCTCGACAGAGCTTCGCTGTCGGAAAACTATCTGCTAATTCCGCTCTAAATGGCACCTAACATCAGGTATATATAGAAGACCTGATTCCGCTTGAAACAGCTCCAAGCGGGATCTGATTCCGCTTCAACCTGACTCAAGCGAAATCAGTCATGTAAGCTCAAGCGAAATTAAACAGTCTGATTTCGCTTGAAATGACCTAGTGTCATTTCAAGCGGAATTACCTCTAATTCACACTTTCTTGATTTCCGAGCCCTGATCTATCTAGTTCTATACAAGACTCGATACAAGACGAAGTCGACAGATGAATGCACTAACAGACTCCCCCTCAGATGTTGACGAGTCTTAAGTGTCGAGTCTTCGGTTGTCAAACCTTCAGTCTTTATCAGTCTGCTTGCTCTTTTTCAAAGATCTTCCATTGTAAGCATCATATATCTTTCTCTCTCTTTATCTCTATCTTTTACCAGAATCAGACACTGGCTCTAACCACTTCCACTTTAAGTCTTCAGACTCCCCCTTTCAATAATCTGGGATTGTAGTCTGGAATTCACCATCTTCACAGGATCATGATCGAAACCTGGATTTTATCCAACTCAGGTATCGAAACCTAGCTAACCTGCACACATCTCTACCTCAAAATAAATTTCACAGATTTAAAGATTTATCAAATTTTGAAAACATTTGCAGGTATCTTTCAAAAATGATTTAAACTTTAATGACCACTTGTAAACATAACTTCTTCATACACTCTCTCCCAAACCTGTTCATCAAGTTTAGCACTTGGAATTTTGAAAATCAGCTTTTCAACATCAGTTATCTGAAAATCTTTTTGTATTTTTCAAAATATATGCTAAAACACACTGAAAATCTTTTTGGATTTTTGATTTTTTTTAAATAAAGAAATATTTACAGACAATATTTTTGTGAGTTTGTGAAAGAGGATCATATCAGTTTTTGAGACAAATCACCAACACCATTAAGCTTTAAACATTTTAAGTTCTAAACAATTCACCTAGATTGTCAGTATACTGATCCTCTTAAATTTTCACACAAAGTTCAACTGTTCCGAGATACGAGATTAATGCTTTAGATAGTTAAACTTATTCGCGTGTCCCACCTCTTGAATATACTCCCGTATCCAGATCCCAATATTCAGTCTTACAGGTGAGTATACCTAGATGATATCAGTAAAGGGTTAGATGCGAACCCGTGAGAGCTCAGGTCAGAACTTTCGTTCAGCAGAGAGATAACGGCTCGACTTTAGGTGTGTCCCCTTTAGAGGATCTTTTTACAACAACACATGATTAGCATTTTTCAATGTTTTATCATTTTTATGCTGAGGGCGATGCTATATTTCAAGCAATGCGGAAAGTATTATGCGGGGACTAGGCTATTGCTTCCGCAAAATCAGAAGTCCCGGGATAATACCCCAGATATCACTGAGTATAAAGACCTAGTATCTCAGAAAGAGGGACCTTTCAAACAAGATTTTGGGGGTTACCCATATATCCAAGAAATGTTCCCCACGATATAAGCAAGTTTGAAATTTAGATTTATATCTCGTCACAATCTACTAAATGTGCAAAAACCTACTGGCACATCCACAGTTAGATTGTTTATCACGTTTAACTTTCCATTTCTTTAGCGTGCTATGATAGTCCACTGATGTACTATCATTTCCTCTGTTTCTCAACAAAACTCATTTTTAAATTTTTAGATGTTTTTGACTTTTTCAAATTTTCTAATGTTTTTGGATTTTCTGAAATTCTTACTCCCCCTAAAATTCAAAACATTTAATGAAATTGAAAACAAACCATACAAGAAAAAGACAACATAATGTGAATAGCTTCAGTTCTCCATCCACTTGATATAAACAATCAGAACTCCCCCTTACAACAAACTATTTTCCCATCATGATTTCAAAACACTTAAGTTTGTTTTAATCAAAATGGTTTTTCCGGAAAATTAGTTTTGTTGATTTTACCACTTGTAGGAAATGGGGATCAAATCATCACATTGTTTACCAATCTTTTGAATCATAGTTGTTCAAATTAATGACCTTGATTAACCACTAGTAATAACAACTATCAAACATTTTCAACCAATTCACACTTGATGGTTGAATTCTCAAGATGCCGATTCCTACTCCACACTTACAAACCTGGGAGTTCCGGCAATTCACACTTCTCAATTTTAAATTTTTCAAAAACATTTTCAGAATGACGCCGATTCATGCTCCACGATTACCAACTTGGGAGCTCCGGCAAGTCAGGTTTCTATTCAACGAAGAATATATCCACCCAAGCCTGACCAGCCTTGGGTGTAGCTTGTTCAGTCTCACTTAAAGTTTCATTTTTCCTTTTTGATTGATAAAAATCTTTTACCCCTTTAGCCTTTCCCTCAATCATTTTTCCAAAAATATTTTTCACTGCAGGGTTAAAGGCTTTTTCAACATTCAATTCTTTCTTTTTTAGAAAAGAATTGATTTGAAATTTCAACTTTCCCAATTTTAGATTTCAAATTTTCAGCTTTCAGTGGTGGAAAATTTTCATCATCCACTGGTGGAACTTACTTCTCCTCTTTGACAACAACATTTGGCTCCTCTGATTTTATGGAATCAGATTCATCACCAGAACTGTTTCTTGATTTCTTAACAACCCATTTTTGGTTGTTAAGTTTTTCCTTCTTTTTGAAAACATTTTTCGAACATTCACCAACCTCAAAAGTTGAATTTTCAAAAACTTTAAGTTTGTTCGTTGGTGGTTCATTTTTCTCAACAATCTTTTCTTTCAGTTTCTCAGAAACTTCCTGTTTTGGTTTGAATGTTTTCGAACAATTCCTAGCAATGTGACCAACAGTTTTGCACTGAAAACAGGTTCTCGTTTCTATCTTCTTCTGAGCAACACTCTTCTTCAATTCTTCTTGCTTCTTGGCAAGGAATTCTTGGTTTGTTTGCTTCCTGAATTCTTGCTCTTTTTCAGCTTCTGATGATTTTCCTGAAACAAACACAGTTTTTGGTTTATAACCTTTTTCATTTTTATAATTTTTCGGTTGATTAAATCCAAGACCTTTCTTTTTGAAATTACCATTATGGTTTAGTTTCTTTTGAAAACTATAACCATAATTGTAACCCATTTTCTTGTTTATTCTTTGTTGATCTCTTGAAGTGTATTGTTTAGGTTTTCCAAAAAGATTTAAATCTTTTATTTCAGAAATATTAATTTCTGTGATTTTGAAAACCTTTTGAATCATTTCAATTTTAACACTTCTTATTGGAAAAATCTCATCAGAATATAATTTATCAGAATATTTCAAAGTATATGCTACTTTGACCGGTTCGTCATTCAAATTAGATTTTGATAGCAAAAATTCCTTATCATAAACCCGTTTGTCCTTTTTGATTGTTGACTTTAACGTGTCGGACTCAGACTTTGACTCGGATTTGGACTCCGTTTTTGACTCCTCTATGTCATCTTTATCCAACACCTGATCGACCACACTTTTTATCAACTCGGACTCATGATCAGTGTCGGACGATGTGAACGTAACATCAATATTTTCTGGCAAATTATCTGACGACCCAGAATTCCACTGTAAGGTTGTTGCCTTTTTGACTCTTTCAGAATTTGGATTTCGAGGAGAATATCCATTTTCAACTGGGGGGTGGACATCTATTGTAGACTACACTTGGTTTCTTACCAGAAATTTTTACTTCATCATCTTCTTTTGTCTCAGAATTCTTCTCTTCCGAAGTCTTCTCTTCCTCAAACGTCTTCAAACTTTCCACAATTGGATAAATCCTGTCAACAACAAAAGTAGAACATGAGTAACTTTTCAATAAATTGTTAACTCTTTCAGTTTCAATTCTTTGTGTTGCCAACTTCAATTCAAGCTCAGCACACTTCTCTGTATAGTAGTTGACACTGTCAAGCTGTCTCATGTATGCTCCTTTAAGTGTATTCATTGCTACAACTTGTTCACTGCTTGACTCATTGTACTTATTCATCTCTCTGTTCAAAGTATCATATGATTCTTTCAGCCTTTTTATGTTATGGAGCAATTCATTGTTTTGCTTTATCAGAGAATCACGATTCATACACTTTTCAGGAACCTTGACTGCATCAACATCTGTTTTAATTTCAAATTCTGGAACTTCTTTGACCACTCTCACTTGGACTTCTTCTTTAACTTCTTTCTTTTTCTCAGCTTCACCACTTAAAAGTCTTCTTACGTTTTCTGCCCAATAGTCATCAGTGTAATCATTAATAACATGAGCAACAAAAGCTTTAGCGTTCAAAATCTCTTTAGCCATGAATTCTTTGTCTGGGCAATAATTGTCCCAACTGAAACATTCTGGCAATTTTTCATCTTCTTGATCTGCCAAACATACTTTATTATCCTTTGGAATGTATTTATCCCAACTGAATCCACTTCCCTTTTCATGATTACCAAGACATGCTCTCTTTGAATCTTCAATTTCTTTTCTACCATGTGCAGTTTGTGCCTGTTGTTGTTGATGTGGCTGTTGTGTAACTTGATGATAAATCGCCTTTTTATAGTAATCGTTGTTTCTGAAAGGATTTTGAGCTCCACTTGCTTCGCGATTTGTGCACTCCCTCTTGAAATGCCCCTTTTCCCTGCAACGAAAACATGTGACTTTAGACTTATCAAAACCTAAAGTTGAAACATTTGCATCGCGAAAATCATCTCTGCCTATAATTTGTTTAAACTTTTCAGCTCGTCTTAGCACACTAGCCATGCACCATTTTATATCCATCAATTCCATCTCCTCAGCATCAATTTGATCGTAATCCTCTTTCGTTAACATTGGATTCCCGATCCTCCCTGCAACTAAACCTCCATAGGATTCAAGCACAGTTACCAACAAAGACATGTGGCTTTTAGCAACTTCCTCAGTATAATTCTAATCATTTTCAAGGTTTAAAGCAATGTTGCATTGAAGAACTTTGCCACTCTTTGTTGTAGAAAAATGTGGATCAAATGATGGAAACAAAGAAAATCCCATTTTGCTACTTGTTCCTTGAGATGGCTTTTCAGAAGATCCCGTTGTATTTAAAGCAGTTTCAACTTTTGGTGAAAACTTGGTTTTGTCATTAACACCACTTTTGTAGTACAAACCAATGTCTTGCTCTCCATCATAGTTCTTCATTCTTGCTATCTTTCGTTGCTCTATCTCTTGAGCTTCAAGCTGTTTAATAAAATCACTCAATGTTAGATCATTAAAACCTGGTTTGTTTTTTAACATCATAAGATACGTGCCCCACTCATCATGTGGCAACGCATCAGCTAATTTTTCAATCAACTCATCTTTATCCTTTTTTATATTCAATATATTCATGTTTTTCAACAAATTGCAGTATCTTTCAAAGATTTGCTTGGTGCTTTCATTTTTTAAACCTCGAAACAAATCGAATTCCTTCTTCATCAACGACTTTTTGCTCTTAAGCATGTCATCACTCCAAGAAAGTTTGCCTCTAGTTCTGTCCATATCGAATGTGCACTTCCATTATGTTGAAGTAAAATCAAGATGTCTTCTTTAATCGCCTGCTGCAACAAACTAACCATCAACTTCTCATCTTTGTATTTCTTTTTCTCCTCAGCACTCAAATCTCTAATTGGTATTTTCGCTCTATCACTACCAAGTGGTCTAAAATATTGAACTTCAGTATGTTCCCATGCATCTAGATGATAAGCTTCAACCCAGTTACCAAATCGTTCAGCCCATCCACTAAAATCATCAATGCCCAAAAGCTTAGGCGGTTTTTGTGCTGTTCCAGTTTCATTTTCAAGCATCGTGTTCTGAGTAATTGTCATCGGACTAGCAAAGGCTTGTAGAACTCGTTGTCCATGTTTCAGTTTTCAAAAAAAATCACAATCTGCCAATTTCAAGCGGAATACTCTTTTCAAGCGAAATCAACAACAACACAATTTCAAGCGAAATCTCCTTGAAGCGAAATTAACACTTTCAAGCGAAATAGCCTTTTTCAAGCGGAAACACAAATTGAAGCGGAATAGGTGATTTCAAGCGGAACTACTCAAGCGGGATACCAGTTTCAAGCGAAATCACTGCCACTTTTCAAGCGGAATCACGCTGATGTCATGTTTAACGAACAGAAGTTCAAGCGAAATAACGAAAATGTCAAGTTTCAGATCGATTTTAATTCTGAAACTTTCCAGGGTTTGTTAAAACATGATTACGCGCATAATGTGTGAAAATGAGCCAATTTTAACCGTGAAAAATTTTTCAATTTGAAAAAGAAGGTGTAGAAAACAGAAAATGCAGCTGAAATAGTAAGAACTCTTCCTCCTGAGCTCTGATACCACTTGTAGAATCGTTTTCAGACCTGAACGAGTCGATCAGAAGAGTAATTCACCAATACAAAAGGCGGAAACAAGTGTATTAGTGTTATTTCAGTTGTATTCACTTTAAAACTGTCTTGTATATTGATTCTGGAACAATTACAATTCAGAAGACACCTCGACAGAGCTTCGCCGTCGGAAAACTATTTGCTAATTCCGCTCTAAATGGCACCTAACATCATGTATATATAGAAGACCTGATTCCGCTTGAAACAGCTCCAAGCGGGATCTGATTCCGCTTCAACCTGACTCAAGCAAAATCAGTCATGTAAGCTCAAGCGAAATTAAACAGTCTGATTTCGCTTGAAATGACCTAGTGTTATTTCAAGCGGAATTACCTCTAATTCACACTTTCTTGATTTCCGAGCCCTGATCTATCTAGTTCTATACAAGACTCGATACAAGACGAAGTCGACAGATGAATGCACTAACAGAACAGATATTTTGTATCTAGATATAAACCAGCTCCAGTCGAACTGTTACTGTTCGAGAAACTAAAGGCAGCTGAATTATCACAGTAAAGTTTCAATGGTCTAGAAATGGAATTAACAATTTTGAGTCCAGTGATCATATTTCTAAGCAACATTCCATGACAGGTTGCGTTATAAACAGCAATGTACTCTGCCATCATTGTGGAAGTCGTGGTCAACTGTTGTTTATGACTCTTCCAAGAGATAGGGCCACCTGCTAACATAAAGATATAGCCCGAAGTGGATTTCTTGTCATCTTTGCATTTGGCAAAGTCAGAATCAGAATAGCCCACCACTTCTAAATGATCACTTCTTCTATAAGTCAGTTTATAGTCTTTCGTCCCTTGCAGATATCGAAGTACCTTCTTAGCTGCTTTCCAGTGATCTAGGCCAGGATTAGTCTGATAACGGCCTAGCATTCCAGCAATATAAGCGATATCTGGGCGAGTACAGTCTTGAGCATACATCAAGCTCCCGACTATTGACGCGTAAGGTATCTGACTCATTTGCTCCTTCTCAACCTCTGTTGTCGGACACTGGAATGAACCGAAAACATCTCCCTTAACTACTGGAGCGACGGAGGGTTTGCACTGTTGCATGTTGTAACGTGTAAGGACACGATCTATGTAAGTCTTTTAGGACAATCCTAAGATCCCTTTGTGTCTATCTCGGTGAATTTCGATGCCAATGACGTAAGAAGCATCTCCAAGATCCTTCATGTCGAAGTTATGCGAGAGTAACCGCTTCGACTCATGCAACATATCTAAACTATTACTTGCCAATAGAATATCATCTACGTAAAGGACAAGTGATGCGTGTCAGTGTATATATGTTTTTAGATATATATTTAAGCCCTTTTTACACTTTTAGCCAAGTTTTAAATTTATAAAACACGATATTCACTAACACTAAACACACATATGGGCAAGTGCACCCATCGTGGACGTAGTATAGTGTTGGTAAGATACCGAGGTCGTCCAAGGACACAAGAGCTTTTAATACCGGTTTATCCTCAACGTCTAATCAAATCAAAAAGGTTAGAAAAATGTTTTAAACTAAGAAAAATAAAAACTAACTAAATGCTGAAAAATAAAAATAAAATAAAAAACAGATAGACAAGATGAATCACTTGGATCCGACACGTGTATTAGTATAACCTTTGATTATTTTCGCACTTTTGCACTTGTTTAAGAGATTATCTTAGTTATTGTAGTAGGCCCCTCTTTTGAAGGTGACGTTACCCTCAACCCAGTAGTTTGAGTCAGCAAGGATACAATCCTAAAGGGTCGGATTATTGAAAGATAATGAATTAAGTTATTAATGCAAATTGTGGTAGGCCCCGCTTTTGGCGGTGATGTTACCCTCGGCTAAGTAATCTGAGTCAGCAGGGATACAGTCCTAAATAGCCGGGTTATAGTATTAGTAGTAGTTAACTTATGAGGGGGTCAAAGAGTTTGGATCCCCGCCATCCAATACCTATGGGCATTGAAGGAGATCCTACTAAATTTGACCCAGGTCCCAAGCAGGACCTCTAAACGCTGAACAAGGGCAAGACCCTTACCAAACCGTTCCCTTAACCCCCGACCAGGTAGCCAACATACCTCCATATAGACCGTGGAGATATGAATGGTGAAAATCTTTTATTTTATATAGACAGTAAAATAATGCCAAGACACCACGGACAAACGATAAGGAAAGATCACCTTCAACATAAGTAACTAGTTATTAAAGTCATTAATACAAAACCAAATAAAAAGTGCAAAAGATTAAAAATAAAAAGTATTATACTAAACACTTGTCTTCACCAAGTGATGTAAGAGACTTAGGCAAACATGGCCTTGATTGTCAAGAACTCTTACGATCAATCTTGGATCCCGAGACGAATCACACACTCTACGATGGACAATGGATGATGGTGGTGGATGATGGTGTTATGGTGGTGGTGGGTGGTGGATGAGGTGTGAGAGAGGTGGTGTGCCAAGGGATGAGAGAGAATGAAGCCAAGCTCCTCTATTTATAGGCTGAACAGAAGGCTGGACACGGCCCCGTGTCCGCTGGACACGGCCCCGTGCCCGCCTGACACTCTCTCTCCTCATTAATTGTAATTGCGAATTACAATTAATGCGCCTGCTGTACTTTCACCACGCCCCCGTGCTCGCTGGACACGGCCCCGTGGTGGGCAATGGAAGCTTCTACTGGTTTGTCTTTTCTGCTGCTTCCTGGGCACGCCCCCGTGTTCGCTGGACACGGGGCGTGTTCAGACTCTGTTTCTTCTCCTTTGCCTTGGGAGGTGCCGTTGAGGGTCCGGGCAATCCACTTTTGTTCCTTTTCTTGTATTTATGGTAGAATTAGTAGTCTTTTTGCTTCTTTTGTGATTTTGAGCTCATTTCATCCTGAAAATACAAAAGGAAGACAAAAACACTATTTTTCCAACATTAGTACTTAAAAAGGGTTAGTTTTATGCCTTAATTGATGTGTTTTATATGTTGCATTTTACACACATCAAATACCCCCACACTTGAACTTTTGCTTGTCCTCAAGCAAAACTCTTTAAATGTGGCTTACACTCCCAAATGGAATAGGTAGAAGAGAAGTTTTTTAGCTTGTCCTAGAGTGTCGGGAATCCAAGGTTTTTATCGGTTTTATTTTTATTTTTTTACAATCCTATTCGTTATGATTTATTTTGAACTTTTCATAAGATAAATTACTTAATTGGGCATAGCATGCCTTATTAAAATTCCATTTATATACAAGTTCACATACCTCACGGGAGATCACTCAACACTCGGCCGAAGGTGTATATTTTAGTGAATCACTCGAGAGCGGCACGGAACTTACGTCTTCCATAGGCTTGCCAAGCAATCAATCCTCCTCCTTTTTAACTTTTTACCTTTGTAAATATCAAGAGGACTTTTTGGGTGAAGGCTTGGGTTTAAAGGTGGGTGGTTGGTTAGTGGTTAGTAAAAAGGGCGAAAATCGTAACAAGCGTCGGTTTTCGTGAAGTACCTTGTTTTTAGTGACTTTTTATTTTGAAGTATTTCTCCAAACAAGCTTTTATAGCTTTTGTTTGTTTTTGACTTCATCATTTTTTTTTTTGATCGTCACATAAAAAGGTGAGTTTACGAGAAAGCGAACTTGTTACTAAAAAAAATAAATAAAAAGGTTTTTGGTGGGTAAAAAGGTTTTTGGTGGGTAAAAAGGGTTTTGGGGTAATGAAATGAAAGGTTTAGGCTCAAAGGGGCTATCTAGGGGGATTTTGGGTAGGTAAAAAAAAATGAAAAATAATGGTTTTGAAAGAAAAAATGGTTAGTCCTAATGCCTCCATCATTTACTTACTTGGTTTTAAGTTGGTAAGGACCGGGAATGTATCGTCGTGGCAAGTTCTAGATTTGTAAGGACCGAGCGGCTATTCACACAAGAAACAAAAAATGAGCATTTAATCTAAATATGTGTATTTTTATGCTCAATAAAGGCTCAAAACTCACTTTTGTGGGAATGGGTTTTTAATGTGACCAAGCATATATAATCGAATTTTAAACTAGACTTGTTATGCCGTTTCATAATTTTCTTATGTTGGTTCCTTTTTTTATCACGACGCTATCGGTTGTAAACTTGTAAAAATATAACCTTTTTAGAACTTGTTATTCCCAACTTAAACTAAGACAAGTAAATAAAAAAAAAATGAAAAAGTTTTTGAAAAAAAAATTTGGGGTGTTTAGCGGTTCCAATAGAGTTTTGTGTAAGGCTTGTGTTTAGGATTTTGCAAAATTTCAAGGTTTTAGCATCCCCCCCACACTTAAATTACACATTGTCCTCAATGTGTCCAAAAATAATGTTTTTGGTTGATTAGAATGTATAAAAGTGGGTTAAAAAGCAAAGATTTATGTTACTGGCATCCTGGACACGGCCCCGTGTTCACCGGGCACGGCCCCGTGGTCAAGTGCCAGTAACAAAAATTACAGAATTGAAACAGAAGCCTGGGCACGGGGGCGTGTCCGCTGAACACGGCCCGTGTCCAGTTACCTGAACTGGGTGATTTTCTGCAGGGGCTCAGCACGGGGCCGTGTTGGTTGGGCACGGCCCGTGTTGAGCCTTCTGTGATGGAGATTTTTGTCGGGTTGCTCTGTTCTTCGTGCATGGTTCCATTTTCCTCGTTCCCTTTTTCATCCATTACCACCGTGAGTGTGTTTTATACTCACGACAACCATCAATCATAAAAACCATCATAGCATTGTAAATCATAGAGAGACATTACATTAAGTTAGCTAAATAACTAGGGGATACATAAGGTCATCATAAGGTTCTACTTATTTAAGAAAATTTCGGGAATAGCTTCCCGATGTAGTAACTCTCTCTAGCCGATGGCTCCTCGGTTGTCATTCAAAGCCATTCTTCTATCTCCCTTGGGAGGTAAAAGGTAGCCTCATTCTCTTCGGTGTCTCGAGGAGGAACGCTCACCGGGACTCCTTGCACCACCCTTGGTTGAGGTACTTGGTGCATGGCGTGCCATTCTGCTGGAATGATGACCTCGGGTACTACATTCCACGCCCTTTGGGTTATCACCGGGACCAAAGGCGGGGAAGCAGAAGGTTTAATCTCTGGTGCAAGAGATTTACTTCTCGTAGGCAGCCCTCCAAACCTACCGTCAGATGATTAATACGATCCACCAAAGCTTCTTCTACTCCCGTCATCTCGTCTATGGCTTCCCTCAAAGCGTAAACGTAGTTTACTAGGGAATCCTCTGCCGTAGACGACCTCCTTCCATTTCGGTTATTTCTCGAAGATGTTCCGCTGTTTCTGCTGGCCATTTTCTGCGAAATAATCCGAAGATAACTAAATTTTTGCAAAACAGTACCTCGAACACGGCCCCGTGCTCAGTGAGCACGGCCCCGTGTTCAGCTATCTGCAGGATTTTTGTCTAACGACTCCAGGTTTTTAAATTATTTTAATACACTTTTATTGTGTTTTAAGCTTAGATAATTTAAAACAAAGTTATAGAACTAACTTTAGACAAGAATCTGTAGCAAAAACTCCTACAAACCTTTCATAGAAGGTTGGAATCATGGGTTTCCAAGCTTCCATGGAGGTAAGGTTTGAAAAATTTTTGGAAGAAGGAGAAATGAACAAAAGTGGAAAAGACAAGATGGTCCTTAGGAACCTTCTTTTAGCACTTACCTAGGATGGTATATGTGAAGATCCCAGGAATCTCTGCTTGGTGAAGTGGTCAAAAAATGAGTAGGATTCAGGCTGCATTTAAAGAAAACGACAGCACACTGGACACGGCCCCGTGTGCAGAGAAAATCCTGACACATTTTGTCCGTATTCTGACAGAATCAGCAGAGAATCTTCTGAGTGAACACGGGGGCGTGTTGACCGGGCACGGCCCCGTGTCGGTAGGCTGTTTTATGGAGTTTTGTTTCTTACTAAGGAGCTAATCTATATCGGGTGGCTCTTGACTTGTTGGAACAACCCCAAAGTGCCTAAGATACCTTAATTGTCCTATACTAAGGCGAGAACGCAAGAGATTGTCGGTGAGGGTAATTCCTATTTTCATTCTAGGTGGACAAGTCCAACCCTTTCCCGGGCTCTCGTTAAAGAAGGTGTATGCCGAATCGCTCAGGTCTATGTATGCATCGAACGAAGTCGATGGGGAGTCCTTCACGGCACAATCGACACAGGGACGACTATCGTCCGCGTCTTTTCTAGGTAAGAAGGTATTTTCGGGAGCAACGAGGTTGTCGGAATGCGGTTCCAACATTTCCTCATGGTCATCATCTTGGGACGGATCTAAAAAATCCTTCCTAAGTTCTTTTGACCAATTGAGAAGTAGTTCTTCTAGTTGAAATAGCTCGTCAAGGAGCATTTCTCCTAGAATATCTGGCTGGGCGCATTCGAGGGAGAAATAGTGCTTATTTTTACTTTCGCCCCTCTTAAGGTTACAAGGAATCGGTGGGTCTATATAGTGGGGCCTATAAGTGAGTAAAAAACATTTTAATTCCTCATGTTCGCCTCCACATATTCGACACCACAAACCATAAGAGTGCCGAAAGTAAAAAGAATTACTATTACTCATGTTTGTGTCAGAAATTACCAACCGCCGGGATCTAACGGTTCTGTTTTCAGCAACTGAATCTTGGGCACGGGGGCGTGTTGAGTGGACACGGCCCCGTGTTCAGCCTACTATCTGACTTAAAACAGGATTGCCAGTTCCAATGATTGAGCACGGGGCGTGTTCAGCGGGCACGGCCCCGTGTTGAGCTCTGCAGAAGCTAAAAATCTAAGAAAAATCCTAAAAAAAAAAATAAAGAAAATTAAAAATTAAAAATATGATTAGGCCGTTGATTCCTAACTTTCTTAAAATCCTTGTGTCCCCGGCAACGGCGCCAAAAACTTGATGCGTGTCAGTGTATATATGTTTTTAGATATATATTTAAGCCCTTTTTACACTTTTAGCCAAGTTTTAAATTTATAAAACACGATATTCACTAACACTAAACACACATATGGGCAAGTGCACCCATCGTGGACGTAGTATAGTGTTGGTAAGATACCGAGGTCGTCCAAGGACACAAGAGCTTTTAATACCGGTTTATCCTCAACGTCTAATCAAATCAAAAAGGTTAGAAAAATGTTTTAAACTAAGAAAAATAAAAACTAACTAAATGCTGAAAAATAAAAATAAAATAAAAAACAGATAGACAAGATGAATCACTTGGATCCGACACGTGTATTAGTATAACCTTTGATTATTTTCGCACTTTTGCACTTGTTTAAGAGATTATCTTAGTTATTGTAGTAGGCCCCTCTTTTGAAGGTGACGTTACCCTCAACCCAGTAGTTTGAGTCAGCAAGGATACAATCCTAAAGCGTCGGATTATTGAAAGATAATGAATTAAGTTATTAATGCAAATTGTGGTAGGCGCTTTTGGCGGTGACGTTACCCTCGGCTAAGTAGTCTGAGTCAGCAGGGATACAGTCCTAAATAGCCGGGTTATAGTATTAATAGTAGTTAACTTATGAGGGGGTCAAAGAGTTTGGATCCCCGCCATCCAATACCTATGAGCATTGAAGGAGATCCTACTAAATTTGACCCAGGTCCCAAGCAGGACCTCTAAACGCTGAACAAGGGCAAGACCCTTACCAAACCGTTCCCTTAACCCCCGACCAGGTAGCCAACATACCTCCATATAGACCGTGGAGATATGAATGGTGAAAATCTTTTATTTTATATAGACAGTAAAATAATGCCAAGACACCACGGACAAACGATAAGGAAAGATCACCTTCAACATAAGTAACTAGTTATTAAAGTCATTAATACAAAACCAAATAAAAAGTGCAAAAGATTAAAAATAAAAAGTATTATACTAAACACTTGTCTTCACCAAGTGATGTAAGAGACTTAGGCAAACATGGCCTTGATTGTCAAGAACTCTTACGATCAATCTTGGATCCCGAGACGACTCACACACTCTACGATGGACAATGGATGATGGTGTTATGGTGGTGGTGGATGGTGGATGAGGTGTGAGAGAGGTGGTGTGCCAAGGGATGAGAAAGAATGAAGCCAAGCTCCTCTATTTATAGGCTGAACAGAAGGCTGGACACGGCCCCGTGCCCGCCTGACACTCTCTCTCCTCATTAATTGTAATTGCGAATTACAATTAATGCGCCTGCTGTACTTTCACCACGCCCCCGTGCTCGCTGGACACGGCCCCGTGGTGGGCAATGGAAGCTTCTACTGGTTTGTCTTTTCTGCTGCTTCCTGGGCACGCCCCCGTGTTCGCTGGACACGGGGCGTGTTCAGACTCTGTTTCTTCTCCTTTGCCTTGGGAGGTGCCGTTGAGGGTCCGGGCAATCCACTTTTGTTCCTTTTCTTGTATTTATGGTAGAATTAGTAGTCTTTTTGCTTCTTTTGTGATTTTGAGCTCATTTCATCCTGAAAATACAAAAGGAAGACAAAAACACTATTTTTCCAACATTAGTACTTAAAAAGGGTTAGTTTTATGCCTTAATTGATGTGTTTTATATGTTGCATTTTACACACATCAACAAGTATAGTAAAGTTGCTCCCACTCATCTTGAGGTAGGTGCATTGATCCACTTGATTCTTCATAAAACCTTGTTTCTTCATGACTTCATCAAACTTGAGGTACCATTGACGTGATGCTTGTTTTAACCCGTAAATGGATTTCTTCAACTTACAGACTAGATGCTCCTGTCCTTCAGGTTTAAAGCCTTCAGGTTGTTTCATGTAAACATCTTTGTCCAAGTCTCCATTAAGGAAATCGGTTTTAACGTCCATCTAATGCAGCTCTAAATCAAAATGAGCTACTAGGTCCATGACGATCCTTAATGAATCTTTACGAGAGACAGGTGAAAACGTCTCTTGATAATCAATTCCCTCTTTCTGAGTGTAGCCCTTTGCAACCAATCTCGCTTTGTAGCGTTCAACGTTCCCATTCGGATCCAGTTTTGTTTTGAACACCCATTTACATCCTACGGGTTTGACACCGTTGGGTAATTCTACCAAATCCCAAACGTCATTTTTCTTCATGGAATCAAGCTCATCAATCATTGCTTTGTTCCATTCAGAAGACTGATCACTGCATATGGCTTCATTGTAAGAGATAGGATCATTGAGCTTTCCGGGATCCATTTCAGTCAGGTAGGTAACATAATCATCCCAATTAGTAGGCCTTCTTTGCCTAGATGACCTCCTGAGTGGATTATCGGGTTCAGCGTTGTCTTGGTTATGAGCGTTTGATGTGCCTTCGTCATGAGGAATAATGGGTTCTGATTGTAGAGGTGAATTTGGAGTTGGTGCAGTAGCTTCAGGTGCAGTAGTTGCATTGGGTACAAGAGGAGTAATCGGAGTAATGGTAAGCGACGAGTCCCCCCCCGCGTCTTGTACTTCTTGCAATTCTTCGTAAGGGTTGGTACTGCTCCCACTGACCTTGAAATCCTCCAGGAACGCAGCACGCTTGGTTTCAACAATACGGGTGACATGAGAAGGACAATAGAAACGATAACCCTTAGAATTATCAGGATACCCGATAAAGAAACAGGTAACTGTTTTAGGGTCAAGTTTCCTTAGGAAAGGATTGTAAAGTTTTGCTTCAGCAATGCAGCCCCATACTTTCATATATTTAAGACTCGGTTTCCTTCCTGTCCAAAGTTCATAAGGAGTTTTAGGGACAGACTTAGAAGGAACTCTATTGAGTATATGAACAACTGCTTTTAACGCTTCAGTCCAGAGGAATAATGGTAAATTAGTGTTGGCTAACATACTGCGCACCATGTTCATAAGGGTACGGTTTCTTCTTTCAGCGACACCGTTCTGCTGAGGTGTACCAGGCATGGTGTATTGGTTCACAATCCCCTGGCCCTTACAAAATTCATAAAATGGACCAGGAGCTTGACCCACATCAGTATGTCTACCATAATATTCACCGCCTCTATCTTATCTCACAACTTTAATCTGACGATCTAATTGCTTTTCAACTTCAGCCTTATAATCTTTAAAAGTTGTAAGAGATTCAGACTTTTCCTTAATAAGATACAAGTACATGTAACGAGAATAATCATCAATGAAAGTGATAAATGAAGTATGTCCTGTTATGCCAGCGATTTGGCAGGGACCACTAATGTCAGTGTGAATGAGTTCTAAAAAATTAGAGCTCCTAGTGCCACCTTTCTTATTCGCTAATGTCATTTTACCTTTAAGACATTTGACACATGTTCCAAAATCAGAGAAATCAAGAGGATGTAAGACTTCATCCTTTACGAGATGATTTAATCGTTCTCTTGAGATTTGGCCTAAACGTTGATGAACAACATGGAGGAAGTCTCTAAGTCTCGTTTCTCTTTCATCTTTGTGAGTGATTCATTAATGTTATATGGCAACAAAGATTTGGAAAAGCCATCATCTAGTTCTAATCTATAGAGACCACCATCCAGAATACCAGTACCATAAAGAACAGAATCATAGAGGATATAGAGTTTGCGATGACCATGGGAAACAATAAAACCGTCCATGTCTAACTTTGGTCCTGATACAAGGTTCCGAGTTACCTTAGGAACATATAAGGTATCATAAAATTTAATACATAAACCAGTTTTCGTAAATAATTGTAATGTTCCATTGGCCTTCACTTCTAATTCTCGATCATCCCCAACCTTAAGCGTTCTTTGGTTTCTTTCCAGCTTCCGGATTGTAAGGAATCCCTGAGTTGAATTGGTAACATGAACCATAGAACCAGAATCAAACCACCAAGAATTAGCAGGAACACTTAAATTATAGGACTCAAGTATCATAAAATAATCGTTACCTTTCTTAGCCAGCCACTCCTTAAAGTCAGGGCATTCCTTCTGCATGTGTCCTGCCTTTTTACAGAACTTGCAGTGGATTCTGCCTAAGGAGTTCTTAGAGCTGGAAGGTGCACTTGTATTAGGATTGGGTCTTTGGACTTTAGAAGCGTCATTCCTCTGATGATTGTTCTTCCTGTTCTTAGAGTTGGAGGTAGTGAAGTTAGCAACATCGGTAGTGCGATCCATCCTCATACGCTCTTCCTCCTGTACGCACATGGCGACCAGCTCACTCATCGTCCATTTGTCCTCCTGAGTGTTGTAATTGATCTTGAATGCTTCAAAGGACGAATGAAGCGAAGTAATGATGAAGTGAACGAGGAAACCATCACTGATTTCCATTTCCAACCCCTTCAGCTTATTGGCCATGTCATTCATCATCATGATGTGCTCGCGAATGCCGCTCCTCCCATCATACTTAGTTGTCACCAGCTTGAGGATAAGAGTACTAGCGTGTGCTTTAGACGTCCCCTTGAACTGCGCCTCCACAAAAGCCAAGTAGGTTTTAGCATCTTCAGAATCTGGAATGGCTCCCCTGATTGCATTGCTTATGGACTGCTTCATGAACATGAGAGACATGCGGTTACACCTAGTCCACTTTTCATGAGTTAACTGCTCAGCAACAGTACTTTGTGTAGTAAGGTCCGCTGGCTTATTCTCTATTAGAGCATAGTCAAAGTCCAGCAATCCAAGTGTAAGCATGAGAGCATCCTTCCATGCAGCAAAGTTATCACCAGTCAAAGGTGGAATCCCGCAATTTGGCGCTGATAGTGGAAATAAGATGAGCAAGTTATGATACTGAGGAAAAAGTCCTAATATGATCTAAGGGCACGTTAAACTAAGGCATGCATAAATAATGACTATTTTACATTATGAAGCTGTGATATTGTCTATTACTAACATCAAAATAATAGACTTAGTTAAAAATTCTACTTAAACAAAGACAAATCAGCTTTGGGTAGAAGTGTAATCATTTAAGCATATGTGCAAAGTGGTTGTAACAAATCAGCTTTGGCCAGAAATTGGGACAATCACTTTAGTTATGCACTTGTTAAGTATGCCATCTATGAAGGAATTAAATCAGCTTTGGCCAGATATTAAGACATTCATGTTTATGATGCACACTCAACATAGCTTTCGTAATACTTGAATGATAAGTAGATGTATCAAATCAGCTTTGGCCAGAAATGATACATCAAAAGCTCATTCAAATTAAGCCATTTTGTTTTTTTGTAAAACATTATCTGATTCTAATTAATTAACTAAGTAATTACAAAAACCAATTATTTAGTAGCAAACCACCTGTTAGCGCGGATCTCGAGTCAAGTTATGAGATCTCGAGTCAAGTCTCGACTCATCATTATGAGGTCTCGATTCATTAAAGGTCTCGAATCGCAACCTCAGTGTCTCGAGTCGTAATCATGGTCTCGAGTCGTGAAGATTGGAGCCATTAGTCGAAACCTTAGTGGTCTCGAGTCGAGACCTTATGATCTCGAGTTGTAAACATTTGAGAACACTTATGATTTCGAGTCTAGACCTTGTGGTCTCGAGTCGAGATCTTGGTCTCGGCTCGTTAGAAGGGATCTCAAAACTTCCTGTTAACAGCTGTGAATGTGAAAACATAACTGAAAATTCGAATTCTAAGGGATTATGAGATATGGTTTCCTGTTTTAAGATGATCTAATTTTATCAAAAAATATTTCGAAAATTATAACTGTATATCTTTTAACAGTTTTCGAATAAACTTAACAGATTAAATTGGATCAAACAGGAAAAAAACACTCATCAATCCTAATTACATTCCAAAACATAAAGGAATTTTCGAATTTTCCTAAGAACATGATGAACCCTAAAAAAATAAAACATAAATTCTGGAACCCGAAACCTGAATTTTAAGGCTTTTCTAAAACAGATTTCGGTTATAAGTTTATACGTTTTGATTTCGAGACATTTAAAACAAATTCTTTTCCTCGAAACAGAGATCTTGAGTGGATCTTTATGACTCGAAACCGGCTGTTAGGTTTATTAAGTTATCAAAAATTCCGTTTTCTAGATTTCTATCCCAGAATTGATGGATACGAAAACAGAACCGACTAATCAACATATGCTTTGATACCACATGTTGGTTCAGTTCTGTTTATTCATAATGGAAAACATGAAAACATACCTGTTACAGCAGACAGTGCAGTGGAGAATCCAGTCAGAGAAGATGACATCGAGTTCGACATAGTTGTCAGTGTGATCTGGTTCCTCCTTAGGGTACTAACTGATGATGGTGACTGATTAAACCGAAAAGGCTATCGGCTATAGGAGAGGAGGTCGATGCTGATGATGTTATGACTAATAGGTTATGTCTAAGTGTGTAAAACTATTAACCTCTACATAATGCTCCTTATATAAGCACCCAAGAGGAAACTCAATTAGTTAATAAGGGTAATATGGTCCATCAACAATTACCAACTAATTATTTAATAGGTTATATATTATATATTTTGATCTATATTATGTAAATGATTATAATGGCTACTAGATTAAATATTAAACATAATATTTTATCGTACACGAGATACACATTTTCTACTTAGAAATGATCTTGTAGTTCATCTTACATCTCAAAGATCTACTACTATACCTCGAAGAGGAAGACAGGGAATAGCTCCGTTTTATATCTATGTTTTTTTCTATTTTATTTTAATTGTGTTTTTTATTTAATTTTATTAGTTTGTTTAATTTGAATTGTTATATAATGAAATTTAAGTTTTATTTAAATTCAATTGTAATAAAAAGTTCTAGGGTACGCGTCGCCAGTATTTTGCCCCATTTAGGGTACTTGAAGTTGGAAATGACATGACAACGCATGATTGGACAGGGCTAAGATGTTACTCTAGAGTGTCCCTTACACCCTAAACAAATGAATACTTAGGAGGGTTATACTTGTAAGAAGCCAATGTACTTTGTAAATTTTTTCGCCAGTGAGCTAAAACTCAAATGACATTTGAAGGGGAGTGAAGATTTGAGTTTGAAGCCGTAGGTCACGTTAAAATCTGATCACAACCGGGTTCTATTTTACCATAATAGGCCTTCAAGTAATGGATTTTCTCTGAAACTGGAGATAGTGGGCTTAGGCTATCCAACATTGTCTGTGGTAACAGGCGTACGGGGTTGCCTTTTGCCAAACTTTGTAGGGTTTTACTCTTACTCATCCAAAATCAGGTCATGACTTGGAACATGGGTATTGAGAAATTCTGGGAAATAGAAAGGTCTCTACGTACTTGTTCCGTTTCACAAAACCAAATGATCAGGGTCACTTTTTAGAAGAAAAAGCCTACTCCGTGTATAAGTAATTTCAAAAAAAAATATATATATATTAAAAAAACTAGTGAGTTTACACATTTGTATCATATCATGGGAGACAGACGTGAATAGTCGCAAATCAGGTCATGACTTGGAACAAATTGTTGCTTTTGTAGATATTGTATAATTTTCTGTAATAGAAACAATGTATTATATATAAAACATTATTTTATTTTATAAAGAAAATAATAAACGATTTTCTCAACAGTTACATAATTTCTTAATGACGCAAATTAAGTAAGTCCCTTCATTCAAATGAAGTCTTAACAACTCAGTGGTGATGTATTGATGGGTAAACAAAAGGAGAAAGTTGTATAATATTTGTAGAAGATGATGGTCTACTTATTGCGAAAGTAAACTCCTGATGATTGAAGCCTGAGCCGAATCAGTGTTCTCGAGCAACTCTGATAGTCGCTCGCTTAAATCGTCAACCTCTCGATGCAAGCTTCTAATGTAGCTGCATGTCTCTTGTAGCACCTTTGACGCTGATACCTGGATGCAATATTCAAAATCGCTAGGTTTTATAAATTTATATCAAGACATACATAGAATATTAAAATACAGTACCATTGTGTAACCAAAACTGTTTAGTCAGGGCTCATCATAAGATCATATTCGCTACTTGTTACACTATCATAGTATTTTTTTATTATTTCATGGTTTTGATTGTATTATACATGATCCTCTCCTATTTAAAAAAAAAAAACACCATCAAGGCTAAACTTGTCTTATATATTTTAGTCATTTTACCAAATGTTGCTAACGTACCTTGTCAGACGAACGAGCGGGGATTTCAGGAAGAAGTTGTTGCAACTTGGAAACGAGATCGTTGATCTGATCGTCGCTAATCCTTGAAGCCGTAGGTTGTCTTGATCTTGATCTTGATGTTGATTTTGATCTTCTTGACGACATTTTCTTTTACCTTTGTTTTTGGAATAATTGTGAAGACTTATCTAAATAAAAATGGGATGGAAAAATTGTAGAAGTTCATGGGAGAAGGGTGTGGGCTATGCTTGTATTTAAATACCTCACACTCCCACTGTCCCACCTTCCTACTTTCAAGATGTTCATAACTAAAGTCTAAAACTTCATTTAATATGCTTTTTTCCATAAAGGAAGAATAATGATCATTAAAAACATAAAATAAACGAGTTTAAGATTTGAGGTTTAGGTCCGTATCTTTAATCTTTAATATATTTATAAAGAAATTAGTACAAATATATATAGTGTGTGTATGTATATATATTTTTTCAAATTACATCCTAATCGATCTAGTCATTAAGATGACCTTTGACCCGTAAAAACCGAAATCGTAACATATTTTAGTTATTTGAATAGTTAATAACAATAATTAAAATGAATATAAAAATAAACCCCCAACAACCACCCAAAAAAAATCCATATGGCTACATATACCCTCACCATCTCACTGTTATTTATATATCTCTACAAATTATATTTTGTCATACAAATTATAAACATGTTTGAGTGTGGGTCAACTTTATCCATTTTCTTGTTTTATAAAGGCTCATGCTAAACTCAGTATTTTGGCAATATAGCATTCTTAGCTTTACTTTAAACGCAGTTTAGCTAGTTAAGAAACTCTAATAAACCACAACACAAACCCTTAAATAATTAATATATAAATAAAATTATTTATGTTCAGAGTAAGTGAAAATCACATTTTCAACTAATTTTCCAACATATTATATATTGTTTAACATATAGCTAGCTAGATCAAGCTCAGTTTTTTTCTTTCTTCGTATAAACTTGCCCCACCCACTTTTCCTATTAGCAAACAGAAGAATTACAAGTGTCAAGATGTTCAAAATGAAGTAATATCAGATGAGAATAGGATTCTTATCATTAGCTCTTGACAAAGCTCCTGGCCCGGACGGTTTTAACTTTAATTTCATCAAAAGGTATTGGAACGAATTCGAATCTGTTTTCTATAACGTGATGGTATCTTTTTACAGCAAAGGTTCGATAGCAGCAGGATGCAATTCTTCCTTCATAACTCTCATTCCTAAAAATAATGACCCGGTGGGGCTGAGAGAGTCTAGTCCTATTAACCTGATTGGGGTGATTAGCAAAACTATTTCCAAGGTTTTGGCCAATCGGCTCAAAATGGTTATAGGGTCTATCATCTCGGAAAATCAGACGGCTTTTCTTAAAGGGATATACATTCTCGACAGTCCATTAATGCTTAACGAGTTAATGGCGTGGATTAAAAAAATACAATAAAAATGCCTTTTTGCTTAAAATTGACTTCGAAAAGGCGTGCGACAATGTCTGCTGGAGTTTTCTTTTGGATATTGTGGGACAATCGGGTTTTCCTGATTTATGGTGCAAATGGATTAAAGGGATTCTATCGTCGGCTAGATCCTCGGTTCTTGTTAACGGGTCCCCTACCTTTGATTTCAAATGCTCCAAAGGGGTCAGACAGGGCGATCCGCTTTCCCCATTTCTGTTTCTTTTGGTTATGGAAGCTCTGTCTAACATGTTGTGTAAAGCTAGGATGGAAGGTCTTCTCAAAGGTATTCAAACCCCCAATAACGGTCCGGTAATATCTCACCTTTTTTATGCTGATGATGCTCTGGTGTTGGGGGAGTGGGATAGGGTAAATGTTAAGAATGTTGCGAGATATTTGAGAATTTTTTACTTATGCTCGGGCTTAAAAATTAATCTTCAAAAGTCTAACTTATACGGTTTGGGTGTTGATAGTGGGTCTGTGTCTGATTTGGCTAAAGTGATTAGGTGTAAATCGGATTCTACCCCTCTTACATACTTGGGAATTAAGGTGGGGTCGAATATGAACAGAATCAATAATTGGGCTAATATAATTGAGATTTTTGATAAAAGGTTGTCGTTGTGGAAAGCCAAAACTTTATCTATGGGGGGAGACTAACTTTGATTAATTATGTTCTGGAAAGTTTTCCTATTTATTTTTTATCTTTATATAAAGCCCCGGTGGGAGTCTTAAAGGTCCTTGAGGCCAAGATGAGAAAATTCTTATGGGCCGGCTCTGGTAACACTTCTAAAATGAACTGGGTGGCTTGGGATTGGGTTACGTGGCCCAAAACAAAAGGTGGTTTGGGTATTAGCAGGTTAAAAGAGGTCAATGAAGCCCTTCTTGTCAAATGGGGGTGGAGATATAAATCCAAAAATCATAATATGTGGTGTAAATTGGTGGAAGCGTGTCACTGTAAGTATAATCAAAGGAGCTTCCTTCCTATTAACAGTAATATCTCTGGGTGCTGGAAAAATATTGTGAATCTGATTTCCAAAGTGAAAATTTACGGGAAAGGTTTAAATCATCTTATAAAGGGTAAAGTTGGGAATGGGGTGGACATTCGGTTTTTGATCGACACGTGGGTGGGTGATCTTCCCTTTTGGGAAAGGTGGCCCCGCTTATTTGGCTTGGAGATGTTTAAATTGTGCAGTGTGGCAGAGAGATTGGATAGTGGTAGAGGTAATGGTATTTTGAATTGGCAGTGGTCTAGACAGCCTGAATCAGAAGAGGAGCTTGAGGAATGGAAGGAATGCTGCAAGGTGATCAGTATGGTGAGTCTGTCTATCGGAAAGAATGCTTAGCTCTGGAGTGGGGATAGTCAGAATGGTTTCTCGGTGAAGGTTGTCAAATCGGCCTTGATTTCGGATAGAGGCAGTTGTCATCCTCCAAATTTTAATTGGTGTAAATTGGTTCCTATTAAATGCAATATTATGAATTGGAGAGGTAATCTGGATAGACTCCCTTCTAGATTAAATTTAAGAAGAAGGAATGTGGACATACCTTCTACTGTGTGCCCTCTATGCGAAGAGACTGAGGAATCGGTTGAGCATTTGTTCACTGCTTGCTCGATAGCTTTAAGGGTGTGGTCGCGTTCAGTGATTGGTGCAACATCCCGCCGCTTTACCTTTTTGAATTTAAAGACATTTTAGATATTCACAAATTCATTAAGTGTAGCAAGAAGGCGGAGAAGATCATCTATGGGTTGCCTTTAATAACATCTTGGTGCATATGGAAAGAGAGAAATGAAGTGGTTTTTAATCAGAAAAGGTGTAACCCGATGGACATTATTGGGGAGTTAAAATCTAGAAGTTTCGCGTGGGTTAAAAATAGATATTCTTGTAAGGCTATTAGGTGGAAGGAATGGTATAAATATCCCATGTATATGTTGTAATTTTTCTTGCCTTTTGCCCGTTTGGGTCGAGGGTGCTGTTGTTTGTTTGACCTTTTGCCCGTTTGGGTCGAAGGTGGTTTTTAATGAAGTTTAATTTTCAAAAAAAAAAAAAGCTCTTAATGCATTAGGAACACATACACACTTGTGATTGTACACTACTATATGGAATAAAAGTCAATCACAAGTTTTGTTTTACATGTATTCTACATGCCGTAAACAGATTATAGTATACAAATTAGATTGTAGAGTACACTACATTTTTTTTCTTTTAACGGCCCCTTGTAGAATACACTACATGGCTGTATCCTATAAATTTCATGGTTACTATGTCAACATACAAATAACTAGTCCTTTAACAGGTTTGATTAATGTTATGAATATTAAATATTAGAGGTGGCTAAATTAGTTTAAGGTAAACTCTAAAGTTTGAATATTATCATAAAATAATTAATATTTTATCATCCCATCTTTTTTACCCGCTCATGGGACCATTTGAAAAAAAAATTCTGTGAAAATACTTATAGCAACTAGACTTAAGAACCATTGGTCAAATAATTTATTTGGTTTGTTCACGTTGTTCCCATAATCTGATAGAATTTGTTAATGATATCTTCTTCCTTGCTAAACTTTCCCCATATTGCACCTTGGAAACCCTAGTTACAGAAACAATAACCTCAAGTCATATTCAGTAGCCCAACATTCTTAAACAATCAACTCGTTTAGGTCCGCAAGTCTAAGTCAAGATATCGCTAAACATAAGTGAAGTGTGATCTTGAGCTTATTTATCAACTATGCTCCAATAAAGCTTGAGTTCGAGCTCAAGCCCCTTTATGCTTAGATTGATTTAAACTTATATTAAGCTGATTTCAAGCAGTTCATAAACAGTTAGGCTCGACTTACATGCACCATTCTTATTTATCCAATGAGAAAAAATGTAAGATTAAATATATTATTATGTTATATTTAATCTAGTAGTCATTATAATCATTTACATTATATAGATCAAAATATATAACAAACTATTAAATAATTAGTTGGTAATTGTTGATGGGCCTTATTACCCTTATTAACTAATTAGGATTTCTTCTTGGGTGCATATATAAGGAGACTTATGTAGAGGTTCTAGGGTTAGACACATAACCTAATTACTCCCATAACATCAATCGACCTCCTCTCCTCAGCCGATTCCCCTTTATCGGTTTTCTTCATCACCATCATTAGATTGCACCCTAAGGAGGAACCAGACCAAGCTGACAATCATGTCAAACACTATTGCTGCGTCTCCATCTGGATTCTCTGTTGGCCTGTACTGTTGCAATCAGATATGTTATTCATGTTTTCCATTATGCCTAAAACAGAACTGTTCAACATGTGGTATCAGAGCTTATGTTGATAAATCAGTTCTGATTTTATCCATTATTCTGGGATTGAAATCTGGAAAACAGAAGTTTTGAAAATTTAATGAACATCACGGCTGGTTTCGAGTCTGATGTGCCGAAATCATTTTTTTCGGAAAAAGAATGTTATATAAATGACTCGAAATCATAATGGTTAAAATCAAGTCTGAAATCTGTTTTAGAAGCCTTAATTTTCAGGTTTCGGGTTCCAGAATTATGTTTATGTTTTAGGGTTCATCATGTGTTCTTAGTAAAAATTCGAAATTCCTTTATGTTTTGGAATGTAATTAGGATTATTGAGTGTTTTTCCTGTTTTGATCCAATTTTATCTTCTAAGTTTTTCGAAAACTGTTTATTGACAATCAGATTATAATTTTCAAAATATTTGATAAAATTAGATCAGCACTAAAATAGGAAATTACATCTCAATATCCCTAAGAATTCGAATTTTCAGTTATTTTCACAATAACAGCTGTTAACGGGAGTTTCGAGATCACTTTTAACGACCCGAGACCAAGATCTCGACTCGAGACCACAAGGTCTCGACTCAAAATCATAAGTGTTCTAAAATCTTTACAACTCGAGACAACGATTTCGACTCGAGACCATAAGGTTTCGACTCGAGACCACTGAGGTTTCGACTAAGGGCTTCAATCTTCACAACTCGAGACCGTGGTTGCGACTCGAGACCTCATCAAGCAGTCGAGATCTCATAAAACACAGTAGTCGAGACCATGATTATGACTCGAGACACTGAGGTTGTGACTCGAGACCTTAATGAGTCGAGACTTCATAATTTTACAAGATGAGTCGAGACTTGACTCGAGATCTCACTCGAGACCTCATAACTGAGTCGAGATCTCACTCAAAACCTCATTATTTTAGGTTGTTTAATGTGAACTAAAATTTAGCTCGGGGCTCCGCCCCGAACCCGATGCAGGGGGCACGCTGTCCCCCTGCACCCCCAGCGAACTCACCACGGAGTTCGATCCGAGCTAACAGGTGGTTTGCTATTAAATAATTGGTTTTTGTAAATACTTAGTTAATTAATTAGGATCAAATAATGTTTTACAAAACCAAAATGGCTTTACTTGAATGAGCTTCTGATGTATCATTTCTGGCCAAAGCTGATTTGATACATCTAGTTATCGTTCAAGCATTACGAAAGCTATGTTGAGTGTGCATTACAAACGTGAATGTCTTAATATCTGGCCAAAGCTGATTTAATTCATTCATGTATAGCATACTCAACAAGTGCATAACTAAACTGATTGTCTCATTTCTGGCCAAAGCTGATTTGTCACGATTACTTTGCACACATGCTTAAATGATTACACTTCAGGCCAAAGCTGATTTGTCTTCGTTTAAGTAGAACTTTAAATAAGTCTATTATTTTGATGTTAGTAATAGACATATCACAACCTTCTTCATATAATGGTCCTCATATTAATGATCCTTTATTAGTCTTATGATCATTTTTTGTCTGCCTTATTTTTTTTAAGTACCCATAACTTTACTCACTGTAATTTTCTTCTATAAATCAATATCTCGTCCACACTAATTCTTAAACCTAAAATGTTTTGCTTTATTTAAAGTTTCTATAAGATTAGCTCTTAAAATTAAATCCTTGATTATCTCTTAAGACACGATAATTCTATTGCTCACTTCTGATAAAAGCACTACAGAAGAAAAGTAGAGCATGATGATTAGGATAAGTCGAACGTAATGTCTCTTATGATAATCAAGAACTCACTCTCTAACATAATGCTATCACTAAAGTTATTCCAGATTAAGTCTTTCCTAAGACTAATCTATTATCTGTGGAATAATCACAAGAATTCCTAAGATGCATGCCTTCATTTAAAATTGTAAACTATAAAGCTAAGTGGTATATGTGAATACATAATAATGTACAATACCATGACCCATAAAGTTAAGGGTTTACGCATGGAAATAAGTACATTTTTCCAGTACATTACATACTAAGATTTTCACTTGTACAATTCGATGCCTTATAAATCAACTATGACACTCAAAAGTACCAAAGTATAATGAGTGTGTTGATAAGCAACATATGTACAAAGAAATAAATGTTTGAAGCTGGAAAATAAGTTGTTACTCACCTTACAGCCACTTAAACTTTAAAAGAGGATTGCTCTAAGGTCCATAGACAAATTACAAGTACTAATTCCACCTCTAAAGTTCTTCAAGGGAGAATCTCACATCATAATTATGCCACTAGACTAGGCATAAGCAACGAGACTATCCATTATTCAGAAGAACAGTTGGATAAGTTAATTAGATAGTCACTTACTAATGATATTTAAGTCTGCTAATTTTAATATTCCTATTAACACATGATTAGTTGACTCTAGTGTAACACCCGTTCTTATAATTCAAGGTTTAACGTATATTTTACGAAAACAATCATGTAATTAAGATTACATATACATTGGAAATATAGGTTTATTAAAACTTTTCGCAAATCAAAAGTTAATTGACATAACGTAATCAGATTCGTCATTTAAAATTTATGACGAGGCCAAGTGCGGAAGCATGTGTCTTATTCGTGTTCGGTTCTTCGTTGAGCTTGACCTTCTTCCGGTATCCACAAAGTACCTACATTTCATAAAAACATGAAATGCTTTAGTCATACGGGATTTAAAACATATCTAAACAAGTCCGGGAAACAACACTAATCAAAAATACATTTTTTTGTACAGGGTCCACCGTAAATTACGGTGGACACCGTAATTTACGGTAGCCCTGTTATAACATACCACCACCGTAAGGCAGTGGAGAACTGCCGTAAAGACTTCAGCCTCCACCGTAACTTACGGTACCCACCGTAAGTTACGGTGGCCCCTGCACCAGCTTCTTCCATTTTGCCGTTGATTGACACGAAAACTTTCGTATCTTTCAATCCGCTTACCCGTTTGACCTACCGTTTCTTCCTACGTGATTATAATTTGATTCTCCATCATATGGAGTTAAAATCCGACATCCGGCTTAATAAATTTTGAAACTTTCATGGCTTCGGCTTATTACCTTTTTACAAAAATTTGACCCGTTTACGCATTTTATCAAACAAATGTATTTGTTTGATTCCTACATCACAAACACTTCTTCAAACTAATGTTATCTACCATTTTAGGTTCTAATCAAAGGTTTATTACACAATTTAAACCCATTTTCACTTGTATGCTTATTTTGACCCGTTAAGGGTATTTTAGCACTTTAACACTTGAACTCGCTTTCATTCATTCCTAGCATTTTATTCCTACATTTCTTATCAAGTTATCTTCCAGCACATCTATATATGTGTGTTGGATTTAATATGGATATCTATAGGTTCCGAGTTTCTACCCCTCGGATTACCATTTTACGACAAAGACTCATATAAGGTCTTTCGACCCAAGGATTTACATCCTTCACTACCTATACTCATTCTAAGCATATGTTTAATCATAAAACTTATTCCGGACCACCTTTATGGATCGTTCGTTTAAATTAGTTTGTAAGGGCAATTCGGTCAATTTTCATCATTCCTTTACTACAAGGACTTTTAAGTACTTGTTTGGCTAAAATCCAACCTTTTAACTATAATTCTTGTTTGTAAACTCATGTGCTTCTAAAACACCATAAACTTAATTCAACTTATTCGGTTTACCTAAAGATAACCGAATATCTATACTTTAACCTGGTCTAACTCTTATAGAACTCCAAATTCTACGTGATGAGTTGTATTATTATACATACCTGGCTCGGATCAATAAATTGGCCCGTTTCAATACCTTGACTTAGTAGTCGCTAAGCAATAGCGATGTGCATATCCATTCGATATTTATTCCTATAAACATATAACTCGACAAACCATTAGTCGATATCGTCAAAGGGTGATAATTTCACCTTTTGACCCGTTTATTTACCAAGTGATCCTCGTCACTTCCACTAAATGCCAATTTCATGTATTATGCTAATTTAAAGTCTACTAACGAAAATACGAAATCAAGCATAATGTAACGGAACCGTAGTTACGTACCTTTAAAGCACACCTTCCAAGCGTGTATCACCTCCGGCTTGTCCGTTTGACGTTCCGGATTCTTTGCCTAAAGAGTTCAATCATAAACATGTTTAGAACTCCTTTTTAAACCATTTGTCGCGTGATACACCGAAACATCATAATTATGCGTTTAAACTTCAATTTCAGTTTTAAGCCTTCTTTGAGGCGTTTTCACAAACACTTTATGGGCAGATTTTTACATGATTAAATATCAAGTCTCTAGTTCATCACTTAGCCCTAATTTCACATCAATCAACCATTTTACATAATGGTTTGCTTCTACAATTCTGAAATCACTTCACAATTGTCAAATTACACTAGAACAATACCCAATTTCCTAGTGTTTATCAATTTCTACATAACCCACTAATCACTTATAAGGGTGTTCATGGATTTTGCTAAATTACACATGATTTAAACTCATAATTGTCTAGGGTTTGCCCCTAGACACTATATTGTTCTTAATCCATCATAAAAACAAACATGCAAACCCTAATTTTCAGATTTCCCAAATTTGTGAGAATTTCTAGTTGAGAGTTTTCATCAAATTTTACATACCTTGTAATCCCCTTGTGATGAGGATCAATAATCTATGCTCGATTTCTGTTTTTGATCAGATTTGGACCTTCAATTTGGTTGTTTTGTGGATGTTAGGGTTTTTGGAGTGGGGAATCGCCCCTGCCTTGCTTCTGTACGACCAGATCTCCCAAAATGGGGTGTTTGGTTTATTATTATTATTTTTTTTTAAAATAGTAATATAGTTTCAATTTTAACAATATAGACCCCTCCACTTTTGTTCAACATGTAGTTTGGTCATTTAACCCTATTTCAAGTTAGTTCTAGACTTGTAGTTAATTAGGTTATAATTTTCCTAGTTATTCATCTTGTTCAAAACCCCGTTTTATTTTAAGTCCCGTTAAATCTCGGGCCTTTTTATATACTTTGCTTTCTCAAAGTATTTCCCATCCTTTTAATAAATACTAGATTTATTTATTTAAATTCTAATATTCACTGGGTTAATTTTACCACTAACGGTATTTTACCCATTTTTACTATTAACAAGGTTTGATTACCAAACCCGTTTTCGGGGTGTTACAAGTCTACCCCCCTTAAAGAGGTTTCGTCCTCGAAACCTTTTTCCTTTATAATTTATAGAGTTTAACTCCATGCATATGCTCTCAATAATCAATTGAGCATTGCTCATATTTTAATCGATTGTTAGTATTACCAGAAAATTACGGTAATACCTTTTTGGTTACAAAACATCTACGTGCCCTATTAGACATAATGCAACTTGAAATAACGTATTTTCGTTATTTCTACTAGTTTGGTTAATTTAGCGATACCCATATTATCGATCCCTTTGTGAATCTGTTCCCTTGACCTGTTTAAAGGTCTTTAGTGAAATCTTTCACTTTTAACTACAATTTCCTTTGTTTTCAAGTTCATTTATTCGGTTCAGTTCTACCGAATCCTCCGCGTATAAGCAACCAAATTTATTTAAATGACCTTAATCGGTCTCACTAACTAGACTTATTAGTCCAGTTACTCTTTACCGCTCGCTTGGTTATATTGTGGTTCTACTTCACATTGTATTTCTTGACCGCGATCGTATCACGTCATGTTTAATTTATATCAACGTTTCTTCATCATACTTCTCCTTTTCGAATGTATTGTCTCGCACCTATCAATGTCGAGACCCATGCTCTTTGATGTTAACCATTTTCTAATCTCTCTCGTAATATCCATATTTGTTAAAACATTGTTTCTTACTAAAACTAAATTTTAGTTTAACTTTTCCTTTTTCCCTTGTCTTACATCTTTCACTTATTTCCAAGACTTTTCATCTGAAAATTCGTTCCTTTCCGTTGTCTTTTCGGTAATATTTCTGTCCTTTTTGTGAATCATCAGAATTCAAATAATTGTGAATCCTTTTTGTTATTTCTGCCCGTTTAGATGTTTTAGTGAAATCCCTCACTTTGTCAACCAGGCCTTTCTCGATCCCTTCGCTTTTAACTCACTCAGTTAAGTTAGCGAAACCCCTCACTTTTATACTACGTTTACCTCCTGTTATTTATTTTACGCGGGGAGTTTAACCATTTTCCTCGCTTCGCGTTATTGACCCGTAGGTTCTTTCATTCAGCCTCGTAGGCTTATTTCTTTAGATTTTTCACCTCTTTAAGGCGAGGCCCTTATGATCCTTTTGCTTCAATTCATGACCCGTGGGTCATTTTGGCCCCGTAGACCGTTACACTAATTAATATCCCGTAGGTTATCATGATCCCGTAGATCATCTTTTATTCAAGTCTTTATTCAACGTGTATATGTTTATATACGCATATGGCGTTAAGGCACCCCCTTTTATGTTTAGAATTATTCACCTTTACTTTTTAAATTTCGTTTGACCTTGACCGTAGTCTAAGGCTACATTGTTTACTTTTGAATTATCTTTCCGACGTTTTGACTTCTAACGTCAATTACACGTTGGTTTTCCATACACTTACCGTCACCCGGTTCTTACCTATACTTCCTTACGTCCCATTACCCGGGTTCTTTTATTTCAGTGTTTTTAACGTCTTTAACTCCTTTACATAGGTTTATTAATATTTCGCACTTTTATTTATCCGATTCGCACTCACTTAATTTAGCAAGTGTCATCCTTTATTAAATTTGTTTGACTTGTTCGTGTGAACATTCATCGCTTACGAATGCCAAACTTCAGTCTTTGTTTGACCTGTTCAGCTTTGAAATAGCTGAACATAATTTATTCAAAATTTCTAATTACATTATTTTGTCGTCTTTTAGTTAAGACTCAAACCCGAGTCTTTTAACTTTCCATCCGAGTTCCCGTTTCTCGGTTCACGCATGTGTTTAAATCCTTACCCACCAACCGGGTGTTTTACCGAAGTCGTTATTATTGCAACCCTTACGGTATGCACTGTGACTTCCTTTCACCTTTATATTCCTACTTTGTTCTCGAATTTGGCGTTTTACTAAAACGACCCATTTAGAGACGTATTCGCATTTTCCGGGTTCGAGTGTAAGTACACTCCTTCCCAATGCATATCTTGATCATTCTACATGTTTGCATTTTTCCGGGTTCGAGTGTAAGTACACCCCCTCCCTGTGCATATCTTAGTCGTTTTACATGTTGACATCTCTGGGTTCGAGTGTAAGTACACCCCCTCCCTGTGCGTACCTTAATCATTTTACATGTTTCCTTGCCCCCTTCTGTCGGGCTCATTTTTCTAATATAATACGCTTCTGTCACTCAGCAGTGCGTTTACATGATAATCAAATATTTTGCTTATCTGTTTCATTAGGGTACTTTTTATGCTAGTCCCATTCACCCCGTCCCTACTACATCGAATGTAAGTATGTTCATCATAAAAAGTTCATAACATCATGTGTTCACTACTTACTTGGCCAGAGTAAGCGATCAACACATGACACACATGACCTTTTCATAATTTCCGCACTACACCCCATGTAAGTGACGCCTCTAATCTTTCTATATTCTTGACTTTCATTGGCAACCATTTATTCAGTTACTATTTAACAATTATTAAATTTACACGTTTCATTCCTAAACATATACAATGTTTCTCCTTTTTATCAAACTAATATATAATCACATTTGCTAACGTGATTGCTACTTTTCTCAATAACATCGAATTGAGAGTTTTCCACTTGGATAATTACCCCAATCCAAGTTTCCACATGAACAAATCTTATTACTCATTTGTTATTCATCATCGTGAATAACACATTTTCTATTAAATTTCTCTTGGAAATCAGGTTTTCCAAGTTCTATCATATATGTAGGCAACCGTCATTACTTACGTGTTTGTTGCATATTACTACTTATGCATTTAAATTTAAAAGTGTGCACCTGATAATGCTTGCTTTAACAGGCTCTCTTTGCCAATAACCTTGTTCGCGGTCGTTGCGCGATTTAGTCCTTGGGTGAGCATGCTCCTCTTGTCATACTTCAGACCGTTCCTCTATCATATCCGAAATTTGTTCAACCCTCGTCATCTTCAAATGCGAGTTTCCTCCAATTATAATATTAATAAAAGTTAGTAATGTCAACTTTATTAAATGCCCGTATCATAATACAAGGTTTTTCTACTATACGTGTTAACGCATGTAATTTTGTTAACTATATCTATTATTCAATTGAGGCATCGTATATTACACGATAACCCTATGTGTTGTTTACAACACTTTAACATGCTAGATCATTAAAATACACGTACTTACCGGATTTGCGATCAAGCCTCGAACCGAACACCAATCTTTATCTAGAGCATAAGGTTTAAGTCCAAGCATGGTTTTCCCCACCATACTTGAATCCCTTAAACCGGGGCTCTGATACCAACTTGTAACACCCGTTCTTATAATTCAAGGTTTAACGTATATTTTACGAAAACAATCATGTAATTAAGATTACATATACATTGGAAATATGGGTTTATTAAAACTTTTCGCAAATCAAAAGTTAATTGACATAACGTAATCAGATTCGTCATTTAAAATTTATGACTAGGCCAAGTGCGGAAGCATGTGTCTTATTCGTGTTCGGTTCTTCGTTGAGCTTGACCTTCTTCCGGTATCCACAAAGTACCTACATTTCATAAAAACATGAAATGCTTTAGTCATACGGGATTTAAAACATATCTAAACAAGTCCGGGAAACAACACTAATCAAAAATACATTTTTTTGTACAGGGTCCACCGTAAATTACGGTGGACACCGTAATTTACGGTAGCCCTGTTATAACATACCACCACCGTAAGGCAGTGGAGAACTGCCGTAAAGACTTCAGCCTCCACCGTAACTTACGGTACCCACCGTAAGTTACGGTGGCCCCTGCACCAGCTTCTTCCATTTTGCCGTTGATTGACACGAAAACTTTCGTATCTTTCAATCCACTTACCCGTTTGACCTACCGTTTCTTCCTACGTGATTATAATTTGATTCTCCATCATATGGAGTTAAAATCCAACATCCGGCTTAATAAATTTTGAAACTTTCATGGCTTCGGCTTATTACCTTTTTACAAAAATTTGACCCGTTTACGCATTTTATCAAACAAACGTATTTGTTTGATTCCTACATCACAAACACTTCTTCAAACTAATGTTATCTACCATTTTAGGTTCTAATCAAAGGTTTATTACACAATTTAAACCCATTTTCACTTGTATGCTTATTTTGACCTGTTAAGGGTATTTTAGCACTTTAACACTTGAACTCGCTTTCATTCATTCCTAGCATTTTATTCCTACATTTCTTATCAAGTTATCTTCCAGCACATCTATATATGTGTGTTGGATTTAATATGGATATCTATAGGTTCCGAGTTTCTACCCCTCGGATTACCATTTTACGACAAAGACTCATATAAGGTCTTTCGACCCAAGGATTTACATCCTTCACTACCTATACTCATTCTAAGCATATGTTTAATCATAAAACTTATTCCGGACCACCTTTATGGATCGTTCGTTTAAATTAGTTTGTAAGGGCAATTCGGTCAATTTTCATCATTCCCTTACTACAAGGACTTTTAAGTACTTGTTTGGCTAAAATCCAACCTTTTAACTATAATTCTTGTTTGTAAACTCATGTGCTTCTAAAACACCATAAACTTAATTCAACTTATTCGGTTTACCTAAAGATAACCGAATATCTATACTTTAACCTGGTCTAACTCTTATAGAACTCCAAATTCTACGTGATGAGTTGTATTATTATACATACCTGGCTCGGATCAATAAATTGGCCCGTTTCAATACCTTGACTTAGTAGTCGCTAAGCAATAGCGATGTGCGTATCCATTCGATATTTATTCCTATAAACATATAACTCGACAAACCATTAGTCGATATCGTCAAAGGGTGATAATTTCACCTTTTGACCCGTTTATTTACCAAGTGATCCTCGTCACTTCCACTAAATGCCAATTTCATGTATTATGCTAATTTAAAGTCTACTAACGAAAATACGAAATCAAGCATAATGTAACGGAACCGTAGTTACGTACCTTTAAAGCACACCTTCCAAGCGTGTATCACCTCCGGCTTGTCCGTTTGACGTTCCGGATTCTTTGCCTAAAGAGTTCAATCATGAACATGTTTAGAACTCCTTTTTAAACCATTTGTCGCGTGATACACCGAAACATCATAATTATGCGTTTAAACTTCAATTTCAGTTTTAAGCCTTCTTTGAGGCGTTTTCACAAACACTTTATGGGCAGATTTTTACATGATTAAATATCAAGTCTCTAGTTCATCACTTAGCCCTAATTTCACATCAATCAACCATTTTACATAATGGTTTGCTTCTACAATTCTGAAATCACTTCACAATTGTCAAATTACACTAGAACAATACCCAATTTCCTAGTGTTTATCAATTTCTACATAACCCACTAATCACTTATAAGGGTGTTCATGGATTTTGCTAAATTACACATGATTTAAACTCATAATTGTCTAGGGTTTGCCCCTAGACATTATATTGTTCTTAATCCATCATAAAAACAAACATGCAAACCCTAATTTTCAGATTTCCCAAATTTGTGAGAATTTATAGTTGAGAGTTTTCATCAAATTTTACATACCTTGTAATCTCCTTGTGATGAGGATCAATAATCTATGCTCGATTTCTGTTTTTGATCAGATTTGGACCTTCAATTTGGTTGTTTTGTGGATGTTAGGGTTTTTGGAGTGGGGAATCGCCCCTGCCTTGCTTCTGTACGACCAGACCTCCCAAAATGGGGTGTTTGGTTTATTATTATTATTATTTTTTTAAATAGTAATATAGTTTCAATTTTAACAACATAGACCCCTCCACTTTTGTTCAACATGTAGTTTGGTCATTTAACCCTATTTCAAGTTAGTTCTAGACTTGTAGTTAACTAGGTTATAATTTTCCTAGTTATTCATCTAGTTCAAAACCCCGTTTTATTTTAAGTCCCGTTAAATCTCGGGCCTTTTTATATACTTTGCTTTCTCAAAGTATTTCCCATCCTTTTAATAAATACTAGATTTATTTATTTAAATTCTAATATTCACCGGGTTAATTTTACCACTAACGGTATTTTACCCATTTTTACTATTAACAAGGTTTGATTACCAAACCCGTTTTCGGGGTGTTACATCTAGTTTTAAATGTTTCCTTACCAGAAGTCAACAAATAACTAACATGAGAGTTAGTGACAAAATTAAATGTTAAGACTATAAGAACCATAATAAGCAGTCTTCTAACAACACTTTTCGATACCTTATATATTCTGAAGATTAATCAGAATATAGTATCATAATTAAGCAATGTTATGAAAGTTGTGAGGTTTGCATAGTCAACATAAAGTCACACTTACCTTAAATTCTCATCTTATTTGTTCTAAATATCTGGATTGAAACATTACTAAGATAAAACTAGATGATACCTTACATTTTCACAACTTTTGTCATCATGCAAATGAGAATTTGACAAAAGGAAAATGAGACTTATAAATTTCATCCATTATAACCAAAATTCATGAGAAATCATGACATGGTTAATGAGGATGATTATTTAACTAATCTCATTCTAAGTGATTTTAAATCATGATATTAAAAGCCATAAAATATTACTTGTCTTAAGTAATAAGTATGGGTCCATCATAAGTCATTCATTGACATTCGTGGAACTTATTCCAAATGAAATATTCAGACATAATTCATTTATCATTTAACAGACTATCAACTTGTATCTAAATTTTGTCGCATATGGCCCACGGTCTTAGAAGAAATCTATTCATATATATATATATATATATATATATATATATATATATATATATATATATATATATATATATATATATATATATATATATAAGATTTCTATTAAATATGTCCCTAAAGTTTCTTATGATATCTGGACATTAAAGAAATCAAATAAAGTCTAACGTATATGTGATAGGTTCCCACGTCACGTAGCTCATTGAAACTTCTCTTGTAGCATTCTAGAGATATTAAAGATCAGTGGGAGCATTAAGTGTCTTAATAATAACTTGCAATAGTTACAAGAGTTGGGGAGTGCAAATTTTACATTACCTAAATTTACACCTCTTGTACAAGACACCGCTCACTGTTCCATCGAAACTTGTCTCCTTAAAATATAATGTTACACTTACAAAAGTTTCATTGTTGCTTAATTGTGGGCACACTTAGATTTCTTACCTAAACTAACATAATCCTAAACAAGAGAAATCACAACTATTAACGTCATTAACTTGTTTCTCTATTAGAATTTGTTGGCCGTTAAATATTGACCCTAAGCATGCTGAGTTCCTAAACATTTATAAGGTCAGTGGGAGCAGTAAAAGTCCTTATCATGACTTGCAAGGAATACAAGAGGCAGGGGGAAGAGTGTCATTAAATTTCACTCCGAATTTAACTCCAATTACACCTCTTGTACACCATACTACACCAACTCTTACAAACTTAGAATCCTGAGAATGATAGCAACCTAACCAAGAGCTAATCCATAAAACTAAAACTTCTAATAAACCCAATAATCAACTCAGAAGGTCATCTAGGTTTAAAAGCCTACTAACTTTGATGATTGCATAACCTCCCTAACTGAAGTTGAAATGGATTTTGGAAATGTTTACTGATCTTATCTCTTCAAATTAAGTCATTAGTGTCAATTAATCTTCTAAATGGAATAAAACAGTTTTCTATTAAACTGATTTTATGTGTTCATATAACGTTTGGGATTTGATTGAATCACCTAAGAGTGTTCATAACTAAACCAAATCCTAATATATAAATGTTAAGACACTAAGAAGCACGATTGGTTGTCAAAGGTTATACTTAGGAAGAGATAAATTATCAAAGATTTCTTGTAGGATCATCATTGTTCTAGTAGCTTATAATGGTTTAAAGCTACATTAGATGAACATTAAAACAATTTTTCCCTAACAATTGGCTGACACATTTACATGTTCATAAAACAACCTTAAAGTTTCCAAACTGAAGGTTAAAGAACATTTTGTCTATAAGTCAATAAAATCCATGTATGTGTTAATGCAAACATCATAATGTGATGAAATCTTAACGTAATTATTTTCATCAACAATTAAGTGGATTAATGTACCTACCTCAAGATGAGTGGGAGCAACTAAATTAAACTTGTCTATATAGATGATATTCTTTTGACAGATATATGTTACATAAGTCAAAGCATTGTTAACACAAACTTTGATATAATAGATCTCAGTGATATCTCTTACGTGATAGATATCATAACATACTGAGATAGATCCAATGGGACATTAGTTCTGGTCCATAAGTTTAACATTAAATGGGTCCTTACATATGTAACAAACAATATTGCTCTCCTTTAGAGGATAATAGGATAAATGAGATTATTTCCTTATGCTTCATTAATTAGAAGCCTTATGTAAGTTCAAGTCTATACTCGTTTAGATATTACTCACACTGCAACACACTAGATATGTCTAGATTAATGTGAAACATCTAATGGAGTATTACAATATCTTTAAAAGAAACGAGAGGCTACAATTTAAAGAAGAAGTGAGAACTAAAGCCGGTTGATTACTCTAACTTTGTAATACTCAAAGATGACAAAATGTAATTTCGGGTATATCCTTATGTCAGCAAACAAAACCTATCTCATGGAGGAGTCATAATAAACTGATAATAACAACCTAAGTTATAACGACATAATATCGTCACTAAATGTTGGAAATTTATTAGTGGACTCATAAGTTTATTAACTCCATATAATTAATGTTTTGAAGACTTAGTGTGATAAAGTCAGCTACCATGACTCCTTGAACAGTAACAGTTCGAGAGGTGCTGCATTAAGTTTCGATACACAATTAATTATTCGTTTATGAACGAATTGAGGAAACTAAGTCTTTGTATCAAATACATTCATGATATGCTTAAGGATCCTATAACTGAAGGGCTATTACCCATAAGTCTTATTATGAGAGATCATAGACGGGTATTAATTGATGGTCGTGCACAACTGCGTATCGTACTATGAATGACTAAGTATTAGTTAATTTTCCTCATCAGTTTGATTTTGTATGTCTACAAGAATATGTCAAGCCGGCATAATGGCATATAGACAAATAAAGTTACAAATCAAACAAAGGGCTTATGCATATTTTGATGATAACGATTAGGTTTTAAATTAAGGCTATAGTATGACTAATGGGGGTCCTGAGTTGCATAATGATTCAACGGCTGTATTTCTCTGCTATAGTTCTTGTTTAAGGCTAAAATGAGTGTTAACTCCTGATCAGACTTATCTAATGCTCATAGTAAATGATTACTCGGCTAAGTGGGAGAATGTAAGATTAAATATATTATTATGTTATATTTAATCTAGTAGCCATTATAATCATTTACATATATAGATCAAAATATATAACAACCTATTAAATAATTAGTTGGTAATTGTTGATGGGCCTTATTACCCTTATTAACTAATTAGGGTTTCCTCTTGGGTGCATATATAAGGAGACTTATGTCGAGGTTCTAGGGTTAGACACATAACCTAATTACTCTCATAACATCAATCTACCTCCTCTCCTCAGCCGATTCCCCTTTATCGGTTTTCTTCATCACCATCATTAGATTGCACCCTAAGGAGGAACCAGACCAAGCTGACAATCATGTCAAACACTATTGTTGCGTCTCCATCTGGATTCTCTACTGACTTGTACTGTTGCAATCAGGTATGTTATTCATATTTTCCATTATGCCTAAAACAGAACTGTTAAAAAAAAATAGCTATACAATACACACATAAAGATTAGGTTTTTTGGTCAAGTTAACATAGTGGAGTTTAGTGCAACAAATATTTAACTCTCATCGGTGAAAAAACATTAGTTAATTGGCTTTGTTGATTTGATAATAGAAATGGGATCTACAAAAGAATTAACAAAAGTTATAACATATACTTTTGTTACATGAATAATACTTTCTATTTGATTTGGCAATTGTTAGCACTTGGTGTGAGTTCTACCGATTTATGCATTTTTGTTTCATAGTTTGTTAAAAATACATAAAACGGCTCATATCAATAATCTTAAAAAGAAAGCGTTTCATGGGGTTATCCTCACGACGTGTTAGTGTATTTGAAAAGCAAGGAACAATCATATTTTCTCAGACATGCGGCTCTCATATCCGAAGTAGTGGAGGATATAAAATTGCACAAGCTTTTATGGATATATTAAAAGTAAATTTTCGTCTAAAGTTTTAGCATAGAAAGATTGGTGTAATTTTCATTTGCATGTTTATTGTGTTTTAGCTCTAGCGTCTTGCTAGTTGTCATGTTTTAATAAATTTGTCGTTAAAAAAATAATTTTCAGCCATCTCACTATTAATGTAGACTACTAGGCTAGACCCTTAATCGATCAAATTATTGCTCGTTGCAAAAAACAACTCTCGAAGTCTATTTTTCTTTTCAATTTCCACCCGCATCATCCTTTAAACCATGATATGGGCTCCTTGATGGTGATTTTATGCATTTACTCAGAAACCGGTACCATTGTTTGAGAGGATTTTCAGGGTGTAAGAAGTGGTTAAACACTTTGGAGTGGTAAACTAAAAAACCGACCAATCAGAGCGCGCCATGTCAATCAGGCAAAAGCGTTTAAACTTTGCTGAAAATTGTTGGCAATGGTTTAAACACTTTGTGAAGTGGTAAACTATTTAAAAAAAAGATGTGATTGGTTGAAATAGCAATGGACCCCACCCACAATACCCTCTCCCACTCTCAATCATCTTCTTCCCCGAATCGGTATGCCATCCCCGCCCCTTTAACTTTGCCGATCGGTAAAGGAGTCGGCGACGGTGTTCCCGCTCGACAAACCGAGTTTGCCGCCCCCTTTACCGCCCACTCCGGACACCCTCATATAGTTTTAACGAAAATATTAGTTAGTGATATAAATCTTTAATATAATGATAATGCTTATACAATTTCTTTTGGTTAATATATATTCTTTAAAATAGTAATTGCTTCCATGAATAATATTAGATGTGAAAATATATGAAATCATTACCAAGTTTTATCCTAGTATTTGGCTTCAAGATAACAAATGATGTATTCACTCATAGTTTGATTGTTTTGAGTTTTATAAAAGCGAAAAATGCCTGGATAGTCCTTATGGTTTCGCCTTTTTTCACCTATAGTCCCCAACTTTCTAAAACTACCTGAATAGTCCCCAAGTTTTCATTTTTTGTTCCCGGATAGTCCCTGGGTCTAACTTCAGTTACTTTTCTCTGTTAAAATGATGTGAAATAACAAAAATACCCTTTCCTTAAAAGGCCAAACCATAGGGACTATCCGGGCATCTTCTTCATTTTTATTTATAAAACCCCACCACCACCCTTCATCTTCAACCTCCACCCACCATCACTCTCCTCAACCCTCCACCGTGCCGCCGCCGGTCTCCGCCGCGTTGTTGATTATGAGTGAATCAGATCTTAAAGAGCTTGTATCTAAGGTGTTGGATATGGGGTTTTCGATCGATAATAGGATGCTGGTTCATGCTATTTTTACTTGTACCTGTTTGAGTGATCAGACATTTGAAAGAAAGTTGGATATGGGGTTTTCGATCGACAGACACTACGACCCCCTTACCCCTCTCTTCTTCTTAAACCACCACCCATACACCTCTGTTTGAACGAACGGCTGGGTGGTGGCGTGCGGCGGCACATACACAGACGCAGAGAGAGAGAGAGAGTTAGAGAGAAGATGATGTCGGCGGCGGCAGTAGACACCGACAGCAGCAGCACCGCCCACGGAGGCGGTGGTCCGTTCAGTTGTGATTCTCGAGTCCTTTGTCCTCAGATCAGTTCCAGATTGTAACACCTTGAAAATTTATGTCCAATAATGTATGAACACGTGTCATAAGCTCTGAACGTGAGAAAAAATACTTTAAAGGGACTAAAGTTGACAAACGGGGAAACTATGTAAATATAAGGGTCCAAAGTGTCAACGATGGATAATTATATTCAAAAATAGCCCCACGAGATGTTTATACCTTCAAACAAATAAATCATGGATCATACGAAGCTAAATATGAAAGAAAGTGAGAAATTACAAACTACAGGGGCTAAATGTGTCAACATGTGCAAAGTATACCTCTGAGTGACCTTTTGGCAGACCCGGAGCATTGTAGCGATAAAATATACTCACTAGAATATGTGGTTAAAATTTCATAAAGTTTTGTTATCGTATGAGAAAGTTATGATCAAATTCGTGTACGAGGGGTTAAAAGCGTCAACATTGAATTCTAAGGCCTTATGAGTGGTTACAAGGTAAGTCAAGGACTTAACCAAGTTAGTAAAAGTCCCAAGGCCCTTAAAAATCAAGTTAGATGGCTGAAATAGCAATTTACAAGCTTAAAACCACGTTACAAAGGACCAAGGACCAAAAATGCAAAGAATGAAACTTGTTTGGTTGGTTCTGACAGGTCAGGCGACCCGCGTAAGCCCCCCTTACAGGCTTATGCGGGCCGCGTCAGGGTGCCAGCGACAGAATTCTTGGACAGATGCCAGTTCAGGTTTGTTAACCGAATTAAGGGCCTGTAAAATGATACCAGGGGCTGTGCAAATTGGTTTTCATGCAATAGGGACATGTGTGATGATCTTACAACATATGTAGAGTTGTTTGGCACCATCTTATGCAATTAAAACCCATATATAAGAGGTTCCAAGTTGTGAACAAATTGTTCATTCATTTGCAAAGTTCACATGTTCACTCTCTGGAGCTCTCTGGACAACAAGCACCATTCCTTGTGATTCCTAAGCATAATTAGGACTCTTGTAAGTGTCCTTAACCCTTCCAAATTCGTTTTAGCTTAGTTAATTAGCTAAAAGTCAAACCGTCGTAATTAAGGTTTGACTTCGTGATTAATTAAATTGTGCTCAGTCAAATCACGAATTAAAAGTACCTTTAAGTAGGTAATTATGTGGGTAACAAACCCTTAAAAGGGTATTTCCAGATTCCCACTCTAACTATGTTAATTGTCAAGTCAAAGCTTATTATAAAAAGTCAACAGAAAGGTTATTTGCGAATTAATGCATAATTAGCAATGTAGGATACATGCAAACTGTTTGATCATTAAAATAACTTGGTAATTAATGTAAGAACATGTTCCAATATGTTCAACTCGACAATTTTCAGTTTAGGCTCGGTTCGGAGCCGAAAGTCGCATAGTTTGACTATTGCTTTGACTATCAGTTCTGACCCATTTAAGCCAAGTTTAGGATTGCCTTAGAGCTTCTTTTGGACCTATTGGCATGTTAGTATAACTCTCTGAGATTATACAACTTGGTTCATTAGATATCCTATTCACATGCATGTTTCCGTTAATCGCTTATATGTTGACCATTATGCCCAAATGACCTTAACAAGTGATTTTTGAAAATGTAAAAGGGTATACACCTTAGCTACTGATTTATAAACTTGCACCTAAAATTTGAGATCAGTTTGAGGTATAGATTAAGAGTTATGCTCATTAGCGTAAATTAAAGCTTCTTTAGTAATTAAATGGCGTAAATTGCATATAGCCTATCTAAACCCAAATTTTTATAAAAAACCTTATACCTACTGTTATAAAATAAAATTTTGGGAATTTTGGAGATTTTATTTATTTTTAGGCTGAGCATAACTTAGTGTTCTAAGATTAATTCGGTTTATGCCGGTTTTGCCCTTTTAAGCCATAAAATGAGTTTTACAAATCCTTTTGACCGCAAACCTTTTTCTACTGATTTGTTATGTTAAATAAATTATTTTGAGCCTGCTGGAATATTAAAAATATCAGATTTTTACAGAAAACCCGGAAATGGCTCCAAATCGCCTTTTTAAGCGTTTTTAGCACATAAGTATGCACTAGAACCTTGTTAAGCATAAGGGGTTGAACTTACTGATGTAATTAGTAAAACTTTATATCTTGAACAGTAGGGAAATAAATTAATTCAGATTTCCAGTTTTGACCCTTTAGGCCTATGTGAAATTACCAAAATGCCCCTACGGAGCATATAATGGTTATATGTTATAAATTTCACATATAATTGATATCCTACTGATATAACATGATAAAATGAGTATACTTACTGATTTATTCAGACCTATAACTCAGATTAATATTTAAACTCTTTTACACCCTTAAAATGACCAAAATGCCCTTATGAGGCGTAGTTTTGGTTTAAAACCATTTGGGGCATAATGGAAGGTATCATTCTGATATCACAACATATTTTAGGCATATTAACTTCAGAAACTTGTATTTGACTCTTATGGTTACTCGTTACGCACTTTACGCGTTTGGATCGGCTTATGTGACTAGTTTGGCCATTTTAGCCTAAACGGGTCAAACCATATCATTTTGGTCTCAAAATCCAAAATGTGATTACGTTACCCGTATTAAACAAGCATGCAAGCTTGTTGGGTCAAAACCACATTCTAAAACGGTCTTCGCCTTATCGTGCGTTTAAAACCGTAATCTTTATATAATACTAACCGGTCTAAGCTTAAGACCCGTTAGGATTCTAATAGGTTATTAAAATCTTAATTTCCAGATCTAGGAGCCCAGTAAAAGCTACGTGCACTCGCTGTATTTGATTTATACTTTGCTCAGGTAAATACGTTTAACTTATTTTCCCTATACGGGCTTGGGGTACGGTATATAAAATACCGCTTGGTCGGGGAATTGACCTTAACCGGTCGGTGGTTAAGTATTGTCAAATTAACCCGTTTAAAAATGTTGTTTTGTTTGTTTAACGCCTTTGGGGGTTTAATAACCATGTCCCGGATATCCTTGGCATCATTCAAAGAATGGCCACGACCTTAGCACACGGGTGTAGGCGTACACCCGTAGTGCATTTCAATAAAGTATAATCGTCGGTCGAGAGAAGTCTCGCGGCGGAATTATATTAAGTGGTGTGTCTATTAATCTTTAACCCGGCACGACCCTGGCAACTGAACGCATAACAGACATGTAATTCTTTTACAAGATTATTAAGCAAATAATTATCCCAAGTTATAAAAAGTTTTGTGCCTCGGGCATTTAAATCAATTTTCAAACATTTTCAAAATGAGTCAGTTAAATTGTATTTACCAGTGTAAACTGACGTATTTTCCAAAAAGGCTAAATGCAGGTACTACGCGTAATAGGCTGGTCAATCCTTAGCATCCATAGAAGTCTCGCAAGCTTAGGATGCATGAAGTTTGTTGAAATGAAGTTTCCTTTTTGTTTGAATCCGCCTGTGGATCTATTTCGACTTTTTTGTGATACATGGATATTACAATATTAATAAGTTGAAATAAATCTTTCTTTGCTTCCGTTGTGCATTTATACATTGTATGTTTGACTATGACGATATCAATTACGTCACGGAACCCCCACCGGGCCCACCGGTGACACGTGGAAATTAGTGGTGTGACAGGTTGGTATCAGAGCCAACGCTGAGTGAATTAAACACTATCCTTTTGTGTTTAATCTCAGTTAAATAAATGCACATTCCTCGAGTTCCGAGTCTAGACAAAGAACATAGGACAAACTCTGCTTTGTTTTATTTCATTTTGTCTTTATTTTATTTTATATATATGTGTTGCTGTATCATTTTGTTGACAGGTCTAATCATGCCACCACGAATGAGACGCGGACGAGGAAAGGCTCCTTTCACGAGCCACGATCATGAAGCCGGGCCCTCACACCAGCGAACACCTTCCATTACAATGAGTACGAGCCCACAAGAGTCGTGGAGGCTCTATGTTGAGCCCGGGAGGCGATCGGTCTCCCTCAGTTCCTCACCTTCATACTTACATTCCTTTGGGCCCCAGTCAGAGAATGAGCCCAATAATCAACCACCTTCATTCATACCCTTGCAAAGGTCCAATTCTCACCATTCATATGACGACCCAACCCCAGTCTTCCAAAGCCGGTTCAACCCGGCCAACATTTTTCCAGAACCCGTGGGATTCAACCCACTAGGACCTGAGGATCATTTCTCAGGAGACCATGCTGACGATATGGATGAAGACACGGACCCCGTGGAACCAGCATCCGAAACTCCGAACCACCCCATCGAGATCTCAGATGGGTCTTCATTTCACGTATCGCCTTATCGCGGTCCGGACAGCTACGAGGAGAGGTTCTGAAACATTGACTGGTATTTTACCCCCTCCCACCACTCCTCTCCTTATCAGCAGCAGCAACAGCAACAGGATCCTTCTTAGGATTCTCGTTTCGTGGCAGTCACTCCGCCACCACCATCAGTAGAGCAACAACCGCCTCCGGAGCATCCGAGGCGGAGAAGGTCAAACGCACGGATGTCCGTGCGAGGGGGAGTCCGCATCAGCACTCCCCAACCATCGAGTGGCAGTCACTATCTGCCACTCCAGGAAGAAGAAGAAGAACCGCACATGGGGGGTCCATCAAACCCCATTCCAGAGGTCAACTCAGTGCCTATGGCACCTCCATTGGGTTTTGACAACCCAATACCTGCTTACGCCGGCTCAGCGGCGTACAACCCTTTTGAGCAACCGGCTCATACCCAGTTCGACTATGCAAATGTGGACCCATACCAGGAGGCATGGGACTACAACGCACGTCACCCAGAGGGACCTTATGGTGGTCTTTGGACCACTGGTTACCCAACTTATGGGTACCAACGTCCACCACCTCCTCAACCTCTGTACCAGCCGCCACAGCCGCAGCTAATTCCGTCGGAGCGCCAACAAGAAGTTCTCGACCGATTGAACCGAGTCGAGCAAGAGGTCTGTGAAGACCGTGAAAGCAACCGAGGCTTCTTCAAAGGTCTGTCAGACTTGCTCAAGGGGAAGTCCAAGAGAAGGGGTCATTAAAGGCCTTGTTGTTTATTTATTCGTTTAGTTGTAATCAGTCCCTGCGTGGACTTGTTGTTTCTGTATTCAGCCCCTGCGTGGGCTTATCTTTTAGTATTCTGCCCCTGCGTGGGCATGTCTTTTAGTTAACCCCTGCGTGGGTTTGTTTGTTTGTGTTTAGCCCCTGCGCGGGCATGTTATTTTGTAAAAGTCCCGTTTAGGGCAAGTATTGTACTGTTTAATCTTTGGAATGGTTGAATTTAAATTTTCATGATTGTTTATTATTAATAAGTGCATGCATAAACTTGAAATAAAAAGTAAAATGAAACTAACATTCCTAAATAAAGAAGATCTACCATTAATATAAAATGGCAAAATCTAAAAAGGGACAAGACCTAGCCGTGTGTCATTTTAAGACAAGGCCAAGATGGTATCTCCATAATTAGATTCAGATCCATAATTAACATCTCAACTTAGGATTGATCTGCGTTATGTTAAAAGAGAATCTTAGGGGTATAACCTAGCCACGTTTCGTCGTAGGCATGGCCAAGATGGTAGAACCTGTCTAAAAGATTCCAAAATTTTGTTAACATCTGTAGGTACGTTAGCAAGTTTGGCAAATTGTGATGCAGTATAAATCACACAGGCCATCTTTAAATTGGGTTAACTTTAAAATTCCCTGTATTTATATAACCATCCTTTGGGGATGAAGTGCCTACGGGTAATAAATTAATATCATCTGGGACTAAGAGACAGTAGAAGTCCGCAACTCGCTGTCTATAAAGGGTAAGGAACTGTGATTCAGACCCTAATACCTCGATTCTGTGAGAATCCGGGTTATAAATTAACGTTGTCCTTGTGACTAAACTATTATGTTATGTTTAATTATAATATAGGATTTTAATAAAGGTCCTGCATAAATAATTGATTAACAAATTAACCAGCAATGGTTATTCAAAACCATGGTTAATAGAATACAAAATACTGTATTAGCTTCTAAATAAAACCTTGCCTATTATCCTTTTATGTAGTAATTGAAGCTACATGGCTAGGTCGGACGAGGTGAACAGTCGTCCGGTGGAGAATCACGAGAATGCAAAGATACAGTTAACTGGCGCAGAGCTGAAAGCGCTTGTTGATGATGCGGTTACAAAGGCTTTAGAGCGACAGTACAGTGAGTACAGTGGGACCCATAGTAGGACCCTGTCTACACCGCATAATAAGTCTAAGACTCACTCGGAGTCTCACGGCAAGCCACCCTCTGTTCAACCTAAGTCTAAGAAGGAAGAGTCTAAAAGGATGATGACAGACATTCTTCAAATGAAAATAGTGATCATTCCAAGAAGATTGTGTTTGAAGATGCCCCACGTGCCAAGGGTTGCACGTATAAATATTCGTGTCTTGTAAACCCCGGGATTTTACTGGGGAGAAGGGGGCAGTGGACTGTATGACTTGGCTGGATGAGATGGACACTGTTGTGGACATCAATGGATGTGCTGAAAGGGATATTGTGAAGTTTGTATCCCAGTCGTTTAAGGGAGAAGCCTTGGCCTGGTGGAAGTCATTAATACAGGCTACTGGAAAGGTTTCGTTGTATAACATGTCATGGGATCAGTTTGTTGCTCTCATCAAGGAGAAGTACTGTCCCCAACACGAGGTGGAAAGGATAGAATCTGATTTTCTGTCATTGGTCATGAAGAACCTGGATTGCCAGGCTTATCTCACGAGTTTCAATACTCTGTCAAGATTAGTTCCTTACCTGGTGACGCCTGAACCGAAGAGGATAGCCCGTTTCATTGAGGGTCTGGCCCTAGAAATCAAAGCGAGTGTCAAAGCCTCTCGACCCACTACATTTCGATTAGTAGCTGACATATCTCTGTCCCTCACCCTGGACGCAGTTAGACAGAGGTCATTAAGAGCTGCTGATGTCAAGAAGAGAAAACGCGAAGATGATGGTTCGCGGCGCTCAGACAAGGGGAATAACGACCGCAAGAAAGGGTCGGAATCTAAGAAAGGTGATCATCAGTCAAGTGATAAACCCCAGTGTAAGGTTTGTAAGAAGCACCACTTTGGAAAATGTAGGTATGAGTCCAGATCCCAATCCCAGCCGAAAGCGTGTGGAATTTGCAAGTCCCCAGATCACAAGGCATTAGACTGTAAGAAGCTCAAGGATGCCACATGCTTTAATTGTAATGAGAAAGGACATCTTAGGCCCAACTGCCCGAAACTTGCAAAGAAGGCTGAGGAGGGAAAGAAGACCAATGCAAGGGTCTTCCGCATGGATGCGAAGGAAGCTATTCATGATGACAATGTCATAACAGGTACTTTTCTCATAAATGATGTCTACGCAAGAGTGTTATTTGATTCTGGGGCGGATAGATCTTTTGTAGATAATAAGTTCTGTGAATTATTGAAATTACCTGTTAAAACCCTAAGTATGAAATATGAAGTGGAATTTGCTGATGGAACAATAGAAACAGTTTCGATTGTATTAGATGGATGTGTCTTATCCATTAGGAACCACTCTTTTCCTTTATCCTTGTTACCCTTTAAGCTAGTAGGCTTTGATATAGTAATAGGTATGGATTGGTTATCGCATAACCAAGCCCAGATAATGTGCAACAAGAAGCAGGTAGTGATCAAGACTCCATCTGGTGAGCCACTCACCATTCAGGGGGATACTCAACATGGATTGCCTGAGCGAGTGACTATGCTTAAGGCATCCAGATGTCTGAGTAAAGGTTGCATCATTTATATGGCACAAGTAACCATTGACGAGAAGAAGCCCAGGATCGAAGACATACCAGTCATTTCTGAATATCCCGAGGTTTTTCCGGAAGAACTACCTGGTTTGCCACCAGATAGGCAAGTGGAATTTAGGATTGACATCATCCCCGGAGCTGCACCAGTGGCCAGAGCACCATATAGATTAGCACCAATGGAGATGAAGGAATTAAGGACGCAGCTAGATGAATTGCTAGCTAAAGGTTTCATTAGACCTAGTTCATCTCCATGGGGAGCACCGATTTTGTTCGTTAAGAAGAAGGATGGATCAATGCGTCTATGCATTGATTACCGTGAGATAAACAAGGTTACTATCAAGAACAGATATCCTTTGCCTAGAATCGATGATCTATTCGACCAGCTACAGGGAGCGAGTTACTTTTCCAAGATAGATCTCAGGTCAGGCTATCATCAATTGAAGTTCAAGGAGGAGGATGTACATAAGACCGCGTTTAGGACTCGTTATGGTCATTACGAGTTCCTAGTGATGCCTTTTGGGCTCACCAACGCACCTGCCGCATTCATGGATCTCATGAATCGCGTATGCAAGCCTTATCTGGATAAATTTGTCATCGTCTTCATCGATGACATCCTCATCTACTCGAAGAACCAAGCTGACCACGAGAAGCATCTTCGATGCATTCTTAAGCTGCTCCATCAAGAGAAGCTCTATGCCAAGTTTTCAAAGTGTGAATTTTGGCTTCGCGAAGTCCAGTTCCTTGGACATGTTGTGAGTGAACGTGGAATTCAAGTGGATCCCGCAAAGATAGAAGCTATTATGAACTGGCAAGAGCCAAAGACCCCTTCAGAGATTCGTAGCTTCCTAGGTTTGGCTGGATACTATAGGCGTTTTATTGAAAATTTCTCAAGGATTGCTGCGCCCTTAACTTCGTTAACACGTAAGAATATTAAGCTTAATTGGGGGCCTAAGCAGCAAGAATCTTTTGACATCTTGAAGCAGAAGTTAACGCTCCAGTGCTGACTCTACCTGAGGGTATTGAAGAATTTGTGGTGTATTGCGATGCATCACACACCGGAATGGGATGTGTGTTAATGCAGAAAGGCAAGGTCATTGCCTATGCTTCACGTCAATTGAAAGTGCACGAAAAGAATTACACCACCCATGACATGGAATTGGGTGACGTTGTATTTGCACTTAAGCTTTGGAGGCATTATCTGTATGGGACTAAGTGTGTGATCTACTCTGATCACAAGAGCCTTCAGCACTTGTTCAATCAGAAGGACTTGAATATGAGGCAGCGACAATGGATGGAAACTCTGAATGATTATGACTGTGAGATAAGATACCATCCAGGAAAGGCAAACGTAGTCGCTGATGCCTTATGTAGAAAGGAGAGAATGAAGCCGATAAGGATCAATGCTAAGAGCATTGAAATCAAGAACAGTTTGAATGAAAGGTTGTTAGCTGCACAAAAGGAAGCTGTGTCGGAAGCTAACTATCCTGAGGAAAAATTAGGAGTGACTGAAGAATAGTTATCTTACGACAAGGACGAAATGTTGAGATTGAATGGACGAATATGGGTTCCTGTATATGGAGGACTTCAGGATGTTATCCTCAAGGAAGCCCACAATTCCAAGTATTCCGTTCATCCTGGAGCTGATAAGATGTACCAGGATTTAAAGGCAAATTACTGGTGGATAGGCTTAACGAAGTCTATAGCTGCTTATGTAGCTAAATGCTTGACGTGTGCTCAAGTTAAAGCTGAACATCAGAAGCCGTCAGGTTTGCTCCAATAGCCTGAAATTCCCACTTGGAAGTGGGAAATGGTGACGATGGATTTCATCACCAAGTTGCCTAAGACGCAGAAGGGAAATGAAACCATATGGGTCATAGTTGATAGACTGACCAAGTCAGCTCATTCCCTACCCATTAAAGAGACCTTCAGCTCCGACATGTTAGCCCAACTGTACGTGGATAAGATTGTATCCTTGCATGGCGTACCAGTATCTATTATCTCTGATAGGGATACAAGATACACATCTCATTTTTGGAAAAGTTTCCAACAGTCTCTGGGTACTCAATTGAATTTCAGTACAGCTTACCATCGTCAGACGGATGGGCAGAGTGAGCGAACTATTCAAACGTTGGAAGACATGCTGCGTTCATGTGTAATTGATCTAGGTGGTAGTTGGGACAGGCATCTACCATTGGTCGAGTTCTCCTACAACAATAGCTACCATACCAGCATTCAGGCTGCACCTTTTGAGGCACTATATGGTAGGAAGTGCAGAACGCCTATCTGTTGGGCAGAAGTAGGAGATACTCAATTATCAAGTCCTAACATAGTCTTCGAGACAACGGACAAGATTGTCCAGATTCGCGATCGCCTAAAAGCTGCTCGAGATAGACAGAAAAGCTATGCGGATAAAAGGCGAAAACCTCTCAAGTTTGAGGTTGGCGATAAAGTTTTGCTCAAAGTATCGCCCTGGGAAGGGGTGATGCGATTTGGTAAGAAAGGTAAGTTAAGCCCAAGGTATATAGGACCATTCAAGATCATTGAATGTATAGGATCAGTGGCTTATAAGTTAAACTTGCCTGAAGAGCTCAGTGGTATTCATAACGTATTCCACGTCTGCAATCTGAAGAAGTGTCTAGCTGACGAGTCACTAGTCATACAACACGCAGATGTGCATATAGACGAGAGCTTAAAATTTGTGGAAAAACCTATGTCGATCGAGGATTGACAAGTAAAAAGGCTTCGAAGGAAGCTTGTGCCTATTGTCAAGGTGAAGTGGGATGCCCGCAGAGGTCCTGAATCTACGTGGGAGTTAGAGTCCACGATAAAAGAGAAATACCCTCAATTATTTCCATAAATCTCGAGGTCGAGATTTATTTTAAGGGGGTGAGGATGTAACACCTTGAAAATTTATGTCCAATAATGTATGAACACGTGTCATAAGCTCTGAACGTGAGAAAGAATACTTTAAAGGGACTAAAGTTGACAAACAGGGAAACTATGTAAATATAAGGGTCCAAAGTGTCAACGATGGATAATTATGTTCAAAAATAGCCCCACAAGATGTTTATACCTTCAAACGAATAAATCATGGATCATTCGAAGCTAAATATGAAAGAAAGTGAGAAATTACAAACTACAGGGGCTAAATGTGTCAACATGTGCAAAGTATACCTCTGAGTGACCTTTTGGCAGACCCAAAGCTTTGTAACGATAAAATATACTCACTAGAATATGTGGTTAAAATTTCATAAAGTTTCGTTATCGTTTGAGAAAGTTATGATCAAATTCATGTACGAAGGGTTAAAAGCGTCAACATTGAATTCTAAGGCCTTATGAGTGGTTACAAGGTTAGTCAAGGACTTAACCAAGTTAGTAAAAGTCCCAAGGCCCTTAAAAATCAAGTTAGAGGGCTGAAATAGCAATTTAGAAGCTTAAAACCACGTTACAAAGGACCAGGGACCAAAAATGCAAAGAATGAAACTTGTTTGGCTGGTTCTGACAGGCCAGGCGACCCGCGTAAGCCCCCCTTACAGGCTTATGCGGGCCGCGTCAGGGTGCCAGCGATAGAATTCTTGGACAGATGCCAGTTCAGGTCTGTTAACCGACTTAAGGGCCTGTAAAATGATACCAGGGGCTGTGCAAATTGGTTTTCATGCAATAGGGACATGTGTGATGATCTTACAACATATGTAGAGTTGTTTGGCACCATCTTATGCAATTAAAACCCATATATAAGAGCTTCCAAGTTGTGAACAAATTGTTCATTCATTTGCAAAGTTCACAAGTTCACTCTCTGGAGCTCTCTGGACAGCAAGCACCCTTCCTTGTGAGTGTCCTTAACCCTTCCAAATTCGTTTTAGCTTAGTTAATTAGCTAAAAGTCAAACCGTCGTAATTAAGGTTTGACTTCGTGATTAATTAAATTGTGCTCAGTTAAATCACGAATTAAAAGTACCTTTAAGTAGGTAATTATGTGGGTAACAAACCCTTAAAAGGGTATTTCCAGATTCCCACTCTAACTATGTTAATTGTCGAGTCAAAGCTTATTATAAAAAGTCAACAGAAAGGTTATTTGCGAATTAATGCATAATTAGCAATGTAGGATACATGCAACCTGTTTGATCATTAAAATAACTTGGTAATTAATGTAAGAACATGTTCCAACATGTTCAACTCGACAATTTTCAGTTTAGGCTCGGTTCGGAGCCGAAAGTCGCATAGTTTGACTATTGTTTTGACTATCAGTTCTGACCCGTTTAAGCCAAGTTTAGGATTGCCTTAGAGCTTCTTTTGGACCTATTGGCATGTTAGTATAACTCTCTGAGATTATACAACTTGGTTCATTAGATATCCTATTCACATGCATGTTTCCGTTAATCGCTTATATGTTGACCATTATGCCCAAATGACCTTAAAAAGTGATTTTTGAAAATGTAAAAGGGTAGACACCTTAGCTACTGATTTATAAACTTGCACCTAAAATTTGAGATCAGTTTGAGGTATAAATTAAGAGTTATGCTCATTAGCGTAAATTAAAGCTTCTTTAGTAATTAAATGGCGTAAATTGCATATAGCCTATCTAAACCCAAATTTTTATACAAAACCTTATACCTACTGTTATAAAATAATATTTTGAGATTTTTGGAGATTTTATTTATTTTTAGGCTGAGCATAACTTAGTGTTCTAAGATTAATTCGGTTTATGCCGGTTTTGCCCTTTTAAGCCATAAAATAAGTTTTACAAATCCTTTTGACCCCAAACCTTTTTCTACTGATTTGTTATGTTAAATAAATTATTTTGAGCCTGCTGGAATATTAAAAATATCAGCTTTTTACAGAAAACCCGGAAATGGCTCCAAATCGCCTTTTTAAGCGTTTTTAGCACATAAGTATGCACTAGAACCTTGTTAAGCATAAGGGGTTGAACTTACTGATGTAATTAGTAAAACTTTATATCTTGAACAGTAGGGAAATAATTTAATTCAGATTTCCAGTTTTGACCCTTTAGGCCTATGTGAAATTACCAAAATGCCCCTACGGAGCATAGAATGGTTATATGTTATAAATTTCACATATAATTGATATCCTACTGATATAACATGATAAAATGAGTATACTTACTGATTTATTCAGACCTATAACTCAGATTAATATTTAAACTCTTTTACACCCTTAAAATGACCAAAATGCCCTTATGAGGCATAGTTTTGGTTTAAAACCATTTGGGGCATAATGGAAGGTATCATTCTGATATCACAATATATTTTAGGCATATTAACTTCAGAAACTTGTATTTGACTCTTATGGTTACTCGTTACGCACTTTACGCGTTCGGATCGGCTTATGTGACTAGTTTGGCCATTTTAGCCGAAACGGGTCAAACCATATCATTTTGGTCTCAAAATCCAGAATGTGATTATGTTACCCATATTAAACAAGCATGCAAGCTTGTTGGGTCAAAACCACATTCTAAAACGGTCTTCGCCTTATCGTGCGTTTAAAACCGTAATCTTTATATAATACTAACCGGTCTAAGCTTAAGACCCGTTAGGATTCTAATAGGTTATTAAAACCTTAATTTCCAGATCTAGGAGCCTAGTAAAAGCTACGTGCACTCGCTGTATTTGATTTATACTTTGCTCAGGTAAATACGTTTAACTTATTTTCCCTATACGGGCTTGGGGTACGGTATATAAAATACCGCTTGGTCGGGGAATTGACCTTAACCGGTCGGTGGTTAAGTATTGTCAAATTAACCCGTTTAAAAATGATGTTTTGTTTGTTTAACGCCTTTGGAGGTTTAATGACCATGTCCCGGATATCCTTGGCATCATTCAAAGAATGGCCACGACCTTAGCACACGGGTGTAGGCATACACCCGTAGTGCATTTCAATAAAGTATAATCGTCGGTCGAGAGAAGTCTCGCGGCGGAATTATATTAAGTGGTGTGTCTATTAATCTTTAACCCGGCACGACCCGGGCAACTGAACGCATAACAGACATGTAATTCTTTTACAAGATTATTAAGCAAATAATTATCCCAAGTTATAAAAAGTTTTGTGCCTCGGGCATTTAAATCAATTTTCAAACATTTTCAAAATGAGTCAATTAAATTGTATTTACCAGTGTAAACTGACGTATTTTCCAAAAAGGCTAAGTGCAGGTACTACGCGTAATAGGCTGGTCACTCCTTAGCATCCATAGAAGTCTCGCTAGCTTAGGATGCATGAAGTCTGTTGAAATGAAGTTTCCTTTTTGTTTGAATCCGCCTGTGGATCTATTTCGACTTTTTTGTGATACATGGATATTACAATATTAATAAGTTGAAATAAATCTTTCTTTGCTTCCGCTGTGCATTTATACATTGTATGTTTGACTATGACGATATCAACTACGTCACGGAACCCCCACCGGGCCCACCGGTGACACGTGGAAATTAGGGGTGTGACACAGACGCAAACACGGTCGAGCCACTATGTTTTCTGGCTCCGATTCGGGACTCGCATAGTCGCCGATTCTGTCGGTGGGTTTTTGTTATTATGCATTTGAATCACATTATTAGTTATCAGCATTAAATATGGTGGAAGTAGGAAAGATTTGTGGGTTTTGTGTCAATTGGGGGGAAGTGGGATTGAGATTTGTGGGTTTTGTGTCGATTGGGGGGAAGTGGGATTGAGTGACGGGTAAACCAGTGAACATCAATTTGTGATGTGGGGGGTGATTTTGTAAAGAAAGTGTTAGAGTTGGGTTGTGGGTTAGTGATGTGGGGAGTGTTTTGTTTGGAATAAGATGAATTGGTTTAAGAAGACGATGGGTTAGAGAGAGACAGCGCATCGGGGAAAGAGGAACGACGGTGGTTCTGCGCGGCGGAGACCAGCGGCGGCACGGTGGAGGGTGGAGGAGGGTGATGGTGGGTGGAGATTGAAGATGAAGTGTGGTGGTGGGGTTTGATAAATAAAAATGAAGAAGATGCCCGAATAGTCCCTATGGTTTGGCCTTTTAAGGAAAGGGTATTTTTGTCATTTCACATCATTTTAACAGAGAAAAGTAACTGAAGTTAGACCCAGGGACTATCCGGGAACAAAAAATGAGAACTTGGGGACTATTCAGGTAGTTTTAAAAAGTTGGGGACTATAGGTGAAAAAAGGCGAAACCACAGGGACTATCCGGGCATTTTTCTCTTTATAAAATTTGTTCGATCAAAAGATACAAATAACCGAGAGGTTGACGGGGATAGAGATAAATGATTAAGACTGTTTGTTTTTTCGAAGACGTTTCATTGAAAAACGTCTGCGTTAGCTCTTCTTGATGTAGACTTGGCCCAGCCACTTCTAAGATCTTCTAAAGTCTGCAAAGGGTTAAACACCACCACCATCCACCCCACCACCGTCCACCACCCACGACCGTCCATCACCACCACCATCGTCGACCACCCACCACCACCGTCTACCACCACCACCCACCGTCTACGTCCACTACCCACCACCACCATCCAGCACTGCCACCACCACCTACCACCACCATTCGTACACCACCGCCAGTTATTTTAGAAGTTTACATACGTTAAAAAACAAACAACCTTCTTTTTACAGACGGTAGAGATTTGGTCCACCTCTTATTCTACAGATGTGATCTATAGACTGTAGACATTTTACCTTTTAAAAAACAAAGAGTAAACTGCCATTTTGGTCCCTGTGATTTGGTCACTTTTGCCACTTTAGTCCAAAGCTCAAACTTTTTGCATCTGGGTCCCTGTGGTTTCAGTTTTATTGCCATTTTGGTCCAAAAATGAAATCATGTCATATTTGTATTATAAAATCCTGCAAATTTTGTCATTTTCTGCAGAGGCAAAATGATTATTTCTTTTTATAAATAAATACCATATTTTATAAGACAAATATGACCTGATTTACCTCTGAGGAAAATGACAAATTGCAGACTTTTATAAAACAAATATGATCTGATTTCATTTTTGGACCAAAATGGCAATAAAACTGAAACCACAGGGACCCAGATGTAAAAAGTTTGAGTTTTGAACTAAAGTGGCAAAAGTGACCAAACCACATGGACCAAAATGGCAGTTTACTTTACACTCAAAAACAAACAACACCTAAGTAATTTGATATGTCTAAGGGCATGTGTAGTCATAAAGCCCTTTTAGGGGCGTTATGCGACTTGTGGCATGCCACGTCAGCAAGGGGCTTTATGGGGCGTTATGCAATTTGAGGCCGTAGTCATAAAGCCCCCGTGTAATCATTACTCAATTAATTTAATTTTCATTTTTTAAATAATTTATAAGTTTTATAAAATAAAAAAACATTACATTAAATAAAAAACACTACATTAAAATTAAAAAAAAAAGTTACACAAAAAAAAATACACCTAAAAAATAAATTTATTCTTCGGTGTCATCTTCGTTCTCTCCTTCTTCCTCTTCGTTTTCTCCAGCATCCAAACCTACGTCTTCAAAGTTCCCGTCTTCGAATTCATCAACCACTTCTTCCTCGGAATCTTCGTCGTGATCACTGTTGAATCGAATTGGGCGAATCGCCCAAGCATGCTCAACCAAATCCGCCTTCAACGTGTGTTATGTATTTCTCTAGATCGCAGTAGTTGAGCATTTGCGAGTCTCTCTTCCGTTGTCGCTTGGGTTACTTCGACCAAATCTTCGGGAATATAGTTTTGGCATATCGCTTTTCCATCATCCTCAATGATCATATTATGCAAAATGATGCAAGCATACATGGCCATTCGTATTTTATCCTTATGCCACATGCGACAAGGATTTCTGATAAAATGCCATCGTTGTTGTAGAACCCCAAAACACCTCTCGATGTCCTTTCTCGAAGACTCTTGTAATTTTTTAAAATACTTTCTTTTTTCATCGAAAGTTTCAGAAAACGTTTTAACAATAATCGAATACTCAGGGTAGATACCATCGGCCAAGTAGTAGCCATGCTCTTAATCGTTCCCGTTTGCATGGAAACCGGCCTTTGGTATAGTTCCAGAAATGTAGCCCTCTATTAATGGTGAAGCCTCTAACGTATTAATATCGTTAAAACACCCGGCTACACCAAAGAAGGCCGACCAAACCCAAAGGTCGTATGACGCAACACCTTGTAATACCAAAGTTGGCCCTTTTTTATCACCCCGTGTATGTTGACCTTGCCATGCGGTTGGACAATTATACCAACGCCATTGACGACAATCCAAGCTACCAATCATGCCGGGTATTCCATGCTTTTCTAGATGCACCTCATATATTTTTTGAAGGTCGTTCCAAGTGGGGTTTCTCAAATAACGTTTTCCATATAACTGGCATATTCCTAAAATATAATTTAATATATAAAAGTTTTACTAATAAGCTACCAAAAAATAAATATATAAAAGTAAATAAATAAAAGTCAATAAAAATTACCATAGCAAAAATGTTCCAAGCAATCTCGGGTTGTTTTCTCCGCCATCTTCAAATACTCGTCGTTGATGTCGTACGTGTTTCCATATGATAATACGCGTAAGGCGGATGTGATCTTTTGAATTGAGGTGAAGCCTAGATATCCTCGTGCGTCCATTCTTTGCTTAAAGAAATCATACCTATTTTCCAAGTCATTATTAATGCGCAAAAATAACCTTTGGCTCATCCGAAAACGTCGTCTAAAAACATTCGGTCCGTGAACCGGTGCCGCATCAAAATTGTCTTTCATCAAACGCTCGTTCGCGGCTTCACGATCTCGCAAGATATAGGTGCGTCGCAAGATGGGTCGTGGAGGGGGAGTAGGCCGAATGTGCTCAAATGCTTGTAGCACAAAAGTACATGCACTCGTAACCGCTTCTTCCTCGGCCGCGTCTTCGTCGGGCGAAAAAAATTTTCGGTGAATTTCGGTGAAAGAGTCTTCCGACGGGGAACCCATTTTTTTTTTATAAGGTGAGACTAGCTTTTTTAAAAATATATAGAGAATGAGAATGTATTGAGTTGTAAAAAAAATGGAAGAATAGGAGGGTATTTATAGTGTGAAAAGTTTAAAAATTTGATTTTTTTTTTTTTTACATATGACCGTTATTCAACGGTCAAAAATTACAAATCACCACCATCTCGCGCCGCGATAATTATCACGCCATTTGTTTTTTTTTTTTGGGCATAGCGCCCAGGGGGGTGGTGTGGGCGGCGCTATGTTGGCGCTATGGCCCCACTTCGCGCCCCACTACGTTCAACCTAAAAGTCTACCACTTAAAGGCATAAAGCTGCTTAACAAACCTAAATCACATTGTTATATATGAAGAGACGATTTTGTTATAAAAAAATGAATATATAGATTGGCTATAGGTTTAAATTTGATGAATCACAAAGATCATTTTGTTATAAAACAATCAAAAGATGTGAATGCTCTTGGTAACTCTTTAAATTAAGTTTAGTTTAAAATCAAAAAAGAAATGACAAAGTCTAAGTCTAAACCTAAAGCTAATCAATATCATCATTTACATTAGGGAACAAGGTAACGTGAATGTGTGTTGACTAGTCAAAAACGTTGACTAGACATGAAGTTTGCCATGAATAGCATAGTACTACTCCACATGACACACAGCTTCTCTGAGGAACAAACCCCACTAACAACATCACCGACTATATCCTATTTCCTATAGTACTTCCAAACAATATATGGGTTCTCGGTTTTTGCTTAAAAAGTTAACTTTTTTTTTTTATAAACCCACATATGGTGCTGTAGTGTTTGTTGGATTAAACAAAAACAATATATGTTCAGATTTTCTATTTCGTTTAGATATCTCTTTTGAATTAAAATCACCAGCATTTCATTTTACTAGTACCACAATTATAAAATGTTAATATGAATGTTTAATGGTGGATCCAGTTACTTTTTCTGGTGGGTTCGTTTTGTTATATTTTCACTATTTATTTCAAAGTCATACAAGGTTCTTACTAACTTTTTTATTTTTTTTCCAAACTGAGTGGGTTTATGTGGACCCATAAAACAGAGCTGAATCCACCAATATTAAGGTCAACAATTTCTAAGATTAAGCATGTTTTTTTAGATAGCAATTTGGTTATTTGATATGAATTTAACATATAGTTGTTAAAGTTTATTAATGAAAAGAATCTAGTGTGTGTTGTGACTTGTGGTTTAGCAAACTGCAAACCCTAGGATCAAATACGTAATTTATAGAAAAAGGATGCATAACTTACATATAATATAATCATATATTTGTTTCTTGAACTCATAAAAAAAAAAGAAAAAAAGAAAGAAAGAAAACAAAACAAAACAAAGAGGCTAAAACATAGACCCCAAATTTTCTTGATTATATACTGAATTCTTACATCGTTTTCCCATTATTTGGATCTTGTCAACCTATTATGAAATGTTGAGGTAAGGATTTCCTATCAGATATCTTTTTTATTTTTTCTTTTACATTCTCATAAATAATAGGTGATTTGGGGTTTAATTGTTTTTAGTTTTCAAGTTTTGACAAATAAAATAAAAGAATCAATAGCGTTTTTTTTTCACTCAAACTCTAATGTGTAATTTTTTTTTATGACAATGCTTGCTTTTTCTCTATTATATCAATAATCTTTAATTAATATGTGTAATTATATGTAGTTTAAAATCATATACAAAAGAATGTCCATTATCAGATTCCCACTTTTTAGAATCCTGGAATTTTTTTTTTTTATTTTTTTTTTTTTTACAAAAGGGGCCAATATGTTAATCCATTTTAGACTCAGAAATGACTCAAAAAAGTAAAGCAGCTTGACCTTTTTGCGTTAGTTTAAACAGGATATCAAGTGTGAAAAAAATACTAAAACATTTAATATTTGTTTTCCATAGATTTTATAACGAGGTCCTCTAGCTTTTGTTAGGAACCCCAGTTTACAAATGAAACATTAGTCTAAGAACGAGTTTTGTAATGTTTTGGACTTCTTGAATTGTTTCCACATTCAAACAAGTTAACCATTGACTTTTGTATCAGAAATGAGAGTACAACTAAATCGTTTATTTTCACAATAAAAGTGTTAAAAAATTATTTATATTTATAATAATAATAATAATAATAATAATAATAATAATAATAATAAAAGTACTATTAATTAGGTTCGTTTATATATATAATTTTAGTACGATTTGATGTTTGTCACTCAATCAATCATAAAATCAAGTCCATTAACGAGCACTAATAATGAAGTAGTTGATCCTACATGAAGGGATATGGTCCCAAATATCATGCAAGCCATGCGCGCATAGGACTATACTCACACTTGATTCCCAAAACACTCATCTTGTTCCAAAGCTCTCGCGTAGGACCCCCTCAGACATGCGCAACCATGACAACTTATAAAGTACAATCAGTACAAGTGACATCAGCGTACAGTCAATCAACATGCTCCAGACTCTGTCACAACCAATTCTCACGATGATCAATCACGCAGGGAACAAAAAAATACAAAAGGACAGTAACGTGTGACCAATCGGGATGTGCCTCTCACTGCGCCATGATCTCTACTAACTGCGCCATGATCTCTACTAACAACTGATGATATATACGAAAACAGGTACATTTAGAAGGTGACGTGTAATAATCACGATACGCCAACATACATCCACCTCTGCAGACACCATCTGTCGTGACAGGGGGACCAAATGGATATTCCTTGATGGCGACATCCGGCCCATCAGGCCATAAGCCTAACTCCTTCTCCAACACTTGGGCTATAAATAACAACCTCCATCAAAGGTTTAAGGATCTGATTTCTGATACTCTCACACTTAAGACACACTTGTTTCTTTTTTCCCTTGAAAGAACAATACTTATTCTCACGCCGGAGGATGGTTACGAGAAAAACCTCTCTTTTCTCCTTTTCGTAATGAACTCACGGTGTTTGTTTTGCAGGTCATCCAAGCTATATCGATTTTAAGAAGAGATATTGAAGTTATCCCCTGTTGGTGCAGTTGTCTGTCGACTACATCTTAGTTCGAGTCTTAGGTTAGGGCTGATTGTACAGTGAACGGAAATCAAGAAACACATAAGATTAGATAGGTTCGCTTATATGTCAATATTGCAGGTTCGCTTATGTGTACTTGATAGGTTCGCTCATTTGTCACTTGATAGGTCCGCTTTTATGGTCATGTCCATATAAGCGAACCCATCAGCCTATAAATAGGTGTCTGATGAGCGGATCTGGAGAGTAGTTGTGTGGTGTAACGGCGAAGCCCTGCCATTTTGTCTCCAGAGCTTGTAATTTGTCAGCAAATCAATAAACGAGACATTAAATAGTGAAATCAAGCTACACGAAGACCGAATCAATGAATTCCGCCTCTGATTCTGTCTAAGCACTCTTCTGATCGACTCGTCAGGTCGTATAACGATCCTACATGTGGTATCAGAGCTCAGGAGGAAGAGTTCTTACCGTTTAGCTCGTTTTCATTCAAAAAATTCTGATTTCTACAACTTCTTTCATCAGTTCAGGGTGTTTTACCGGACAAAATGGATTGAAAATTTGCCATAAAGTGTAAAACTAAGTAATAACAAACCCTTGAGAAGACTAGGCTCAAATTCAGCTTAAAAGTGTCCCAAAACAGCTCAAGAAAGTGATTCGCTTTTATGTCAGTTATGAGGTTCGCTCCTGAGATCCACTCGTAAAGTCATATTGAGGGGAGATTCGCTCTAGTGTTTCGCTCATAAGTACATCAGTGTAGCAGATTCGCTCTTGAGATCCGCTTTTAGGCACATGTTTGTTGGAGGTTCGCTTATTGGTTTGATTCTGGTTCGCTCATTGGGTTGTTGACCTGGTCCGCTCATAGGACTGATTTTGGTTCGCTCTTGTGAACAGACTAGTTCCGCTCATTGTGTACCTGATTAGTTTCGCTTATCTGAACGAACTGGTCCGCTTTTGTGTCACATTAAGAAAGGTTCGCTCCAAGTGCACATAAGCAGGTCCGCTTTTGTGTTCCACTTCAGTGAACAAAGTGGTTCGCTCTTGTGTTAAATACTGGTCCGCTCATAAGGACATAAGGTGGTTCGATTGGTTGAACAATCTGGTCTGCTTTTAGTGACGACTGGAGTTCCGCTTTTCTGTCACATTGGTGTTTCGCTTTTGTGAACAATAAGGATTTGTCGGGATTATTTGAATGATGGCAGAAATGTTTGATGAAAAAGAGAATAAGTTTGTTGAAAGTATAAATAGATTTGGAAGATATCATACAAGTCTGTATGATCAAGATGATAAGAGGATTTGGACTCTTAGACTTGAAAACTTTGCTTGTCAACAGAATGAGAGCTTGAAAGAGATGGAAAAAAGATTTGATTACTTGATGGACAAGTTAAAATTGTTTGGAATAAATTTGACAGATACTGAAAAGATATCAAAGTTGGAAGCCGCTTTACCTGCCGAATGGGATGATGTTCTAAATAAATTAAAACAAAAGCCTAAATTCTCGAAATTACGTACATCTGATTTCATCAGTAAACTTCAAAAGCGTCATTATGAAAATTTTGAAAAGAAGAAAATATTGATGAATAAAATCAAAGAGCATCTAGATGAACTGAATCTGGGAAATCTGGATAAAATCAATTTGGATGTAATTACTGAGATTAATAAAAGAATTTGTATATGTTTTGCTGCAAAACAAAACATGAAGTATGATTATAAGAGAGGATGTTATATTGATGAGAATTTAAAACCTCTTGATTTTGTTAGAATTGTTTGTGCAGGAACATACAAGGCAGAGATAAAGGAAATGTCAAAGAATGTGGAATCTGTGAAGAATGAATCTTCAAGTTCTGAAACAGTGTGTTTCAAGTGTAACAACTTCAAGACTGATAATGAGAAACTCATGAAGGATGCGGAAAGTTTGACATCGGAAGTCAAGAAGTTAGAAGACGAGAAGCAAGTAGATGTTAAACAGATTCTTATGTTGCAGTGTGAGAAGTTGAAAGCCGAAAATGACAAACTGTTAAATAATTTGAACAGTTTGACATTTGAAAACAAGAAGTTGAAAGAAAAAGAAAAAGTTTTTGAAGAGAAAGTTAAAGGTTTTGAAATTGAAAAAACAAGAAGTGAAAAAGAATTTCAAAATCAAATGAAAATTCTTGAAGATGGGAGAAATGTTTTTAGTCAAAACAACATTGAAAAGCAAAAATTGATCAATTCCCATCTTCAGAAAATTATTAAACTTGAAAAAGAATGTGAATGTGCTAGAAAGAAAATTGAAGAGTTGGAAAAAGAGTTTGAAAGCAAAAAGAAATCTTCAGAAGATGTGGATTTCTGGATTAAGCTGGAAAACAAGAATCTGAAAGCAAATGAAACGAAATTTCAAGAACAGATAAAAGTTTTGGAAAATGAAAAGTCTGTTCTTGAAAACATGAAAAATGAGAATGAAAAAGCAATCAAGTCTCATCTTGAAAGAATATCTCAGCTTGAAAATGAAGCCGAGAATTCAAGAAACAAGATTGATGAACTTGAAAAGAAATTGATAGGTTTTGTGACTGCATCAGACAGTGTGAATTTTCCCTGTCCAAAACCAATCAATTCAGTTCCAATAAGTGACAATGTCACAAACTTTGATAATGCCAAAGTTGAAGATTGCGATGAGAAATCTGATGATGTAAATGAAAAAATAGAAAAACAAAAATTGTTTTTTGAAATTGAAAGAAAAATTTCAGAAAACTGTTCTACAATCGACTGAAAAGGGAGAATGCTCTAAGCAAAAACCTTTGAAGAAGAAAGTGGAACAAAAACAAAAAGATAAAAATTTGAAAAATGTTCAAAAAGATAATAAAAGTTCATCAGATCGATCATCCAATCGTAATGAAAAATTACAAAAAGTAAAAAATGAAAACTCAAAAATTGTTGGTAATAAGTGGTGCAGGTTGGACCACAGTGCTCAAAAGCCAAATCCAGCAAACTTGAGGAAAGAATATCACCAAGCCAAACAATGCTATGATCTGAGCGTTTGGTGTGAAGGTGGTACATGGTACGATAACAGAGTGTGTTACCGATGCGGTTATCAAGGACACATTGCTGTTAACTGCCAAGGTTGGAGTTATGAGACAAGGAGATGCTTTAACTGTCAAATTAAAGGTCACATTGCCAGAGATTGCCCAAGGAGATCGAATGAAAGATTGAGGGCTAAGTCTCAGAAATTGGCAAAGATTCCAGTCAAAGTCAAGTCCCATGAACAGAAGGTTCTAAAACCTAAAGTTCAAGAACAGACAATTCAAGAAAAGAAAGTTAAACTTTCACAGGGGCAGAAAGACAGACTGGGGAAAAAGAGGAAGAAGGCGAGAGAATATCTTGAGAAGATATTGTCCTCGGGTTCATCCGTTGGTAAGAATAAGAGTTCTGATGAATCAACTCCCTCGATTGCAAAGTCAAGCAAGATGAATTCATCAGATACAAATCTGAGGACGAAAGAAGAAAACAAGAAGAAGAAAATGGTCGGCAATGAATCTGACAGGTCTAAGTTAGACAAGCCACCTGCAGGCAATGATTCTGGTTCGTCAAAGCCAGAGGAGCCATTGGTTGAGGTAAAAAAGGAGAATTCTGGTTTAACAATGGATGATGCAAATTTTCCACCATTGTTGAATAAGAATTCAAAATCACCCAAGGACCGTCAGGCTTGGGTGAATCTGTTTAAATGAAAAACCTGACTTGCCGGAGATCCCTAGTTGGTAATCGTGGATCATGAATCGGCATCCTTCTAAATCTGTGTTTGAGGTTTTGCAGGATTTGCCGGAACTCCCAGGTTTGTAAAGCGTGGAGTAGGAATCGGCACCTTGAGAATTCAACCAACAGATGGTAATTGGTTGAAAAACAGGTTTGAGTTGTATGTTTGTGATTGTTATAAGTGGTTCAGAATTTGAACTAGGTTGATCTTACAAGTGGTTAAATCAGGGTCATTAAATTGAACTTGAGTTAACTGTCATTCATAAACTTGGCAAACAATGTGATGATTTAATCCCCAATTTTACAAGTGGTAAAATCAATAAAACTTATTTTCTGGAAAAACCATTCTGATTAAAACAAACTTGAGTGTTTTGAAATCACTATGGGAAAATAGTTTGTTGTGAGGGGGAGTTCTGATTGTTTACGCCATGTGGATGGAGAATTAATGCGATTCTCATCAAGTTGTCAAATTTGTACAGTTTGTTTCAAATTTTCTCAGAAAATCAAAATTGAAACATATTTTGATTTTAGGGGGAGTAAAATTTTAAAAAAATTAGAAAATTTGAAAATGTCAAAAACATTGAAAAATGCAAAAAATGAGTTTTTAATGCGAATAAGGGGAAATGATAGTACATCAGCTAGACTGGCACAGTACGCTAAAGATTTGTAATGTATAAATGCAATTAAGCAGTCTCGCTAAAGATGTGCCAGTAGGTTTTCACAGATTTAGTAGATCAGTTTGGGATATAAACATAAATTTCACTTACGTCTACGTGGGGAACACCTCCAGGATATATAGGTAACCCCTGAAATCCTGTTTGAAGGGTCCCGTATTCTGAGATACTAGGTCTTTATGCTCAGTGATATCTGGGGTATTATCCCGGGACTTCTGCTGTATGGAAGTACTGACCTAGTCCTCGGATAATACTTTCTGCAAAAAGCTTTGAAATACAAGCTCTCCCTCAGCAATTTGATTAAACAATAAAATTGATAATCTTTGATGTTGTAACAAAAGATCCTCTAAAGGGGACCCACCTAAAGTCGAAGCCGTCATCTCTCTGCGTATACGGAAGTATCGACCTGAGCTCTCACGGCCCTCGCACATTACCCCTTTACAGATATCAGCTGTGGTATACTCACCTGTAAGACTGAATACTGGGGTCTGGATACGGGAGTATATACTGAGGTGGGACACAGATGTTTAAGTTCTAAAACACTAAATCTGTATCCCGAACAGGTTGAACATTTTGTGAGAATTTAAGTGGATCAATATATCGACAATCAACGCGAACTGTTTAAAAGCTTAAAATGAAATAACAGCTTAACGGTGCTAGTGTTTAGTCAGCAGCTGATATGATCCTCTTGCACGAACTCACAAAAATATGTTTGTATATATTTCATTTCTGCATTTTAATTGTTGTTATTGCATTTGTGTTTCATATTTGAAAAATCTAAAAAGATATTCGACAACTGATGTTGGAAAGCTGATATTCAAGATCTCAAAGGTTAAACATGATGAACAGAGGTTTGGTTAAATTGGTTTGAAATGTTTAAATCAGATTTTGGAAAGTTAATAAATTTTTAAGTGTGAAAAATTCTCGAATGTTTAGTTGATTCATTAAGTTGAATCACAATTATGTTTGTTGTGATAGATTGATTGAGTTGTGCAGGTTTCTGATCCTGTTGCTACGGAAAGCCAGGAGATACATCAGAACCTGAGAAGAAGTTTAAATTGATAAAGCCAGGAGTTGATTTCAATGGTGATAACAAATTTCAGACAGCGATCCCAACATGATGATAGGGGGAGTCTGATGAAAGTTAGAGCCAGAGAAAGATCCAGGTACTTAATTCCAGGAAGAGTTCCCGAAGAAGACCGATTAAGAGTGAAGAGCTGTCAATGTTTGAAGACTCTCACTGAAGATTCCGTCAACATTCAAGGGGGAGTCTGTTGGTGTAGTTGTCTGTCGACTACATCTTAGTTCGAGTCTTAGGTTAGGGCTGATTGTACAGTGAACGGAAATCAAGAAACACATAAGATTAGATAGGTTCGCTTATATGTCAATATTGTAGGTTCGCTTATGTGTACTTGATAGGTTCGCTCATTTGTCACTTGATAGGTCCGCTTTTATGGTCATGTCCATATAAGCGAACCCATCAGCCTATAAATAGGTGTCTGATGAGCGGATCTGGAGAGTAGTTGTGTGGTGTAACGGCGAAGCCCTGGCATTTTGTCTCCAGAGCTTGTAATTTGTCAGCAAATCAATAAACGAGACGTTAAATAGTGAAATCAAGCTACACGAAGACCGAATCAATGAATTCCGCCTCTGATTCTGTCTAAGCACTCTTCTGATCGACTCGTAAGGTCGTATAACGATCCTACATCCCCGGTCAAAATACAAATTCTTAGGTTCATTCCCTCGAGGAATTGAACTGGTGTTTCATCACTACACAAATCGTTTCCCCAGTGAACCAAGTTTACTTGCTTGGATTTTAATAGCGGGTTAGAACATGATATATAATTACACATAGTGAAATTAGGATGTAATAAAAAGATAATGATCGACACCTACCAGAATTAAAATTTATAAAAATAAAAAAAAAACTCGAAATATAATTGTGAGCATATATTCGTAAGTAACTAATATATTTTTTTGAACGGCCAACAAATCGATTCTTATTAAATAGAAACCATTACATCAGTAAGCCAGAAGCTCACATATACACCAACAATACTCCAGCATAAACAAACCAAGTTCCATGTGCACATTACAACAAAATCAAAACCACAGTGGGACTTAATCAAAACAAGGCAGTGCAAAACTTTTCCACTGCTCCCATTCCATCGTTGGTACCTTTGCTTGATTTCTAACCCATAGAAACCTCAATGTTTTGACCTTCTCCATTAACTTTGTGATATTTATCAGCATTTCCTGGAAAATGTGTTTATTTCGCATACCCCAAATGCTCCATAATGTGACTAGAATAACTGCATGGAACGCCTTTCTTGTCGCAACCCCCGTTCCCTTTTTAATCCGGGAATGGGCGGCCACAGCCAGCATCAGTGGTATCGGTGTTTATCATTATTTGGCAGCGGAAATTACATCAGGACCGTAGTTAAGAAATATTTTATCAGAGTAAGATACCACATTTTTCATTAATAAATATATTAGGATAAACCCAAGTTTTCATTACAAACTGATTTATAGGGATAAACCCTATTTTAAAATAAAACAACTTCTTTATTTAGGTAACTTTTATAGCCACTTTTCGAAGCCTTCAGTGCTGTCCAGCTGGCTTCTATTTAGCTTTCACATTTTGTTACATGAAACGCGTTTAAAAACATTTTGTTAGTGGGAAATACTGGTGAGTGAATCTCAGTTTAATCAAGACAGTTTTAACAGTTTTACAGTATTGAGGGCGATCTCGCAATTACATTTGTTTGTTTTTCTACTTTAATTACCACCCACGGTACTGTCAACCCGACTTGTGGTCATGTTACTACTCACAGTGTAGTAACAAATTTTGTATACAAAACCCCAACATACCGACGATAATTGTAGAAATTACAAATACTCAATCACTGTTAAATATAAATTAAAATAATTGAGGTTTTGTAAAAACAGTTTGTAAAAAGGTTCACAAAAAGGAGATTACTCACATTACTAAGTGTGGAAACATCGGGATGAGACGAAGTGCGTAGATTGCAAGAGACTTCATAACACTATGTGACAATATTAATTTAATTCAAATTTCATTTCAAGAGTAATTGTCATACAAGATTCAAATAACAATAACAACATTGTTTCTAATTGTAACATAACAACAAAAGATAGATTAATCTAGGTGTGTATCTAGTCCACCCTAAATCTTGTTTCATCTTGTAACATCACTTCATCAATTAACCTGCAACATGTATTAAAATAGAGTTCAATGCAAAAGCTAAGGCGAGTATACAAGTTTTGTTACATAGCATAAATAGAATAAAAAGTGCTCATATCCAACATGATTCATAATATGTGAGTACTAGTATGCAAATATGGCGTACAATATGTTCAAACCCAAGTATACAACGCGTTAAAATAGTCTAATCCCAATAGAGTAGCGGGAGGTAACATGTTTAACTTAACAATACCCCAAGTCTAACGGGCGGTGCGTTAATCCTATAGCGCTATAATTGTTAAGCGAGGCTAGCAAAGTTAATGAGCATATATCGACCAAATAGTTTACATAGCATACGAGAATAACAAGTACCACACATAGTTTCATATTAAGCATGGATAGAGTATGTTAAAAATAGTTTAAGTGTCATTTTGTATAATATACATGTTGCATCCCAAAATGGTAAAAGGGATTAGGGATCGAGTATACTCACATTAGTTGCGTGTGAGAATTCTTGAAACAACACACGAGTAAGGATTGTGAATCTGTCACACCCCGATTTCCACGTGTATCACCGGTGGGCCCGGTGGGGGATTACCGTGACGTAGTTGGCAACAATATAGTCAAACCACACAATTATATGAATGCACAGCGGAAGCATAAAGATAATTATAATTCAACCATTGATTGTAATATCGAATGTATCACAAATAGTCGAATGGTATCCACAGGGGGATCAAAATAATAAAAAGTATTGTTCAACAGACAAGGCATCAAAAGCTTGCGAGACTCTTTAAGATGCTAAGGAGCTATAGCCAGCCGATTACGTTTAGTACCTGCATTTAATCTTTTTGGGAAAATACGTCAGTTTACACTGGTAAATACATTCAACCGACACTTTTGTAAAATGTTTATTAAAATTGATTTGAATGCACAAGGCACAAACTCTTTTATAACTTGGGATAATTTATAATTAAATCTTGTAAAGAATTACATGCTTGCTATGCGTTCGGTCGCCCGGGTCGTGCCGGGTTAAAGTTTAATAGACACACCACATAGCGTAAAACCGAGGTGGGTAAACCAACGGTTACACCTTTAATTAATATAGACACAATGTCGGGTGTACGCCTACACCCGGATGTCGAGGTCGTGGCCATTTCGTAAAATGATGCCAAGGATATCCGGGACATGGTCATTAAGCCCCCAAAGGCGTTAAGCCAACAAAACAAGTTTTTAAACGGGTCACATTGATAATACCCAACTACAAATGAGTTGGGGTCAATTGCCCGACCAAGCGGTATTTTAGATACCGTACCCCAAGCCCGTATAACGGAAAATAAGTTAAAAGTATTTACCTTTGCAAGTATAGTCCTTAATTGATTAAATCACCGATATCTTTTACTGGGCTCCTATTCTGGAACGAAGGTTTTAAAATAACCTATTAGAATCCTAACGGGTCTTTATATTAGCCGTAGCCTAGACCGGTCAGTTTCAAAGGATAGATACGGTTTAATCGCGTGAAAGGCGAAAACCGGGAATGGAATGTGATTCTGACCCAACAAGTTTGAAGGCTTGTTTTATATGGGTTTAATATTCACACTCTGGATTTTGGGGTCAAAACAATATGGTTTGACCCGTATCGGCTAATTCATGTAAACTAGTTACAAAAGCCGAACCGTGCGCGCAAAAGGCGCAACGGGTAACCGTAAGAGTCCTACACTATTTTCCTAAGTTAATATACTTTAAAGAGGTTGTGGTATCAGTAGGATACCTTCCATAATGCCCGTAACGAGTTTAAGTTGATTTTATGCCCCGTAGGGGTATTTCGGTCTTTTTAAAGATTAAAAAGAGGTTTTTAGAGTTCTACAGGAAATCTGAGTTTCCCGAACAGTTTATAAAGTCTAAAATACTTTATTTATTATTTAAAATCAGTAGCAACTGGAATCGGGTCAAAAGACCTTGTAGAACTCAAGTTATGGCCGAAAAGGGCATATTCGGTATTTACCGAACCGTAGCCATAACCGCAGGTTATGAGCAGGTTAAAAATAATTAAAAATCTTTAAAAATCCCAAAATATTATTTTACAACAGTGAGTAAAAGGTTTGGTGTCGAAATCTGGGTTTAGATAGGCGTTATGCTAATTGCGCTATTAAATTACTAAAGTTCCGTAATTTGCGCTATTTAGCATAACTCTTATTCTGAACCTCGGATTGACATGAAATTTTAGGGACATGTTTAGAAATCAGTAACTAAGGTTATGATTCCTTCATGTTTCCGAAATTCTCGCTTTAATTTAAAAAGGGTGTTACGGTCCACTTTTAAGCAATTTACGGAAACGCGTAAAAGACTCGGACAAACAACGAACCGGTCACAGAGGGTTATACCATCATGTGACCTGGTCCTAAGAGAGTCCTAAGGCATATCTACATTGCACTAAAACGGGTCAGAACTGAAGTCAAAGCACAAGTCAAAGTTTTGCGACTTTCGGCTCCGAACCGGGTCAATATAGCAAATGGTCGAATCAAACAAGCTTAGACTTGTTAATACACTTATTATCATATTTTATGAGTGTTTAAACAGGTTGCATATCATCTGCATTACAGATTATGCGTAAAATCGCAAAAATGGCTTTCTGTTGACTTTTTAAGTACACGTTTGACTCGACATTTGACCTAGTTAGAGTGGTGATCAGGGGGAACCCTTTTAAGGGTTTATTACCCACATAAATACCAACACATAACTATCTTTAATTCGACAAATCACTGGACCATTCGTGATTTATCACAAAGTCAATCGTTAACTACGACGGATTGACTTTTAAGCTAAACTAAGCAAAAACTAAGCCATAAAAGAGTTAGACAACTTACAGAAGCTTGTGCACGACTTAGGATGATAGAAGAACACTTTGAGAGCTCCAGGAATGATCTTGAGAGCAGTGTTTGAGGTGTGGTGAACTTATGCACAATGTAGGCCTTTTTATAGTAAAGTTTGGTGCACAAGATCATTACAACACATCCTATATTGCTCATGGATGATCAGCAAGTGTCCTAAGGTGCTAGGGGTCAGGTAGAGGGCGCCCATGCTTCATTGATTGCTCACAAGATCGTTTACAAGCCAAATCATTAAATCTGCCCATGTTTTCTGTTACTGGGCGTCCCACGCGGCCCGCATGAGAGTTCATGCATCTTGTACGCGGGCCGCCTGAATCCATAAGTCAGAAACCGGATTACAGGTGGCTCGCGGCCCGCATCAACAAGCCCCTAACCTTTACGCGGCCCGCGTTAGGTCTGATTTCCAAGATTTTTTGAATCTTTTGTAATGATTAACGAAATCTTCGGTAATTAATAACCTGACCTTTCGGGTTTGAAGGGGTAACTTTGCGATATGGCCCTCGGTTAATTATAATTAAGGGCCTCGTGCCATTTACCCGTACTGTCAAGCCCCCGGTTAGTTTAATTACTATCCGAAAAGCCTTAACTTTCACTGTTGACGCTTTTAACCCCTCTCGTACGAATTTGATCATAACTTTCTCGTTTTAAAACGGAACTTCGCGAAATTTATATAGTACATTCTAGTGAGCGTATTTTACTGTTACAAAGCTTCGGGTTTGTCAAAGGGTCACTCAGAGGTATAATTAAACATGTTGACACAGTTAACCCTTGCAGCTTGTAATCTCTCACTTTCTTCCGCGTTTCGCTTCCGTACGATCCATGATTTATTCGTTTGAAGGTACGAGCATCGTTTAGGGTTACTATACAGTATATTTACCCTTTGTTGACATTTATAACCCTCGAATTTACATACTTTTAAGGTTTGTCAACTTTAGTCCTTTATTTAATATCTAATGCCACGTGTAAACTCGGGACACGTGTCAACACATTATTGGACACAAAATTTCGAGGTGTTACAGAATCCAAGAGAACGACCGTAATGGTTATCCTAAATAATTAAAATATCACATAACAATTCGTTAATATTTACAGGTTAGATAAATGTTCCTAATATTTATTGCTTCCACACATTACTTATAATGTACATTTATTATTTTTATACATTCAGTTATGTGTTAATGTATGATTCATATAATGTATTTAAAGATTTATGCTACAAGACTACAGTAAGTAAATTTTAGATGAAAGAAACATATTTTTAAGTAAATAAAAACAAGTCTACATGCTTTAACTGAGACAAAAATCAGAAGCCAAAGGTTCGAACCCCTGACCTCACGTATTTTTAGTGACTTAATAATTTGGTGATAAATTTATGTATTAAAATTGTACATCTTGCTGATTGATTTATTTAAAAATAATAACAATAACAATAATAATAAGAATAATAATAATAATAATAATAATAATAACTAACTACATCAGTGAAAAGAAAGAAAAGAAGCATGGGACATGAACAACATGGTCATCTTTCCCATTGTTAACCCATCGAACAACACAAAACCATCCCGAAAACAAAATCACAACTCAGCTATAGTTCGTTTGTTGTTCCATTTGTGTAGAAATATAAGAAATAAATTGATCGAGTTAAAGGGGTTATACCGAAACATAAAAAGGATTCCCGTCGATCTCTGTACGGCTTCGGTGGAACTCCAATCTCCAGCAAGTTTCGAACTCCGGCGACGTGCTCGGTGAACGAAAATGTAACACCTCGAAAAATTTCGGCCAATAATGTCTTGACACGTGTCATAAGGTTCCGTTATGTGAAAACATACTTTAGAGGGACTAAAAGTGACAAACAGTGAAAACTATGGAACGTAAGGATCCAAAGTGTCAACAATGGATAAATAGGCTCTATGATAACCCCACATAATGTTTATAACCTTTAACGGATGGTTCATGGATCATACGACGCGGAAATTGCACATAAGTGAAGTATTATAAACTATAGGGGCCAAAAGTGTCAACATGTTTAAATTATACCTCTGAGTGAACTTTTGGCAGACCCGAAGCTTTGTATAGCTAAAATATACTCACTAGAATATGTGGTAAAAATTTCATGAAGTTTCGTCAACGTATGAGAAAGTTATGGCCAAAACCGTACTTAAGGGACTAGAAGCGTCAACGTCGAATTCAGGGCTTTTCGGTTGAGCGCAAAGTTATCCGAGGGCATTACCATGTTGGTAAAAGTCCTAAGGTTCATAAAAACCAAGCTTGGGGGTTTACGGGTCGAGAAAAGTAGCCGAAACATCGCGTACAAGTTCAGGGGTCAAAGCTGTCAATGTTTGAAAGATGTTTGGCTGAACAGCAGGTCAGGCGACCCGCCTGGACAGACCCAGGCGGGCCGCGTGGGACTATCAGGTGCAGAAAATCGAATTTGGGTTGATTTGGATCCGAATTTGAGTGACAAACAGCTGTAACTTGCCTCCACAATCACCAATAACATTACATGCAAGCCTATTACAACAGTAAACCTCAATTCCCTGCTTTAAATCCGAATTTGCATCCATTTGTGATCATTTACACTAGTAACCAAGAACACCAAGACTTGCAAGAGCTCTCAAAGCTTCTCTGGAGGAATTCTGATCAACAAGGCCGACTTCTAGTGATCATTTAACATCTATAGGACTCTTGTAAGCCTTCAATTCGTTATTTAATCCGTTCATGTTGTGTTAATTGCTAAAAGTCAAACTGGGTGTTCATAACCTTTGACTTTCTGATTAAACGAGTTCCTTTCAGTTATTTCTCGAATTGAAACTTGTTATAGATTGGTATTTATGTGGGAAACAAACCCTCTAAAGGTTACTAACTGATTCCCACTACATGCATGCTTAATGTCGAGTCAAACCTATTTTTAAAAAAGTCAACAGAAGTGATTTTTGCGAAAAATGACATGATTAATGATATAGATGACATGCAACCTGATTGATCATTGAAAATAACTTGTAATATATATATAAATGTGTTTTTAATCATCATCAACTCGACAATCTATAGTATAGCCATGAATCGGAACCGAAAGTCTTGTAAAACGATTATTTCGTAGACTATCGATTCGGATTCATACATGCATGTTCGAGATCTGCATTGGAAAGTATTTTTGACTATTTTTATTTTAGTTAAACTTTCTGGAATTTTCGTTGATTGAGTCTATGCTTAGCCTATTCGAATGCTTGTTTCCGGTTTATGCATAAAGTGGACTATTTTGCCCTTTTTGATTTAAAACGGGATTTTTGGAAAAGTGAAAGGATAGAAATCTTTATTTTTATAATATAAACTTGCACCGAAAGTTTCGGATCAGTTGGTGGTCCAGATTGTGAGTTATGGCCATTAGCGTAAACTATGTTATAAATTTACATAAACGGTCCTTTTTGCGTAGAACCCGTTTCTGGCCACATTTTGGTACGAAACTTTTTACCAACTGATTATATATAATATTCTGGGAATTTTGATGATTTTTAAGTAATTTTTGGCTGAACGGATCCTCGATCACCTAGCCACTTCGGCTTATGTCGGTTTTGACCGTTTTAGCCATAAAAGGAGTTGTACACATCCTTTTGACCCGAAACCTTTTTCTACTGATTTTGTATGATGAATAAATTATTATAAGACTTCTGGAAATATAAAAATCTCAGATTTACTGTGAAAACCCGAAAACACCCTTAAATCGTATTTTTAGCATTTTAAGCGCATAGTAAGCGTTGTACTTGTTTTAAACCTATAAAACTTATGCCTACTGATGTAAATCACATATTTTCATATAATAACAGTAAGTATGATGTTTTGAACTCAGGTTTCCAGTTTTGGCATTTTTAGCCCTTGTGAAATTACTAAATTGCCCCTACGGTGCATAGTTTGGTTTTAAATGATATATTTGGTATATGGGTCATACCCTACTGATATAATATGTTATATTAAGTATATTTACTGTATGAACCAGACCCGAAACTCAGATTTCTAATTTTATCCTTTTATTATCTTTTAAATGACCAAAATGCCCTTCTAAGGCATAAATTGAGTTTAAAATTATCCCGAGCAATATAGAACATAACTTACTGATATAATATCATATTCTAAGCATATTAATTCAGGGAACTTGCATTTGAATCTTTTGGCTACCCGTATCGCCCTTTTCGCGTTCGGTTCGGTTTACGTAACTAGTTTGCGTAAATTGACCGAAACGGGTCAAACGATATCGTTTTTGCTTCAAAATCCAGAATGTATTTAGTATACCCAAATTATACAAGTATTCGAACTTGTCGGGTCTAAATCACATTCTATCCGGTCTTTCGCTTAATCGTGCGTAAACCGTATCACTCCTAAAACTAACCGGTCAAAGCTTAAGCTTAAATAAAAGGCCGTTAGGAATCTAATAGGTTAATTATAAACCTTTGTTCCAGATTAGGAAGCCCGGTAAAAGCTACCGCCACTTATCGTTTGTGACTTATACTTGCTCAGGTAAATACATTTTGACTTATTTTCCCTATACGGGCTTGGGGTACGGTATTTAAAATACCGCTTGATCGGGCGCACAAGTCCTGCTCCCTATGGGTGTTCAGTCTTGAATAGCTTGTGTGATTTCGTTTAAACAGTTTTGTCTTACTTAAAGGCTTTGGGGGGTTATTGACCATGTCCCGGATATCCTTGGCATTATCTTACGAGATGGCCACGACCAGAGCACGGGGTGTAGGCGTACACCCGTCGTGTATAACTCTTTGATGTGGTGTGTCAATTAAATCTCTAGCCCGGACAGTAGATCCCGGGCCACCAGAGATATAAGTGCATGTAATTCGTTCACAAGATTATATTTTATAATTATCCCAAGTTAATAAAATATTTATGCCTTGTGCATTAAATAAATTTTCAATCATTTTCAAAATGAGTCAGTCGATTTGTATTTACCAGTGTAAACTGACGTATTTTTCCCAAAAGATTAAGTGCAGGTACTATACGGAAATAGGCTGGCTGTTTCCTAGAGAGCGTCCACAATAGTCTCGCAAACTCGGACGACATTTATCTGTTGAACTATTTTATTCTTATTTTATTTGATCCGCCTGTGGATCCATTTCAACGACTGTGATAATTATTATTGCACTTTAATTAAAGTTGAAATGTTTCTATTCTGCTTCCGCTGTGCATTATTATATTGTGTTGATTGTCTATGACGATGCCAACTACGTCACTGTACCCCACACCGGGCCCACCGGTGACACGTGGAATTTGGGGGTGTGACAGGTTGGTATCAGAGCCAACGCTGAGTGAATTAAACACTATCCTAATGTGTTTAATCTCAGTTACACAATTGCACATTTCTCGATTTTCGAGTCTAGACAAAGAACTTAGGAAATGTTCAACATTTCGTTTAATTTATTTTTATTTATTATTGCATTGTCTTATATATATGTTGTGCAACTTGTTTGATTTTTGACAGGATCAGGATGCCGCCAAGGATGAGAGGTCGTGGAGGATTTCCTACATCGCACGATCATGAGGCTGGTCCCTCGCATAGGCGGGCCCCATCTGCCACACACCACACAGTCGCCAACGACCTTTGGAGGTCTTTTGCCGAGCCTGCTAGGCATTCGGTTTCCGCGAGCACTTCTCCGTCATTACCCCACTCGTTTGGGCCCCATTCGGAGAACGGGCCCCATGATTCGCTTGGATCATACATACCGTTGCACCAGTCGCCGCAGCAGTATCCAGCGCCAGCCTACCAGGGTTTGTATAACCCTAATGCTTATGTGGAGGAGCCAGTGGGCCATAACCCACTTGGACAGGAGGACCACTTTTCTGGTGGTCACGAGATGGACGTGGACGAGGAGACGGACCCTTCGCTCCCACCATCAGGTACACCAAACCACCCGATTGAGATATCGGATGGGTCGCCATACACAGGATCACCATTTAATGGTGTGGACAGCTTCCAGGAGAGGTTCAAGCAGCATGATTGGTACTTCACCCCTAGCCACAACTCTCCTATGCTTCAATCACTCCATGGTACTCCGATGCTTCAATCGCTCCATGGATCGCCGGTGCACTCACAGCACCACCCGCAGCAGCAGCAGCTCCAGCAGCAGCCGCCTCTACCGCAGGACCTATCTGAGGCCCTGTGGCGTGACGTGATCACTCCGTCACCACCGCCGCCACCAGTCTTACCTCCTCCGCCTCAGAGGCCGAGGAGGAATGCGCGCATGTCGACGCGCGGAGGGATTCGCATAGGCACCCCTCCACGTGTTAGTAGCAGCCGCTACACGTCCCTACCCGGGGAGTCTGAGACAGGGGAGTCTCAGCATCCAGTATCGGAGGTTACTTCTGTTCCGATCCCGCCTCTGCCGCCGCAGAATTTTGGAGAGCCGATTCCGGCTTATGCTAGTGCCGCTCCGTTCAACCCGTTCGAGCAGGTGTTCCCTCAGGGTTACGACTACACGGGAGACCCTTATTGGCAAGCTGTGAACTACAGCTCACTCCCACATAGTGGTCCACTTGGAGACCCTTGGGCTGCTGGCCCATCTACTTTTGGTTACCCTCCGGGTTACCAGCAGCCACCGCAGCCGCAGCCTTACCAGCCGCCGCAGCCGCAGCACTACCAGCCACCACCACCGGCGCCTATGATGTCGCCACCGCAGGTTCAGGAGATCCTGCAGGGGATTGATAGCATGCGACGCGAGTTTCAGCACAACATGCGAGAGGATCGCCGACGCACCAGTGGTATGTTTAAGAAGGTATTCGATTTGCTCAAGGGTAAGAGCAAGAAGGATCGTTGAATCCTTCGATTATTATTTCATGTACTCATGTCCCTGCGTGGACATTTATTCCAGTACTCTACCCCTGCGTGGGTATATCTATCTTTCTCTACCCCTGTGTGGGTATGTTATCCTGTTAGCCCCTGCGTGGGTTTGTTTTATTTTATTTTTGTTATTGTTGTACTTGTTTAGCCCCTGCGCGGGCATGTTATTCATGCTAGTTATGTTATTTCAAAGTCCCGTTTAGGGCAATTATGTACTGGTATTTTATTGGAAATTTAAATGGTTAATTTGAATTTATCATTTTATTTATATGCATGAGTAATATTAAAATAATGGAAAATATCAATTTTTATTTGATTTGCCATTTTATAAGAATCTTAGTAAGGTATAACCTAGCTTGAATGCCTTATTGACAGGCCTGGCCCTGATGGTAAAACCTGGTTGAAAGGATTCAACTCCCTGTTAACATCTGAGAACATGTTAACATTCCTGGCCAAGCGTGATCTGTAAAATCACACAAGCCACCCTTTTTAATAAATTATCTACAGATTATATCTGTATACAAGTCTATTAATGACTTGATACCTACGGGTTATGACTATGTCATATAGTGGCAGTTGTGGTTTATAACTCCCTGCCTAGTAAAGAAATATCTACAGATTTTATCTGTACACAAGTCTATTAATGGCTTGATACCTACGGGTTATAACTATGTTATATAATGACAGTTGTGGTTTATGACTCTCTGTCTAGTAAAGGATTATTTGTTTAATTATACAATTTATAATCCTATAAAAATCTAAATTTATAATTTAGTGATTGTCCTTGTGACTAGGCCTATGGTGCCCATATAATTTTTCATTCCTTGATTGCTAATAAGAGCCTGAATGAAATTTATTAAATTAACTGCTAAGGCTTTTGATACCATGGTTAATAAATCGTCTAGGACGATAATACTGTTAGGTTCTAAATAAGACCTTGTCCTTTATTGTAGCTTAAAGCTACGATGGCCAAATCGGAAGAAACCAACAGTCATTCTGGGGAACGCTCAGATAATGCAAAGATTCACGTTACCGGTGCAGAATTGCAAGCACTGATTGATAATGCTGTCGCCAAGGCTATGGATAGGCAGTTCAGAGAATCTAGTGGTACTCAGAGTAGAACCCGCTCAGTGACGCATGTCAAAGCTAAGACTCATTCTGGGGCTCATAGTAAGCCGCCGTCTAAAAAGAGTGAGCCAAAGAAAGTTGAGGATGATAATCATTCCTCCAACCACAGCAGCGTTCCGAAGCAGGAGATTGAGCTGAAACGTGACACGTACAGCAGGTCCTGTACGTACAAATACTTTGTATCCTGCAAGCCCAGAGATTTCACTGGGGAAAAAGGAGCCGTCGACTGCATGACATGGATCGACGAGATGGACACTGTAGTTGATATCAGCGGGTGTGCTGATAGGGACGTCGTTAAGTACGTGTCCCAATCATTCAAAGGAGATGCGTTAGCATGGTGGAGGTCACTCCTACAAGCTGCCGGTAAGGCCACACTGTACGGTTTGTCGTGGGAACAGTTTGTGGCCCTGATTAAAGAAAACTTCTGTCCGCAGCACGAGGTCGAGCGAATTGAATCGGATTTCGTATCCTTAGTCATGAAGAACCTCGATTGTCAAGCGTATCTTACTACGTTCAACACGCTGTCTCGTTTAGTGCCTTACTTGGTGACCCCGGAGCCACGTAGGATTGCTCGATTCATTGGGGGTCTGGCACCGGAGATTAAAGCCAGCGTCAAAGCATCAAGACCCACTACATTTAGATCTGTAGCAGATCTATCCCTCTCCCTCACTCAGGATGCGGTTAGATTGAGAGCCATGAAGAGCTCTGAGGAGAACAAACGAAAACGTGAGGAGGACACCTCACGAAGATCCGAAAAGCGACATAGAGGGAACAACGACCACAGGAAAGGGTCGGGGTCTAGGAAAAGTGATCATCAGTCGGGTGAAAAACCCAGATGCAAGTTTTGTAGGAGACACCACTTTGGGAGGTGTCGGTTTGAAACAAAATCCCAGTCTTCGGAGAAGCGATGTGGAATCTGCAAGTCCACCGATCATAAGGCTGTGGATTGCAAGAAGATGAAGGATGCAACGTGTTTTGGTTGCAACGAGAAAGGGCACATTCGGCCCAACTGTCCGAAGTTTGCAAAGAAGGCCGAGGAAGGAAAGAAGACTAATGCGAGAGTCTTCAAGATGGACGCAAAGGAAGCAGTCCTGGACGATAACGTCATTACCGGTACGTTTCTTGTAAACGATGTTTTTGCTAGAGTCTTGTTTGATTCTGGAGCTGATAAGTCGTTTGTAGATAATAAGTTTTGTAAACTGTTGAACCTTCCTGTTAAAACCTTAAGCGTGAAATATGAGGTGGAATTAGCCGATGGAACCTTAGAAACCGCCTCGACTGTTCTAGATGGATGTGTTATATCCATTAGGAATCATTCCTTCCCGTTATCCTTGCTTCCCTTTAAGTTAGCTGGATTCGATATAGTAATAGGCATGGATTGGTTGTCGAGTAACCAAGCCCAGATTCTGTGCAATAGAAAGCAAGTAATAGTTAAGACTCCGTCTGGTGAGTCACTTACTATTCAAGGAGATACCCAACATGGATTGCCCGAGCAAGTGTCCATGCTCAAGGCATCCAGATGCATGCAGAAGGGTTGTGTCATTTATATGGCACAAGTTACCATAGATGAGCCGAAGCCGAAGATTGAGGATATCCCTGTTATATCAGAATATCCTGAAGTGTTTCCTGAAGAACTACCCGGTTTGCCACCGGATAGACAAGTAGAGTTTCGGATAGATATCATCCCAGGCACTGCACCTGTAGCAAGAGCACCATACAGATTGGCACCAACGGAGATGAAGGAGTTGAGGACGCAGTTGGATGATCTATTAGCTAAAGGTTTTATTAGACCTAGCTCATCTCCTTGGGGAGCGCCAATCTTGTTCGTTAAAAAGAAAGATGGTTCGATGCGTCTGTGCATCGATTACCGTGAGCTTAATAAGGTCACTATCAAGAATCGGTATCCGTTACCCAGGATCGACGATCTGTTCGATCAGTTGCAAGGAGCAAGCTATTTCTCCAAGATTGACCTAAGGTCAGGATATCATCAGTTGAAGGTCAAGGAGGAAGACGTACACAAGACCGCGTTTAGGACTCGTTATGGACATTACGAGTTCCTAGTGATGCCGTTTGGGCTCACTAACGCACCAGCCGCGTTCATGGACCTCATGAACCGCGTCTGCAAACCTTATTTAGATAAGTTCGTTATCGTCTTTATTGATGATATTCTTATCTACTCGAAGAGCCAAGCTGACCATGAGAATCACCTTCGTTGTATTCTCAAACTTCTGTATCAAGAGAAGCTTTATGCCAAATTCTCGAAGTGTGAATTTTGGCTTCGTGAAGTCCAGTTCCTTGGACATGTTGTTAGCAAGCGTGGTATCCAAGTAGATCCCGCTAAAGTCGAAGCAGTCATGAATTGGCAGGAGCCGAAGACTCCTACCGAGATTCGCAGTTTCCTCGGATTGGCAGGATATTATAGGAGATTCATCGAGAATTTTTCAAGGATTGCTGCGCCCCTAACCTCGTTGACCCGTAAGAAGATTAAGTTTGATTGGGGCCCTAAGCAGCAGGAATCCTTTGACATTCTGAAGCAGAAACTGAGCAATGCGCCAGTGTTAACATTGCCCGATGGAATAGAGGAATTTGTGGTGTATTGTGATGCATCACATACGGGCATGGGTTGTGTACTCATGCAGAAAGGCAAAGTCATTGCCTACGCTTCTCGCCAGCTAAAGGTGCACGAGAAAAACTACACCACCCACGATTTGGAATTAGGTGCGGTGGTATTTGCATTAAAGCTATGGAGACACTACTTGTATGGAACCAAGTGCATAATTTATTCGGATCACAAGGGTCTTCAGCATTTGTTCAATCAGAAGGAATTGAACATGCGACAAAGGCGATGGATGGAAACCTTAAACGATTATGACTGTGAGATAAGATACCATCCAGGCAAGGCAAATGTGGTTGCCGACGCCTTAAGTAGAAAGGAAAGGGTTAAACCGATCAGAATCAATGCCAAGCGCATTGAGATAAGGAATAGTCTGAATGAAAGGGTGTTAGCTGCACAAAAGGAAGCTGTGCTGGAAGCTAACTATCCTGCAGAAAAGTTGGGAGTAACTGAGGAGCAGTTATCCCACGACAAAGATGGAATGCTACGTCTAAACGGACGAATATGGGTTCCGGTATATGGAGGACTTCGGGATGTTATCCTCCAGGAAGCCCACAGCTCTAAATACTCAGTTCATCCTGGAGCTGATAAGATGTACCAGGATTTGAAATCAAACTACTGGTGGATTGGTTTGAAAAAGTCCGTGGCCGAGTATGTGGCCAAATGTTTGACTTGTGCGCAAGTCAAGGCTGAGCATCAGAAGCCGTCAGGTTTGCTTCAGCAACCTGAAATTCCCAAATGGAAATGGGAAATGGTGACAATGGATTTTATCACCAAGTTGCCGAAGACGAAAAAGGGGAATGATACCATATGGGTCATAGTTGACAGACTGACTAAGTCAGCTCATTTTCTACCCATAAAAGAGACGTATAGCTCAGATATGTTAGCCCAATTATACGTCGATAAGATAGTAGCGCTACATGGTATACCTATATCTATTATCTCCGATAGAGATACTAGATATACGTCGCATTTTTGGAAGAGTTTCCAACAGTCGTTGGGCACTCGTTTGAATTTTAGTACGGCTTATCATCCTCAGACCGATGGTCAGAGTGAGCGTACGATTCAAACTCTGGAAGACATGCTTCGAGCATGTGCGATCGACTTAGGTGGTAGTTGGGATAAGAACTTACCATTGATTGAATTCTCCTACAACAATAGCTACCATTCCAGCATAAAGGCCGCGCCTTTTGAGGCCCTATACGGTAGAAAGTGTAGATCGCCCATTTGTTGGGCAGAAGTTGGAGATGTCCAGTTGTCTGGACCAGATATCGTCTTTGAGACGACAGACAAGATCGTTCAGATCCGTGATCGTTTGAAAGCTGCCAGGGATAGGCAGAAAAGTTATGCGGATCCTAAGCGCAAAGATTTCCACTTCGATGTAGGTGATAAAGTATTGCTTAAAGTATCGCCCTGGAAGGGTGTGATGCGATTTGGAAAGAAAGGCAAGCTAAGCCCGAGATACATAGGACCTTTCGAGATAATCGAACGTGTCGGGGCAGTCGCTTACAAGTTAAACTTGCCTGAAGAGCTTAGTGCCATTCATAATGTGTTTCACATCTGTAATTTGAAGAAGTGTTTCGCTGACGATTCACTGGTTATACCGCATACAGACATACACATAGACGAAAGTCTAAAGTTTGTGGAAAAACCTTTGTCGATAGAGGATCGACAGGTAAAGAAGCTTCGAAGGAAGCGCGTGCCTATTGTTAAGGTCAAATGGGATGCCCGTAGAGGTCCCGAATACACGTGGGAAGTGGAATCCACGATGAAAGAAAAATATCCCCATTTGTTTGATTAAATCTCGGGGTCGAGATTTCTTTTAAGGGGGTGAGGATGTAACACCTCGAAAAATTTCGGCCAATAATGTCTTGACACGTGTCATAAGGTTCCGTTATGTGAAAACATACTTTAGAGGGACTAAAAGTGACAAACAGTGAAAACTATGGAACGTAAGGATCCAAAGTGTCAACAATGGATAAATAGGCTCTATGATAACCCCACATAATGTTTATAACCTTTAACGGATGGTTCATGGATCATACGACGCGGAAATTGCACATAAGTGAAGTATTATAAACTATAGGGGCCAAAAGTGTCAACATGTTTAAATTATACCTCTGAGTGAACTTTTGGCAGACCCGAAGCTTTGTATAGCTAAAATATACTCACTAGAATATGTGGTAAAAATTTCATGAAGTTTCGTCAACGTATGAGAAAGTTATGGCCAAAACCGTACTTAAGGGACTAGAAGCGTCAACGTCGAATTCAGGGCTTTTCGGTTGAGCGCAAAGTTATCCGAGGGCATTACCATGTTGGTAAAAGTCCTAAGGTTCATAAAAACCAAGCTTGGGGGTTTACGGGTCGAGAAAAGTAGCCGAAACATCGCGTACAAGTTCAGGGGTCAAAGCTGTCAATGTTTGAAAGATGTTTGGCTGAACAGCAGGTCAGGCGACCCGCCTGGACAGACCCAGGCGGGCCGCGTGGGACTATCAGGTGCAGAAAATCGAATTTGGGTTGATTTGGATCCGAATTTGAGTGACAAACAGCTGTAACTTGCCTCCACAATCACCAATAACATTACATGCAAGCCTATTACAACAGTAAACCTCAATTCCCTGCTTTAAATCCGAATTTGCATCCATTTGTGATCATTTACACTAGTAACCAAGAACACCAAGACTTGCAAGAGCTCTCAAAGCTTCTCTGGAGGAATTCTGATCAACAAGGCCGACTTCTAGTGATCATTTAACATCTATAGGACTCTTGTAAGCCTTCAATTCGTTATTTAATCCGTTCATGTTGTGTTAATTGCTAAAAGTCAAACTGGGTGTTCATAACCTTTGACTTTCTGATTAAACGAGTTCCTTTCAGTTATTTCTCGAATTGAAACTTGTTATAGATTGGTATTTATGTGGGAAACAAACCCTCTAAAGGTTACTAACTGATTCCCACTACATGCATGCTTAATGTCGAGTCAAACCTATTTTTAAAAAAGTCAACAGAAGTGATTTTTGCGAAAAATGACATGATTAATGATATAGATGACATGCAACCTGATTGATCATTGAAAATAACTTGTAATATATATATAAATGTGTTTTTAATCATCATCAACTCGACAATCTATAGTATAGCCATGAATCGGAACCGAAAGTCTTGTAAAACGATTATTTCGTAGACTATCGATTCGGATTCATACATGCATGTTCGAGATCTGCATTGGAAAGTATTTTTGACTATTTTTATTTTAGTTAAACTTTCTGGAATTTTCGTTGATTGAGTCTATGCTTAGCCTATTCGAATGCTTGTTTCCGGTTTATGCATAAAGTGGACTATTTTGCCCTTTTTGATTTAAAACGGGATTTTTGGAAAAGTGAAAGGATAGAAATCTTTATTTTTATAATATAAACTTGCACCGAAAGTTTCGGATCAGTTGGTGGTCCAGATTGTGAGTTATGGCCATTAGCGTAAACTATGTTATAAATTTACATAAACGGTCCTTTTTGCGTAGAACCCGTTTCTGGCCACATTTTGGTACGAAACTTTTTACCAACTGATTATATATAATATTCTGGGAATTTTGATGATTTTTAAGTAATTTTTGGCTGAACGGATCCTCGATCACCTAGCCACTTCGGCTTATGTCGGTTTTGACCGTTTTAGCCATAAAAGGAGTTGTACACATCCTTTTGACCCGAAACCTTTTTCTACTGATTTTGTATGATGAATAAATTATTATAAGACTTCTGGAAATATAAAAATCTCAGATTTACTGTGAAAACCCGAAAACACCCTTAAATCGTATTTTTAGCATTTTAAGCGCATAGTAAGCGTTGTACTTGTTTTAAACCTATAAAACTTATGCCTACTGATGTAAATCACATATTTTCATATAATAACAGTAAGTATGATGTTTTGAACTCAGGTTTCCAGTTTTGGCATTTTTAGCCCTTGTGAAATTACTAAATTGCCCCTACGGTGCATAGTTTGGTTTTAAATGATATATTTGGTATATGGGTCATACCCTACTGATATAATATGTTATATTAAGTATATTTACTGTATGAACCAGACCCGAAACTCAGATTTCTAATTTTATCCTTTTATTATCTTTTAAATGACCAAAATGCCCTTCTAAGGCATAAATTGAGTTTAAAATTATCCCGAGCAATATAGAACATAACTTACTGATATAATATCATATTCTAAGCATATTAATTCAGGGAACTTGCATTTGAATCTTTTGGCTACCCGTATCGCCCTTTTCGCGTTCGGTTCGGTTTACGTAACTAGTTTGCGTAAATTGACCGAAACGGGTCAAACGATATCGTTTTTGCTTCAAAATCCAGAATGTATTTAGTATACCCAAATTATACAAGTATTCGAACTTGTCGGGTCTAAATCACATTCTATCCGGTCTTTCGCTTAATCGTGCGTAAACCGTATCACTCCTAAAACTAACCGGTCAAAGCTTAAGCTTAAATAAAAGGCCGTTAGGAATCTAATAGGTTAATTATAAACCTTTGTTCCAGATTAGGAAGCCCGGTAAAAGCTACCGCCACTTATCGTTTGTGACTTATACTTGCTCAGGTAAATACATTTTGACTTATTTTCCCTATACGGGCTTGGGGTACGGTATTTAAAATACCGCTTGATCGGGCGCACAAGTCCTGCTCCCTATGGGTGTTCAGTCTTGAATAGCTTGTGTGATTTCGTTTAAACAGTTTTGTCTTACTTAAAGGCTTTGGGGGGTTATTGACCATGTCCCGGATATCCTTGGCATTATCTTACGAGATGGCCACGACCAGAGCACGGGGTGTAGGCGTACACCCGTCGTGTATAACTCTTTGATGTGGTGTGTCAATTAAATCTCTAGCCCGGACAGTAGATCCCGGGCCACCAGAGATATAAGTGCATGTAATTCGTTCACAAGATTATATTTTATAATTATCCCAAGTTAATAAAATATTTATGCCTTGTGCATTAAATAAATTTTCAATCATTTTCAAAATGAGTCAGTCGATTTGTATTTACCAGTGTAAACTGACGTATTTTTCCCAAAAGATTAAGTGCAGGTACTATACGGAAATATGCTGGCTGTTTCCTAGAGAGCGTCCACAATAGTCTCGCAAACTCGGACGACATTTATCTGTTGAACTATTTTATTCTTATTTTATTTGATCCGCCTGTGGATCCATTTCAACGACTGTGATAATTATTATTGCACTTTAATTAAAGTTGAAATGTTTCTATTCTGCTTCCGCTGTGCATTATTATATTGTGTTGATTGTCTATGACGATGCCAACTACGTCACTGTACCCCACACCGGGCCCACCGGTGACACGTGGAATTTGGGGGTGTGACAGAAAACGAGGAAGGAACGAGTTGCAGTCGATCCCGTGCGGCTCCGGTGGCTTCGGTTATTCTCCGACGGTGTTTTCGATGTGCTATAATTCGAATACAACGTGAGTGGATCTCCGACTAGTTCTTCCAACGAAACTCCGATGTGTTTCGGTTTCCCTGACAGCTGGTTATCGAAACAGAGAGGGCGTTGAGGTTGTGTACGGGTTTTCCGATCTTCACAGTGGTCGAGAACACGTGATATTTTCCGACGAGACCTCCAACTCCGGTGGTTTGCTAACTGTTTGGGAGTAGAAAGAGATGGCAAACAAGTTGATGGTCCCTTGGTGTCGCACACTGTAACACCCCAAAAACGGGTTTGGTAATCAAACCACGTTAATATTACTGACGGGTAAAATACCGTTAATGGTAAAAAGTTTACCCGGTAAATATTAGGGTTTAAATAATTAATCCTAATAATAAATAAAAAGTGAATAAAAGCTTTTAAGAAATAAAATGATAGAAGGCCCGAGTTTACGGGAAATAAAATAAACTTAGTCATAAATATTCCAAAACCCGCTAAGTTAACTAGGAATATTTAACCTAGTTAATAAGTGGGAATATTGTGGAAAATAAGTAGGTTGTGGCCTACTTAATAACGAACCAAACATGAGGGGTTAAAGTGGGATAACTTAACAAGTTATAAAATAAAAAAAAATCAAAACAAAACACACACTTGAAGTGTGTGTTCTGTAATCGACAGGAGCAAGCTCCCATGGAGCCAAACTCTAATTTCAACAAGATCTTCAAATTGGAGGATCAAACAAGGGCCAAATTCGGATTTGAACACATAGAAACGGTCACCAAGTCAAGGGGATCGTAAGGTATGTCGAATTTCTAAGATTCTTGAAGTTGTGAAAATCGATTAACTTTGCATGATGCAATCTATGTACGAATCGTAGAGGCTATGGCCGAATTAGTGAAGTGTAATTGCTTAGGAACAAACCCTAAGTAGAAATTTGAAGTAAAATTTCTATGATTTGAATAATTTGATGATTTACCACTTTTAGACAAGTGGGTTTTGATTGTGTAGTGAAGATGAGGATATGTTTATGCTAGAAATCATCATAGTTGATAGTTGATGCAAGATACTTGAACAATTTCCAAGTTTGAGTGTTGATCATACATGACTTGAAAAATGGGTTTTTGGATGATTTAATGAAATTGATGTTGTATTGGTGTTTATAAACACCATACTAACTTGCATGAATGAACTACTTGAACAAAATGGGGAATTGTTAAGAGTTCATACTTGATTTGAAGTGGGTCTTGACACAAGAATTAAACTCATGATTTATGATTTAGTTCAATAAGAAAAGTAGTCAAAGACTCATAAGGTGTGAAAGTCATGATTAAGAATGACTAATCTAACAACCTTGTGAATGATGAATGATAGTTGGCGCTTAACAAGCTAGGTGAAGCTTGGGGAAGAAGCGGGTCGAACGAGTCAAGCATAAAGGAAAAGCGTATTCGGGATGCAAGGTAAGTGAAGCTTACACAATTTTGTAGAATACTTGTTTATTCTATACGAAAATACGCGCGTTGACGCGTATAGTAGAAAATACGCGCGTTGACGCGTATAGTAGAAAAAGCCTTGTATTATAATACGGGCGATTATCGAAGTCGACATTACTAACTTTTGTGAATGTTTTAATTGAAGGACACTCGCGTTTGAAGACGACCAGAGTGGAACGAATTGTGGATATGATGATGGAATGGTCCGAGATATGACAAGAAGAGCATGCTCATCAAGGACCTAAACCGCGTAGCGATCGCGAACAAGGTTAATGGGAAGAGAAGCCCGTGAGGGCAAGCATTACCAGGTGCACATTTTAAATTTAATTGCACAAATAGTAATATGCAACAAATATGTAGAAATTGAAATGTTGCATATGTGGATTAAAAACTTGGAAAAACCCGAATAGAAAATGTATTCGGGATATTGTTTCCAAGAGAAACAAATAGAGGCATTACTTACATAGGGCGCGATGTGAAAACTATAAAAAGGTCATGCGTGTCATGTGTTAATCGCTTACTCTGGCCAAGTAAGTAGTGGCATATGATACCATGAACTTCTTATAGCAGACACATTTACATCCGATGTAGTAAGGGCGGGATGAATGGGACTAACTTAAATGGTACCCAAATGAATCAAATAAATAAGATGTTTGATAGTAAACGTAAACGCAAGTCGGACGACGGGAGCATATTACGTTAAAATGACGAGCCCAAGAGAAGGGACAAAGATCGAAGTAAATGAAAATACAAACCAACTAATGAGAATGCTAAGGCATGGGGATAAAGGTTTGACTGACATAAGTGATGAAATTCACGTGGGCAAGTCAAACGAATTAAATAATGAATAAAGGACTTAATTGAATAAAAGCGATGGATTTCGCTAAGACGACCAAATAAATTAAAATGATGTCTAAAACCATATAAGAATGGTTACTTAATAATGATTACGGTAAAGATACCCGATGGACGGGTAGGATTGTGAGTGAATGCGTAAACCGAGAGACGGGAACGCGAAATATAAAGTCAAAAGACTCGGAATACGAGTCATGACTAAAAGATGACAAGAATTTTCATAAACATAAATTTTGGTAATTACGTTCAACCATTTCAAAGTTGGACGGGTCAAATAAAGAATGAAGTTTGACATTGATAAGTGATGAAAATTCACCCAAAATGAGTCAAACGAGTCAATTAAGAAATAACGCTTAATATAATAGGAAAACGCAAACCGGTGAAACCGGAAAGCTAAAAACAATAAGATAGAAGGACCCGGGTAATGGGTGGTAAAGGAGTATAAGTGTGAACCGGTTAACGGTAAGCGTAGGACAAACCGACGTATAAATGACGTTAGAAGTCACAAAGACGGAAAAATAATTTGAAAGAAAACAATGTAGCCTTAGACTACGGTCAAGGTCAAACGAAATCCAAAAAGTAAAAGTGAATAATTCTAAACATAAAAAGGGGTGCCTTAACGTCATATGCGTATATAAACGTATATACATTTGAATAAAGACTCGAATAAAAGATGATCTACGGGATCATCATAACCTACGGGATATTAATTAGTGTTAAGGTCTACGGGGCCAAAATGACCCACGGGTCATGAATTGAGGCAAAGGGATCATAAGGGACTCGCCTTAAAGAGGTGAAAGCTTAAGGAAATAGCCTACGAGGTTAAGTGAAAAACCTATGGGTCAATAGTGTAAGGTGAGGGAACTTGTTACGAACCCCCGCGTTAAACGAGAACGGAAAAGAATAAATTATTAGTTGTCAATTTCTTTAACATGAGTAATTGACGTAAGTTAAAGAGGAAAACGTTAAACTAAAATTCAGTTTTAGTAAGAAATAACGTTTTAATAATACGGGCATTATGAGAGAAATTAGAAAAGGATTAATATTAAAGGACTTCAGTCTTAACACTGATAGGTGTAAAAACGAAATGTTTGAAAAGAATATTCTCGATAATGAAAGGTTATATAAACTTAAACCTGACGTGACATGAAAGTCGCTCGTTAAACTTGAGATATAAAAGCGTAAAACATGAAATGGAAGTGATACGCTAAAAACAAACAAGCCCGGGAATGGGTAATTATGGATTAAAACCAATGCTGATGAATTATGCAAGTACGTAACCTTGGTTCCGTTACATTATGCTTAGATATTGAATGTAGATTAGTAACTCGAAATAGTGATATGAGAAAATGTAGTGTGTTGTAGAAGCGACGAAGTTCACTAGATAATCAATACAGGTCAGAAGATTCGTTAAGGCATGTTTGGTTGTCGTTGAAATGGTGGCTACCAATAGACAACCAAATGGGTCAAACAAAGGTTGTCTTGGTAATATAGAATTGACTTGAACGTCACTTGATGATTATGGATCATGAGGGCGTAAAAGCATGGAATGGTAATGATACGCCGAAGACCACAAACCCAGGGGATCGGTAGGCATGTCTAGAAGCCATAAATTGTAAGTAGTAAGAAAGTATGATGCAAAACTAAACGGGTCGAACAAATAAAAAGGGGTACGGTCAAGGAAAAGTAATACGAAATATAACCAGGTTATAGTGCGAACGATGAAATGAGAATAATAAAAGTTTGTAAGCCTCGAGAAGGCAAAATGGATACACCCAAGCGAAGGGGTATAAGGTACGAAGTAACGGCGACTAATTAGTATAGCCGGTAAAACTATTCAAAGTTAAGAAAGCGTCATAACAAATACAAGCGCATGTTAATATAACACAAGCGCGGGATAGACCTGTTAAAAGACTAACGAGACCAAGTGGTCAAGTGACAACTCAGTCAATAAAGATAAAGGGTTAAAAGCTGTAAGTAATGGCCCGCGAGGCCTTACACATGAAAGACGTACGCGTCAGTATACACAAAAACTTTTGACCAAAGGAAACGGGAGCCTTAAAAACGAAACTAGGTTCGTTTAATTAAACCAATGAACCACGTAAATAAGGTTTCGGGGACGAAACCTCTTTAAGGGGGGGTAGACTTGTAACACCCCAAAAAACGGGTTTGGTAATCAAACCACGTTAATATTACTGACGGGTAAAATACCGTTAATGGTAAAAAGTTTACCCGGTAAATATTAGGGTTTAAATAATTAATCTTAATAATAAATAAAAAGTGAATAAAAGCTTTTAAGAAATAAAATGATAGAAGGCCTGAGTTAACGGGACCTAAAATAAACTTAGTCATAAATATTCCCAAACCCGCTAAGTTAACTAGGAATATTTAACCTAGTTAATAAGTGGGAATATTGTGGAAAATAAGTAGGTTGTGGCCTACTTAATAACGAACCAAACATGAGGGGTTAAACTGGGATAACTTAACAAGTTATAAAATAAAAAAACATCAAAACAAAACACACACTTGAAGTGTGTGTTCTGTAATCGACAGGAGCAAGCTGCCATGGAGCCAAACCCTAATTTCAACAAGATCTTCAAATTGGAGGATCAAACAAGGGCCAAATTCGGATTTGAACACATAGAAACGGTCACCAAGTCAAGGGGATCGTAAGGTATGTCGAATTTCTAAGATTCTTGAAGTTGTGAAAATCGATTAACTTTGCATGATGCAATCTATGTACGAATCGTAGGGGCTATGGCCGAATTAGTGAAGTGTGATTGCTTAGGAACAAACCCTAAGTAGAAATTTGAAGTAAAATTTCTATGATTTGAATAATTTGATGATTTACCACTTTTAGACAAGTGGGTTTTGATTGTGTAGTGAAGATGAGGATATGTTTATGCTAGAAATCATCATAGTTGATAGTTGATGCAAGATACTTGAACAATTTCCAAGTTTGAGTGTTGATCATACATGACTTGAAAAATGGGTTTTTGGATGATTTAATGAAATTGATGTTGTATTGGTGTTTATAAACACCATACTAACTTGTATGAATGAACTACTTGAACAAAATGGGGAATTGTTAAGAGTTCATACTTGATTTGAAGTGGGTCTTGACACAAGAATTAAACTCATGATTTATGATTTAGTTCAATAAGAAAAGTAGTCAAAGATTCATAAGGTGTGAAATCATGATTTAGAATGACTAATCTAACAACCTTGTGAATGATGAATGATAGTTGGCGCTTAACAAGCTAGGTGAAGCTTGGGGAGGAAGCGGGTCGAACGAGTCAAGCATAAAGGAAAAGCGTATTCGGGATGCAAGGTAAGTGAAGCTTACACAATTTTGTAGAATACTTGTTTATTCTATACGATATAAATGCGATAACGATAATATAGAAAATATGAGTTTCCGACGCGATCGATACGAGTCGGAACATATAAAGATGATAAAAACCTTGGTTTATGGCAAAAAGGGCAAAACGGTAAATAAATCATGTAATGATTTTAAGAAATTATGAATTCCCGTTAAGATTACCTTGTAGTGTAATCTAATAATGATAAAAAGGATAAAATGGAAATTTGTCAAGTGTTGACTAGTGTAAATCGAAGTTAAAAGAATATCCATGGCGTAAGCCGAAATGGGTTGAATTTGTAAAAAAAGAGTTTAAAAGAAAAGGGGTATGACAATAAAATCCGGGATGGGATGGATGTATGAATTGGAAATCAAAAACGATGTTTTTGATTAAACAGATAACGTTGGGCATATAGTCCAAACGGGTCGAATGGTGGTGATAACACCATTTGACAATAGCGACTAATGTGGTTGTCAAGCCTTGTGTTAACAGGACCGATTAGCCAATCGGATAATTGCGTCACCATTGATGGTGTGATAATGAAAACAAGGTATAAATCGGGTCTACTTGTTGATCCGGGCCAGGTACGCATAATTATGTTGTAGTTAAAAGTGTTATTTTGGTCGAATAATTTGAGAGAGACTCCTTCGTCATAAAAGGACCAAAATCGACCAAAACGCCCTTGTAGGCTGAATTGAACAAACAACCCTTAAGATTTGTTTGGAAACGAATTTCATGATTAGATAGATACTTAGAATAAGTATAGAAGTTGAAAGATGTAATATGTTAGTCAAATAGCTCTATTTGAGTCTTGCCGTAAAATAGCAATCCGAAGGGCAAAACTCGGAACATATAGATATACACATTGTAATCCAACACACAAAGAGTTGTAGTTGAAGATTACTTGAGAAGAAATGTAGGAATAAGATGCTAGAAATGAATGAAAGCGATTTCAAGCTTTAAAGTGCGTAAATACCCTTAACGGGTCAAAATAAGCATACGAGCGAAAATGGTTTAAATTGTGTAATAAACCTGTGATTAGAACCTAATATGGTATATAACATTTATTTGAAGAAGTGTAGGTGATGTAGGAATCAAACAAATATGTTTGTTTGATAAAATGCATAAACGGGTAAAATTTGATAAAAAGGTAACGAGTCGAAGGCTTGAAAGTCTCAAAATTTATTTATGTTGGATGTTGGATTTTAACTCCATAAGATGGAGAATTAAATTACGGACGCGTAGGAAAAAGAATCGGGTGAAACGGATCAATAACGAAGAAGTTATGGCCGTTTCCGTGAAATCGGGTTGAGCTGGGAATGTACAGCAACAGCTGAAGGCAACAGTCTGTGAAAACAAGGGCTAGGCGTGACGCCTAGGCCCTTGGCGTCACGCGACGCCCCTAACTCCGGAAAATTTTTAATTTTTGTCATTTTAACCCCTATACTTGTTTGAACTTAATATTTGACTATCAAAACTAACTTTTAAGTTGGTTTTGATCATAGGTGATCGCCAAGAGTGCTCGGATGAAGATCAAGCGACGAGCAAGAACCGAACACGATTGCGAAATAAGCTTCCGCACTGTGTATCGTTGTTATGTTAAACGACGAACTTATTTATATTATGTTGAAACCTTTTAAATTGTAAAAGTTTTAGATTACTCGTATTTTCTAAGGATACTTAACCGTAATTACATGTTTATTTTCGTTATTTATACGAAACTTATATAAAGTATTGTATTAATCAAGCAAGGGTGTTACAGGTTGGTAATCAGAGCGCAAGGTTAAAAGAATAAAGTGTTCGGTTCGAGGCTTGATCGCAAATCCGGTAAGCACATGTATGTTAATAGTTTAGCATGCTAAAGTGTTGTAAACAACACATAGGGCTATCGTGTGATACACGTTACCCCAAATTAAACTGACTGATGTAGTTGACGAAAATACGCGCGTTAACGCGTATAGTAGAAAAAGCCTTGTATTATAATACGGGCGATTATCGAAGTCGACATTACTAACTTTTGTGAATGTTTTAATTAAAGGACATTACTAACTTGTATTATAATACGGGCGATTATAATACGGGCGATTATCGAGGCATTAATCGTAAGTAAAACGTGCATGCGTGTATATAGGCTTAGTGAGTTTGATTACGTTTGAATAGACCGAAAGGAGTAATATTTCAAAACGATTTACCTAAGAAGAAAAGTTTTCGTATGAAACTTTTTTTTTTTGAAAAATGTGGCCTACATCGTAGATCGTAAGAAAGTTTCGCTGGTTCTAAATAGTATAGAAAAATCTTAGTTTTGTAGAGAATTCTTTATTGGTGAAAAACGAGGAAGTTAGGTATTTTTAATAATGAGAAAATGGTTTTGAAGGTGATTGCTAAATTGCGTTTTGACACATAAACAAGGATGGAAAATAGCCTTAAATAGTAAGAAAGTATTTTAATAGTCGAACGTGTAAACATATTTGATCGTAGACGAGGTTTGGATAAAAGACAAAGAATGATGGAGGGGGATGGATGTATAAGAGTGAACGATTGATCTCTCAAACGAATGCGAGTATAAGAATATCATAAGTACAGAGTAAACGAAAGCGATGCTAAGAATGAGGTCTCGTCGTGGATAATCGGATATGGTGCGTTTGTGAGTTGCTTAAAGTTTGAATTAGGCCCAAAAGGTCTGCAAAACACTGAATTTCTCATGGCACGTTTTACGAAAGTTTTGATGGTGAAAACACTTATATATGGGAAGTACTAGCGGCGTATCCAACATGTTGCGTCCTTTCCGTATTCGGTGTCATGTTACGTTCCGTGTCTTACCATAAACAGTAGTACACTCTATGGTTTTCATGCGGTTATTACTATAATCCCGTGTGCACCCGCGATTATACCAATCGTCGCATGATCCGCATAGCTTGTATTAGTTGCGTATGAATCATGGTATACATAAATTTTGAAAATAAGATTGTGTGTGTATAGAAATGTAGCATGTAAGCACGTTTGCGTTCCAAATAGTATAAGACTAACGTAAGCGAATCCCTCGGGTTTCGCTCGCGTACAAGTGCAAGTGTATAAATTTTGAGTAAACGAAAAGCATGTTCATGGTATAAGTTTAAACATGAATTTGCATGTGAGTATAGACACAAATCGCATGACAAGAGTAGGATTATAAGTATAACGTGTATGAAAAATGAGTATAAATGTGAGTACAAACATGAGTATAGGTATAACCACAAAGCGTATGAGTATGAATACGAGTATAAGTGTGAACATAAGATGTACGAGCATAGATGTGAACGTGAATATAGGTGTAAAATATGAAGGTTTAAGTATGAACAAATTATATGCGTATGAATATAAGTGTAAACAAAGTTCTATAAGTGTAAATGAAAACATAAAATGTATAAACATGAATATGAATATCAATGTAAGTACAACGTAAATGTATAATTGTGAGTGTATGTATAAACGTAAAACGTATGAATTTTGAATCATGAGTATAACATAAATGTGTAAGTGTGAACATAAGTGACTGCATAAAATGTATAAGTATGGATATAGGAAATAATGATTTTGCCTATAGTATAAATCGAAATACACGAGTTTATGCGTGTAAAAGGTTTAAAAGTTTTGAGTATAAAAGAAATAGAAAACGAGTGATACATGAGGGATTGTTGTGAGATATCGACTAAAACATGTAATATGTTATGTATGTATAATGGTTTGAGTAAAACGTGAAGTTTGTCAAACTAGATTGAGTTGGCATGGTACGTAGAATCTAGGTCGTGAATGTAAATAGAATATAAAACATCTTTGATAGGGTACTTTGTAAAAGAATTTCGAAATGCTACTCTTGTTTTTTTTTTTTTTTTTTGTATTTACATACGTTGAAAATTGTCGGTTCTCATGAAGATTCCTTGCCCACGTGTTTTAAGTTCAATTAGCATATTGAATAATGGTGGAAAAAGGTTCTAGAAGTAGAATAAGATTGCATCGTTTTAAATATTTTTGGTATACGAACTTAGTGATTGTTGAAAAAAATATTTTATTGGTTTTGAAAAGGAGTTTTAGTGAATGATGGAACAATATTTGTAATTTTTTTTTGGTGTGTGCGAAAAAGTTGGTTTGATTCTCAATTGAAAATAAAAATCTATAGTTTAATTGTGTGAGAGGAGCGTGTTTTAATAATTACATTGAATACAAAATTTCGTGGGCAATGGTTTTGTTGGACCGATTAAGTCGATGAGTAGCATTCGTGAAATTTTGAATATCAGGGAATAAGCATTTATGGTAAAAGCTAAGTATTTTGTGTATGTTAGCGGTATGTAAATAGATCGTGGAATAAGAAATTCGTTTATATAACCAATGCGTTTTGAAATAAGTAGAGGTTTGTAATGATAAACAATTTAAATATAAACATGATCGTGTTTACATAATATAGTCTATTAAAAGAAACTATTGGTAACGATCACCTAGGTAAGGGAATCACCCCTAATCCGTTGGTGAGGTCGTTGTATGATGAGAAAGAAGCGGAGTTAATCGTCAAGGTAAGGAAATCACCCCCATCTTGATGATATGTCTCCACTCGTTGTTGCAAAAGTGTAAATAAAATTACATGGGATTATGCATGCTAGTAATGTATAATCGTATGAAAATTATTAGTATGGTGTATGCGCAAAAGTGAAATCTCAAAAATGGTTCAAAATTGACAAGAGAGATTTTTTATCAAAAAAAAATCGAAAATTAATAAAGCGTAAGTTTGATAAAATGAAACTTGGATGGTTCCTGAACGGAACGTTGACTAACCAAAGTGGTCGAAAGGTATTTTGAAATTGAGAACATGCTTTGGCCTAATAGGTGAAATACTCTCGCTGACATGTCGGTTAACGGTATTTACCCTTCCGGTTACTACACGTTCCAATTCAATCGAAAATTCGAGACTTGGCGGGATTCATGAAAATCAAGGAGTGGGACTCGTCGACAAGGTGCGGGTTTCACCCCTAACTTGACGACTTCGTACCCTAAGTGTAGTTGGCACTCGTTGGGTCAAATTAAATTTCGACACGTTGACGAGGGTCCACAAGAATTTGCATTTGAAATTTCCATTAAGATGTGGATTTCACTCCTAACTTAATGGTGAATTCCGTGCATAAATAGAATCAAGTGAGATGAGAGTCGTTTACCAAATTGTGTGTTTCACGTTTTTTTTTGGTAAACTCGTCTCGTTTGTATAATATGAGTGTTGTCGAATTTAGAATAATCGAGTAAAATGTATGAGGAAAAGTGTATGTTAAGGATTAGACGAACAAGTATAAACATGTCAAGAATAGCACATAAAGAATTGAATAATGAAACAATTCTTAACTCATAAAAAGTATGTCACGAATAACACATAAATGAGAGAACAATGAAACAAATATTAACACATAATAAAACAAGTATAGCATGTCAAGTGTTAGCACACAAGTGACAAATCATGCTTAAAAGATCAAAAGAGAATAAATACAAGCAAATAAAGTAGCATGCAAGTAGTTTCAAGCAAAACATACGAATAAAGCTCTAAAACTATAGACTAGGTTAAAGCATTCCTACTTTTCCTAATTCCCTCTAGTTATGGCTCTGATACCAATCTGTCACACCCCAACCGATGGTGGAAATATCGGGATGAGACGAAGTGCGTAGATTGCAAGAGACTTCATAACACTATGTGACAATATTAATTTAATTCAAATTTCATTTCAAGAGTAATTGTCATACAAGATTCAAATAACAATAACAACATTGTTTCAAATTGTAATATAACAACAAAAGATAGATTAATCTAGGTGTGTATCTAGTCCACCCTAAATCTTGTTTCATCTTGTAACATCACTTCATCAATTAACCTGCAACATGTATTAAAATAGAGTTCAATGCAAAAGCAAAGACGAGTATACAAGTTTTGTTACATAGCATAAATAGAATAAAAAGTGCTCATATCCAACATGATTCATAATATGTGAGTACTAGTATGCAAATATGGCGTACAATATGTTCAAACCCAAGTATACAACGCGTTAAAATAGTCTAATCCCAATAGAGTAGCGGGAGGTAACATGTTTAACTTAACAATACCCCAAGTCTAACGGGCGGTGCGTTAATCCTATAGCGCTATAATTGTTAAGGGAGGCTAGCAAAGTTAATGAGCATATATTGACCAAATAGTTTACATAGCATACGAGAATAACAAGTACCACACATAGTTTCATGTTAAGCATGGATAGAGTATGTTAAAAATAGTTTAAGTGTCATCTTGTACAATATACATGTTGCATCCCAAAATGGTAAAATGGAAAAGAGATCGAGTATACTCACATTGGTTGCGTGTGAGAATTCTTGAAACAACACACGAGTAAGTATTGTGAATCCAAGAGAACGAACGTAATGGTTATCCTAAATAATTAAAATATCACATAACGATTCGTTAATATTTACAGGTTAGATAAATGTTCCTAATATTTATTGCTTCCACACATTACTTATAATGTACATTTATTATTTTTATACATTCAGTTATGTGTTAATGTATGATTCATATAATGTATTTAAAGATTTGTGCTACAAGACAACAGTAAGTAAATTTTAGATGAAAGAAACATATTTTTAAGTAAATAAAAACAAGTCTACATGCTTTAACTGAGACAAAAATCAGAAGCCAAAGGTTCGAACCCCTGACCTCACGTATTTTTAGTGACTTAATAATTTGGTGAAATAAATTTATGTATTAAAATTGTACATCTTGCTGATTGATTTATTTAAAAATAATAACAATAACAATAATAATAATAATAATAATAATAATAATAATAATAATAACTAACTAACTACATCAGTGAAAAGAAAGAAAAGAAGCATGGGACATGAACAACATGGTCATCTTTCCCATTGTTAACCCATCGAACAACACAAAACCATCCCAAAAACAAAATCACAACTCAGCTATAGTTCGTTTGTTGTTCCATTTATGTAGAAATATAAGAAATAAATTGATCGAGTTAAAGGGGTTATACCGAAACATAAAAAGGATTCCCGTCGATCTCTGTACGGCTCCGGTGGAACTCCAATCTCCAGCAAGTTTCGAACTCCGGCGACGTGCTCGGTGAACGAAAACGAGGAAGGAACGAGTTGCAGTCGATCCCGTGCGGCTCCGGTGGCTTCGGTTATTCTCCGACGGTGTTTTCGATGTGCTATAATTCGAATACGACGTGAGTGGATCTCCGACTAGTTCTTCCGACGAAACTCCGGTGTGTTTCGGTTTCCCTGACAGCTGGTTATCGAAACAGAGAGGGCGTTGAGGTTGTGTACGGGTTTTCCGATCTTCACAGTGGTCGATAACACGTGATATTTTCCGGCGAGACCTCCAACTCCGGTGGTTTGCTAACTGTTTGGGAGTAGAAAGAGATGGCAAACAAGTTGATGGTCCCTTGGTGTCGCACACATATAAGAACAGAGAGGGTGGAAGAACAGGATTTGTATAATGGTTGTGGAGGTTTGGTTATTAAAGAATTCACATGTCTCGGGAATTAAGGAAATGGGTTGGTGTTAAGAGGGTATTAAGTGTGATTTAGGTGGGAGATGAGAGCTATAAAAGTCAGCCAATTGCTGATCAGCCATGTCTCGGCTGCAGTGAAGGTCAGCCGTAAGTTTTGCTGGCCCCAGGCCAGCTAAATATCTTTTCATTCACGTCCCTTTTTGGTCCCTTATAGCTGATGACTAATGTATTTAATATATAAGTGGTGTTATCTAACAATTAATAACTAAAGTGAAAAGGAACAACCAATAGAATGGGCCGTAAGTTGTGATATGTATATTATAATGTTTAGATTACATAATGCTTGAATCACCATGTATGAAGTTTTACAAAAACTCAGTTTGATATGTTCAATTATTCAAACTATTCCCTTTTATTTAAAGGGTATTTTTATAAGTTAGAAGTTGTAATACTCTAATACTAATATATTATATTTTGGATCAAAAATTTTAGGGAAAATTTAAGAACGATTAAACATAGATTTTGGAATAATTTAGCCAATTAAAAATATAGTACAAATAAGTGTAAGTCTACTATAGGCATATTAGTGGCATATTATATGATACTAGTATGGAATTTTTATATGTAATCAAATAACTCATTAAGCATATATATCTATTAATGTTTAAATCTACATGTTAATAAATAATAAAATAAAAGTATAGGTTCATGATCGTGAATGTAGAACCAAGTGTTTGTATGAGATCAACGTCTAAAGTCATGCATTTCGTTACGAGAAGCATGAATGTGTATCGAATGAATGTCTATATCAAATGTATAAACGGATTCAAATGTACAAGCATGAATAACTAAACAAAGTATAGTTTGTATGAAATACTAAATTTTATTACGATCGAAGTTACGAATCACGAAAACATAAGTGAAATACGAATACAATACTAATGTAAGTTTCCAAAAATAGGTACATGAATAATCTTTCTATTTGAAGTAAGTTTAAAAAAACGAGGCGTTACATCGACAGCGTTACAGTGCACTAGATCAATCGGGCAGTGTATCTAATACGTAACCGGGGGTTATGATACTTACAACGAGGCAGAACTTCGTTATTTAGGGCGGTATAATGCCCGAGTATCACTTAGCTATACAGAAATTGAGAGAGAATGAAATCTGTGAACGAATTCCAATTGATAGCCGAAGCCATCTATTTATAGTGTCTGTTCGACACTTTGTCGCGCCCCGCGTAAGAGAAGGAGAGGGCCTTCGCGGCCCGCGAGCTAGGGGTAGTAGGCCCTAGCTTGGCCCGGTCATGGGACTAGACTCGATGTGCATACGACACGTGGCAGCTCCGGGTGCCGCCTCTTGTCCTATCGGTCGTTGCCCGCGTAGAACCAAAGGTAGTTTGTCGCGGCCCGCGACAGACTCATTTTCATTTTTGTAACACCTCGTAAAAACACGTCCAATGTTGTATTGACACGTGTAATAAACCCTAATAAGGTCAAACGTTGACTATGAAGGACTAATTTTGCGAAAAATCAAAAACTTTGATTGTGGAAGTGTTAACATACTTAACATAAGCCTCTGAATAATGTTACTTGGTAATCATATTCACAAATGAGCCACTTGTTGATCAAGAATAGTCGTTTGCGTAATTAATTGAAAGTTTGCGCGATGAAGGGTTAAAAGCGTCAACATGTTAATTCTTACCTCTGAGTGACCTTTTAACAAACCGGGAGCTTCATGATATTTGATTATACTCTCGGGAATGCCAATTATTGGCCGTCTAAGGCTTCTATGCCTTTAAGTGACGTTACGCGCAACTTTGCAAATTTAAGGGGTTAAAAGTGTCAATATGTTTAATTATACCTCCGAATGACCTTTTTACGAATCCAAAGCATCGTGATGTTAAATAATACTCCCAAGAATGCCTAATATGGATTAGATAAGGCTTCGATGCTATCAAACGATGATATGTGCAAGTTTGCGCATTAGAGGGACTATTTGCTTCAAACAGCAAAAGTATACCGATTCCTATGGTATCGAGCCTTCCGGAATATGATCATAAGTTAAACATGCCCTAAATATCCTTTATATAGTTTGGAAATAGGCTTTGAGGTGTTTGGTGCGCAAAAATAAACTTATTTGATCAACATGGACTAAAAGCGTCAAAAAGTGCATAAGTTTGCATTTTCGCGCTTGTCTTACGTTCTGAATATATCCGGACATCCAAAAATTTAGGTAATTATTAAATTATTTTATTGTAGTGTTTGGCTTGATAAAATTCCATTCGTCGCGTAATTTGGTTCGTTTTTTCGCGTCCATTCGTGTTTCGTCGTAATTAGCCGAACAACGTGACCGTACAACCAAACAAACTGACATCCGGCATATTTTTGAGCATGTTTCATGTTCCCTATGTTTAGGCATCATTGTTGAGCCTTAAAAATGGTTTAACGGGCCCTAAATGTGTCGGAAATGGCATTTATCAAGTGCAGGGACCAAAAGTGACAACAATTGAAAGTAGTGGTGAGCTGGTTAGGTCCTTACGGACTGTATAGAGACCCTTACGGTCCGTATACCATGCCCAGTAACAGAAATTCGAAAACCAGCTTTGGTTTTGCTTCCTTGTCTCACATGTTTGATTCTATGGATCATTTGATGGTTTGGAAAGATGGTATTACACCTGTAATCATCTTGTAACTTCTCATAACACTTGTTGATCATCTAAAGACCCTCCAAACACTATAAATAGAGGTGAAATCCTTCATTTCATTTCACCCATTTCTTGATATTCTTGCTCTCCTACTCAAATCTGAGGGTCCTGATCATTTGGAACCTCCTTTTGAGTTATCTTCAGTCCTAAGGACCACTTATTGATAGCCCCAATAGAGGTACTTGTGCTTGCTGATTAGAATATACAGCTGAGTATAAATTGCATTTTAAGCTCAGGTAAATACTTTTAACTTATTTTCCCTATGCGGGCTTGGGATACGGTATTATAGTAATATCGCTTGGTCGGGTATTGAATGTTTAATCGGATTGTGATTAAATTATTGAGGTAACCCGTTTTAATCTGTCTTGTTTGAAATAAAGCCTTTCGGGGTTAATGACCATGTCCCGGATATCCTTGGCATCATTATTAAGAAAATGGCCACGTCTTAAGCACGGGGTGTAGGCATACACCTGACAGTTGCGTAAGGTAAACGGTATCTCACTCTCTTGTGGACCTATACTTGTGGTGTGTCTGTTAATCTTGACTCGGTTTCTACATCGGGCCCTGAATGTATAACGAACATGTAAATCTGTATACAAGATCATTTTTATATAATTGTCCCAAGTTATAAAAGGATATTTGTGCCTTGTGCATTTAAATCAATTTTCTTAAACAACTTTTCAAAAGAGTCGGTTAATTGTATTTACCAGTGTAAACTGACGTATTTTCCAAAAAGATTAAGTGACAGGTATTGTACGTAATTGGCTGGGAGCTCAGGGTGTTAATAGGGAATCTTGCAAGTTCTAGACGTCTAAAGTCTGTTGAACATTGTTTATCTTTCTGTTTTAAGATCCGCCTGTGGATCCATCTTATAATCCGTTTGTAATATTGATGTTACTTTTGAATCGGTTTGTAATATATTTACTTCCGATTTCCGCTGTGCATTGAACTGTGATTATATGACTATGATGATATCAACTACGTCACGATACTCCTCACCGGTCCCACCGGTAATACGTGGAAATATTGGGGTGTGACAGGTTGGTATCAGAGCCAACATTGAGTGAATTAAACACTAGCCTTTTGTGTTTAATCTCAATGACACAGTAGCACATTCCTTGACTTCCGAGTCTAGACTTGAACTAGGAATGATCTCATCCCTGTTATATGTATATTTTTTTTTCGATATTTGTGTACTTCCAGAACATGTCGCCGAGCAAAGCTGCCATTGGTGGAAGCTCTCCAAATCCGAAGTTTAAGAATGTAAAGCTTCGTACTACAGCTCGAATTAGCATACGACCAGTATGGAGAAAGGACCTTTTGAACCCATTAACAATATTTTAAATTCTATACCCAAGACTTTTGAAACTTCAAATGAGAAGCCAACATCGGAGGAGTTCATACAAGTTGTCCCTGAAGCTCCCGCTCCAAAGATAATACCTACGGACCCAAAGGACTCATATTTCTTACCTCCAAGTCTTGGAATCCCAAACTTGGATTATACCTGTCCTGACCTTATTCGTGATTCGTATTATTCATTAACCATAAAATCCTTGGATTCCACGTTTGCAAAAATTCCTAAAATAGAAGATTTGGATTACCCACCAAAACCTTCGGTATTCATACCTCACACAGAGAACCAAGGAGAAAATTTCCAGAAATAAAGTAAAGAAGAAACTCTTTTGTTGCTATTTCATTTATTTATTAGCCCTTATAAGGACATATTTATCCTTTAGTTCCTATGTGGACAAATTTCTTGTATAAAAGTCCCGTTTAGGGGCATCTATGTACTTCTTTCATGTGATGATTCAAAAATTCATTACCGATATATATAAATGAATATATTATATAAAATAAATCATATTATCCTTCCTTTTTATAATTGATCAGCCTATATATTGAAAGGAATCTTAAAGGTATAAGCTAGCTCATATGTCGTTTTAGACATGGCCATAATGGTAAAACCTATTTAAAAGATTCAAATCCATGTTAACATCTGAAAACATGTTAGCACTCCTGACAATAGTGATACGATAAAATCACACATGTCATCTTTACACTGGATTTCTTCCAAAATCTTTAAATAACCCAATGATCTAGAAATCATGGCTTACATCATTAATTAAGATGATCATTTTTACAAACATCCATTTGTGATGAAGTGCCTACGGGCCATATTCAATGTCTATTTAGACAAAAGACAATGGTAGTCTATGACTCCCTGTCAAGAAAAGGTAATGAACTATGTTCAAACCTTAATGCCTCGATTCTCTGAAATCGTGGCTTATAAATTTAAAATTGTCCTTGTGATTAGGCCTTTTGTGCCACTTTAATATCCTTAATGTTTTATAACTAGGATAAATTGTAATGAAAATACTAATTAAATATAATTAACAAATTAACCAATATGGCTTATATTACCGTGGTTAATGAATCGTCAAAAATGATGATTCCATAATAACCTCTGAATAAATCATCGTCAATATTTATGTAGCAATCAAGCTACATGGATGGATCAGATGAGGTTAATAGCCACCCGATGGAGAATAATGATACTACCAAAGTCAATATAGCTGGTGCAGAACTGCATGCATTAATAGATAATGCCGTTACTCGAGCTCTTGACAGACAGTATAATGAATCAAGTGGTACACGCACCAAGACCCAGTCTGTGCCTCATGCAAAACCACCTTCCCAAACACATGTATCTTATAAGGACGATTCTCATCACTCATCAAATCAGAGGAGTGTTCCGTCTAGACAGGTGGTGCTTAATTAGGAGCCACATGTTAAAACCTGTTCATATAAATATTTTGTCTCCTGCAAGCCCATAGACTTCACAGGAGAAAAGGGAGCCATCGACTGCATGACGTGGCTCGATTAGATGGACACCATTGTTGATATTAGTGGATGTGTGCAGAGCAAGACATTGTGAAGTTTGTTTCACAATCTTTTAAATGAGAAGCTCTAGCTTGGCGGAGGTCACTAATCCAAGCTACTGGGAAGATCCCGTTGTATAATCTGACATGGGATCAGTTTGTTGCTCTTATCAAAGAAAATTACTGTCCTCAACATGAAGTTGAGAAAATTAAGACTGATTTCTTGACATTGGTCATGAAGAACCTAGATTGTCAGGCATATCTTACAAAATTTAATACCATGTCTCGATTGGTTCCTTACTTGATCACACCGGAACCAAAGCGTATAGCTCGTTTTATTGGGGGTCTAGCCCCAGAAATCAAGGCAAGTGTGAAAGCATCGAGACCTACTACGTTCAGGTAAGCGGCAGATCTGTCACTATCTCTCACACTCGATGTAGTCAGAAACAAGACTGCCAAAGCTTCTGATGATGGAAAGCGAAAAAAGGGAGGATGAGAATTCTCATTGCTCCGATAAGAAGAAAAAGGGGAGCTTTGATCATAAGAAGAGTTCCGGGTTATAAGAAGGACAACTAGCAGTCGGGTGAAAAGACCAGGTGCAAAACCTGTAGGAAATACCACCTCGGGAAGTGTAGATTTGAATCTCAGCCTCTGCCCTCTGGAATCTGCAAGTCTAAGGAACATAAGACCTTGGATTGCAAGAAGTTGAAAGATGCGACCTGTTATGGTTGCAACGAGAAGGGGCATATCAAGACTAACTGCCCTAGGAATCAGAAGAAGCCTGAAGAGGCCAAGAAAACAAACGCGTGAGTCTTCCAGATGAACACCCAGGAAGCAGTACAGAAAGATAACATCATAACATGTATCTTTCCTTATCAATGATGATTATGCCGGAATTTGTTTGATTCTGGCGCAGATAAGTCTATTGTGGACAATAAATGTTGTAAACTATTATATTCGCCTGATTAGGACTCTAGACTTATAACGCGAGGTAGAATTGGTCGATGATACTTTAGAGACTGCTTCAACAATTTTAGATGGATGCTTTATATCCGTTAGGAATCACTCTTTTCCTATATCCTTATGGCAAGCTTTCAAGCTGTCCAAAATCATCAATATGATCAAGACAGATGTGACATTTTGATCCCCTGTCAAAAAGGTGATGGACTAGGTCCAAACCTTAAATGCCATTGATGGTCTTTTATGGCCTAGGTTAAGTATAATTGATATATATTTAAATAACATTCATTAAGAATGTTCGTACTATATTAGCCAGTATGGTTTAATGATACCATGGCTAGTATATGTTAGGTCATCAAGATGATGAATAGCGGTTGTTGGATTGCAACTAAGTAATTGTTTCATTTGGTATTAGGAACCAAATCTCGAGTATGACAAACTCGGATAAGACAACCGTCAATCGCGCCATTGATGATGCGACACATGCTAAAGATGCTACAATTGTGAACCTCAGAATTGACAAAGATATTCTCCAAGCTATGATAGACACAGCTGTTGGAAAGGCTGTGAGGAAGGCCGTGAAAAAGTTCAAGGAGCCAAATGCTACATGCTCCAAATCTCATCTAAGACCGCACTTCCTTACTCACGAGAAGGATCTTGTTCATGCCTCAAATGCAAAGGATGAACTAAAAAAGGAAAAGGGAGGAAGATAACTCCCAGAGTTCTAAGCAAAAGGGTAAGCAAGAGTCCAACAAGAAACCTGTATGCAAGACCTGCAAGAAGCGCCATCTAGGGAAGTGCAGGTTCGAATCAAAATCCCAATCGCAGCCTAGGGCTTGTAGGATCTGCAAATCAAGAGAGCATAGAACGTTGGATTGCAAGGACATGAAGAATGTAGTCTGTTTCGGCTGTGGTGAGAAAGGCCACATCAAGACTACATGCCCTACATCTGTCAAGGGAAATGCGGCTAAGGATGGACAGCCTAAGAATGAAATCGCTTAAACTCTCCTGAAGAGTGCCAGAGGTAGTTCATATCAATAATGACATCAGGTACATTCTTTAACATTTATTGGAATATAAATGCTAAGAGTTCTGTTTGGATTCGGATACCAATAAATCCTTCATAAATTTTAAGTATAGCAAACTTTCAAGATCTTCTACAAGAACCCTAGATATTAAGCGTAAGGTAAAACTTACAGACAAAAATCATAGGAACCATTTCTTCTGTTTCTGTCAGAAATCTTCAGTCGTAAAATTCTAGAGTACCCTCTCTCCAGATGAAGTACGTCAGCATATGTAGTTTGATATCTTACTGATTTCTATCAATTGAAAATACCAGACTGTATGATGAAAGTGCCATATGAGAATTGGTGTATCTTAATATGTTCCATAGATTTCTTCCATGCCTGATAAGTATGGAGGTTTAATGCATGGAACCACTGAGATATCCCAATGGTCATATTGTACTAAAGTCAGCTAATGGTATTCAAAAAAGATATCCAGAAGGGAAATGTCCAAATAAGTGTCACTGAATAAGGTATCCATGGGTTTGTGAAGTAAATGTGCCACTTATCTGACACAGGCAATGATAGATGAACCAGAGCCTGAGATTTGGAAAATCTCTGTAATCTTCTTGTGTCTTGATTATCTTCTCTAAAGACTACCCTGTTTACCTCCTGAAAGGCAAGTAGAGTTAAGATTAACATCCTACATAGGGCTACATTATTGTGAAATCTCAATGATGATTAGTACCATCACTATCAGAAGAATCGAATGAGTTCTAAGATAAAGGTTCATAAAGCCTAATTCAATATTCGGAGAGTACAATATCATTAATTAAGAAATACGGTTCATTTTGCTTAACGCTATATAGGCAACAATTAAGGATCGCCATCAGCTGCCCAGGATCGTTGATTTGTTCGACTAACTGTAAGGATTAGCTATTCCTTAAGATTGGTTTTAAGCAGTAATTGGAATAACCATCTCACCTTAAATAAGCTCTCATGTAACTAATAGTTAGTATGTAAGCATCAAGGCTGCTCCTTTGAAGACCTTGTATAGATGGAACGTCGGACGTCCGTTTGACGGGCAGGACGTTGGGTAAGTCAAATCGCTAGGATCTGAAAGTATCACCTTGGAAACAACGAATCATACAAATTCATAATCATCTGAAAGTTGCCAGTAATCGGCGGAAAATCAATAATTGATGAAAGTCGCAAACCTCTTAAGTTCTTGTTAAGGAATAAGATTCAACAGAAAGTATCACCCTGGAAGGGTGTGTTGAAAATTTGATACAACAGGCTAGTTAAGCTCTGATATATAGAATCATATGAGGAAATCGAATATATCAAGGTTGGTAACCTATAAGCTAAAACTTACCTGAGGAACTTGATGGAAATCAATGTGTCCCACGCTAATGATTTAAGGATGTGTTTCGCCGATAAGTCGAGAGAATTGTTACATAAAGATATCCAGACTAATGAAAATTTATAGTTTAATGAGAAACCTGTATTGATTAAGGATCGTTAGGTTAAGAAGCTCCGAAAGAAAGTAAGTACCTATTGTATAGGTCAACTGAGATGCCCTTAGAGGCCCAAATATGCTATGGAGGTTAAGTCCATGATATATCAGAAAGTACTTCAATTACATTAGCAAATCTCGAGGTCGAGATTTCTTTTAAGGGGGTGAGGATGTAACACCTCGTAAAAACACGTCCAATGTTGTATTGACACGTGTAATAAACCCTAATAAAGTCAAACGTTGACTATGAAGGACTAATTTTGCGAAAAATCAAAAACTTTGATTATGGAAGTGTTAACATACTTAACATAAACCTCTGAATAACGTTACTCGGTAATCATATCCACAAATGAGCCACTTGTTGATCAAGAATAGCCGTTTACGTAATTAATTGAAAGTTTGCGCGATGAAGGGTTAAAAGCGTCAACATGTTAATTCTTACCTCTGAGTGACCTTTTAACAAACCGGGAGCTTCATGATATTTGATTATACTCTCGGGAATGCTAATTATTTGCCGTCTAAGGCTTCTATGCCTTTAAGTGATGTTACGCGCAACTTTGCAAATTTAAGGGGTTAAAAGTGTCAATATGTTTAATTATACCTCTGAATGACCTTTTTACGAATCTGAAGCATCGTGATGTTTAATAATACTCCCAAGAATTCCTAATATGGATTAGATAAGGCTTCGATGCTATCAAACGATGATATGTGCAATTTTGCGCATTAGAGGGACTATTTGCGTCAAACTGCAAAAGTATACCGATTCGTATGGTATTGAGCCTTCCGGAATATGATCATAAGTTAAACATGCCCTAAATATCCTTTATATATCTTGGAAATAGGCTTTGAGGTGTTTGGTGCGCAAAAATAAACTTATTTGATCATCAGGGACTAAAAGCGTCAAAAAGTGCATAAGTTTGCATTTTCGCGCATGTCTTACGTTCTGAATATATCCGGACATCCAAAATTTATGTAATCATTAAAATATTTTATTGTAGTGTTTGGCTTGATAGAATTCCATTCGTCGCGTAATTTGGTTCGTTTTTCGCGTCCGTTCGTGTTTCGTCGTAATTAGCCGAACAACGTGACCGTACGACCAAACAAACCAACATCCGGCATATTTTTTAGCATGTTTCATGTTCCCTATGTTTAGGCATCATTGTTGAGCCTTAAAAATGGTTTAACGGGCCTTAAATGTGTCGGAAATGGCATTTATCAAGTGTAGGGACCAAAAGTGACAACAATTGAAAGTGGTGGTGAGCTGGTTAGGTCCTTACGGACCGTATAGAGACCCTTATGGTCCGTATACCATCCCAGTAACAGAAATTTGAAAATCAACTTTGGTTTTGCTTCCTTATCTCACATATTTGAATCTATGGATCATTTGATGGTTTGGAAAGATGGTATTACACATGTAATCATCTTGTAACTTCTCATAACACTTGTTGATCATCAAAAGACCCTCCAAACACTATAAATAGAGGTGAAATACTTCATTTCATTTCACCCATTTCTTGATATTCTTGCTCTCCTACTCAAATCTGAGGGTCCTGATCATTTGGAACCTCCTTTTGAGTTATCTTTAGTCCTAAGGACCACTTATTGAGAGCCCCAGTAGAGGTACTTATGCTTGCTGATTAGAATATACGACTGAGTATAAATTGCATTTTAAGCTCAGGTAAATACTTTTAACTTATTTTCCCTATGCGGGCTTGGGATACGGTATTAGAGTAATACCGCTTGGTCGGGTATTGAATGTTTAATCGGATTGTGATTAAATTATTGAGGTAACCCATTTTAATCTGTCTTGTTTGAGATAAAGACTTTGGGGGTTAATGACCATGTCCCGGATATCCTTGGCATCATTATTAAGAAAATGGCCACGTCTTAAGCACGGGGTGTAGGCATACACCTGACAGTTGCATAAGGAAAACGGTATCTCACTCTCTTGTGGGCCTATACTTGTGGTGTGTCTGTTAATCTTGACTCGGTTTCTACATCGGGCCCTGAATGTATAACAAACATGTAAATCTGTATATAAGATTATTTTTATATAATTGTCCCAAGTTATAAAAGGATATTTGTGCCTTGTGCATTTAAATCAATTTTCTTAAACAACTTTTCAAAAGAGTCAGTTAATTGTATTTACCAGTGTAAACTGACGTATTTTCCAAAAAGATTAAGTGACAGGTACTGTACGTAATTGGCTGGGAGCTTAGGGCGTTAATAGGGAATCTTGCAAGTTCTAGACGTCTAAAGTCTGTTGAACAGTGTTTATCTTTCTGTTTTAAGATCCGCCTGTGGATCCATCTTACAATCCGTTTGTAATATTGATGTTACTTTTGAATCGGTTTGTAATATATTTACTTTGGACTTCCGCTGTGCATTGAACTGTGATTATATGACTATGATGATATCAACTACGTCACGATAATCCCGACTGGGCCCACCGGTAATACGTGGAAATATCAGGGTGTGACAATTTTTATTTTATTTTTATTAAATTAAAGGTATTCGGGACAGGTTCTTATATACGAGGTGTATTTTAAGGCATATAGGGATGTTATAAATATATTAGGGATGTCGGAAATATTTTAGGAGGGGTGTTATATTTCTCCTCTTCGACGAACCTGTTAGAAGATGCAGCACTTGCAACAGACTTTGGAGATCGGCTACCATAATGGGTTGGGTTTTACACCACATTGCAATTATTTGCCACGTTGTTTGAGCAAATCCGCAATTCACGAATAAGTGTTATGCCGTTTTATCAAAAAGACCACAAAACACACATTGTAACGAAGGTATAGAGATGTTATGCTTGTGTAAGGATGCCTGAGTAGGAAGTCTCTCTCTGAGTGCCATCCAAATCACAAACCCCACTTTTTTTTTGGAACCCAACTGTTCTAGTAGAATGCACTCGGTACCGTTGGACCGAGTCCCGATTCGATTAGGACTTTAACACTTTTAACTGAGAACCCCTCATTATTATTCCCAGCCCAAGCCCATTTATCCTCAGTCATTCCAAACGTAACTGATGTCAGCAGGTAATCCAAGTGCTGCAGTTCTAAAATTTCCTCGACAGTTACCGGAGCTCTCCTCCATTTCCAGACCCACTGAATCTCCCCATTACCCCTTCTCACTCGGTCCACCACCATGCTTTTTTTTGCCTTTCTAATGCATATAAAGCTGGAAACATATTATATAAAGGCCCGGCCCCAACCCAGTAATCCCACCAAAATAGGATGGACCATCCATTCCCAATGACACCTCTAATATTCTTTACCAAGTCTACCCCCTTATGCAATAGACTACCTGAAATATTGCATATATGCTTCCATGGACTTGGAACCGATGGTTTAGATGGAATGAAGTTTCACGACCTCGCTTTGTGATGCAGTGCCCATATCAACTTCCTCCACAATCCGCCTTGGTCCACCTTAAAACGCCACTACCACTAAGTCAACATGGCTAAATTAGCGTCTTGCAATGAACCTAAACCCAAGCCCCCAAATTTAATAGGCAACACCATATTTTCCCAAGCGATCCAGTTCATTTTTGCCCTCTTCTCCGTACCTCCCCAAAAGAAAACCTGCCTTAGCCTTTCCAACGCCTCTAATACTTGAACCGAGGCCCGGTATAAAGAGAAGAAGTAAGTCGAAATCGAGTTTAAAACCGTCTTTGAAAGTGTAATACCCCCCCGATGGATAAAGTTTTCGCCTTCCAAATGGATAGACGACTTCTAAAAATATCCAAAACCGGCTTCCAACTTCTCACCAGTGTCATATTCGCCCCTACCATCAACCCAAGGTTTTAAATGGGAGTGAGCTAGCCCTACAACTGGCCCCAGCGTGAGAAAAAAGCACCACAAGATTCTCCTCAAAATCACCACATTAGATGTCGACCAAGTTCCCAAGAAGACGAAATCATTCGCATATAAAAAGTGTGATAATAATGGACCTTCTGACGTTCATTATATAACTTGAAATCTGCCGGTAGCACATGCTTTTTTCATCACACACGTTAAGGCTTCCATGGCTATCAAGAAGAGAATTGGAGATAAGGGGCCGCCATGCCTCAATCTCCGATGGCAATCAAACTCCCTTGTAGGGGACCCGTTAACCAAAACCGAAGCACGAACCGATGTTACCAAGGCCATAACCCACTTTCTCTATCTCGCTGGGAAGTTCATCTGATCCATCACCGAATTCAAAAACTCCCAATTTAAAGAGTCATAAGCCTTATCTATGTAAATAGGGACAATAAAACCCAAAGAATTATTTAATTAACAAAATTAATGAACAAAAATGAATGGCTATAATTCAAATGATTTGATTGGACCCTAATTACATCAGTTAATAAGTTGGAACTTGGAAGCTTGTTGTTTAACTCTTTAAAAACCTCAAAATAAACTCACTTTAATTCTTTAAAAACCTCAAAATAAACACACTATTACAAATCAATCATCTTTTAATTAAGGAAGAATGTCGTCCTTTATATTAGGGAACAATGTAATGTGATTGTATGTTGACTAGTGAAAAAATTGTCTTTTTATGAATAGCAAAGTGTTTCACATTGGGTTTGTTTAAAAAAACAGGTCGTTCGAAGCTTGCTTGAAATCGGCTTATTTATAAAGCTCTATGGTATGGAATAAAGCCCCAGTGGGCTTTATCACGCCACATCAGCGTCACCTAGGTGACAAATCAGTAGATGACTTTATTGTTAACTGTCATGAAGTGAGATAAAGTCCCATAAAGCCCATGCTATCATTTTCCAATCATTGTTTATTTTTTTTCTTTCTTTTTAAATTAAAAACAACAAAAACCTATAAAATAAACGACCAAATGGGAGATGAGAATGTTTCGGTTTCTTTAAAAATAGCATAAGCCCATATATGTTGAATTTATATTTCTGGTGGCCCATTTTAAAACCAAACACCAGCCGATATATATATTTTAAAATACTGACCCATAAGCCCAATAACTTTTTCTTTCCCTTTTGTATACATTAAACCATATCTACAACATACTTAGCCGTTCCATAGAAAACACAAGAAGCAGTGGGCAGTGGCAGTAAGAAACCGCTGGAGATGGTAGCCGGCATGGCCTTTGGCAGACCTTTTTCAGGCCAAAAAAGGTGTGGGTAATGGCAGTAAGCAATGATACATGGTATGTAATGCCCTGCGTTTTTAAACTTTATCTTTTGGCAAGTCTAGTCCCTGTAAATACTTAATGATACTTATTTGAGTCTTAACTATGTTAAACTATGTGAAACTTTTACTCTATGATGCTTTTTGTGATACTTTATGCATGATTCTTGAAACTATACTAGACTCTTATGAATCTCGATTCTTGTGAAACTTGACTCATGTGATACTAGACTCTTGTGATACTTTGAAACTCGAATCTTGAAACTTGACACTTGTTATTACTTGATACTTATTAAACAAGAAACTTCGATACTTAGTTAAAGCTTGATGCTTGTTGAACGAGAAACTTTGATTCTTATTGAACGAGAAACTTCGATTCTTTATTGAATGAGAGACTTGGATACTTGATACTTATTGAATGGGAAACTAGCTTATACGCAGACTTGAAACTTGGAAACTTTTGTGGTTACTCACAATAATACGCAATGCAACACTTAATCTAGCTCGCAAAACGAACCAAAGTCGGAAAACTAGCAAACGGGTCTCGGCTGTCCGAATGGCCATCCGATCGGATGACCATCCGATCGGATGACCATTTGTCCGAATAGCCATCCGACCCATTTCGCACTTACACCGCCTTAGTTGTCAACATTAGCTATAAATAGGCCCCTCATTTCACACTTTCACTCTCTACCATCCGACCACACGCACACTCAGTCATTTTAAGCAAGATTCAAGGCAAATCGTAAGTATTCTTCCCTGATTCTTGTACAACTTTCATCAATTATCACTTCTACACAAGATTCTTCATCAAAATCACACAAACACTTAAACTATTTCATGAAAACCAACTGTTTTGGGGCCTCTTGAAGGTGTTTTCCACTCAGTTGTTTGTAAAATCTATTGTGGAGCATCATCGGCCTCAAATCTAACAGATTTTCACAGTTTTAAACAAAATCTAAGGAAATGTCGCCCTCTTATACCAGATTCGACGGAATTTCTTATGTTTCCGGCTCAGATCTGATGAACTTCACAGTTTACACTTGATTTTCGAACTTATCTTTAACTTTATACAAAACATGGGTGGAATCAGACTCAAACAGACTTTCGACTCGTTTCTTAGTCGAAAGCCGGTTAGAAGACTGAGTTCCACCAGAAAATGGACCGACTGACGAGTCCTGTAACACCTCGAAAATTCATGTCCAATATTATATCGACACGTGTCATGGACTTAAAACGTGTAAAGGATTGAATTAGAGGGACTAAAGTTGACAAACAGAGAAAGTATGTGAATATAAGGGTTCAAAATGTCAACAACAGATAAATATATCTTTTAATAACCCTACAAGATGTTTATACCCTTAAACGAATAAATCATGGATCATACGAAGCTAATTGTGAAAGAAAGTGAGGAATTACCAACTGCACGGGCTAAATGTGTCAACATGTTTAAAGTATACCTCTGAGTGATCTTTTAGCGGACCCGAAGCTTTGTAATGATAAATTATACTCACAAGAGTGTGTGATAAAAATTTCACAAGGTTTCGATTAAGTATGAGAAAGTTATGACAATATTCGTATGCGAGGGGTTAAAAGCGTCAATATTGAAATTTAAGACTTTTCGGTGAACGTATGAGTAACCGGGGACTAAACAAAGTTGTTTATGACTTGGGGTCCTTAAAAGTCAAGTTTGGGGGTTTATAGTGCAAGAAACCACCTAAAAATCAAGTTTGGAAGGACCAGGGACCAAAACTGCAATTATTGAAACTTGGTAACCGGATCAGAAGGGCCATGCGGCCCGCGTGAGACCCTTACATATCCTGAAGCGGGCCGCCTGGGACTACCAGATGCAGAAAAACATCACAGGTGTCTGTACAGCCGGTTTAACCGACTTAGAAACGTGGTTTTTCATACCTGGAGCTTGTTTGATGGTTTTAAAGGGTGTCGGGACACTTGGAATGATCCCATAACCTCCCTAGACTTGTTTGGCATGATCAAATTGATCCAAGAAACCTATATAAGGCCATGAGGTTGTGATCTTCAATTGCTCATTCACTTGTAAACTTCACAACTCTCTTCTTGGAGGTTCCTGGAGCTCAAGCATCCTTCCTAGTGACCATTAGTTGTGCTTAGGACTATTGTAAGTATGCTTAACCTCCTTTAATTCAGGTTTGCTTAGTTTATAAGCGTTTAGTCAAACCGTCGTAATTAAGGATTGACTTCGTCATTAATCTTAATTGCTCCAGTAATTTGTCAATATGAAAGTACCTATGAGTTGGTAATTATGTGGGCATTAAACCCCAAAAAGGTTTCCCTCTGATTCCCACTTTAATTAGGTTAATTGTCGAGTCAAACTTGGTTACAAAAAGTCAACAGGAAGCTATTTTGTAAATAAACACATAATTATTAATGTGTAAGCTATGAAACCTGTTTTGACACTCATATAACTTGGTAATTAATATAAGAACATGTCTAAACATGTTCGACTTGACAATTTTCAGTTTAAGCTCGGTCCGGGGCCGAAAGTCGCATAGTTTGACTTATGCTTTGACTTTTAGTTCTGACCCGTTTAAGCATGAATTAGGAATGCCTTAGAGCTTTATTAGGACCAAGTTACCTACAAGTATAACCCTCTGTGATTATACAACTTGGTTCATTGGTTATCTAATTCATATACATGATTCCGTTAAATGCTTAAATGTTGACTATTATGCTCTTTTGACCTTAAAACATTATTTTTGATAAAGTGAAAGAATAGAAACCTTAGCTACTGATTTATAAACTTGTCCCTAGAATTTGACATCAGTTTGAGGTCTAGATTAAGAGTTATGCTCATTAGCGTAATTAAGAAGCTTTTAAGTAAATAAATGGCGTAATTAGCATATAGCCTATCTAAACCCAATTTTTGATGCCAAACCTTATACCTACTGATGTAAAATAATATTTCGAGATTTTTGGAGATTTTTATTTATTTTTAGGCTGATCATAACCTAGAGTTCTAAGCTTGGTTCGGGAGTTGCCAGTTTTGCCTTTTAGGCTATAAAATGAGTTTTACAAATCCTTTTGACCCCAAACCTTTTTCTACTGATCTAATATGATAAATAAAGTATTTTGAGCCTTCTGGAATAATAAAATTATCGGCTTTCCTTTGAAAACCCGGGAATGGCTCCAAATCGTCTTTTTAAGCGTTTTAAACACATAGTATGTATTAAAACCATATTAGATATATAAGACTTGATACCTACTGATATTTTAAGTTAACAATTATGTTTCAACAGTAGGTAAAAGTTTTGAAGTCAGATTTCCGGATTTGACCTTTAAACCTTAGGTGAAATTACCAAAATGCCCTTTCGGTGCATAGAATGGTTAGAAATGATAAATTTCACATATAGGTTATACCCTACTGATATAACTTAGTAAAATGAGTATTTTTACTAATTATATCAGACCCGAAACTCAGAAACATATTTAAACCCTTTTATAACCTTTTAAATGACCAAAATGCCCTGCGAGGCATAAATTGGTTTTAAAATTCGTGTTGGGCGTAATAGAAGACATCCTACTGATGTCACAACATATTTAAGGCATATTAACTTGTGGAACATGTTCATGACTCTTATGGTTACCCGTTACGCATGTTTCGCGTTCGGATCGGTCTATGTAACTAGTTTACATATATTAGCCGAAATGGGTCAAACCATATCGTTTTTGTCTCAAAACCCAGAATGTGTTTAAGTTACCCATGTTAAACGAGCTTACAAGCTTGTCGGGTCAAAACCACATTCTAAACCGGTCTTCGCCTTATCGTGCGTTTGAACCGTGTTTTCCTTTTGAAAACTAACCGGTCTAAGTATAAACTTAATTAAAGACCCGTTAGGATTCTAATAGGTTATTAAAACCTTCGTTCCAGATTAGGAGCCCATTAAAAGCTACGTGCACTTGCTGTATTTGAATTATACTATTGCTCAGGTAAATACCCTTAACTTATTTTCCCTATACGGGCTTGGGATACGGTACTATAAAAGTACCGCTTGGTCGGGTGTATGTAGTCATTTAAATCGTACTGTGATTGATGTATTTACATAACCTGTTTAATATGTATTATTTGGTGTATGGCCCTTGGGGATTAAATGACCATGTCCCGGATATCCTTGGCATCATTCAAGAAATGGCCACGACCTAAGCACGAGGTGTAGGCGTACACCTGACAGCTGCCTTATGTAAAAACCGGTATCCCACTATAAGGAATCAACCTTGTGGGCATTATACCTGTGGCGTGTCAGTTAACTTAAGTCCGGCCCTACAAACCGGCCCTAATGGACGACAAATGAGTAAAACTGTATACAAGATTATTTTGAATAATTGTCCCAAGTTATAAAATATTTTTGGCCGAAGTGCATTTAAATCAATTTTCAAACTCTTTTCAAAATGAGTCAGTTAAGTTGTATTTACGAGTGAAAACTGACGTATTTTCCAAAAAGGCTAAGTGCAGGTGCTAGACGAAATAGGCTGGCTACTCCAGGCATCATTACTCAAGTCTCGCAAGCTTTAGATGTCAAAGTCTGTTGAACAGTTTTCCTTATTATTTGATCCGCCTGTGGATCTGTTTCGACTGTGTTGTAATACTTAAACATTACATTTTGTTCAGTTGAAATAAATCTATATCTTTTGTTTCCGCTGTGCATTTTATATGTTGTGTTGTTTGACTATGATGATATCAATGACGTCATGATACTCCCCACCGGGCCCACCGGTGACACGTGGAAAATAGGGGTGTGACAAGTTCAAACATGAAACACTACCATAAGCAGTTCGTCGATTCGAGAAGGGGTGGTTCCCAACCGACTGAACGAGCTGGGATTGGTGCATTGCCGTTGTTTGATGCGTCGTCACACCGTCTCTGTTAACTCGAAACTTAGCAAATTTCACAAAAACTACACTCACTGACCATCTGTCCGAATGGTCATCCGATCGGATGACCATTCGTCCAGATGATCTGAGTATGTTGACACTTGTTTGTTTTATAGGACACTATGCTCACAACGTTTGAAATTTTAACAGTTCGCAAACTTTACTCATTGTTCGAATGGCCATCCGTTCGAATGGTCATCCGTCCAGATGACCATCCGATCGGATGGAGTCCATCTGTTCGAATGGTCATCCGACCGGATGACCATCCGTCCGGATGACCATCCGCTCAGGTATTCTATCAGACACTTTTATTCGATTTTCGCACCGTTCGACACTCTGTTCCCTACCGGGTCAGCTCTTGAGAACTTATGTTCTGCTTCCCGCACGCAGGCTGATCCAGCGCTCCCTTCGATCCAATTCAGCACTGTTGGTTATAAGCACCCGCTGTGAGTATACTCGATCCCTTTTTGTTTTAAACACTTTTGGGATGCAACATGTATTCTATATATCAAGACACTTGACACTTGAAACTTGAAACTTATTTGAAACACACTCTATCCTCATTAAACATGAAACTTGAAACTTGATACTTGAGACTTTTTATGCTATGTGAACGTTTAATCCTAGTGTGTAGTTCCGCCTTAACAATGGTAGCGCTATAGGGGTAATGCACCTCCCCGTTAGTCTTTGGGGTATTGTTAGGATGAGACATTTAACCTCCCGTTAGTCTTTAGGAAAGGCATTTAACGCATTTGAAACTTGGGCTATCACTTGGATTGTGTAAACTAGCATGGTGAAACTTTTTATATGTTTTTATGATGGATATGAGTTTTTGTTAAACTATTATGCTACGTATTCAAACTTGTATGCTCGCCAACATTTTTGTTGATAGTATTTTAATACATGTTGCAGGTTGATAGTAGCTGAGGAAATCAAGAAATAAGCTATGATGCTGCCTAGAAACTCATCTTAGTTAATCAGGAAATTTTAAACATTATTTGAAGCACGATGTAATTTGATACTTTATGTGGTTGTGGATCGTGTTGACTTTTAGACAATATTATGAATTTAATTAATCATTATTGAAACAATTTAGTGTTGTGGATTCTCTTGAGCAATCTGATTCGCTTAGTGTCGCGCCCTGATGTTTCCGCCATCGGTTGGGGTGTGACATGGTAGTCCCCATTCTCTTCTCACGCCCACAAAAGGCTTGGCGGACCTCACCATGGCGCCCCTCTTTGCGTCAGCGGGATGGTGAAGAGGCCGCTATGGATCCGAGCTGGACAGGGGCGCTAGCCCATACCATCCGGCCTAAGTGGATTAAGTGAGCTCAAGCCAAGGTAATATCGCACGTTTAATTCATTCAAGTTAAGTTCAAATTTTAGTGTTTATAAGTTATAACTCAAATTTATTTATATAAGCTTACATAAGGAGGTTGTAAGAACATAGCAAAAATAAAGTATTGTTATGGATGTGCAAAAAACCGAATTCGAACTAATCATGAATTATTCAAACTTCCGAATTCGAAATATCTAAAATTTTGAATTTGGATTTTGATAGTATTTTAAAAAAAATTTCAGATATTCGAATATCTGAATTATCCGAGATATTTTTAAAAGTATTAAGTAATAAATATTACTTAGAAATTTCGGATGTTTGGTATATATCAAATAAATTTTTTAAAAGTTTCGGATATTTAGGATAATTCAAGTATTCGAAATAATTCTTTTAGTTATCAAGTATTTAAAAAAAATTAAAAAACAAAATTTTTCCAAATTTTTGGATATTCTTTTACTATCCGAATCCGTATCCAAAATTTTCGCATATCAAATCTTGAACACCTCTAATTGTAGGTATGATATTGTTATAATGACGTAGCGAGAACATGATTGATTACCATTGTAACAAAAGTTAAGTAAAAATGATAATAAACAATAAATTTTATATGTTTATTAACTTAATTACATATATTATACTTTGTAGGAGTTGGCTACAAAGCCAATATTTCCTACAAAGTGTAGGAAGCCTTAGGAGAGTGACATGTGGCAATTATGTTTTTTTTATAAAAAGGGCATTAAGGTAATTTGATAATTATTTTATTTATGGAATTTATTTTATTATTAACTAACTCATGAGAATTTTAAGAAAACTTAATATCTCCTTGATTTTGTATTGGAGGTTATCAAAATTACTTGAGGTTATCATTTCATGCGATTTTCATATCTTATTCGTAAATCAATTGCCTGATCGAAAATTATGGCTTCTTCAACAAGTTCTTGATGATGTGTTTTACCTGTTAAAAGTTTAATGTTAATGTGTTATAATTCCCTTGATATTAAATGTTTTTTAAATTAATGAAACGCAGATCACTGGGAGATATTGGTATTGTGTTTTAGTAGGTCACAGTTAATAAACGCAGTTCACTGAGAGATATTGACGAGTTTTACCAGATAAAACACAATGTGACGAACCAGATGAAATACACTGTCTTGACGCTGTGTTTTATCAGTTTCTATTTTCTTCACATTGTGTTTTATCATAGTGTTGTGCTTTACTACACTTGAAGTTGGATACTGGATGTGTTTCATAGCAGTGTGTTTTAGTGATAAAACACAATGTGACGAATCAGATGAAATACGAATTGAATGTGCTTTAGAAGAAGATGATGAGTTGCGAATGGAATGATAAACATGGTATCAGTCGTGCATATATTTCAATCCGAATTTGTTATCCGATCCATGATTCTAGCTATTTTTGCTATGAAAGAGGGTTTTCTATAATTGGTTTTAGAGAGAGAGAGAGAGGGAGGGAAAATCACAAGATTGATTGTAGGGGGTGTGTTATTTATGACAGTTATTTGATTGATTTAAAACATGTAAAACTACCCCTAACCTATTATGACAATTAATTAATGACAAACAAATATTACAAAAATGCCACTGACTTGATCTCAACCATTAAACACACCCATCGGATGGCTCAGATCGTTTCCTACACTTTGTAAGAAAAACACACTTTGCGCAGGAACCCTACTCTATTATATTAACTATTTTTTAAAGTTTGTACATAATTATAAACGATACCTGGCGTATATTATTGTTCCCAACGATTACTATTTTATAATATTTTATTATTTATAATTATAATTTATAATATATAATATAATTTATTATATTTATATTTATTTGTATTATATATATATATATACACACACGATCAAAGTATCGTGGTTCGGTCAAAGATAATCTTTATAAGTCCTAATTACCCCAAACAAAGTGGCAGTCAGGTGTTCGAACCACGGTCTGTGTGAGGATTCAGTTGATTATATACTTTGAAACAAAATATGAAGCTTGATATTTTATACTTACTGTTTGTTTGGTTGGATTGAGAGAAAGTCGGATTTAACCGACCAATTACTAATAACTATGAAAACGATTGTGTGATTATGAAAACAAGAATTCAATTACTTGATTGAAAACTATAATGTTGAAACAAGGTGCACAACCGATTTGAAATTGCAAGACCTAGGGTTTCTTGCAATATATCCACAATATTTTTTTGAACACGCATACAATTTCTACCTAGAGGTACTACGTAGACAACCAGCTTTTGCCATTGCCTGGATTAATCTTTCTAGCCCTTTCATGGAGTCTGGCAATCTTTGTAGGGCTCTTCAGTTACAAGGTAGGGGGAGTTTGGATAAAAGTTTGAATTTAAAAATAAACTTACCGTTTTTGGCTTGGAGGTGGTTCAAAATGAACAGTTCAGGCAATTTGGGTAATGGGTTGTATTTTCAATATAAATATTTGATGCTTTAAATTTGATTACAGAAACTACTTTACGACAATAGTTATATAAGTTCTTTTAATACTTTAGGAGGCTTTGTGCATTAAAAATACACTTTGGTGACTTTTTAACCTGATTGACCTATCTGTCGTATTTGACATAAATCATACCCGAGTTGACCCATTCATATATAAATCGGCCGACATTGCCACCTTTGGTTTGGCTTTTTAAATAATACTATGAGTTGTAATAGAAGCTTTACATACGCCTTTTATCTATTGATGTTCTTTATGTTGATGGTATTTGTATATACGTGGACACTCCTACACATCACATGTAACTTCTTATTGTAATCTTTGAATTTACTCTCGAGGCTGTTGTTGACACTTTCAGAACATGGTGAAACTAAAGCCAACATTAGCTAATGCGTATTTGAATTTGGGAATATATACAAGATGAAGTTTCTATGGCCTCCCTTCTAACATTTCTGGTTCTGATGAAGATGTTTGCTAAATTAAGTGTCTTTTTGCACTTCACATGCTTTGGGAATGGCTGCTGAAGCTATCATCTGTTATTAGCGAGCTCTTAAGCCCAAACCAGATTATGCTATGGCTTATGGTAAGCACCAATTCTATTTTATACCTACTTTTAGTATTCACTAAATAATTGTTGCTGCTATTTATGATCTTTGATTCTTTATTATATTGTTGTGATCATGTATTCAATTTTGTATTAGGTGTTTTGTTTTTCTCTAAGTAACGTGACAAACATGCATCTTGGCCAATGATGCAACAATTGCTGATATGGAGGTACATGACGAGTCAGGTTGAGATACTTCATTTTGTTTTGTGTTGAAACCAGCCAGCCGGGCTGACCGAAAACAAATTTTTTTTTTTTGGTTTTGTAGATTTTGTTATCATGTTGGTTATGATTATGAAAACAATATTATTACATTAGTTATTAGTATGTAAATCTTTTAGCAAAACAATTTAAGGATGTATTAATAAATAAATGAATACATCGGACATTTTTGACCCATTCATCAGTGAAGAGTTTATTATAAAGAAAGAGCCTTCCTTCCACCATAAAGGTTCATTTTGCTCTCTCATATCTCTTTAATGATAATATCCTGAACTGAAGCTGTGTAGATCGTGATTCAAAATGGCTTATAAATTGGTTAATTGGATAAGTCACATTGTTAATGCTTTAGTCAGTTAGTCAATATAGAGCAGAATTAGACGAAGTTGGTGAAACTTCGGTCCATTTTTAAAAATTTTGGTCACCTTTGGTCCAAAACCGAGGACCTACACTAACTCCCTTTTTAGCTAAAATAAGAACCTACGAGCAAGTGTTACACATAATATCGGTTTGGTTTCAGGATATTCTTGGTCTGGTTCTTGGGTATTTTCGTGTTGATCCGCATTTTGCTCACCTCTAGGTTGTTCATCCCACCCATAACCAAACCTTATATATTAACTAAAAGCACAAGAAACAACTCAAGGAGGAGTTTGGTAAGATTATCATGCTTCCGCTATAGGAAAATTGCATTAAAATATCTTTTAGCAGCCTTTAAATATCAAATATCCTTTTACAACTATAAAATAGAATAATATCATAGAATACGATTCAGTATTGTCAATCGAATTACGTAACTTAGATTTGGAATACCATCAAAGAAAATTGTTGTAGTTTTACATCAGAAAGAAAGAATTATGGAGTGTTTTATTTATACTTTTTCGTATTTAATTAACATTTACTTATGAATGTGTTGACAATTATGATTTCTCTAAAGGGTTAAATGAGACAAAACTTGGTTCAATTCAGTTTTCCGTTTCCAAGCTAATTGTTCGTACTCCATTCTAAGCCGCAACGACCACTGCTTATCTTGGTATGAGGCCGATTCATAAGCTCATTTTTTATTGATTTCATTGTTTACGTGATTATACTCAGTTCAGGTCACCTAACTTTGGAAATCGTATTAAGTTTTTGTACAACTAAAGATGGTGTCGATAAAAGAAATAAAAAAAAAATAAAAGTGTGACTACTTATTTTGACTACTTATCATAATCACAGATAAAGACAACAGTTACTGCAAATTTTGGATTTTGTATTTACACACATTGCCCACGTATTTTGACTACTTATTTCATTTTAGTTTTTTCACTTCAAATATTTTATATTTTCTCTAACATTTATTTTTTCTTAGACGTTGTCAATTAGCCATCTGAAATTGGTTGTTGTAGCCGTGTGGAGATGTGTACTTTGATGATAGTAGTTTGGTGAGCATTTTTTCATTTTTCATTACTTATTTATTTTTAGTTTTAATCTATTCAAGCACTTTACACGTTTGATGGCTTTTCAAGCGATTTGAACCAACGTTTTGATACCTTTACTGAGAATAAAGGTACATCCTATTTTCAACAAATAAATATATAAATAAATAAATAGCCAAAATAATCGATTTGATATCTTTTTTTTTTTTTTTTTTGCGCTAGATTTGGTAGTACAGGGTTCACTTTGGTAGTACTTTAAGGTGGTTCTGAAGTTAGTTATAAAACACAAAACGTAGTAGGGTCTTGCACCCTTTTGTTTTCTAAGCAATTGAACTCTATAAACATGATTAGTTTCTAGATTTAAAGGTTAGTTTAAAAAAACTACTTAAACTTTCTACAATTGGAAACAAGGTTGTTAACACTTAACAAATGGCTATTACTGCACCTAGAATATGTTGGAGCTTTGCCAATATATCACAATCATGTTGGTCGGAAGAATATGATGGTTATGACTTATGATGGGAAATCACTTTGTTGTTATTACATGTATTGTGAATGTGTAATTATGTGATTATGTATTTTGTTTTCGTTAACATACTTATTTTCAGTATAAAATACTTATTTTCAGTATTGTCGTATTTGATTATTATTTTAGTAATTCAATATTATGAATTGTGAGTTTTTATTGTCTAGATTATTATTCGAAATCGATTAAAAATTTTACACATTATTTTCATGTTGTTTGTTGGGTCGATTTGACGAAATCGTTTTAATACTGTTTTATCTTTATTTTAATTTAAACATTATTTGATATAATTATATATTTCTCTACCTGTGTTGCACACAGGTTATTACCTAGTAACGCATTGTATATACCGATTAAAAAATAATGATACGGTGTTTGATTTGGATTAAAACACAACTCTCATGACTTTGGCCCCATTTAGCGAATCACTAAAGTCAGATGGGTCACCCTCGCAAAGCATCCAAAAACCCAAATTAACAAAAATGTAGGCGATGGCACAAGTTCAATATTGGATTTATTCTTTAGGGGCATTCGTGTAATTTCATGTGCATATTACTTAAATCCATACATCTTGATCCGCTGCTTTTTTTTCTTTGTGCAAGTCTGTAAAATGTGGTTTTTAACAACTTTTAAGATATGCAAATTTAGTCCCTTGACTTCTATGTCTAGCTCCTGAATGCTCGTTTAATAACCGTTTTAACTCATTTTTACTTTCTTTTCACACCGGGACCTATAAAATATCAAATAATATAATACAAGCCTATAAAGATTAAAAACGTGGATAAATGATAGTATTTTGCAACACATGATGTTTCATAGGGGATCATAAAAAACGGAACCGATTCTAAGAAACGTGTTTGTCAAACCTTCCACAACATCTTGGAACACGATCCTTATCGCAACCCGCATCAAAATTCCAGTAAATGGAGAGAAATGCGGAGAAAAGTAACCACCTTTAACGCCATCTTCAACAACCTCGCTAACCAATGCGTTGGTCGAGCGAGCGGTGCAATGATGTAGATTTGCTTATCGAGGCACACAAAACCTACAAACAAAATAAGGCCCTCACGTATACAATGATCAACCATGGCAAATTTTAAGTAAAAGCACAAAGTGGCACCTTGTCCCGCTTGTGGACATGCGGGAGCCACGGTCCGAACGATCGAAGAGCCTATCGTCCACCGACGTAATGCATGACCTCATTTTAATTTAAATGATTCGGACGAAGAATTTTATATTCTGGATGATCCGGTTGATGTAAACTACCCTATTGGGAGGGATCGCGCAAAAGCAAAAAAACAGAGGTGCGCGTTCGTCTCCAAGTCAAGTGGATCTCGAAGCCAAAATGGATAAATCGATGAGAGTATCAAACAATTGTTAGCCCTCAAACAACAAAAGACTGATGCCGTCGATTTTATTGTTCTTGGTATGAAAGGCAACAATATGGACGAGATGGACAAACAAATACGCGACCATAAAAAAATATGATTCGCGAACGATTTTATGTAATGTATTTTTATTTTATGACTTTTAATTTCAATGTATTTTTATTCTAGGACTTTTATATTTAATGTATTTTTTAATTTAGGAATTTTAATGCATCTTTATTTTAGTTATTTTAATATTAGTGTGATTTGTTTTTCATTATTTGACTATACTAGTTTATATAAAAAAGATTTAAATAAATAGATAATGATTAATAAATGACTGGGGTAAGTTGAAAACTAGTGAAAACATAACACGTGTTAGTGAAAAAAAAAGGAGTTAACTGCCATTTTCGTCCCTGTGGTTTGGTCATTTTGGCCATTTCAGTCCATTTTTCAAAAATGCGTCATTTTCCTCCCCGACGTTCTGGAAAGGTGTCATTTCAGTCCAAAAATCATAACCCAGTTAAGTCGGTTTGTTAATAAGGACTGATTGTGTAAATTTGTAACATAAAGGACCATTTAAGTAAAATGTATAAATATTAATATAATTATAAAATATATAATATATATATAATGTATACATATATATATATATACAGATCAGACGAGAGAGGGAGAGGGTGAACCGGAGCCGGAACCGGAGCTCTGGTGGTCACCACCGCCGCCGCCGGAACCACCACCATCAACGTCATCATCGTCATCATCTGTTATCGTTGTCATCATCTTCTTCACCGTTCAACGCCGTACATCATCTTCATCTCCGGTCATCATCTCTGTTTTTCTCCGTCATCATCCTCACCGTTCAACCTCGTCGTTCTTCGTCTCGGTCTGTATCTCCATCATTCATCGTCTCACCACTGAGTCCTCTGATCACCTCCGACCACCGTATCACCGGCGAACCATCATCTGTTATCGTTGTCATCATCTTCTTCACCGTTCTCTGCCGATCATAATCATCTCCGACGACCTTCAAAAATTAAAAGAACAGTCGGAACAGACCTGATGTTATGTTCTGACTTCTGAAAGTCTGAATTCTGGAACTTCTAAAATCGGAAATTCAATCAGATTAATTTATCAGAATCAAAGTTTCACAATAATGCAATATGATAATGATGAAATCGGAAATTCAATCATGAAATCAAAGTTTCAAAACTCAATAGATTAACAGACCTGTGTTGAGTGACTGAGTGTGTTCGACTGTTCGTTCCCAGCAATCCAGAATGGCAGAATCGCCTTCAATCGAATTGACCTTCAAACGTTCAATCGTCCTTCACTCCTTCAATCGTTCTGCACTTCTGCCAGAGAGGTAAAGGTGATGGTGGTTGTCTGATGATGAAGATCGCGATGATGATGATGAAGGTCGATGATGATGACGATGATGACGTTGATGGTGGTGGTTCCGGCGGCGGCGGTGGTGACCACCGGAGCTCCGGTTCCGGCGGCGGTGGTGGTGACCACCGGAGCTCCGGTTCCGGCGGTGGTGGTGAATATGCAGGTATACATTATATATATATATATATATATTATACATTTTATAATTATATTAATATTTATACATTTTACTTAAATGGTCCTTTATGTTACAAATTTACACAATCAGTCCTTATTTACAAACCGACTTAACTGGGTTATGATTTTTGGACTGAAATGGCACCTTTCCAGAACGTCGGGGAGGAAAATGGCGCATTTTTTTAAAAATGGACTGAAATGGCCAAAGTGACCAAACCACAGGGACGAAAATGGCAGTTAACTAAAAAAAAGTGACGGAAAGTGATGTGGGGATGTGTTAGTAAGGCGACAGTTACTTTATGATGTAATGTGGAGTGAAAATGTGTGAAACCATAGTAGATATTAGATAACCTTATGATACAACTAAATTCATACGTATCTCAAGAGGATTAAGATCGAAACTTAACCTTGGAAGGAAGTTATTATTACATTTCTATTTTTTTTTCTTATCGTTAATATATGTAAACAAAGAATACTTAACGTTATAGGTACACAAAACAATTCATAACCCTAAACCGGTTCGAGTTAGTCAATAAAAAGTCAACCCCAATTTGGGTTTCAAACCAATTCGGGTTCACTCAGTTTGTTGACTGGTTTTGTCTTTTTTATCAAGTTTTTTACCGGTTTGATTTGGGTTCAAACCGGTTTTGAGTTGTTTTAACTGCTTGTTAACAATTCGGTTCGGTTTCAAATCAGTTTCAAGAAGAGGAACCCAAACCTAACCATTTGGGCCATTCCTTGAGGCCCATACTTATGTTTTACAGAATTAGAAAAAAAAAAAAAAAAAAACCAACACAACACCACCAGTATATTCACTGCAGAAACACCAAATCCGATACCGGAAAGTGAGCGGATCGTGAACGGAATCGTCTCTGGCGACTGACGCCATCATCGGCTTTAATCTTCTGTGTGTACTCGATACTTTATTGCATAATCAAACGGGATCTGAACTGAATCTAGCACAATCTTTGTGCCAGGTAACTATCCCCTTTTTCATAAACCTTATTAGTCGACTTCACTCAGCACAAATCTCATAAATTTGTGATTTTTTTCTGGGTGGATGGTTGAGTTATAAACCATCTTTTGTTTGTTCAGGTTGAAATTTAACTGCCTTGTTATACGGTTGTGGTGATAGTTTGTTTGCATACCAAGTGTTTGATGAAATGCTTGAGTGAAAAAAATATGTTTTTTAGTTTAAAAGAGTATGTGTTGGTTGTAGGAATGATATGCCATCATCTTTGAAATCTTTACTTAATACCCATCAATTATATTCCACTATTCCTTGCTTAGGGTTGACCCAAAGGGATTGAGTGAAACAAGCAATTTAAGTTTTCTTTTTATGGATATGTAATTTGGGATTGGAGTTGAAGGTGAGATGTATGGTATTTGGTGAATCCCATGTAGATGAGGTGTATAGTTCAAATAAATAGATGATTCGGTCTGGGCGGTTAAATCGATAGTTTGATAGAAGAACACATAGAAATCGAAGTGTTCAGTTCTGTAAGACGGGCTTCTATTTATTGTTACATGGGATTTCTATATCTACTTTATGTAACTTGATGCAATATCTAAAACACCTATCAACGAATAGTGTAGTTAATTTTAGTGGCATACTTTTTGAACTAAGGAACTGAGAACGAGAAGCGATTTTGTTGAGTCTTTACAGAACAATTTTCATCGACTAGGTTTAATTTCAACACTCCGCTTGATTCTTGTTTCATTGAGTCTTCACAGAATGCCCTTCAAGATTTAATCTGAGTTATCCTTAAAAACAAATATGGGTTCAAAATGGATAATGTGAAACTAGAAAGTAGGGTTTTGTTTACGAATTTGATGTGCCATCCATGAACAAAAAGAAATATACAAATTTGTTGTGGTTTTACAGTGCTGAAATTTGCCATTAATTACTACTATTTTTTCATATTTTAGTTATCTTGTTTGATATTAGCATTCTATTAACATGCACTAGTTTTTATAACCTTGAATGTGTCCTAACTCCTAATGCAGTGTCAGCTCTTGTGTTTTAAAGGGTAAAGCTATTTCTTTTGTGTATTCAGATTTGCAGTTGATATTAAAATTTATTGAGTTATTGCAATGTTTGTATATACTGACTCAAAATGTTGGAGAAAACCAGTGATTTATACCCTGCAAATTTGAGAAAAATGTCCAGTGCTAACTGAGTTCTTTCTTGCATTTTAAGTTTAGAAATAGTTTTAAAACCAAGGCGTTTTCTAGTTTCATCTAAAAGCTTATTTGTCCTTCACTGCACTTCCACTCATGGCTCCTATGTATGAGTTGAGATTTGTTATTAATAAGTTATTTTGATATGTTGTAGTCTTTGATACTGATGTTGAGTACTTGAGTATTGTTGTTTTGGTTTTTTACTTGTTAATTCAACCTGTAAATGAACCTTGATCTATTAGACCGGAGGGTATGGGGGCCGTCCCCATGCTTGTCTTCCCGCCGCCGCCCCAAAAGTTCCACCCCCCAGCCCCGTCGCCGCCCCAGCCCCGTCGCCGCCGTCCCCTGCTCGACGCCCAAGCCGGGCCTCACCCACTCACACACACCTATACATACACACATACATATATATAAAAGGGTTCACCCCCCACCCCCCTAGGTCCATCCCCTTCAAGCCCCGCTTACGTGGCGGTGACGTGGCGGCCCATCCCCTTGGGGATGAGGCTCTCCATACCCTTTAGCCTTAGCAGTTTGGTACCCTCCTTTGCATCATCTAATATGTTCTGTACTTCATTCAAATCACAATGAGTGGCAATTGCTTCCACTTTTATAACTTAGAGTTAACTGCCATTTTCGTCCCTGTGGTTTGTTCCCTTTTGCCATTTCAGGCAAATTTTAAAAAATGCACCAGTTTCCTCCCTGACATATTGGAAATGTGCCACTTCAGTCCAAAAATTAAAACCCAGTTAAGTCAGACAGGTTAAATGAAGGGTATTATTGTCAATTCATATATCTTTTATTTTCACCTTATTTTATGAATTGACAATAATACCCTTCATTTAACCTGTCTGACTTAACTGGGTTTTAATTTTTGGACTGAAGTGGCACGTTTCCAGCATGTCAAGGAGGACACTGGTGCATTTTTGAAAATTGGCCTGAAATGGCAAAAGTGAACAAACCACAGGGACGAAAATGGCAGTTAACTCTATAACTTATATGGTAAATATCTTTTTCATGGATGTAATTTTTCTTACATAACTTAATGCTTATCTCATCAAGCTTTTCGGCCATTTAACATATTGTATTTTAAATCCATTTTGCAGGATTAAAGTTATCGATATCTGATATAGTCATCAAGACTAACAAAGACTATGATTGAACCTCTACCGTTAGTTTCGTCTCTCTCTCCTTCTGTTCTCACCTTTCTAGACAACAAACTACACACGCCTTACAATCTTCTAGAAGCTTCTAGACTTGTTTCTGAGTTGCAGAATGACTGTCATCTTTTGGATCAAAACCTCGCAGATTTAAACAAAAAGCTCGGTTCCTGTTTGGTTGCTTACTCTACACACTCAGATCAAGTAGGCATCCTCTTCAACAATATAAACGCCAAAATAAACAGTTTCCGATCTTCTATATCAGGTCAGTTATCTACATATTAATATAGAGATTGAATATATCATTATTTCATGCACATTATCATTGTATTTTTGATATTTTGCTTTTATTTACTTGTAACGTGCGTAGATGGTGACGAAGGAAAGCAAAAGGAAAGATCAGAAACTTTCTTGGGGAAGGAGTTACCCGCACTTGCTCGCGAAGTGGCTCGGGTTGAGGCAGTTCGAGTGTATGCTGGTAATTTGTTTTATTTAAAATCTTTTTCTAATAAAAAAATTGGTTTTTATATTTGAGTAATATGCCATTTTCATTCCTGAGTTTTGACCAGTTTTGCGACTTTCGTCCAAAGGTTTGTTTTAACGTAAGGTTTGTTTTTACGTATCTGGATCCAAAAGGTTTGAAATCTTGCCAATTTTGTTTCTGCTCGCTCCGTACATTTTTCTCCGTTACATCAGGGGGTATTTTTTGTCTTTTTTGTTAACTTGAAGGGCAATTCAGTCTTTTTCAGGGAGTATTCGGTCTTTTTACATAAAGTGAAAACGGCCGAATTGCTCTTTAACTTAACTAAAAAGACGGAAATACCGATGACTAACGGAGAAAAATGGATGGAGTTAACGAGCCGGATGAAACTGGCAAGATTTCAAACCTTTTGGATGCGGAAAACAAACCTTTGGATGAAAGTTGCAAAATTGGCCAAACCTTAGGGACGGAAATGGCATTTTACTCTTTATATTTTTATGGCTCTCATATCGATTTCTTTTTTAACCATCTAATGTGATTTTATTACGTCTTGCAGAAACTGCATTGAAACTTGACTCCTTGGTTGGGGATATCGAAGATGCTGTTTCGTTTAGTGTAAATAAAAACTTAAGGAAGCCAACATCCGCCCAGAATTCAACGGTAAAACAGTAATAAAAAAAATAGGATTACATTCTACTTTGGTAAAAACTAATATTTTTTTATAACTTGTAGGAGGGAGTGCATTTTGCTGCTATTAACGCTCTCAAACTAGCGGAAAATGTTTTAACCACAGTTTCGAAAACACGCCCACAATGGTCCCGCCTAATCTCAGCCGTTGATCACAGAGTAGATCGAGCATTAGCCATTTTACGACCACAAACAATCGCTGATTACCGATCTCTCTTGACCTCACTTAACTGGCCACCGCCTCTATCCACTTTAAACCCTTCTAATTCGGAACAAAAAACATCATCGGAATCCACAAATCCCCTTTTCACAATGCACGGTGAGCTAAAAAAACAATACTGTGACGGTTTTCTCGCACTATGCAAACTACAAGAACTGCAAAAACAACGAAAATCCCGACAACTTCAGGGGCATGACGGTCAATTTACATTTACTCTGCATCAGCCACTTTGGGCCATTGAAGAGCTTGTGAACCCTATTTCGATTGCGTCTCAACGACATTTCGCGAAATGGGTTGATAAACCCGAGCTTATTTTTGCGTTAGTTCATAAAATAACCCGGGATTACGTCGATTCGATGGATGAGTTGTTGCAGCCGCTCGTTGATGAAGCGATGCTATCAGGTTATTCTTGTAGGGAAGAATGGATTTCGGCTATGGTTACATCTTTATCGACTTATATGGCGGAAGAGTTATTTCCCATTTATATAAATCAGCTAGATGACGAAAATCGTTCTCAAGCGAAAGTATTTTGGTTGCATTTCATTGACTTAATGATTTCTTTCGATAAGAAAGTCAAAACTCTCGTAGCGCAATCGGGAATCACGTTATCCGTTGACGAGGATGATAACATGCAAAAGATTTCGTCTTTATCGGTTTTCTGTGATAGGCCCGATTGGCTCGATTTATGGGCCGAAATAGAACTCAGTGATGCAATTGATAAGCTGACACCCGAAATTGAAGATGAAAAGAAATGGTCAACCGAGGTCAAAGAATCTGCGCTTGTTTTAGGTTCGGAAGCTTACAGGTCACCTGCGATTTCGAGTGCGTTTCTTCGGCGTTTATCATCTATAATCGAACGTTGTAAATCGATTCCGAGTGTTCAGTTGAGATCAAGGTTTATTAGATTGGCGGGTGCACCGATTATACATCGGTTTTTGGATTTCTTACTTTTGAAATGCCAAGAAGCCGAAGGGCTGACTGCTTTGACCGACGACGATGCTTTGATTAAAGTGACGATATCCATCAACGGTTCGCACTACTTCGAGTCGGTTTTAAAGGAATGGTGTGAAGAGGTATTTTTTCTAGAAATGGGATTAGACGGTGAGTATAACTCCGGTGGTATAATCGACGAGGAAATACGTAAACTGGAAACGTTTAGAACCGAATGGGTCGAGAAGCTATCGAAGGTCGTTCTCCGAGGTTTCGATGCTGCTAGTCATGAATATATTAAAAATAAAAAACAATGGACGGAAAAGACGGAAGAAGGTTGGGCAGTGTCGAAATCATTCATCGGGGCTCTCGATTATTTTCAGGCGAAAATGTCAATACTGGAAACGAATTTAAACAAGATCGATTTTGTTGCGGTTTGGAGAAGCCTTGCGTCTGCTATAGATTCTTTGTTTTTCAATGGTATTTTTATGAGTAATGCTAAGTTTAATGACGCTGGTGTAGAAAGACTCGATAACGATATGATGGTTTTGTTTGGCGTGTTTAAATCTTGGTGTTTGAGACCCGAAGGGTTTTTCCCAAAATTGAGCGAGGGATTGAAGTTATTAAAAATGGAGGATAAACAGATTCGCGGCGGTCTAGAAGGTAGTGAAAGGTGGATCGCGATGAACATGATAAGGCATCTGACGGTAACCGAGGTGGAAAGAATCTTGAAAAGTAGGGTTTATAGCAATTAAGCTCTGTGAATGCGCAGGTATGTTCTTTATTTTTAATTCTTATATTATCTGTTTCATTAAGACATACAATATGCATCTGCTTGGCACAGTGTCCTATACACACGGCTGCAAACGAACCGAACAAACACAAACGCGAACACGAACAAGAAACGAACGAAAACGAACGTTGATGAACACAAATTAACACAAACTAATGTTAATGAACACAAATGGAAATAAACGAACACAAACAAGCGTTCATGAATAGAACATATAATACACTTGACACTTTTTAAATATTTTATTTGATGGAATTATGAAGTATTTAAATAAAATATAAAAACTAAAAACACTATTTGACGGAATTTTGAAGTATTTAAATAAAATATAAAAACTAAAAACACTAATATACTATCGAACACAATCGAACATAAATGAACATGTTACCGAACGTTCACGAATTTAAATGAATGAACACGGCTTCTGTTTGTGTTTGTTTATTTAACTAAACGAACGAAATTTCTTGTTCGCGTTCGTTTGTTTAATAAATAAATGAACGAACACAAACGAACTTCCCGCCGAACTGTTCATGAACAGTTCGCTGAACGTTTGGTTCACTTACACACACCCTATTGTTGCAGAAGATCTCTGATTATATTCACATCAACCGCATTGTGTTCCATGGAATCCAACAGTTGAGATAATCTTTCGCCTAGATTGTCCCCTTTCGTTCTCAAGCTCTTTATGTAGTTGCACGTCTCTTCAAGAATCTTCGGCGCTGGCACCTATTTCATCATATCCACACGAATCCGTTTCGAATGTTGCTTAATGACATGTTCCAAAGATATACGATAAAAAATGAAATTACTAATGTACCCTTGTTTTACTGCAGCGAGAACTCGAAGCTGGTAGTAATGCTTGTAACTTGGACACTAGATTATCGATCTCATGTTCTCTGTTCTTAGGAGTTCGTGTTCTTCTGCTAGACATGATTGGTTTCACCTTTGTTTTTCTCACTTGTTTTGTAACCAGTTTTAGCTTAAAAAGCCAGTGGAATTTGTAGATTGGAGACATGTGTAGCTACAAAAGAACTATAATATACCAGCAGATTGCTGTTTTGTCTGCTGCTGATAAATATGATATTGGTCTGGGCCCCAAGTGTTTCTTTCTACTGCACTTTATGGGCCCACAAAATTTAATGGTCTTTCCAATTAAGGGTCTTTTGGGGGCCCATTTTTGTGTTAAATAAGACCTGATTGGGACACGTGTACATTTTAGAATGAGGGTTGTTCATAAATTACTGAAGATGTGCAAGTGCCACCTACAAGCCTTTTGTTATTTCAAGTTAATGTTATCTATACATACAAACAACATGTAGATTAGAGATGGGCATAATCGGGTATTTTTAATACCCGGACCCGGTTCCTACTAGTACCCGGTTCCCCTCAAAGTTGACGGTACCCGGTTCCTCTCAGAACCGGTTCCGGGTCATACCCGGGTATTTACCCAAAAAACCAGAACCTGTTGTACCCGGTTACGGGTATTGTGGAACCGGTTATCTACAGAACCGGGTTCGGGTCGGAACCGGTTCTGTCGTATATGTGAAGGAAAAAAGGCTGATACTACTGCATGGAACCGGGTCCTCGTGTCCAGTCAAATCAATCTTCAAATCAATATGTTGGAATTTGGAACTAGTGGAACTGGTTCTGCCGTATTATAACCGGTTGTGTTATTTAAATCAATCTTTCTAATTCATAGTTTCATACTTTCAAACCTCTACCAAAAACCCACTATTAAACCTCTCTAATTCATAGTTTCATACTTGCTAAGAGATATGGCATGCAACGATGTTCCAAAGACAAATGGAGCGGATTGATCACCATTGTTGACGGATGTGGAGTTTGTAACTTTGGAATTTTTGGTAGCCATTATAGAAGAATAAGATAGAAGAATAAGCTAGAAGAAGAAGATTAGGGAGAATTGTGTGATAATCTTGAAAAATGGCAAAGTTTTTATAGGCGGAACCGGTTCCAACGGTAACATTTGTATTTAATGTTGAATTTGACCGTTAGAATCGATTCCAACGGTAAGAAATCGATTCCAACGGTATTAAGTGATGTCTGTGGGCTTTGCTTGATGGGCTCTGTTTGTAAAGTTGAGAGTACAAAGCCCAGCTTTATTAAACTTTAATAATTAAAGTGGCACCAGGTACGCATGGAAACCAGGTACGGGTAGGAACCGGGTACAAGTTGGAACCGGGTATGGAACTTTTTTTTTTTAAATATGGAACCGGATAGGAACCGTCGGGTTTTTTAAACCCGGAACCTGGTATGCTTTATACCGGGTTGGGTCTGGAACCGGTTACGGGTAGGTTCCAACGGGTCGGGTTTGGAACCGGTTATTATGCCCATCTCTAATGTACATTAGGCCTGTACCTACAGCATACATACAACCTATGCGGCTATGCATATGACATACACACAACCTATCGATATTACCTAGACATGATACGAACCATACTTGCAACCTATACGTACGAAATATGCACAAGTGATACAACCTTTAGATGCGCCCTATTGATACTTGGAACAGAACCATTTTAACTCGTGACATGACTGACTCGACCCGTCTATTTTTCTAGACTTCATAGAACCTGAGAGGAAATGACACCAGAGTGTCACACTCATACTTTAGTATGGGGTCCAAATTTCTAACTTTAGGCGTTTTACCCACGACACATAGTACTAGTGTTGAATACGTTTTTGCTTTTTAAAGTTGCAATATAATGAGTTTTTTGGGTGACTTTTATAAAATATAACAAGTTCTGCTGAAATTTATGTTAGTTTAATTCTGGAATGATACAAGACATTCATGATCGCTAGTTTAAGTCACGTAAACAAAATACCGAGTGGGCACACGCCCATATGGACTAATATCGATTCAAAACGTTTAGTCTTGAAGCAAAAATACTCGAAACATGAAAACCGGCGTAGATATAAAAATGATTTGCGAGTCCAAAACTAAGAAGATCAAAGATGTATGGAGTATTGAATAAGTTATATTGTTTTTTAGGTTAATTTATTATTAGACATATGTTACTTTGAGTAATGATCAAAACCGTCTATTGGTTGGTGGTATCAAACATTAAAAAATGAATTGGGAAAACCTAAAAAACCAAATTGTGCCAATCTTGACCCAATCTACACTTGCTTAAAGTTTACGTGGTTATTCGGTTATTCCAATTCAGCCACCCACCCACCACAACCACTATGTCCCACCCACAACCGGCACTTCACTTGTATATACCTACAGATTAGGGATGAGCACAGTACCAGTTCGGTACTGAAAAACGGGGAAAAGTCGTACCGGTACCGGTATTTTACCCGTAAATACCGATACCAGTACCGAAAACAGGAAAAATATGAACCGGTACTAAATATATCCGGTACGGTTCGGTACCAAATACTCATCTCTAATACAGATTGCCTTCTTTATACATATTCTGAAGTAGATGATGTTTGTATGTGACTTTTGGAAATAATTGTTTGAATAATTAATTTTTAATATTTGGATAACGGTATTCTATTTTTAGTCATATAGAGTATATGTTATCTCAACCAATCATCCACACTTCACATTTTACCTATATAACACATGTTGGTGGGTGAGAAAAGTGAAACCTCCACCGACTAGTGACTCGAAGGTACACTTTTTTTCACATTCCACATTATCGCTATAAATATTAAGAATCTTCATCAAACGTTGCTAAAATTCATCGTTGTACTAAAGGTATAAATGGTTAATATAAATAAAGGGTTATTGGATTTTAATAATTCTAAGTTTCACTCGTTGGCTGATAATAATCTCAACTTTAAAAATTTCCTCTAACGATCCCAACTTGTAAGAATTTGATCTCCTCAATAGATTGAAGTGCACATGTACCCTCCTTAATAGATACAAGTGCACTGCAGTTAGAAAGGATCGATGAGTGCCAAGTTATCACAAGTTGGGATCGTTGAAGAAAATTTTAAAATTGAGATTATTATCGGCCAACTGGTGAAACTTAGGATTATTAAAATCCAGTAGCCTATAAATAAAATATTGAGTAAAGCAAAAAAAAAAAAAAAAAAAAAAAAAAAAAGTGGGCATGGAGTCGTTTGGGGAAAAGTTCATAGAAATTCTTTTTCAAAATATTAAGTTTGATTGAGTTGATTGTTTCGGTATACTTTAGGATGCTTTAGTAGTTTAGTTATTGTATTGATTTTAGTCAGTTTTGGCTCGACTTAAGCGGGATGGTTTGAGTGATCCTTTTATAGGGAGCTTGTCGGATCCAAGTTTAGTGGGCCACGTCTAAGACCATCTGTAGTTGTTGCCTAAAGGGGCGTTTTTTGTGACGAATAACACCCAATCTCGCCCTGTTCCCACTACGTATGGGCGTGTTTGGCAGTTTTGTTGTTGAGGCGTTTTTTAAATCACGCCTAATGGGTTTTTGTTGTCCAATCACATTTCAACTTCTATTATTTGGCCAATAAGATTTTTTAAATGTTTTTTTTATTTTATTTTATTACAAACATAATGCCCCACAATCCCCACATCCCCACTACACCCATTTTAGAAAACGCCCCATAATGGCCCATTGCTGACTGTGTTGTCACATGGCGCAAAACGCCCAAGGGTGAATATTGCCCACTACGCATGGTCTAAGAGTGGTCGCAATCAAGTTGGTCTTTTTTTGAATTGTTTTCGGTTTTCCAAATATACTATTGGTAACAAAACGGTCATAAACGAATAAAGGAAAGACAAAAGCAATAAAACAAAACACAATATATTGATCAACAAATGTGTGATGAACACAACACAGATCTTTCTATTCAAGTGTTAGCTAAGTTGATTATTATTACCACAAACCTAAAACTCAAAACATTATTAACGTCATTTGTTTTAACTCAAAATCAAAACGAATCGAACAGTAAACACCTAGGCCAAATGATTAAGAAAAATAACAGAAAATAAATAAGTATTTACTTTTTCTCAAAAATCATTTGGTGGGTAATAATGATTTGCAAGACAATATAAAAAGATATTCGGAATCAATTTGGGACATTAAAATAGGGGGCGGTTCCCCTAAGAAGCCTATTTTGCCTAAGTTGCCTAAGAAGCAATCTACACCATGTTTTTAAACAACCAATGGACCAGATTAAATCCCTAATATTAAACTAGATAAGTAAACAAATAAAACGCGCGGGGGTATTTTCGCCATAAACAAAAAAATTAGTACTGGACAAAAAGGAAAGCAGTTATTGACGATTCAAAACAGTTCTTCTTCACTCTCTCTCAAAACTTCCCAATCGCTAACAAACGTCCCCTAAAATCGACAATCAGAGAGACGAAAATCGAACAAACAACAACAAAAACAGCATCAACGATGGATTCAGAGAGTACGTTCCATTTTTTTTTGCATTTTGGTGTATTCGTTTCAATTTTGTACGGTTTTTCTAAGTTTCTTCGAAATCAAATCGATTACACAGGTTCTAAGAGATCTACAAGAAGCCAGAAGCATAAAGAAACAAAACCTGATGACGATTTCGAAGGTTTGTTAAGGATCTGTAAACGAACAGATTTCTAGGGTTTTAATATGTCTAAACTGATTCATGTTCTGCATTTTATAAAACAGATCGATCGTTGTGTTTTAATGAAATAGTGCTGGTTTATTTTTTGTGCTGGTTTATTTTCTGTGCTGGTTTAACCTATGTGCTAGTTTAGTGTTTTAGAAATATCTAGCACAAAGTTGTGGTTGGTTTTCTGATTTTGAAATCGGTGCTGGTTTAACTTCCGTGCTAGTTTAGTGTTTTTTAAGAAACTAGCACAAAGTTCTAGTTGGTTTACCGTCTGTGCTAGTTTATTGCTTTAGAAGAAACTAGCACAAAGGGTTTAGTGTTTTCTAGTAAACTAGCACAAATTCTAGTTGGTTTACCGTCTGTGCTACTTTAGTGTTTTAGAAGAAACTAGCACAAGTGGTTTTTTGGGTTCCAAATCTGTGCTGGTTTACCGACTGTGCTACTTTTAAATTCAGGAGATAAGTAATATAAGTTTCAGTTGCTTTTTTGTGTGTGAAAACAGAGCTGTATAATCCCAAACCACTACAAATTGTACAACCAGGAGAACCAATCCCTACTTTTGATAATGAACCTTTGCATCCCATTCCACTAAAAGTTGTAAGACCAACAAAAAAGGAATATTATATGAGTCCAAAATTTTGGAATGAAGTAGCAATCTGGGGGCCAAGCTATACCAATCATCCTACTTCTGGTGGTGAACCTTCAGATCCCATAAAAGAAGAGATTGATGAGAAACCTGAAATCTCAGTTGTACAACCCAAAAAAGAAGAAGATGATGAAAAACAAAAGATCCCCATCCTACAACCTAAACATGAAGAAGATGAGGAAAAACCTATAATCTTAGTCAAGAATTTTGGAAGGAAGTAGCAATCTAGCCAGCTCCTGCTATGATCATCATGTTTATGTTGTTTGTTTTAGTTTTCTAATGTTATCAATGTTGTTATGTATTATGATCATGTTTTTCTGAACCTTATGTAACAATGATGTTTTGAATTATAAAAATCATGGTTTATTATGTATTAAATGATCAAAATGGTACTGGTTATTGTTTTTTTAATATATAGTACACTTTATAACTTGTGCTGGTTACTATGTTTCTTCTGAAATTACTTGCAGGCTCATCAGACAGTGACTTCGAACAACCGGAAAAGAAACAAAAAACAGCACTAAAAGCTGTTGCCACAAACGTTGAACCTATACGATCAACACTTTTCAAGGAATTTGATAAGAAAAAAAGAATTAGAATCAGGAACAGCCCAAAAAACCTTGCTCAATTCATGCAAGTGTTATCTGACGAACAGAAAGCAGAAGTAGATAACATGGGATTTGAAAGCATGAAGAACTTTGATATAACAAATATACCAACTGATCTGGGATACTGGCTCACTAACAATTATGAACCTACAATCAACACACTGAATCTAGGTACACATAATGTAGTGATAACACCTAACCTAGTACAAGAAGTTCTTGGCATACCAATGGGTAAAGTGAAGGTTAAGGAGTTGACTAAACCATCAATGAGTGATCCAGTTGTTGCAGAGTTTAGAAATCAATTTGAAATTGATGATGAACTGCCAAAAATGCGTCATATTATTCATGTTGTGAAAGAACAGAAGGAGAGTGGAAGGCTATTTCAACTGAACTTTCTTGTAATGTTCAACTCAATAATGGCAGAGCTCACACACGGTGGCAGCGTCAACATGAAATTCCTTACAACATTGCAACCTGATGTAGATATTAAGGATGTTGACTGGTGCAGCTACGTGATCGACTGCTTGAACAGAAAGACAACAAGCTGGTTCCAATCTAAAGCAGCACATTACATCGGACCGATAACATTTCTAGTGGTATGTTGTAGTTATCTAAAAATGATCTATATTTATTGTTTTTTATCAAACATAATAACAAAAACTAACTTGTAAATCAATCAGTTGGTTTATGCTCATGATACATACCAAAGAACAAATCCAACACAGAAGATGATACCAGCTGTAATGTATCATAAAAATGATACAATTAAAAAGCTTGGTCCGGTGGTGGAAAGCAATAAAAGAAAGAGAAGTGAAAAAGATTGGAAACCAGCACAGAAACTCACCTTGACAACACAAACACCTACTCAAAAGGTGGTGAAGAGTAAGAAGAAAACAAGTTTGAAAGCAGCAACAACTGGTGAAACAGAAGAAAATGAAAAACGAAAGAATTTGAAGGTAAAACTGAAGATGAAGAAAAAAGCACCAGCTGAACAACCTCTATCCACATATCAAAAAATCTCAAAGGAAACTGATGAAGCTAGAAATCATTACTTTAGTGACTTCCCAGAATCTCTAGACATTACACAAAGTTTGGACATTCCACAATCCCAGGAAAAACTCTCACAAATTCCACCTACAAATCCAACAAGTGGAGTGGTAAATTCTATTTTATTGTGTTTATCTGTAGTATTACTGAAAAAAGTGCTGGTTTAGATGGTTATTGAAAAAATGTGCTACTTTTATGACATTTGTTGAAAAATGTGCTACTTTTATGACATTTAGTGTTTGGAATGTTAAATTGTGCTAGTTTATACCTAGTATATGTTAGTTTAATGTTAGAATTTGGAATGTGAAATTGTGCTGATTTATATGCTAAAGTGTGCTGGTTTAAATGGATTGTAAAACTGTGCTAGTTTGAAATGTGCTACTTTTACAATTTGTGCTACTTTATAAAAAGAATGTGCTGGTTATCTTTTCAGGAATGGATTTGTCTGATAAAATCCAAAACAAAAGAGCTGGACATGCATGTCAAAGAAACACACGAAATGATTACAAAATGTTTAACAAAGTACAGAGGTGAGGAGGTTGTGGATGCTGTGGATGAGTGGAGAAAAAGATTGGTAGTATATGGTGAAAAGTACAATTTCGAGAAGCAAGAATCAGAAGCATGGAATGAAGAAAAGAAAAAAGGAGGAAGTGGAGAGAAGACAGAAGGAGGGAATGAAAAGGAAGAAGGGAATGAAGTTAAACTTACCCAATCACAAAAAAAATGGTGGTCTCACAATTTGATTCAACTCCTTTCAGAATCACCAGTTCAATGTGGCCAGAGGTTATAAAAGAAATAGAAAAGGCAGAACAAGTAGCAAGCAGCAAAAAAGATGGTGCTGATCATGGAGTTGGTGGTGAAGAAGAAAAGGATGCAGGTGGAGAAAAGGCTAAAGATGGTAAACCTGATGGGGAAACAACAAAGAAAGGAGGTGAAGATGCTAATGAACCACCAAAGGGAGAAAGTGACACTGCTGGTCAACCAGCAAAGAAAGAAGGAAATGAGGCTGCTGGTCAACCAGCACAGCAAGGAGAGGTTTTTAAAACACCAGAAAAGGAAACCAAAAAAGACAGTGAAAAACAAGAATTCATAGGTGAAGACCTAAACGCCGGAGACCAGAAGAAAAGCAAACGTACAACTCACCCTGCCGAACCTTTATGTTCACCATATATGCAGCGAGTTGTACAAATAAAAACAAAAACTGAAAAAATTGAAGTAAGGATAGCCGAATGGATGTTCTCGACAATTGACGACCCCTGGTAAGTATAAAAACCAACAAAATCTTAATTGGATAAAAATAAGTATTTAAACTAATGTGTATTACAACAATGCAGGGTGTTTATATTTGAGACAACATTTAGCACAAAACTTTCAAGGGTATTTCTGGAGTCGCTTCACCCGAACTTATACATACATGTCCAAGTCCTAACAGCTTGGTCATTGGTACTAAACAGTGAAGAGGTCTACAGAAGCAAAGGTTCACCGGCAAGAGTTTTCTGCCCATGCAACATGCTGGTATGTTTTCTAATATGTGCTGGTTTTAATAACAGATTAGAAAAAGCACATTTAACAAAATGTGCTGGATTATTACACATTGTGCTGGTTTTGAAATATTAATGTTTTATTAATAGCTGGTTAGTCTAATATATGAAATGCTATTATTGTGCTGGTTCATAACACATTGTGCTGGTGCTGGTTTATAACACATTGTGCTGGTTTCTGTGCAGGGAGAAAACAATTTCAAACCAAAACTGAACAAAAAGACATGCACACAAAATTTCAGAGAAAACATTGCCGCGACATTGATGACTACCGAGTTTGGAACTATTAGGAAAGTGGACATGTTGTTCATTCCAATACTACAAAACAAGCACTACTACATTGTATGTTTTGATTTCAAGGGAGAAGCCATCAAGATTATAGACAACATGAAAGGGAAAGCAAAAGCACAAAAAATGGCACGTGCTAAAAGAGTGGTAATATATTGATGCCCATTAATTCTGTGCTGTTTATTTTAATTATATTTGTGATGCTTAGGGATTTTGATTTTGAAAATTTTCAAATTACAGAAAGAAATTGTATGTGATTACCTTGAAGTTGAATACCCAACAATGCACCCAAAGATGTCGCCCTTGGAACCAGAAATAATGAAAATGTCGTGGCAAACGGAAAAGAACTTTGTAGATTGTGGTGTCTTTGCAATGAGACACATGGAGACATACACAGGGAAGCATGTGAGCAAGAAGGAATGGGATAGTGGGCTGTCGAAAGAGTCACCGGAACAAGACAAAGAGTTGGTTGAACTGAGATACAAGTATTTAAGCAAAATACTTTTATCCGACATCAACTTAGCGAAAGGTGAAATGATGGAACTGTTAGAGAAGTATGAGAAGATGGAGCCTGAAAAGAAAGAGGAATGCAAGAAAAATGCGGAAAAGAAAATCAATGACAGATTGAACAAGAAATATTGATTGTGTTGGTTGAACAATATAACATTAGTTTGGTAGTTGTCTGTAATATTTTGTGCTGGTTTAACAATTAATATGCTGCTGGTTTAACAATTACATTGTACTGCTTTAACAGTTATATTAGGAAAGTTAATTTTATGCTGGTTTTACAATTAATATTGTGCTGGTTTCACTATGACAATATGTGATGGTTTCATAGAAGAAGTTTAAAATTGTGCTGGTTTTATAATTGTGCTGGTTTTAAAGAACAAAGTTTAAAATTGTGCTGGTTTTAAACAGTATATTGAATGTTGAAAAATCAAATTCTTGACAATTGCATTTATAAATCAACAAAAACTAATAATGTGCTGGTTGAATGTTGTAAACATAATAAGAATACAAGAAATCCAAACTGAAATGAAAAAAATAACAAATCCAAATATCATGATTTCCAAGACACACGACTAACTGCTCTTCTGGGAATCAGCAACAGTAGTCTTCATCTTACAAGTCCGACTATTATGTCCATGACCTCCACATATCAAACAACCTCTAGTTTTAGTTTTCTTTGATATTCTTGAAGATGATACCTCACGAAAAGACTTTAAGCGTTTGTTTGAACCACACCCTTGTTTCTAATACCACTAGGTGGAAGAATGGTAGCAGAAGACGATGAACATGGCTGATCAGCATGAAGAATATTAGCTAATCTTGCATTCTTGTCAAGTGATTCTGCAGGAAGGTCAGCAGAATCAACCTTCAACTTCGACTCGATCACTTGGTCTCTATACAACGATAACAGGTCCATATTTGTAACAAGACGGTTAACAATATGTTCAGTTGCAGTCATTATCTCACGCACAATGCTGGAAGCACGCTCAACTTGATTACCAACAGCATTTTGATCAAAACTCGAAACTTTTGTCTTTTTTGGAACAACATCTCTTGTCCAACGCCCCATAACATATTTTTTAGGGAACTCCTTTATACCACAAAGACGAAGAACACAAAAGGCATGCCTACATAGCAAACCATACTGCTCATATCGGTTGCAGCTGCATTTAATTACCATATCCTTAGGAGTAAAAAGAACCTACACAAATAACAAATGCTTATATTGTGCTAGTTTATAACAAAGTGTGCTGGTTTATATATGTAAAATTCTAATTGTAAATATAAATCACTGTGCTACTTAAAATGTATTGTAAAAAGCAGAACATGTTTGTGCTACTAAAGGTATAAATAAATACCTCATGAAGGCCGGGAAGATTGACCTGTAGAATATAAAACTTAATTGAATCACCAACTTCTTCTTCACGCCTGCACATACAATTCTTGCAAGCAAGTCGAATTTCTTCTTGAACATCAAAAAATATCCCCCGAGTATAAATCTTTACAGCTTCCAGTTCCAATTCATAATTGGTTTTCATGGCAGGTTGTGTGTATCTGGTATCATGATCACGTTTGCTGCGCTTAAACCTCTGAGATTCCATTGCAGTATCAAAATGGCTCAAAAACTCAACTAATGACAATTTTGTGTTGGTTAATTGACCAAAAAAATGATTTTCACTCTCAGACCTAGATGTTGTACGCATAAGACCGGACATATGTTCATGACGATAGTATGCAGGAATCCAATCTGATCTGAGGTTGTACATATCAGACAGCCAGTTGTTACTAGTAAGGTTGTACTTAATCATTAAATCACACCATTGTGTCTCAAACTGTGCTGGTTCAAGAGCATCAGTCCATACAACAGCACATATATCTTCTTTAAAAACCTCATCTTGTGATAGCTCAGTACCAACCTATAACAAAAAAAAATAATTAGTATATTAAAACAGCAAACAAATCCTAAAATGTGCTGGTTTATAGGTTAAAGTGTGCTAGTTGATGTATAAACTTAAACTATGATGCTTAAACTGTGATGGTTTAAAGAAAGTGTGCTGGTTTAAAAGTGTGCTGAGTTATATGCCAAAGTGTGCTGGTTTAAAAGTGTGCTGGTTTATATGCTAAAGTGTGCTGGTTTAAATGGATTGTTTAAAGTGTGCTGGTTTATATGCTAAAAGTGCGCTGGTTTAAGAAAGTTACCTTTTCAGAAACTTTGATCATTATATGCCACATACACAAACGATGTCTGGTATCTGGGAAAACATCTCGGATGGCAATTTTCATTGCAGCGTCCTGATCAGTCACAACCACCTTAGGTGCAACACCAAAAGCCTTCAAAAAACTTTGAAGAAGCCATTTATATGATTCAGCAGTTTCAGATGCTAACAAAGAACCAGCAAACGTGACATTGTGATGATGATTATCGATTCCAGTGAACGGAACAAATACCAAGTCATCGCTAAAAATTGAATTGATTATATTACAACTGCTTGCTGAATTGTGCTAGTTTAATAAAAAAATGAATAAATGATCTACAAAAAGTGAATAAAATACCTGTTCGTACGGAACGTAGCATCAAAAGACATAACATCCCCAAAGACCTCATAATTCAGTTTCATTTCTTCATCAGCCCAAAATAATCCAGCAAGAGCACCTTTTTCATCACAATAAAATTCACAAGAAAAATTCGGCAAATACAGCTTCTTCTTCATAAGACGTTGGACAGCCATGTCCACATCAAACTCTCCAATGAACAAATTAATATCTCTTTTAAAATTTTTACAATCAGTAGACGTCACTCCAACCTTATCAAATCCACCACGAATCTTTCTCATAAGGTTGAATGCCCTAACTGGACCAATATTCATCTCAGAAAAAACAGAAAGCAGTTGCTCTTCAGTGAATGTCAACTTTCTAGACGAAGCTAAAAGATGATAATCCTCTTCATCAACAAAAGAATGATTATGCTCCTCAAATACATGAGAAATTCTATAAGTATTTTTTGGAGTTAAAGACATACGGATGTGTGCCTTACATCCGGTACGTTTAGAAGGTCTCCTCCTTCGGTCATTTAACTTTTTATCAGCACCAACACTATCATTTACCGTGTCAACAGCACAGGATGTCGCTGAACCCTCTTTCGCACAAACAAAGTACTTTCTAATCACAACACCATTTTTTGAAGATTGAGTATGCTTTCGACCCTCAAACCCAGATAACTTAGCATACTTCTTATAGAAATTAAAGGCAGAATCAATTGACTGGAAATTCATACCAACTACAGGTTTGGAAGAATCTGGAACAATAGGAGTATAATACTGATTACCAGTAGTTGGACAGATACGAACTCCTGAACAAATCAAAAAACCAGAACAAATAAAAGATATCAGCACAAACTTTACAATAAACCAGCACAAAAAACAAGCACAACTTTACCAGACAAACTAGCACAAAATAAAGATATCAGCACAACTTTACAAAACTACACTTTAAAATATGATGTAATATAAAAAAACCAGCACAACTTCAGAACTACACTTTTAAATAAAAACCAGCACAACTTAGATCAAAACTAAAAACCTAAAAAGTAGATGAAATTAAAACTAGAAGGTATTTTACCATCGACAGTAGTAGACATCATTAAAATAGAGGAGGATAAATCAGCAAATCAATGAATGAACAGAGGAGCTAGGGTTCCAGCAAATCGATGAAAACGATGAACGATTCAGCAGGATTGATCTCAATCTCGCAGGTACCGGCAAATCGATGAAAACGATCAACGATTCAGCAGGATTGAGATTGAGATTTGCGATTGATTTAGATGAAAACGATCTCGATGAAATTGGTCAGATGATGAAGCTCAATGAATGAATGAATGAAAAATATGAAAGAAGCAATGAAAATCGTGTGATTAAAACTAAGTACAGATCTGTTTGAAATTTGCATTTTCCAATATTACCCTTTCATCTAAATTAATGAGATTGCCACATGTAAGCTCAAGATTGCTTCTTAGGAAACTTAGGGAAGATTAAATTCTTAGTTGAACCTCTACCCATTAAAATATGTGGGTTTGCGAAGGACAAGTCACAAGTGTTGTTTATTCCTAAGTCCATTTTGTGGGTCTTTTGAATAATTTATAAATTAAAGTTTACACGATTTAAAAGACGTGACATCCACTTTCGTCTTATTCCATATAAAGATACTAGGTTATAACCCGTGTATTACACGGGTCGAATAAATGAATTTTATATACTAAATAATAACACAATATATTTTTTAAAACCTCTTTTATTGCACAGGTTGAATAAATATAATTTTATATATTAAATAATAAAAAGTTATATCTATAAGAACCATGTTGTACGGGTTGAATAAATATAATTTTATATACCAAATAAAAAAGTTATATCTTTAAAACCGCTTGTTTTACACGAGTTGAATAAATGTAATATTGTTTACCAAATAATAAAATAATACATCTTTAAGAAACCTCATTTATTACACGGGTTGAATAAATGTAATTTTATATACCAAATAATAAAAACGTTACATCTTTAAAAAATATGTGTATTACACGGGTTGAATAAATCTAATTTCATTTACTAAATAATAAAAAATATATATCCTTAAAAAACCCCGTGTATTGTACAAATTGAATAAATCTAATTTTATATATCAAATAATAAAAAGTTATATCTTAAAAAACCTCATCTATTACACGGGTCGAATAAATGTAATTTTGTATAGTAAATAATAAAAAAGGTAATGCTTACAATGAATGATAGGTGTTACATATTAATGTTTTATTATATAGTATAGTATAAATATATATTTATATTGATATAAATAGATTATTATATTGTAGTAAATTCGTTAACAAAGTCTCAATAAATTTAACCCTTTATTTAAAACTTGTAAATGCAACAAAGTCTCAATAAATTTAACCATTTATTTAAAACTTGTAAATGTAGAAATGATAAATAATATTAGTTAATTTTATTTTAAGTTTCGTAAAATTTATTTGATATTAAACTAAACAAAACGTTCAAATATATAGTTAATATCAAGAGTAAATTACGATTTTGGCCCCTGTGGTGATATCACTTTTACCCTTTTAGCCAAAAAACGAATCTTCTAACATCTGAGCCCACAACGTCTTTTTTTCTAACCTTTTTTACCTCTACCAAAAGGGTTAGAAAAAAAGACGTTGGGGTCCAAAAGGGTTAGAAAAAAAGACGTTGATGGCTCAGATGTTAAAAAATTCCTTTTTGGGCTAAAAGGGTAAAAGTGATATAACCACAAGGGCCAAAATCGTAATTTACTCTAATATTAAATTAGATAACTAAGTTTGAAATTTGAAGTAAATATAAAAGGAATAATTAAACTAAATAATATTTAGTAGGAAGATTATCTATAGTTAATTAGAAGAGATTAAACTAAAATTATAATTATTCATAAGACATAGCCTAATATGATGACAAGTGTATTCAAAGTGGTTTCTTTTATTATATGTATAGATATGAGTGTTCATATATAATATTTATCTTTTTATATGTGATTCTTATGAAATAGTTTTATTAGTTAGTCATCTTTTTAGATTGGTAAGAAATAAATGTACAACTTAAAGTGTTATTAATTTTTTTTAAAGTGTTATTAAATTTTTAACTAAGGAGCATTTACATAGTATTAATTTGTATGGGTTTTTTTTTTTTTTTTGAGTATAATTATGTTGTACCTTATGCTTGGGTATTTTTCTCAAAATTTTTCTTCTTTTGCAATTTAACTTGACAAAATTTGATTTTATACTTTTAACTCAAAACTTTTCATCTTTTACAATTTAAACTTACAACTTTTTTACTTTCAACTTTGATTATTATTATTATTATTATTATTATTATTATTATTATTATTGTTATTATTCTTATTGTTATTATTATTATTATTATTTATTATTATTATCATTATTATTATTAAATCGTAAATATGTAATAGGATTTTAAGGTCCGTTAGAAATGGGTCCAGCCCTTTATATGCACGCGACATGATAAACTATATGGATAGAGTTAATTACTGTTTTCGTCCCTGTGGTTTGTCAAAAATCACTATTTCAGTCCATTAGTTTAAAAATTGCGATTTCAGTCCCTGTGGTTTCACTTTCGTAACCATTTCAGTCCATGTGGTTTCATTTTCGTAACCATTTCAATCCATTATTCTGTTAACTACAGGAACTGAAATGGTTACGAGGTGGACTGAAATGGTTACGAAAGTGAAACCACAGGGACTGAAATCGCAATTTTTAAACTAATGAACTGAAATAGTGATTTTTGACAAACTAATGGATATCCTCTCGATTGCTATCCTTACGAGGAGCAAAAAGTGACCTTCTTCCCACTTACCTCCCTTTAAATTAAAGAAACACAAACTTTTTTTAAAGAACTTGTAATGTAATAAATAATAATATTTGTAGAATAACAAGAGCTTTGTGATATCTTTAATTAGGTTAATAGGTTTTAAGCCTCAAATTTCCATACATTTCGGTTTAACTATTACGGTTGTTTTCATGATACTATTTCAAATTTTTGTTTTCATAACGAAAGAATAATTTATACCCTTGAATACATGTTTTATGCGTCATGTGTATATTATTGATTTTGGATGTAGCTGACATATCTTTAGCAGGGTTTTCTTATCAAATTCAAAACAAATACTATTCGAGTATAGGAATGAATTCCTATGAAATGTTGTATGGTAGAAAGTATAAAGACTTCGAGTTGTTGAGATGAAATCAGTCAATGTGATCTTGATAGTAAATAGAATGTGAAAACTACCATTGAAGAGATCAAACAAATTCGTGCGCTATCTTAAGGCCGTTCAGGAATAGCAAAAGTCTTATGCTAATGAAAGGAGATGACCAACTCAATTCCAATATAGAGGTCCCGTGATATTGAAAGTCTCTTTGTGCAAAGACGTAATTTGATTCCAAAAACGGGGCAAGTTGAGCTCACGTTCTATTGCCCCATTAAATATACTAGGGGTCAGAAGTAAGGCATACCCCTTATGCTGAAGGGTGTGGTATAAAGTCCCTAGGGGCTTTATCACACCACGTCAGATTCACCTAGGCGTCACGTCATATGGGGGGGGGGGAGGTTAAAGCCCCTCACTTTAACTTGCATGGTGTGGTATAAAGTTCCCTATTAAACAAAATTAAAAAAAAAATTATTGGTTGAAAATAGGTGGGCCCCACCTGCACACACCTTTAACCCTCGTTAACACACTGGCGAACACATCATAGCGCTCCCCCCCCCCAACTTGCTCGGTGTGGTCTTTGGCGCCCCCGGGACGCTATGGAGGATGAGGTGGCGGGGTTGCGTTAAGCCACACCCACCGACCTTAGAGTTGTTAGAAAAAAATAGTGAAATAAATAACACTTTCCAAGTGTTTGTATCTATGAAATGTTTGGTTGACAGATTCACTTACGTAACACTGAACGATATTGATATTGTGATTAACACATTGGATTCATTTGTGGATATATGAAACTGATTTAAAAGAAAAAAAAAACCCCACTAAACTATATTGGAGAGACCACGTTTTTAGAATATCAAACTTAAATTTAACTATGTGCGAGTTCTTGGATATAAACAAACACAGGAGTAGAAAAATCAAACTATGCCACAAATTAAAGCTTCAAATCTTACTCTATTTCTAACTTTATAAAGTTATAATCTTTTGCAAAACTTTGATTTTTTAGTTATCAACAAACTTTAGATCATCATCTTCTTACAAATTATTATCACTTTGACCATTTCTGATTTTATAAACTTTAATATATATTGACAACTTAAATTATATCAAACTAATTATATATATAATTAAATTTTTAAGTATATAAACAATGAAACTAACAACAAAGTAAAGTAATCGGTCCGTTTGGTTCACAAAATTTGTAAGAATGATGACAAACCCTATTATAAATTTAGTTTACTTCAAATATAAAAGGAACGCGGATATAAAAGGAATGCGGATGAAATGAATAAATCCAATTTTCGTTGGCAATTCATTTCACACATTGAAGGTACATTTTAAAATCAAGAGAAAATTGCACTTTACGTCCTTTATATTTCAATGTTTTATCAGGGGTGGATGTTTTTAATTTTATGTTTCAATGTTTTATCAGCGTGGATGTTTTTAATAAAGGGTTCGAATAATATAAAGAGGAGATGATCATAAAACCCTCATGTGCAAACCACATGTTGGATGTTAAATTAACCAAGTTATGTGATAAGGACACCGCCTGTTATGATGTGCAAACGTAAAGAGCAACGAGTGTAGTTTTAATAACTAAAACACAACGCCTGAGGAAACGTTGAACCATAAAGGACGAAAAATGCAATTTTCTCTAAAATCAAAGGAAAACAAAAAACGTTTTCATTCTTTCTAGTTTTCCTTACTGACTTTTTAATCGATCTATACAGTAAAACTTTAGCAACCAAACACGATAAAGCTTTCATCGGAACCATTCGAAGCTTTCATCGGAACCCTTCGATACTCTTTTGAATTCCAACTTCCTTTATACAATCCAAGGTTTTCACAAGGATGTGAATTTTTTTTTTTTTTTGAAAGGAAAATTTCATTAAAACACCAGCACACCTCAAAACCAAGACAGCCAACCCAATAAACACACAACATAATTACAAATTTACACCAATCTTACCAAGATCACGATATACCTTTTAACCTACTATTACATCAAAGAAAACCCAAAGCTTTTATATTACTAATAATATCTTCGATCTTTGTCTCTTTATTGTTGAAAACCACCCTGTTCCTCGCCTTCTATATGCACCAACAGCCAATTCTTACCAACCCCTTAAACAAGCCCATGCGTGTTGACCGCAAATCTAAAGACTATTAATTAAAAAGTAAAATATGAATATTATCAATATTTACTATGTACATAATGATAACAGGTCCTCCATGGACTACTTGTATAACACGTTTTCCAAATATAATAATACAACACATTACATGACGCAAAACCGTAATTAATTAATTAATTGATTCACTAATTACAAACACAAAAATACAATCAATTTTAACATCAATATCAATGCAAATGCATCCCAAATTTCTCAAGTATCTCATCCATATGACCGAGAATTGCTAAGCTGTTGCTCATACACACACTCGATCTCTGCACCTTCATCTTCACCTCATCCACAGCCGTCGATCCCATCTCCTCCAATCCATCCACACACGTCTCCTGATCCGTCATCGCCGCGCTAATCCACGTCTTCAAATCCCCTACTTTCTCCACCGTCAACACCGACTCACCACGCATCGACTCAACCGACCGACTCAGTTGACTCACCGCGTCATCAAACAGATTCGCACAGTCTCGCAACGCGGATCCGGTTCGTAAATCGTTCGAGTTCGAAATTAGGGTTTTAGGCAACGACGAGACGTTCGTTAGCTCCGTCACGGCGAGTTGAAGCGTTAGGTTGAAAATCACCACCGGATCGACGGCTTTGTTGCCGGAATTAACGGAAACGACGTCGGTGAAGCATGTGTCTGGATGTTGCGTGACTGCACATACGGTTTTGATCGATTCCGATGACTTGAGCGACGGCGATTGCGACGGTTGCGACTGTTTCGTGTGTTGGTGGTGAGCCGTTGTAGCAGCGGCGATTGTTACGGCGATTATTATAGCGAAAAGGAGTAGAGTGACGGTAACGGCGATGGTGAGGGTTTTACGGCGGTTAGGTGACGGAGATTGACGGTGAACGGCGGTTGTATCGTCGTCGGAAGGATCGATTTTGCCGTAGCCTTTGACGAAATTGACAGATTCTTCCATGACTGAGATTTGGAGAGAGTGTCGTGTAGCAGAAGAAAAGAAAAGAGAAGAGATATATATAACGACTTTATGAAATGTAATTTTGGTTTGGTGGTTTTTGAATTATTATTTAGGTTGTATAAAGTATAGACTGGGGCAAAATGAAATTAAGTTTAGTGATTTTTTTAGAGTAAATTGCAAAAATGGTCCCAGGTCTATAAGGTTCGGTCATTTTTTCACTTTAGTACAAAACTTAAATCTTTTGAATCTGGGTTCATTGGTTTCAATTTAGTTGTCATTTTCATTCAAAAGTAAAATCTGATTAGATTTTTCAGTTAACATCCAGTTTTTTTGTCTTTTTCCTTTTTTTAATAAAGGGCAAAATTGTCAGATTTTTTAATTTGTAATAATAAAATGTTAAAAGACCATTTTGCCATTCATTAAAATGGAGAAAAAAGACAAAAAAAAACATGATTTTAACAGAAAAATCTGATCAGATTTTGATTTTGATGAAAATGACAACAAAATTGAAACTACATAGACTCAGTTAAAAAGATTTGAGTTTTGGAATAAAGTGACAGAAATGATTTGAGTTTTGAAACAAAGTGACAAAAGTGATCAAACCAGACATTTTGGACAGGAGTTAATAGCCAAAATGGTCCCTGAGGTTTGCTCACTTTTGCCACTTTAGTCCAAAATCCAAAATTTTTAAATCTGGGTCCCTAGGGTTTGCATTTTGTTGCCATTTTAGTCTAAATTTTAAAAACCCCCTTTTTTGACTGTTGCAACCAGCCTATTTTGTCCTTTTGCGTAGGGTATTCTGGGTTCTTGATCTGAGTTTGTTATAATAACTCATAAAAATGACGAAAATACCCTGCACAAAAGGACAAAAATAGGCTGGTTGCAACAGTCAAAAAAGGGAGTTTTTGAAATTTGGACTAAAATGACAACAAAATGCAAACCTCAGGGACCTAGATTTAAAAATTTTGGATTTTAGACTAAAGTGGCAAAAGTGAGCAAACCTGATAGACCATTTTAGCTATTAACTCTTTTGACAGATTACCTTTTTTTTATTATTAAAAGAGTAAATTACAAGTTTTGTCCTTTATGTTTACATCAAATTTCAAGCGCTGTCCTTTAGCGCAAAAGTTGACAGGCGCTGTCCTTTACCTTTCAAAATCTTGCACGTTTTGTCCTTTAGGCCAAACCCAGTTAGATTTTTTGGTTAAATCTGATCATGTGCCTTGCACATGAGGGCAATCTTATCATTTCACCCTTCCAAGGATTATTTTGTAAAGAAATTTTATGTAGGGGCTATTCTGTATTAAAGTTAAAAATAAAATAAAAAATCTATCTTCAAACACAATAACCATTCTCTTTCTCTCTCTGAAACAAAATCAGATACTTACCTCCTCCATCTACTATCTCTCTCTCTAAAACAACCCCCACAACTCATCTGCCATTGACACCAACCACCACCGCACCCACCTAAGACAACCACCTCTCCCTACTCTTTCTATCTCTCTCTCTCTTCACCTTATGACGCCACCACCACCGTCTTCACCAACACCACCATATGCAACCACCACCGTTTCATCTCCTCCGCTGCAACCACGACTGTCTTCACCACCGCCACCGTCGTCTTCACCATCCAACCACCACCTCCTCCACTGCAAGCACCAACTTTAACGCCGCCTCCCCCATCGGAACCCTAACCCCAAATAGATCAGACAACACCCCAATACTTGACCAAAACAGTGAACTTAATTTCACAGCTTAACCGTTGGTTAAAATTGTTTGTGACACACAACAAATCCAAATATATAACAGAGCACTTATAGTAAAAAGAAGTACACTAATGAATTTGAACCAAATTTTGTAGAAAATCAACTCAATTAAACCAAATAGATATATCCAAATTCTAACAGAATGTTTTGTAACTACAAATCTCTAATTCATGAACTAATCATCATCCACCAGCACACACTAAACACACTAAACATTTAAAATCACAATAACCCCTAATTTCAATCAATTCTGACTCCTAGAGATCAAAACCCCCCAATCTCAAAACTCAAAAAGGCATCAATAGAAGCACACTGGATATGAGGCGACGTCAACCACTGGTGGAGACTGCGTGATTGTGAACAGGGGTGGGTGGTGTTGGTCGGTTGGTGTTGACGGAGGTGTGATGGCTAATGGTAACATGGGTGGGTTGTGATGGTGATGGTGGGGAGAGAGAGAGGAAGAGATGAGAGAGTGAAAAAGTGTGGTTTTGGTTTTGTTGCAGGTGGTGGCGGGGTGGGAGGTGGTGGTGGGTTGATGGTGGTAGTCGGTGAAGTCTGAGTGTTGTAGAGAGAGAGAGAGAAGAGAGAGAGAGAGAGAGAAGAGAGAGAGGGGGACTTTCATATTACAGAGAGTTCATATTTTCTATTTTAAGTTTGGTACCCTAAATAAAATTTTCTTACAAAATAATCCTTGGAACGGTGAAATGACAAAATTGCCCTCATGTGCAAGGCACATGATCAAATTTAACCAAAAAATCTAACTGGGTTTGGCCTAAAGTACAAAACGTGCAAGATTTTGAAAGGTAAAGGACAGCGCCTGTCAACTTTTGCGCTAAAGGACAGCGCCTGAAATTTGATGTAAACATAAAGGACAAAACTTGTAATTTACTCTTATTAAAATCGTTTGGTGGTTTTTGAATTATTATTTAAGTTGTATAAAGTATAGGCTGGGGCAAAATGAAATTAAGTTTAGTGATTTTTTTATTAAAATAATTAGTTTCGGCGAAAAGACTTGGAAGGTAATTACAGCCGGAAGTATTTGAAAGTTGGGCCCCATTATCAAAGGTTTTGCTTTATTGTGGTTGTTATGGATGGGCCGATTAGTAACTATGATTTTGACACGTGTAATCGACTAATAGCGGATTATAAGACTGAGTGTAGTGGGGAACCTTTTGAGTGGGCGTCTTGCGACACGTGGCGCCACGTCACATAAGAGGATTTTGACCAAAAAAGGGGGAGTGGGGCAACCTTGCTGGGTGGGGCGTCTTGCGACACGTGGCGCCACGTCACATAAGAGGATTTTGACCAAAAAAGGGGGAGTGGGGCAACCTTGCTGGGTGGGGCGTCTTGCGACACGTGGATTGATTTATTTTGTCTTTTTTATGTAAAAGATATAAAAAAAGTCCTATTTTTTATAAAAGTCTTTTTTTACTTCAACCAAAATAAAAAAATACATCAACTAAAAAAAAATTTACTTCAACCAAAATAAAAAAAATACATCAACTAAAAAAAAATTACTTCAACCAAAATAAAAAAATACATCAACTAAAAAAAAATTACTTCAACAAAGGTTATATTTTTCTCGAATTTCTTGCTTCATTTGCTCGGCTAAAGCGAGCTCGGCTCCAGTAAGATTTGTCGTGTCGGTTGTTAATATTTGCAAATCAAGTGCTTTTTGACGACTTTCTTTCAGCTTTAGCTTTCGGTCCCCGTGTTCTTTTTTTAAGTTGATCCGTTGTTGGCTCGTTTGCAACAAGCCGTCTAACTTATTGGTCACTTTTTCGAACGTTTCGGTGTAGTCGATTCGTACACCGCTAGAAGACGGTTGGGCGGCTTTTTTGGCCCTATCTCGGCCAACCGGCCGTCGTGGTGGTTGAAACGCTTCAGCCTCTTCATGTGGCTCTTCGTTGTCTTCCTCAATGTCGTTGAGATTTATTTGACACCGAGCATCCGACCCGGTACTTTGATGGTCGTTTGAGGATGAGGTTTTTGACCGCTTAGCCGACGGTTGGCCACGAGTTTTAAATGGATCGAAGGCGATGACTGTGTGAAATTTCGAACTCCTTCTTAAAAATTGCCAAATAGCAAGATAAGGAAACGCCTTCTTGTGTTCGACTCGGAATTCATTTTGGGCGTTTGCTTGGAGCATCGCATTGTCGGAACCACTTTGGCGCACACGCGAGTTACTTAGGCGAGTGTATATTTGGTTCTTCACCCGGTGTTTTCCTCTTGTGTGAACGTTTCTTTTTTTGAGGTTCAACATCATTTTGACCGACATCGAACTGGGTCTCCGGAACTTCTTCGTCATCTAAATCAACCACTAGATGGAATACAAACAAAGTTAAAAAAAAAACATATTCTTTACAAAAAAATATCTAAAAAATTTATACCATTTTGTTGTCTCGATCCTCCAACGTTTTGAAAACCACCGGGTTGTTGTGTGTTCCAAGTGGTGAACCCCATATGTTGCGGTATGGGCGTATTGTTGTAGTATACTTGCGGTGTAGGGCTAGCAATGTGCATATTATTGAAATAGGCGTAAAAAGCGGGGTTATTTAAAATGTTTGGGTCCGCCATATCGGGTTGTGGATTGGAAGATTGTGTATTTTGGTTGAAAGGAGGGATGTTGTGGGGATACATTTTGATGAGTTGATAGAAGATTGGTATAAATTTTGATGATTTGAGAGAAGATTGTGGTAAAAATGTGTTTGATATGGGGTATTATTTATAAAGGTTGGATTTAAAAAAAAAAAAAAAGCTTGGCCAAACTATCCGTTGGCAACGGATACATTGTGGGAAAGTGTGAGAGTTGGGCGACGTGGTTGAGTCGGGCAAGAGGGGGTCGCCACCCAAGTCGCCCCCGGGGGCGGTGTTCCAGGCGATACCAGGCGATCTGGAGGTGGGAGTCGCCCCACTCCCCTCAGTCTAATTTAGAGCATCTCTAACGTTGTAGACGAGTGTGAAATTAGACCTGACACTTTAGCATGCCACGTTATTCTACATCCTCCCTTCTACACCTATACCTCACATTCTAATTCTAATTTTATATAAAAAGAACATTAAAATATAAAACACTTGTGTCGTCCTCAATCCATGGGTCTGGACGAATCCGCTTGAGCTGACAAGACCACTCCCCACCTCATCCTCCAACGTTTATAGCTATTTGGATTTGGAGTCTGGAATTCGGACTTGTTCGAAATGGGTGCGATGGAGATGTTGTATCTAGAGCTATAAATGAACAGAACTTTCAACGAACAGTTTGTGAACCGTTCAGATGGAAGTTTGTTTATGTTCGCTTGTTTAATTGATGAATAAACATGAACAAGAAATTCCGTTCTGCTGGTTAAATGAATGAACACGAACAGATGTCTCATTCGTTCAATTGCGTCCGTAAACGTTCCGTAAAGTGTTCGTGAACATTCATTCGTTCATATTCGTTTGTTTATGTTGTTCATTAAAAATAATTTTGCATTTATTTATTTTATCTAAACTTATTTATATTCTTAAATTATTATTTATTTCATTACCCAAACAAATGAAATAAAAAACCCTATCTCCGCCTTGTGTATGCACCGTTCCACTTTCCTTCTTATTATTTACATCGAAAAATACCATCGACATTCATTCACCGATTAGGGCTTTAAGGTCTAGCGCCGCTCCCTCTCACCATTCATCTCTAGCCACCGTCATCTTCGCTAATTTTATATGTGTTCCTTTGTGTTCGTGAACACGTTCCTTTCCTTATTGAACGAACACGAACAGAAATCTCGTTCGGTAAGTGTTGATGAACCATTCGTGAACACATTATATCTTTAACGAACGAACACGAACAAGGTCTTGTTCGTGTTCGTTTGGTTCATTTACAGCCCTAGTTACATCCGTTGTTTTAGGTGAATTTTTATGCATTTATTTAATTGGTTGTGTTCATTATTATACATTTAAGGTGCCATTTATTAGTCATTATGTATTGAGTTAATATGAAACAAACCCTTGTATGAAAAAGTATCTCAACTTCTTCTTGTTATATTAAAATCAGTTAACTTGTTCGGCAATATGTTGGATGAAATCAGAACTTTATGGTTCCTTTTTGGTCACAAATCGATCCAAGCTTGCATCTCTAGACCGATCTCAATGATGCAGTTTTAGTTCTTGTAACCAAGTGTGTTGGGTGGGTGGCTAGCTTGCTAGCAGTCTATATGTATGTATTTGGTGGCTAGATTGTTTGGGGTCTGTATATGTTTAGTTATTGTTTGTTGTGGTTTAACAACAACAACAACAACAACAAAAAAAAAAAAAAAAAAAAAAAAAAAAAAAAACACTAAACTTGATTAAAGTGTACTTATTGATAAAATGTTATAAAAACATAAATTAGTAATATAATCATTACTAGTGAGCCCCTTGGAGATGCTCCAAATATTTTATACTAGTGTAATCAGGGATAATTTTTTTTATGTATGATGAATGGATATGTTGTCTTTTATAATATTAACCTTTCTTTCTTTCTTTATTGTTACACTGCATCATCTGAAAATTATAAATCTTGTTATCCAAGAAAGTATAACAAAAAGGATTATTAGTAAAACTTATTACAATCGAAAATGACAACTACATTTATTTACATCTCCGATCGCCAAATGTTGCTCGATATATGAAAATATAAATGGTTCGGTTAATTTCGGTTAACAGACGGTAAAAAAAATAACCGATAACCGACTTTCGGTTAATGTGATTTCGGTTCGGTTTCGTCGTTTTTTGGTTCAATTTGGTGAACGGTTCGGTTATTGCTCGCTATAAAAAAAGGAAGACGATAGTATTGAATAACAAATGTGACTTTTAACAATATTAATATTGTCCAAGTCGATAAAATATAGAGTAAATTGTATTTTGAGACCCTTTGTTTTGATGGTTTCAATTATCTAAGTCCAATTTCTAATATTTAACTACCTGAACACTTGATTTTTCTAATTGTAACTATTTGAGTCCAATTGACTAACTCTGTTAGATTTACTTAGTTATTTCTTTTATAAAATGACCAAAATACATTTACCATTAAAAATAAAAAATATATATGAAAAAAAAACAAAAGTACTCTCTTAGCAACACCTTTTTACTCCTCGCGTTTTCTACCAATGTTCACAAACAACTCTACACCCCAAATCTGCTGCAGATTCTTCAAAAATCAAACCACCAAAAACACAGTTACATAATTGATGCCAACAACGTACTGATTAGAATAAATCAACACGAAAAATCTCTAATCGCCGCATGTTGCTCGATACAAAACTACTAATATCAATCCACTATAACACTATTACAAACAGTGATTCCCCGTATATAGGGAAACACTATTTACTCTCTATATCTTTTCCCTATTTTAGGGATTCAAATTGAGTGCAAAAATTAATTAAAACCTTTAAATGTTTCCCTTAAATTATATGAATGTTGATGATATAAAGATTCCTGTTTGAATGCTAAATGCTCACTTAAACCTCAAATTTTTACCTCTTCTAAATCTCAAATTCTAGATTTCATATACATTTTGGGTGATCTTTAACTTCTATAAAAATCGTATATTAGATCAAAACTCTTGGCACCAATGGAGTGGTGGTCCATTGGCAAAGACAAAGTCTTTAAACACTTTGAGTATAGAAACAGGTATTATGAGCTCACACAATGATAAATCTTTCATATCACACACTTTAATACAATGCATAGCCCCCTCTATATATATACAATGAGAGAAGCTGAACAACTAACTATAACAACTGTCAATAACCAACTCAACAAACTAACTAACAACTAACTGCATATACACACTAATATGCCCCCTCAAGCTGAACGGGGAGAATCCACGTGAATCTTGGACCTAAGAGTGTGAAATCGAGAAGATGACAATCCTTTGGTCAAAATATCTGCAATCTGAAGTGTAGTAGAAACATACTGAACATGTAAAGTACCCGCCAAAACCATGTCACGAATAAAATGCAAGTCAATCTCTAAGTGTTTGGTGCGCTGATGAAACACCGGGTTGACTGCAAGATATGTGGCTCCAATATTGTCACACCAAAGAGAAGGTGGACAAGTCAACGTAATATGTAACTCATGCAATACAGACGTAATCCATCGTAACTCAGCAGCTGTATGAGCAAGAGCTCGGTACTCAGCCTCAGTACTCGACCTAGCAACTGTATGCTGTTTCTTAGAGCTCCAACTGATGAGGTTGGGCCCAAGAAAAACACAATAACCTGTGGTAGAACGTCGATCATCAGGACAACCAGCCCAGTCAGCATCACTATAAGCATGTAAATCAAGACAAGTAGACTGACGTATGCATAACCCATGAGAAACAGTACCCTTAAGGTACCGCAAAATACGTTTGACAGCGACCCAATGTCGATCAGTAGGTTTCTGAAGAAACTGCGACACCTTACTGACCGCATAAGCAATCTCTGGTCGTGTCAGCACAAGATACTGTAATGCTCCAACAGTACTCCGATACATAGTTGGGTTAGACAAAGGATCACCAGTATGTCGAGAAAGTTGTCTACCGGAAGAGACAGGAGTAGATAAGGGTCGACAATCAGCAAGACCCGTGCGCTGTAGCAAATCAAGTAAGTAGCGCTGCTTAGATAAGTGTAAAACATCCTCAGAAAATGTGGCCTGAATACCCAGAAAATATGACAACTGCCCCAAATCCTTGAGCGCAAACTGAGAATGTAAGCGCCCAATCAAGCCAGTAACAAAATCAGAAGAGCTCCCGGTAATAATGATGTCATCAACGTATACCAAGACATAACAGAGTATCGAATCCCGACTGTAAACAAAGAGAGATACATCTGAAAGACACTGGGTAAACCCTCCAGCAAGCAGAGCGGTGGATAGCTTGGAAAACCAAGCTCTAGGAGCCTTCTTTAGGCCATAAAGAGCCTTCTGCAGACGACAAACATAATGTGGTTTAGATGAGTCAACAAAGCCTGGGGGCTGGGCCATATACACAGTCTCAGAAAGATCCCCATGCAAGAACGCATTGTTGACATGAACCTGACGAATAGACCACCCTCGAGAGAAAGCGACTGAAAGAACCAGACGAATAGTAGTAGGTTTGACCACAGGACTAAAAGTCTCAGTGTAGTCAATATGCTCAGTCTGATAAAAGCCCTTGGCAACAAGTCGGGCTTTATAACAACTCATAGATCCATCAGGATTATGTTTAATCCTGTAAACCCACTTACAACCAACAATGTTGGCGTCAGTGGGAGCCTGAACCAGACGCCATGTCTGGTTAGCATGAAGCACATCAATCTCAGCACGCATCACATCCCACCAAACAGAATACTGCTGAGCCTGTCGAAATGTGGAAGGCTGAGTGGTGGGAGCAGTAGAGACATGATGAAGAACATGATCAGGAATATGACGTGGCTGTCGTGTAACCATCGGGTGAGTCGAAACAGGAGAGGAAATAACAGGAGAAGATGAGGAAGGAATAATAGGAGTAGATGAAGAAGAAACAGAAGTCGGAAGTGAATGAGGAAGAATGAAGAAAGGAATAGAATCTGAAGAAACTGTGAGAGTAGTAGAACTCCCTAGAATGTCAAAAATCGACTCATGGAATCGAACATGTCTAGAAGTATACGTACAGGACGTATGAGGATCATAACAGAGATAACTGAGATGGGATGGAGCATATCCAACAAAGATACAAGGAGTAGACTTGGGTGAAAGTTTATCCGCTCGAGTATCACCTAGAAACGGATAACACAAACACCCAAAGGTACGGAAAAGAGAGTAATCAGGACGAGATCCAAATAGAATCTCGTAAGGAGATGAGTAATGAAGAACTGGTGATGGTAACCGATTAATAAGGAAGGCAGCAGTAGCATATGCATCATACCAAAATTTCTTTGGTAACCGAGCATGAAATAATAAAGCTCGAGCTACCTCAGAAAGATGGCGGTTTTTCCGCTCAACAACCCCATTCTGTTGGGGAGTATATGGACATGAAATACGATAAGCAATGCCAGAATCTGAAAGAAAACGAGCCATAGAACCATGAATGAGCTCAAGAGCACCATCGCACTGAAGATGTTTGATGGTACATGAGAAGAGGTTCTCAACTAGCGGTTTGAAATGTCGAAAGCAATCAACTGCTTGAGAACGATAAGTCAACGGATACATCCATGTAAATCGACTAAAATCATCAATGAATGTAATGAAATATCGGTATCCATCTCTAGACATAACAGGTGAGGGACCCCAAATGTCACAATGTATAATATGTAGAGGTAACGTAGAATGGGATACAACAGATGTAAAAGGCAATCTAGTCGATTTTGAAACACTACAAGCAGTACAATGTGTGTGTTGGGTTTTGTTTGTCAAATGTAAAAACGAACATCTAGACAAAACATCATCAGACGGATGACCCAACCGGGAATGCCAAGTCTCACGAGAAACAGAAGTGAAAGCAGCAAGTGAATATAGCTGATGTGGAGTACCACGTGTGTGATGGAGGAGTTGTCCATCCAGAGTCTGAATAGACAGGCCAAGATGAGAGAAAACAACAGCTATCGGATGATCAATCACTAACTGTGTGATTGATAAAAGGTTCTTGGCTAAGCCGGGAACTACAAGTACATGTCTGAGTGTAAGACTACGATCAGATAAATGAAGTAAAGCGGTGCCAATATGAGAGATAGTAAGAGACATACCATTGCCAACAACAACCTTCTCGGAGCCAGAATACGGAACCGTGTCAAAAACTAGAGAAAAATCGGCAGTCATGTGAGCAGTGGCGCTAGAGTTGGGAACCCATGAATCAATACGCTCACAAACATCAGATAGGTCAGCTACTAGTCCAAAATGTGGTGAAGATTGATGACTAGCCCATATGGGAAAATATTGAGGCCCAGATCTGGATAATGTAGTGATGTGAGGCCCAAAATCTAATATGAAGGAATTAAACTATTCTGATTCAATACACTGCGTACCAACAATTTTTGACCATCACATGTATCACAATGATCCTCCACTAGCGACGATTCAGAATCAGTATCTTGATCAAAAACCTGTAGCGACGGCGTGTGAAAGACCTCAGGCGACGGCGCGTGTGATGCTAAACCAGAACCGCCACTGGTTAATGAAACCCTAGATCCAATTTGTTCAAAATCAGTATTCAATCCCAACTGATTTTGTTGATAAACGAAATCTTCAATTCGTTTCCAGAGATTTGATGTTGATTTTGCTTCTTGTGCAAGATGAAGCAGAGAGAAAGACAGATTTGCCATGATAAACGCAGAAACAGAGTCATCAGATCTTTTCCATGTTTCCCATGCTTCAAAATCACCTGATGGTGGAGTTATTTCTTGATTAAGAAACAGTAGAAGACCAGTAGTCTTAAGAACGGTAAGAATTTGATGTTGCCAGTTCAAAAAATTATCTTTATTAAGCTTGATTGTCATGAAATTCATGATATTCAATGTTTCATCACTTGTAAATGATGTTTCTACCATGATTAGTGAGTAAAGAACATATCTGAAAAGATTCAGAAACAGAGCGTGGAAGAAGAACAAGAATAGAGAAACTCGCCGGAGAAGAAAGATTTTGGCCGGAAAATTGGTCGGAGATGTAACAGAATCGGTTGTGATGCTCTGATACCATATAGAAACAGGTATTATGAACTCTCACAATGATAAATCTTTCATATCACACACTTTAATACAATGCATAGCCCCCTCTATATATATACAATGAGAGAAGCTGAACAACTAACTATAACAACTGTCAATAACCAACTCAACAAACTAACTACAACTAACTGCATATACACACTAATATTGGGAGAGTGAGGTCTTGGGTTCAGGTCCCACACACGACAGGAATAAAAGAAATTTGCCGTTCAAAAAAAAAAAGATCAAAACCCTTGGCAAAAGAGAAGAAATGCGCTAGTGTGAGCATATTGTAACACTTTTAAGACACATTTGTACCTATTTCTACTTAGAGAGAACTTGTAACGATGATATGTGTCAAGTTAGGGAGAAACAAAGTGGTGATCCCTACCATGATTAGAGAGAAAGAAATGTTGATCCCTGCCAAGATGAATGATAAGTGAAGTGATTATCCTACTAAGTGTCTTTTGGAAAAGTTATTGTAATAATCTCTACCAAGTATTTTAGGGAAAAATCTTGCGATGAGAACTTTTGTGATGGTGATACAAATATTATTGATAAATTTCAGTGGTGTTTCCCACCAGTTTAGAGATAAGTTGATGAAGAAAGCCCTTATCTTAGGGATGTTAATCAAACCTGAAACGAGTAATGGATGAATATTCGGGTTATAAGACCGGGTATGTGGTTAGTTTAAAATTTTTTTTTGTAGGTATGGGTTAAGGTGATACCTAGTTAGATTACCCAAAAACATATATCCATTTACAAAAACTATATACCCGAAATTGTTAATTTTAATTTCGGTTTTTCATTAACCCCAGTTTAGTAGTGGTTCATGCTAATAGTTTCATTATGTGTAAAATGTTTTTTTTTCTTTTAAAATATGTATTTGATAAAAGTATTTATATATTTTTACGGATGTTCCGCTTGCGGTATGCGCATATAATGTATATATGTGTTGGTCATCGGGGGCAAAAGTGAAAGTGCACTAATGTTACAATTAGGAGACGGTTAATCATGCATCATGTGATGGCGTTGGTAAAAAATACTCATCCCTACCATCTTAGGTGACTTGTAGATCTCTTGGAAGTTACATTTATACATTCCATGTGATAATCAATTGCATATATAAACATCCAATGGAGACACCTACCAAAATATATAATGGAAAAAATGAATGAATTTCGGTGAATTAATGCTTTTTATGATTGTACTTGGATCATTAAGTGATTAAACATTGAAATTTACCAACAAGTCACGTGACTTAATGAAGTTGAAGCAACTTAAACATTCATTGCCTAACAATAACATTATGTAGAAAGAAAAAAAAAACTTAAATCAATAGCCGTAAGTGCTTATTAACATGTAACAGGTTCATTCACAACAACTAAGGGGTTGTTTGGTAGCTCTGAATATGTAGAAAGAAAAAAAACTTAAATCAATAGCCGTAAGTGCTTATTAACATGTAACAGGTTCATTCACAACATCGGTTATGTCACGCACCAAAATATAAACCACACCATATTTTTTGTGTTACAAGATGGCTTAACGGAACCATCATTTAATGCTTCCGTCCGACACAGAGTGTTAATAGCGTCCCTTCTCGCGTTGAACGATTAGATTAGATTGTTGTTGAAAAAAAATGTGGTGCTTATCAATGTGGTGTTAACTATTAAGGTGTAAAGACGTAAAGTATCCTGTTCCGTTTTTGATATATTTCAGGCCCAACTATTTCTAAGCCTGATCTTGATAGGCCCATACTTGATTTTTGAATGTGCAGGCCGAATAAATTAAAAAAGTAGGAAAAGCAAAAGAAAATATATACCGAATTTTTCAATAAAGCCATTTTTTTGGGTTATTGGATTTTATCACCCCTAACTATTGGCTATTGGGCGCTACCACCCCTAAATATCACTTTGACGTCCATCACCCCCAACTTAACACTTAATGTGTTCTGTCACCACGTCGTTAACTAATCACTAACTTTTGATCATGTTACTATACTTTTGGGCGTGTCCTAAGATCCCTAAAACCTTCCTAAGATTCCTATGACACCCCTAAAAGTATAATAACAGAATTAAAAGTTAGTGATCAGTTAACGACGTGGTGATTGAACACATTAAGTGTTAAGTTAGGGGTGATGGGCGTCAAAGTGATATTTAGGGGTGGTAGCGACCAATAGCCAATAGTTGGTGGTGATAAAATCCAATAACCCTTTTTTTAGTTAGATTAACCGAAATTGCCAAAAGTTGATAAATTAAAAAAAAGAAGCAAAAGAAAATATATACCAAAATTTTCAATCGAGCCATTTTTTAATTTTATTTATACTATAGTAGTTAGATTAGATTAGATTATATTAAATTAACCAAAACAAGAAATATTACAGTATTTTTATTCTGTTACGGTGTATATTTAATGATTGATGGTTAACCTAGGAAATTTTAAATTTTTTGATTTTCTTAGCATAAAATGTTTTACTACCACGATTCCATGAACTTGACTCCACTTAATAGATGTTATATTACATGCATTAGTTTGAACTTTCTATTTGCTTCTATAGATTTAGCTTTAAAAATTGTCTAGGTATTTAAGTAAATTTATTGTTCTATCTATGTATTATTTAATAACTTTAGAGTAAACTGTCAAAATGATCCGGGAGGTTTAGTCACTTTTGTCACTTTACTTCAAAATTCAAACCTTTTGAATTTGAGTCCTTGTGGTTTCAATTTTATTGCCATTTTCATCCAAAATCAAAATCTGGTCAGATTTTTCAGCTAACATCCAACTTTTTGGTCTTTTTCTTCCTTTTAATGAATGGCAAAATAGTTTTTTAACGTTTTATTATAACAAATTAAAAAATCTGACCATTTTGCCCTTTATTAAAACGGAGGAAAAAGACAAAAAAAAAAAAAACTGAATGTTAATTGAAAAGTCTGACAAAAATTTGCTTTTGAATGAAAATGGCGATAAAATTGAAACCACAGGGACCCAGATTCAAAAGGTTTGAGTTTTGGACTATAGTGGCAAAAATGACTAAACCTCAGGAACCATTTTGCCAGTTTACTCGTAACTTTATCTGAATTAAGATATGTTATAGGATTAAGTTCAGATGAGATATCCTCTGAGTTGTGAGAACCGCGAGAACTCCTACTTTCCATGTGAGTTTTCAATCAAAATTTACACAAATATAGATTAACATCTGACTGAGACATCTGTGAAAAAAAAAATTGACGAGCCGACATTTATTCGTTATTCAAGTTTGATTTACACTGCTATAAATGGTTGTTGGTGTCATCAGCTCCAAAAGGTTACGGCGTTGTAAATTTAGGTTACATCAACATAAGAAGTCGTATACGATATTTTTTATTTTTATTTGAAAAAGTTTTATAGAAAAAAATTTATAATTTTTTTTTTCAAAAAACCTTTAGATCAAAAAGTTCTTAATTCGCATAACTAAAGGTAGTTATCAATTTCACAATTCCCTATTATTTTATATGCAAGTATATATGTTGTGGTACACATTATGTCTTTCATTTTTTTTTTTTTAAAAAAAAGCGTTTTAATGTAGTTTTAACAGTCATTATCAAGCCTTTTGTACATCAGTTATAAAACAGAATAAATATTGTACATCAACAAATATATATAGGGTAAGGTTATTGTAAAAAAGGTTAAAAGTATGAGAAATATTTTGGAGATAATATGTGTCCTCAATCTAAATTAATTCAAAAGGGTAAACAAGTAATTTTATCATTGATTCAATTAATTCAAAACATTCCATAACCGTCACCTTATTTATAGGAACATGATTTTTTTAAAAGATCTCTATAAAAACACTACGAATAACACTGCAACCACCATTCAGCACATATATAACACCATTCAACAGTTATATAACACCATTCAATAAGTATATAACACCATTTTAAAAATCTCTATAAAAAACACTACGAATAACACTGTAAACCACCATTCAGCACATATATAACACCATTCGATAATTATATAATACTATTCAATAAGTATATAACACCATTCAATAAGTATATAACACTATTAAAGACACTGCAAAACACCATTCAACAGTTCATAACACTGTAATAAGTACATAACACTACAAAACAAGATATAACACTACAAAACACTATAAAACACTATGAATAATATATAACACCATATTACCATATTATAACTCTGTATAACACTACAACCCCGTCGTTCCACTGCCGACACCACCACTGCCGCCCGCCGTCGTGGAGAGGTGGCCGGCGCCGCCTCTCTACAGTCTCTCTTCTCTTTCTCTCGCTCGAACCCAACCACCCGACAGTATCGATGATGATGATGATGATGATGATGATGATGATGATGATGATGATGATGATGATGATGATGATGAAGGAATGATGAAGCTGATGTATCGATGATGATGATGATTCGAGATGTAAATTGACGATGATGATGATTCGAGATGGATTGATGATGATGATTCAAGATCTTTGATCTGGAGAAGAAGAAGGATTCGAATACACAGATCTGGAAGAAGAAAGAGGATTCGAAATTCTAGGGATTTGATTTACATTTTCATATTTTCAAGTGGATATACAAGACTCTATTACCCCTACAATTTTCAAATCAATCCAAAATAATAAAACACATTTTATAATTTGGTCCCTATTAATCTCAACCATTAGATCAAAGATCTAATGGTGTAGATTCTTTCTTACCTTTCTCACAAAAACCCCTTTTTTTACAGGATCCTCTACCTATATATATATATATATATATATATATATATATATATATATATATATAGAAAAAAGTGTAAAATACATTACGGCTTAACGTACATCACGTACGACAACGTGCGTGATTATTGGTATAACATGCGTGATTAACGTTTTTCAACATGCGTGATTTGAGTTTTTCAGTTTATGACGTGCGTGATTAATTACAACCCGAAAAGTCCTGTTATTGAAGTAAAGTAGCTTGTATTAATTATGAGATTTCACATAATATCTACAACTTTAAGAATTTGTGCCTTGTTAGTAGAATGCAAGAAGACATTAGTAAGGGGTCAAACAATAACTAGGAATGATATATCTTATGTAAGACTTTTATTTTTTAGTAACAATACCAATATAAATGTTTTAATGTTTATGTGTGTAAAGGATCAAGTTGACGAACTTATTCAAGATTTATCTAAGACCTTTGAGGTAAGAGGTTGTTCATGAAAATCAGCAATCCATAGTTAGATAATTGCAATGTTTATAATTCATGTGAGTACAAGGGTTCATATATATGTGTTAGTTATTAGGGTTATTGGGGTAGTATATGTTTGTGTTATTGTTGTCTTGCTATGATGAGTTGATGACTATATTGTTTGTTACTATGACAGATGCCTTATATGCTACATGAAACAATCTAGACGGAACTAGATTTTGAACTTGTAAGACATGACATGTTTATAGCCTTAAATGTTACAATATTAAAGAAGATTAAAGAAAACTTAAAAAAGATAAAGAAGTTACTATGACTGATAGTATAACAATGCTGAGAGTGATATATAATTTTCTGTTTTTTTTTTTTTTTTGGGAAACCACTATCGAGCACCACCGACAAAAACCATCACCATTGCAACCACCAACCGTATTTTTGTCTTTCCTCCCCTCCCATATCTCACATTACAATTTTAAGGGTTTTATTCTCTATGTAATTATATTATATTATATATATATATATATACATTTAGCAACTTCAGTTGCCTTAACCACGCCATCCCATCGCTTCATCCACAGGCATCGATTCATTCAAAACAGGCACCCCTTCGTTCAAAATTTAACAATAACCAACATCCTTTACATTCAAATGGAATAAAATAAAATATATGTAAATAGACGACTCATAAACAAACCGACACAACATTAAAATGGATATATACACACGACCGACGCACCTATTAAAACAAAATATACACCCGCTTCATTCTCACATACTCCATATTTGCATTCTGTAACCGTCATGCACTTCATAAAATTTAATTGCTTCATGATTGAATCAAAGCCAAATGGAAAGTAGATGTTGATTCTGAAGAGTCGTCTGAAACAATGGACTCTTAACATCGTTTGACGCCGCTGCAGGAGATATGGCAACAACGGTTACTTGCCGGAATCCGTACCATCATCACCATCAATGTCGCCGGAATCAGACCACGAATCACATACGATAAATAGAATACTCATAGGTTAAAGAAGACACACAGTTATGTGATAATCTATATTAATAACGAATGGAAGAAGAATAGGGACAAAAGGGGAATCCAACGCGTTGGATAGAGCTTCTGAATGAAGCCCGGGATCGGGAAAACTTGAAGCCAAAATCGAAATCGTTTTGGTGTAATAAAACAAATCAAAAAGAAATATGAAGAACCAATCATTCGAGATTAAAAGTTTTGTTGGAATAAAAAATTTGTAAGTCTTATTACCATAATCTCGAGTCGGCACCGTTTAAACAAAATTAAAAAAAATGAAAACTCAAACTTTGAAAAATTGTATCTTTTCCAGTTTTGGATGAAATTCTCTATATCTTATCATAGATTTTGGATCAAGTTCCTGTATATCTTAATTTGTTTGAATTTATGTCCGTCACACGCCTGTTTTTTGACGGCTCTGGTACAAATCGGAGATGGGAAATGGATCTCTTTTACGATCTTGAAAAGATTATTGGGATTGATTGATGTGGGCGATCAATTTGATGATCGGTAGATTTTGATGCTTTTGATGTAAGATTAAATATATTACGTATTGATATTTAATCTATAGCCATCATAATCAATTTACATTATAGAGATCAAAATATATTAGAACCTATTAAATAATTAGTTGGTAATTGTTGATGGACCATATTACCCTTATTAACTAATTAGGTTTCCTCCTGGGTGCTTATAAAAGGAGAGTTATGTGGAGGTTAAGGGGTTACTCAGTTACACAATTACACACCCCCCATTAGCCATAACATCATTAGTTCGACCTCCTCTCCTAACCGATATCCATTTTCGGTTTTCTAAGTCCCCATCATTAGTCAGCACCCTAAGGAGGAACCAGATCATGATGACAAGCATGTCGGACTCCATTACTGGATTCTCCAACGCACTGTTTGCTATCACAGGTATGTTTTAATGTTTTCCTTCATGTATAAACAGAACTGAACCAACATGTGGTATCAGAGCATATGTTGATTAGTCAGTTCTGTTTTCGTATCCATAATTCTGGGATTGAAACTTGGAAAACGGAATTTTTTGAAACCTTATGAATCTAACAGCCGGTTTCGAGTCGGTCATGTCCACTCGAGATCATCGTTTTCGGAAAAGATTAATCATATGTTCATTCGAAATTAACTGGATTATGTTTTAACCGAAGTCTGTTTAGAAAAACTATTAAAATTCAGGTTTCGGGTTCCAGAATTTATGTTTTATGTTTTTAGGGTTCATCATGTTCTTGGGAAAATTCGAAGAATTCTGTTATGTTTTGGAATGATTTAGGATTAATGGGTGTTTTTTCCATGTTTGATCTAATTTTATCTTTTAATTTTATTCGAAACTGTTATTAGATAAACAGTTATTATTTTCGAAATATGTTGATAAAATTAGATCATCTTAAAACAGGAAATAATATCTCATAATCCCTTAGATTTCGAATTTTCAGTTATGTTATCACAATTAACAGCTGTAACAGGAAGCTTCGAGATCATCAGATTACGACTCGAGACCATTAGTCTCGACTCGAGACTATAAGGTCTCGACTCGAAATCATCAGGTCATTAAAACCTTCACAACTCGAGACCAACAGATCTCGACTCGAGACCATAAGGTCTCGACTCGAAATCATAAGGGCTCAAAGGTCTCGACTCGAGACCATAACGTCATAACTCGAGACAAAGGTTGCGACTCGAGACCATAACGTCATAACTCGAGACAAAGGTTGCGACTCGAGACCATAACGTCATAACTCGAGACCGTGGTTGTGACTCGAGACCTCATCATGACTCGAGATCTCATAACTCAGTCGAGACCTGACTCGAAATCTCATAACTCAGTCGAGACCGCGCTAATGGGTAGTTTGCTATTAAATAATTGGTTTTGTAATTATTTAGTTAAATAATCAGAATCAGATAATGTTTTACAAAACCAAAATAGCTTAACTTGCATGAGCTTCTGATGTATCATTTCTGGCCAAAGCTGACTTGACACATCTACTTATCATTCAAGTATTACGAAAGCTATGTTAAGTGTGCATCATAAGCATGAATGTTTTAATATCTGGCCAAAGCTGATTTAATTCTTTCATAGATGGCATACTTAACAAGTGCATAACTAAAGTGTTTGTTTCAATTTCTGGCCAAAGCTGATTTGTTACAACCACTTTGCACATATGCTTAAATGATTACACTTCTGGCCAAAGCTATTTTGTCTTCGTTTAAGTAGAATTTTAACTAAGTCTATTATTTTGATGTTAGTAATAGACAATATCACAGATTCATAATGTAAAATGGTCATTATTTATGCCTGCCTTAGTTTAACGTGCCCTTAGATCACATTAGGACTTCTTCCTTAGTATCATCACTTGCTCATCTTATTTCCACTATCAGCACCAAATCAGGGGATTCCATCTTTGACTGGTGATAACTTTGCTGCATGGAAGGATGCTCTCATGCTTACACTTGGGCTGCTGGATTTTGATTACGCTCTTAGGGAGAATAAGCCAGCGGACCTTACCACTCAGAGTACTGCTGCTGAGCAGATACTTCATGAAAAGTGGACTAGGTGTAACCGCATGTGTCTCATGTTTATGAAGCAGTCCATAAGCAATGCTATCAGGGGAGCTATTCCTGATTCTGAAGATGCTAAAACCTACTTGGCTTCTGTGGAGGCGCAGTTCAAGGGGAGTCTAAAGCACACGCTAGTACCCTTATTCTTAATCTGGTGACAACTAAGTATGATGGGAGGAGCGGCATTCGCGAGCACATCATGATGATGAATGACATGGCCAATAAGCTGAAGGGGCTGGAAATGGAAATCAGTGATGGTTTCCTCGTTCATTTCATCATTACTTCGCTTCCTTCGTCCTTTGAAGCATTCAAGATCAATTACAACACTCAGAAGGACAAATGGACAATGAGTGAACTGGTCGCTATGTGCGTACAGGAGGAAGAGCGTATGAGGATGGATCGCCATACTGATGTTGCAAACTTCACTACCTCCTTCTAAGAAAAGGAAGAACAATTATTAGAGGAAGGATGCTTCAAAAGTCCAAAGGCCTAATCCTAATTCTAATACAAGTGCACCTTCCAGCTCTAAGAACTCCTTAGGCAGTATCCGCTGCAAGTTCTGTAAAAAGACAGGACATATGCAGAAGGAATGCCCTGACTTTAAGGAGTGGCTGGCTAAGAAAGGTAACGATTATTTTATGATACTTGAGTCCTATAATTTGAGTGTTCCTGCTAATTCTTGGTGGTTTGATTCTGGTTCTATGGTTCATGTTACCAATTCTACTCATGGATTCCTTTCAATCCGGAAGCTGGAAAGAAACCAAAGAACGCTTAAGGTTGGGGATGATCGAGAATTAGAAGTGAAGGCCATTGGAACATTACAATTAGTTATGAAAACTGGTTTATGTATTAAACTTTATGATGCCTTATATGTTCCTGAGGTAACTCGGAACCTTGTATCAGGACCAAAGTTAGACATGGACGGTTTTATTGTTTCCCATGGTCATCGCAAACTCTCTATCCTCTATGATTCTGTTCTTTATGGTACTGGTATTCTGGATAGTGGTCTCTATAGATTAGAACTAGAAGATAACTTTTCCAAATCTTTGTTGTCATATAACCAATGTTTTCAGAACCGGACCGGAGGTCGACCCGGTCGTCTTATAGGGTCAAAGGTCGGACCGGTCCGACCGGTTCAACCGGATTTAAGACCCGGATTACGTCATAAATCTTATAAAAATATATATAAAATGTAGATATAAGTTATAATGCAAGGCCGTCTTTGAAAATTATGAAACAAATTTATACCCTGAGCGAGATAAAAAAGCAGGCCCTATGCCTTCAATATAATACTAAGTTTCATCAATTTATATTGCTATAAAAACTATAAAATAAAAATAGTTTTAAGAAATCAAATGAACTAAAAAAACGAAAATATCGTTACCATCAACAAATAACAACATTATTAAAGGTTCACAGAAAAATTAAGAAAACAACAAAACTAAAATCATCCTAATCCTAAATAAAATAAAAAAATAAAAAAAACAATGGTTAAAATCATAGTAATAATTATCTCCGAGTTCCAAGAAAAGGAAAATTACATAAATATAAAATATTATCTTTCTTCATAGTAATAATATTTTCCAGAGTTTCGAGAAAGGAAACATTATTTAAATATAAAATTTAATCATTCCATTTCCAATAAACCTCATTTTTTTGTTATTCAGAGTCGTCTTCTTCTTCTTCATTTTTCTTAGTTGCAGAGTCTATAGTTTCTTAGTTGAAGTCACCAGTTGGAAAAATCGTTGACTACAGATGATCAAACTTCATGTCACCGGTCAGAATGTATACGTTTTCACTTTTCTTTTTATATTTCATCTTGCCGGAGGGTCTACTCTACTAACAAATAAAAAAACTCCGGCCCGACCTTAACTAGACGAACCGCCGGCTCGACTGCCCGGATCCCGGCCCGACCTCCGGTTCGATGTTGAAACGGGTTAAATGCATGAACCGGCCTGGTGATGCTTCCGACTCCTGGCCGGACCGGTCCGGGTTTAAAAACATTGCATATAACATTAATGAATCACTCACAAAGATGGAAGAGAAACGAGACTTAGAGACTTCATCCATGTTGTGGCATCAGCGTTTAGGCCACATTTCAAAAGAACGATTAGATCGTCTCGTAAAGGATGAAGTCTTACCTCCTCTCGATTTCTCTGATTTTGGAACATGTGTCAAATGTCTTAAAGGTAAAATGACATTAGCGAATAAGAAAGGTGCCACTAGGAGTTCTAATTTATTAGAACTCATTCGCACTGACATTAGTTGTCCCTACCAAATCGCTGGCATAACTGGACATACTTCATTTATCACTTTTATTGACGATTATTCTCGTTACATGTACTTGTATTTTATTAAGGAGAAATCTGAATCTCTTACAACTTTTAAAGATTATAAAGCTGAAGTTGAAAAGCAATTAGATCGTCAGATTAAAGTTGTGAGATCAGATAGAGGCGGTGAATATTATGGAAGACATACTGATGTGGGTCAAGCTCCTGGTCCATTTTATGAGTTTTGTAAGGGCCAGGGGATTGTGAATCAATACACCATGCCTGGTACACCTCAGCAGAACGGAGTCGCTGAAAGAAGAAACCGTACCCTTATGAACATGGTGCGCAGTATGTTAGCCAACACTAATTTACCATTATTCCTCTGGACTGAAGCGTTAAAAGCAGCTGTTCATATACTCAATAAAGTTCCTTCTAAGTCTGTCCCTAAAACTCCTTATGAACTTTGGACAGGAAGGAAACCGAGTCTTAAATATATGAAAGTATGGGGCTGCATTGCTGAAGCAAAACTTTACAATCCTTTCCTAAGGAAACTTGACCCTAAAACAGTTACCTGTTTCTTTATCGGGTATCCTGAGAACTCTAAGGGTTATCGTTTCTATTGTCCTTCCCATGTCACCCGTATTGTTGAAACCAAGCGTGCCGCGTTCCTGGAGGATTTCAAGGTCAGTGGGAGCAGTATCAACCCTTACGAAGAATTGCAAGAAGTACAAGACGCGGGGGGGGGGGAGACTCGTCGCTTACCATTACTCCGATTACTCCTCTTGTACCCAATGCAACTACTGCACCTGAAGCTACTGCACCAACTCCAAATTCACCTCTACAATCAGAACCCATTATACCTCATGATGAAGGCACATCAAACGCTCATAACCAAGAAAACGTTGTACCCGATAATCCACTCAGGAGGTCATCTAGGCAAAGAAGGCCTACTAATTGGGATGATTATGTTACCTACCTGACTGAAATGGATCCCGGAAAGCTCAATGATCCTATCTCTTACAATGAAGCCATTAGCAGTGATCAGTCTTCTGAATGGAATAAAGTAATGATTGATGAGCTTGAATCCATGAAGAAAAATGACGTTTGGGATTTGGTAGAATTACCCAACGGAGTCAAACCCGTAGGATGCAAATGGGTGTTCAAAACAAAACTGGATCCGAATGGGAACGTTGAACGCTACAAAGCGAGATTGGGTGCAAAGGGCTACACTCAGAAAGAGGGAATTGATTATCAAGAGACGTTTTCACCTGTCTCTCGTAAAGATTCTTTAAGGATCGTCATGGCCCTAGTAGCTCATTTCGATTTAGAGCTGCATCAGATGGACGTTAAAACCGCTTTCCTTAACGGAGATTTGGACGAAGATGTTTACATGAAACAACCTGAAGGCTTTAAACCTGAAGTTCAGGAGCATCTAGTCTGTAAGTTGAAGAAATCCATTTACGGGTTAAAACAAGCATCACGTCAGTGGTACCTCAAGTTTGATGAAGTCATGAAGAAGCAAGGTTTTATGAAGAATCAAGTGGATCAATGCACCTACCTCAAGATGAGTGGGAGTAACTTTACTATACTTGTCCTTTACGTAGATGATATTCTATTGGCAAGTAATAGTTTAGACACGTTGCATGAGTCGAAGCGGTTACTTTCGCATAACTTCGACATGAAGGATCTCGGAGATGCTTCTTACGTCATTGGCATCGAAATTCACGAGATAGAAACAAAGGGATCTTAGGATTGTCCCAAAGGGCTTACATAGATCGTGTCCTCACACGTTACAACATGCAACAGTGCAAACCCTCCGTCGCTCCAGTAGTTAAGGGAGATGTTTTCGGTTCATTCCAGTGTCCGACAACAGAGGTTGAGAAGGAGCAAATGAGCCAGATACCTTACGCGTCAGTAGTCGGGAGCTTGATGTATGCTCAAGTCTGTACTCGTCCAGATATCGCTTATATTGCTGGAATGCTAGGCCGTTATCAGACTAATCCTGGCTTAGATCACTGGAAAGCAGCTAAGAAGGTACTTCGATATCTGCAAGGGACGAAAGACTATAAACTGACTTATAGAAGAAGTGATCATTTAGAAGTGGTGGGCTATTCTGATTCTGACTTTGCCAAATGCAAAGATGACAAGAAATCCACTTCGGGCTATATCTTTATGTTAGCAGGCGGCCCTATCTCTTGGAAGAGTCATAAACAACAGTTGACCACAACTTCCACAATGATGGCAGAGTACATTGCTATTTATAACGCAACCTGTCATGGAATGTTGCTTAGAAATCTGGTCACTGGACTCAAAATCGTTAATTCCATTTCTAGACCATTGAAGCTTTACTGTGATAATTCAGCTGCCATTAGTTTCTCGAACAGTAACAGTTCGACTGGAGCTGGTTTATATCTCGATACGAAATATCTATTTGTACGTGAACGAGTTGAGGAAAATAATCTTTGTATCGAGTATATTAGTACTAAGGATATGCTTGCGGATCCGATGACTAAAGGTCCCCTCCTAAGGTTTACGAAGAACATGTTCGGAATATGGGATTTAGTAAAGACCTTATTTGAGCATATTGTACTAGCTTATGTTTATGATTAATGAAATTTCCTCAGTTTGATTTTGTATGTCTATTAGAATATGTTCAACCGGTATAATGGCATATAGACAAATAAAATTACAAATCAAACAAAGGGCTTACGCGTATTTTGATCATGATGATTAGGTTTTAAATTAAGGCTATAGTATGATTAATGGGGGTCCTGAGTCGCATAATGATTCAACGGCTGTATTTTTCTGCTATAGTACTTGTTTAAGGCTAAAATGAGTGTTAACTCCTGATCAGGCTTATCTAATACTCATAGTAAATGATTACTTGGCTAAGTGGGAGAATGTAAGATTAAATATATTACGTATTGATATTTAATCTATAGCCATCATAATCAATTTACATTATAGAGATCAAAATATATTAGAACCTATTAAATAATTAATTGGTAATTGTTGATGGACCATATTACCCTTATTAACTAATTAGGTTTCCTCCTGGGTGCTTATAAAAGGAGAGTTATGTGGAGGTTAAGGGGTTACTCAGTTACACAATTACACACCCCCCATTAGCCATAACATCATTAGTTCGACCTCCCCTCCTAACCGATATCCCGTTTCGGTTTTCTAAGTCCCCATCATTAGTCAGCACCATAAGGAGGAACCAGATCATGATGACAAGCATGTCGAACTCCATTACTGGATTCTCCAACGCACTGTCTGCTATCACAGGTATGTTTTAATGTTTTCTTTCATGTATAAACAGAACTGAACCAACATTTGAAGGTTTCTTGATTTTCAGATGAGTTTTTCTCACTAGACCTTATCTATTTTTGTTTTCTCTAGAATTTTTTTCATAATCGTTGGGTAAGGGCATTATTTGGTTTTAGGATTTTTTATCATATTGTTTCTTCATGAAGTGAAAAGCATACATTAAACTAAGAACAGAAGTTGACTTTTTCAAACAATAGGGTTAATAGGAGGATGCTCTAATTTAGTTAATATTTATTTTGATGAACATTGATCTCCCCATTAATTTTAGTCTATTCATTTATCGATTGCCATTTCATAATCGGGTGGATTTGAAAGAAAAAAAATGAAGTAGATAAATACAGTATTTTAATGGATATGAAATGTACTTGGGTTGATTTCCTTTTTGATAATCGAATGAATTTGAAAGACAAAAATGAAGTAGATAAATACACATATTGTAATGGTTATGAAATGTACTTAGGTTGATTTCCTTTCTGAATAAAAAAGGTTTGTATAATCGACATCCCACCGTAACGCGCGGGTTAGCTTCAACTCGTTAGTTAACAAAGACCATCACCATTGCAACCACCAACCTTTTTTTTGTTTTTCCTCCCCTCCCATATCTCACATTACAATTTTAAGGGTTTTATTCTCTATGTAATTAGTTAACGAGGGTAATGATAGATGAGTGCCGGTAGAGAATAGGAGGATGAGACAGTGTTTTGATAAATAAATCGTAACATGAGGGGTTGGTTTTCCCTTTTTGTTTTTTATGTCTTTTCTTGTTTTTCCGTTCAACTCAAGATTCATAAATTTATTTTAGGATATATGTCACAAAATAGTAACCAAGTTTCAAAAGTGTTCTAATTAGGTCACTCGTATCGTTTTTGTCCCAATTAGATAACTTAACATTCAAATCGAGTCATGTCCTTTTTACTCTGTGTCAAGAAAAAAATGAAGAATAAGATGTTGGGGTCGGATTATTTTAATATATGAAATTATATTTATTAAAAATAAAAACACTTTAATTACATTAAAAATTAAAAAAATAAGTTACAATTCACGTCATCACTCAAAGTTAGCATCAAATAAAAGGGAAAAAAGAAACAAAAATCCACATCACCATGGCTACTTATGAAATGGATGAAAAAACCCTTAATTTTAATGAAAAATGAATGTTGAGTGACCTGATTGGAACACTTTTAAAACTTGAGTGACATAATTGGAACACTTTTAAAACTTGGTTACTATTCTACAAAGTTACCCCTTTATTTTATTCTATATGTCTGCGTAACTAGATCCAAAATGATAATGTTTTTGTAAGTGTATTGAAGAGTATTAGATAAATAACCAATTTTAAATAGAGAATTGGAGACAGTCACAAATGTGAGTGAATGACCAACCTTTATATCTTACAAAGTAAGCTTGAATTTAGCTCATTCAAAAGATAGCGCCCATAATTTAGTACATTTCTTTTTATTATTTATAGAGTAAACTGCCATTTTGGTCCCTGTAGTTTGGCCAGTTTTATCACTTTAGTCCAAATCTCAAACTTATTACATCCAGGGCCCTGGTTTGCATTTTGTTGCCATTTTAGTCCAAAATTCAAAAACCCTATTTTTTGACTGTTGCAACCTCCTATTTTGTCCTGTAGTGCAGGGGCATTTTGGTCCATGTTAATTTATTATAACATTTCAGTAATTAATAACATCTATCTTCAAGAACATCATCAAACTTCATCATCAAAACCCAGAAAATCAAGAACATCGTCAAACTTCATCATCAAAACCCAGAAAACCAAGAACATCATCTTGAAGAAAATCAAGAACCCAGAACAAAACCAGAAACCATCACAAAAACAAAACCGATTTGTAAAAAGAAACGAGGCTCAGATCTGTATCTTCAAGAACATAATCAAACATCATCATCAAAACCCAGAAAATCAAGAACATCATCTTTAAGAAAATCAAAAACCGATTTGTAAAAAGAAACGAGGCTCCAACAACAAATCAAAACCGCCATGGCTGCAAACAGAGGTTGCAAGCGCACTTGCCATCCTCCGATTCTGCCACGCCAAGCTGCGGAAAATCTCAAATGTTGACCCAATTTTGACTCGGATTAGGTGAAATCATCACAGCCTCGCAATTTACTCAAAAAAAAAAAATCCACTGAATCACATAAAAGTAATCCAAATCAGCAATTGAAACAACAAAATTCTACCAAAACCACAGGGACCAACCACATCCGATGAACCTGCAACTCCCTGCAACCACCCACTCGCACCCCCTGCAACCACATCCGATGAACCCGCAACTCCCTGCAACCACCCACTTGCACCCCTTGCAACCACATCCGATGAACCTGCAACTCCCTGCAACCACCCTCTCGCACCCCCTGCAACCACCGCCCCTCTCTCTCAATCCGGTGAGCACCTCCACCCAAAAAACGACTGGGCAAACACTATAGGGTTAGGGTTTACCATGTGTTCTTGAGGCGGAGATCTTGAGGCGGAGATCTGTGTGTTCTTAGGGTTAGGGTTTTGAGCTTCGATTTGAGCACCAGCAGCGTTTGAGCTTCGATTTCGAGCGTTTGAGCTTCGATTTACCATGTGTTTTCGAGCGTTGCGGTATTTTAGAGAGAGAGCAGGTCATTTTAGAGAGAGAGAGAGAGAGAGCAGAGTTGGCGGCGGTGGGATGGTGGTGGGGATGATGCGATGGTGGGGGTGGTGGTGGTGTGGTGGTGGTATTTTAGAGAGAGAGCAGATTTTATGTTGAGAGAGAGAGAGAGATGTCTGAGATGAGGTTGAAGATGATGATCTAAGGGTTTTATTATAAATGAGTTATTATAAAGAGATAATAAATCTAAAATGACCAAAATACCCCTGAGGGTAAAGACAAAATAGCAGGTCATTAATGGGAAATCTGGTCAAATTTGAAATTTGGACTAAAATGGCAAAAAAACCAAACCACAGAGCCCTGGATGTAATAAGTTTGAGATTTAGACTAAAGTGGCAAAACTGGCCAAACCACAGGGACCAAAATGGCAGTTTACTCTTATTTATAATAGCCTTTTTTAGAACTTATTTGTTGGGGGGGTTTCGGTAACATCCCATAATTCAATAAAAAGATGTAATGGATTGATTTGAAAGGCCTGACATGGAAAATGGGCATTATAAGGGCCTAAGGCGCATAATGGTGTGAGACCCTCACTAATTACAACCTTTAATTAATAATTAAAGTAACTTTATAAGTAGTTTAAACAAGATTTTTCATCTCAAAACTTCTGAAAAACATGATTACATAATTTCAACATCTAAGATATATTTTGGGAATATTAGAGTTCCATGACCACAAAACCATTTTAAGTTATAGACATATAATTAACAAAAGAAGCGGAAGCTAGATCTTCATCGTGTTCGATTCCTTAACGCGACTTGATCGTCATCCCAAAAGTAGTTGCAATACCCTATAACTGGAAATTTACAATACATTAGTATTATAATGCAAAATGGAACAATCAACTTGATTTGCATTACAAAATAACAAAAATCAGGATTATTCGAATCAGGGGTGGCGTCGGCGACGCCGTGTCTATCGTGCGTCGGCAACGTTTTCCCGTAGACAGATTATTAAGGCGTCGGACAAACAAAACAAATTAAAACCCCGTCGGCGACGCCATGTTCTGCAAAGTTTTTGCTGCTGTGTAATTTGTTTGACCCGTTTGTTCCGTTTCAGTTCCCGCTTGTTAAAACGTGATTCGGGATTTTTAGAAACATTTTGTAAAAATATATTTTTTTCCCATTCTCAATCTCACAACATTTCCATAGTGTAATTTATAACAATTGCACGTCATCGGAATCACATTCATGCTTATATGTTTCCTTGAGAAATTTGCCAATTTATCCCTTAATGTCTGATTAACCCTTGTCCTTACAGACGGGATTTGTTTGCAAGATGATAACCCATTCCTGGGTTCCTTATCTCTATTATTTCGCGCTCCCATTAGCGGTTTGCGCTTTTAAAACATTTGACCCCTTAGTAGTCTAAGTGCATGAACTTATACTACTTAAGAAAATTATTACTTGAGACTTCACATGTCTCTTCTACCCATTTCCGGGTTCAATATTATGATTCTCACGCTACCATTACTGGTTCGCGAGTTTAATCAAATACTACCCGTCACCCGGGCTTATGGTTCAAGGATAAAGTCCTTCTGTTACCCGGTTCGCACCTATCCTTAATTGACCCGTTTGATTTACTCTTATGAAATTCATCATTACAAGTAAACCAAACATACTAACTTTCAATTTCTACATATCAACAAATCTCAATGACAAAGATTAAACAACTATATTAACGAAGCATTTAGTCACGTCCCTTAAAGCATATCCTTCAACCTAGCGTTCGTCCCGGTTTGGTTACCCGGTGCTTCACCTGAGTTGCCTAAAAGTATAACCCCAACATCATTAAAACCCTCCGGTTTATAATTAAACTTAACAACTTGCAATTCACAATATTTAATCGTTTATTTTAGGCGTTTTATCATACACCTTGTGTGCAAGCTTTTTATACCAACTTTGTTAAGTCTAGTAGGCAACAATCGATCACCTAAACACATCTCATAACATCAAAATGATTAATTTGTTCAATTAGCACCAAAAACTCAATGCATCAAACATCCAATACATCATTTTCATCGTTGTAATTCATGTGTTCTACATATTCAACAAAACTCACTTACATGTGCATTGTAATTTATTCAAACACTTAAAATTCATCAATTGATCATCATCTTTCGCCTAGGTTTTGTTCGTAAGCTAATTTACATATTATAACTACTTTAATTTTCCACAATTCTAGCACGAATAGAACTTTATGGATTTCATCAAGTTTCACAACATCACCAAATATCAAATTTTGACATACCTTATGATCCCCTAGTCTAGGTGATCAGTAATTTAGGTTCATGCAGGAATTAGAAGCCCGATTTCACCTTCAATTTGGTGATTTAAGATCAACGAGGGTCTGCCCCTTTTTCCCCTTCTCTGGTCGATGCACATACACACACTTAGTGCGTGTTTGTGTTTTATTTTTCTATATTAAAACCCAACTATTTAGAATTTTCCCTTTTTGGCCCCTCAAGTTTGGGCTTTTAATTTGAAAAGGATTATTGTTTGAGATTTCATTAGAGTTTTAAATATACTTACTAACTAGGTTAGATTTTTTTCTAGTTACATGCTTCTATTATTTAGCATTTATGTAAATATCTTATATTAATTATTAAACGAATTTTGGGGTGTTACAAATGGTAATTTGCTAATTAACCCTAAATGGGAAGGAAAGCCCTAATTATCCCATTCACATATCATCTTTTCCATTTTGACCAAGATAGAGAGAGAACAACTAGAGAGAGAGAGAAAGTTACCATTTCAAGCTAAAATCACCAACCTCTTAACAATTTTGCAAAGGGAAACAAGGTGTGGTGTTGGGTTTGTCATCCAATATCAGAAGCGGGAGTTGTCAAGTGTTCACTACTAAGAAAAAGAAAGTTTCGAACTTAGGAAGCTTGACTCTCATTCAACAACCGAAAGGTAAGTTTTTAGGTAAAAAGGTTACACTTTGATGATGTGTGATGCATGGGAACATGTTATATCATAATATGCTATGTTTCGATACATAACGTTTTTATCCGGATGTGTTTATAGACTTGCATGTGTTAATCACCATTTTTACCTTTTAGGGTTTCTACAAGAAGAAGGTAAACTCTCGCATGACACTGTTGACACAAAAGTCCCACTCTCGCACGAAGGTCCTATACGGAAGTTATTTTGTATGAAAGTTCTATGCAAAAGTTTTGATTTTATGCAAAAATCTGTAAGCGATGGTTGATGTGAAAGTTTTAACTTTCGCAAGTATAGATAAACGAAAAATCCCAACTCTTGCATGGAAGTCTCACCCGAAGTATGTCCACGCAAAGGTAATCAAAGTCTATTGTTCATTCGAAAGTCTCCAAACTCACGTATGATGGTCTTATGCAAAAGTTGACATTTTACCACTTTTAGTTTATGCAAAAGTTGACCCATATCACATGTAAACCTATGACCAGATTGACTTAGTTGTCTCGGTGTTCTGCAAGGGTCAAAACCATCAAGTTCATAGTATTCATAGGTATTTCCCTTAGGTGATTTCTAGACCCCTTATGATTAGACTGTTTTGGGGGTGGTGTGCATACTCGATAAAGTGTTTTTAAGTAAAGTATGATTTCTGAAGAAATGAGTGGTTTTTATTATTTTTATGAAAGAAGCAATTTTGGCTTCTAGCCTTGACATGCTTAGGAATGCTTCCGATCAAGCGTCTGAAGTTAACATTTTGTTACGTAGCAAACTTCACATGTGTAAAAGGTATAGTTAATGAAGAGACTAAAGTATAAACTATTCTAAGCCAATGTATTGTCTCATACTGCTATGTGCATTCAGGAATGAAAGTTAAAGGGAATTTGCGCGGCTAAAGTTAATGCCGGTGTCTAAAGCTTTTGATATTGTCTCAAAGTGTCTAAAGTTAACACTAAAGTCTTAAAGCATCTAACGGTACACTTTAAGCAACATATTATAGGGAAGTGCCTTGACAAGGTTACAACTATGTAACACTAAGGAATTATATTATATTATGATATGTCATGTATGTTAGGATATAATGCATGTTAAAGTTCTATATATGTTGATGAAGTTAGAACCCACCCACTCACCGTATCTAACTTTTAGTCTGCATATCAGGTTCAAGTATAATCATTTGAGAGCTCTTTTAGACGTTATGGGCATTGGATTGAAGGCTACCCCATCCTATGAACTGGCATCTTATTCATCCTTGCTATGTTATCAAAGAATTTTCTTTTGATTTTGAAGACATGTGCCCGAATGGATGTTAAGACTTGTGATTGTCATGAATGATTCCGTTATTGCTTATGAATGATTTTTTTTAGTTTAAGCGTTATGTGGTAGATAGTAAATCCAAAAGATGAGAACCACTGGTTTGGGGTGTTTTACTTTTGATATTTGAATCAGTGAACTACCGAATACCACACAATATCCTTGATTCCTTTCTAAGACTTTCCATAACGCGAATTTCCCCATCCGTTTACCAATGAAAATTAGACTCCATGTCTAACTTTTTATGTTATCATATCATATTACCAGAATGCGGTGGTGTAAATTGTAGTAAGAGGCGATCATGATCCTGCATATTTGTTTACTTGTAATTCACCTAAAATCTTAGATGATAGACTCGTCATGTGAGGAAATACACACAAGTTTAGGGCATTTGGTATTGTGGAGGGCCTTATAAGTAGTTCATTCCATCACAAGTTTGATTCAATGTTTCATATTTATTTGTGTAGGCCGTTGGTAAAGTTTTGCCAACCCTTAATGGTAAATTAGCTAGAATGGGCTTTCCTGTACAAAGCGACCCTGTATAATATAAGTTGTAATAAGAATATCTCGAAAAGGTTAAATCGACCCTATAATAGTATAATGTGCTTGACAGAAATGATATATTATATATTTTTTTTTGTGATAGAGTTAATTGCCAAAATCGTCCCTGAGGTTTGGGCACGTTTGCCATTTTCGTCCAAAATGACCTGTTTGTATCATTTTGCCCCCCACGTTTGGCATTTTTTGCCATTTTCATCCAAATGACTAAATTAGTTAAAAAAACACCGTTTAATGAGGGGTATGTTTGAAATTTTACATCTATAAGTAGGGGTATTTTGGTCTTTTGGCTTTATCATTTTATATTAATAGAAAAACATTCTTCTTCATCCCTAGTCACCCCACCTGCACCTACACCTCCACCACCACCACCCCACCAGCTATTACCACCATTGCCAAATTTGAAACCCTACCACACCAGCCATAACCACCATTGTCGGATTTGAAACCCCACCCAATTCTATCAAAATTCGTTCAACAAAATAACAACAATTCATTTTTTCTTCAATTTCCTGTAAAAACGGTTGACATCTCCTCGATTTGACTCAATTCTTGAACAAATCCAAAACGTATTGAGCCCTACTCGACTCAATTAAAACGAATTCTAAGGTTTATAAAACAAAATCAGCATGATGAATGAAACTGAAGCAAACGTAACACCGTTCCATCTGAGCAACTGGGTCAGTTTCTACCTCCTTCACGTCTCCCTTGAACACATCTTTACCAGAAGTCAGATCCACACCCGAACAGAACAACTAACCCAACCCAGACAGTATGATGACCCCCGCATAGTCGTTGGAGTTTAGAGAGTTGAATGCACACGCTAAATCTGTCATCATCGCCTTCGTCAACGACTTTGGGCAGTGGTAGAGAGGAATCCGGTGATGCCAGGTGGTTGGTGGAGGTGGATGTGATGGGGGTGGTGGATGATGACGCTGATGGAGGTCGTGGCAGGTAGTGGCGGGGGTGGTAGTTGATGGCGGTGATAGTTGACAGAGATAAGTTGGGTGGAGAAGTACTGTCTGCGATGATGAACATTTATACAAAGCATGATGATCAGATTTTTTTTTTGGTTTGAATATAATATATAAATGGAAATAAATAATCAGATATACATTTTTATATAATATATAAAATGATAAAGCCAAAAGACCAAAATACCCCTACTTATAAATGTAAAATTTCAAACATACCCTTCATTAAACGGTGTTTTTTAACTAAGCTAGTCATTTGGATGAAAATGACAAAAAATGCCAAACGTGGGGGCAAAATGGTACAAAAAGGTCATTTTGGACGAAAATGACAAACGTGCCCAAATCTCAGGAACGATTTTGGCAATTAACTCTAATTTTTATTATGGTGACTAATCACGGACTATCCATATTCATAACTCTCATCTACAACGTGTTGTATTAGAAGACTCAGTAGGTACTCATTTTGTATTTGATAATAATCTTAGTGAAAAGGGTTCCCATCCTTTCGTTCTAGTTATCTATCCGTAATTATATACCATTGAAATTTCGTTATTAGGTCGTTTCATGACATCACGTCCATTTAACATAATTATAAATGTTGGTTTGTTTCAAAAGTCATTTTAAGCCAAAACATACACTCAAACATGTACAAGTGGAGAAGTGGCGGTGTAAACGAGTTGAGCCGCTCGCGAGCTACTTGAGATCGGATCGATAAAAAACTCTTAACGAGTCAAGCCTAAGCCGAGCTCGGGCCTCTGATAAAGCTTGTTTAGTTATCGAGCTCGAGTTCAAGCCTTGAATAGGAAGATCGTTTAGACTCGTCGATGCTTATGTATATTTAAGTTTTAACTTAACTCTTTTCAGACTTCTATGTATTAAATAATATTCAGCCGAGCTTGGGGTTGTTTAAGGTACCGTAGCAAGATTGACCCGAGAGCTGCGGCTCATTTAAGGTTTTATTCAAATTAACTCGAGCCGAGCCCGTGGTTATTCAAGGTACCGTCGGAATAATCAAGGGATCAGTTACCATCATTTCCCAAAATCCATTGACCCTTTACAATCAAGATCAATATGGGGGCTGATTTCTAGGCTTGCTAATTTAAAGCCATTTCGTTCAATGGCATTTATTACATTTCCTTTTATAACAAAAAGTAGTAGGCTATTTATTCCCTGTTTCATGTTCACAAAAATATAATGAAATACACAAAGTCTATTAATTCCATTCCTTATCATTTCATCCGATTATCATGATTAACATTATTATCATTGTTGATATGGTATCAGAGCAGGTTTCTGAGTCTTGAACCTTTGCTCATCATCTACGGTCGATCCCAGCCAATCCAACCTCAAACCAGAAAAACTCAAAACACAAAATCAAACTCCGAAAAATCAACAAACAACCGCTGCGTCCACTGCCTTCGCTGCCTCTTCCGCCTTCCACCATCACAACTCCAACCATCTTCACTCTAGGAACAGAAAGGTTCCTAGATTTTTTTTTCGGCGCACTACACAACGGTACAACCACCGTCACCACCAAACCCAGTTTCAACCCCTACATCCGGTCAACCTCAGAATCTGAACCGAACCGTTGTGGTTGTTGTTGTTATTTTTGCCGGAATCGCACACGTCAGATCCCGACAGAGAGCCAGACATCTTTCTCCGACCATCGCGGAACACTCGCCGGACATCATCTCCGACGACAACCACCACAGCACACTTCCACCGCCATACGCGGCTGTTGACGACAACCGTAAACCAAAAGCCTCCATCTTGCCTCTCTCTGATTCTTTTCTCTCTCTAAAATGTGTAGAGAAGAAAGTCTTTGGTGTTAGGTTTTGGTTCTGTGTTCTTTTTCTTAGTGAAGAAGAAAGAGAGTAAAAGTAAAGGTAAAGTTGTGGGGTGGGAGAGTCACGTGAAGGAAAGGAACAAAAGGGGATTGTCACCTATTTTGTTGGATCTTTTTTTTTCAACTTGTTTAAAGGCAGCATTGTTTAAAAAAAAAAGGGTTTTTGCAAATGATTAATCACAGAAACTATGAGTTGTTGAAAGTCTATTCGTCAACAAGTGGGGAAGCCTATTGAACAACACAGCTGAGCGGTGATCAAGTCAGTTCTTGGATTTTTGATTGTGGAGCCACTGATACGATGACGTACGAGCCATCGGACTTCGTGTCTACAAAGAAACCAAACAGAACCCACATCAAGACTGCAAATGGCGAAAATGCTTTAGTAAAGGGAGGAGGAACTGTCGAAATATCTCCAAATCTGAGATTGTCAAATTGTTTATATGTTCCTTCGTTAACACACAAATTGTTATCAATAAGTCATGTTACAAAGGAACTCAATTGCACAGTTCTAATGCATCCTCATTTTTGTATCTTACAGGACATCAGAACTGGAAAGAAAATTGGGCGTGGCACTGAACGACATGGCTTATACTATGTGGATGAGGTGACTCAGTCAGGGACTGCGATGCTTGCTCACGGAACAAAGAGTAGAGAAGCATGGCTTTGGCATAGGAGATTAGGGCATCCTTCTGTCGGGTATCTACATCTTTTACTCCCTAAACTCTTCCCATCAAATAGTACATTAGACTGTGAAACATGTGCCTTAGCCAAAAGCCATAAAAAACCTTTCAAACCAAGTAACACTAGGGTCAATGAACCCTTTTCACTAATACATTCCGATGTTTGGGGTCCAGCTGAAACGAACGGAGGTCAAAATCTTCGTTTCTTCCTATTATTTGTTGATGACTGCAACCGGATGACATGGGTATATTTTTTAAAACACAAATCTGAAGTCTTTGACAAATTTAGACTATTTTACACCATGGTCCAAACTCAATTCAAAACCAACATTCAGATCTTACGATCTGATAATGGAGGGTACGTTAATACCTCCATGAAACAATTTATTCAAGAGAAAGGAATGATTCACCAAACCACTTGCCCAAAACACCCAGAACAGAATGGTGTAGTTGAGCGGAAAAATGGCATTTTGGTAGAAATGGCCCGAGCCCTTATGCTTGAATCCAAAGTCCCTAAATCTTTTTGGCCCGAAGCTATAAACACAGTTGTGTATCTCCTTAATCGTTTACCAACCAAAGCCCTTGACCTAAAAACTCCCTTAGATACCTTATCCACATTCACCAAACTACCCCCACCTCTTACCTTACCACCTCGTGTCTTTGGGTGTACCGTTTTTTCCCATATACCTAAAACCGAACGATCCAAACTTGACCCATGTGCAAAAAAATGTGTCTTTGTTGGTTATGGGGTGAATCAGAAAGGATACCGATGTTATAACCCATCACGACGTCGTGTGATTACCACTGTCCACTGCGATTTTCTTGAAACAGAATATTACTATCAGTCCCATCTCAGTGGTCAGGGGGAGATAGAACATGAAGACTCACTGAGCTCGTTGAAGTGGATTCCATCTGCAAGCGAAGATGAGTCGTCTCATACATCCACACATACTAAGCATGTCGAAAGTCTCACCCAAGAATCATCCAGACTGGTGTTCGAGGTAAGTGACTCTCCAAACCTTGGAAATATGCCTGAATTTAATCCAGATACCACTAACAATCAGGAAAGTCCTGAGACAATGGAATAGGTGGAGATTGCTGAGCAAAACAACGAAGTCCAAAGAGAAGTCGAATCTAATGAACAATATGATGGAGGCTCTGGAACAACACCGGGAACATACGTTTTACCTCCTAGAGCCAATAGAGGGGTTCCTCCAAAACGGTACCCCCCAGAAAGGGAAACCAGACATTCAAGGTATCCTACAGCCAATATGGTTGACGGGAACTTATCTAACAGTGCGAAAGCATTTGTTACCTCACTGTACTCCGAACAACTACCGAGTTCCGTAAAGGAAGCCCAGGGTAAGAAGAACTGGAAGGAAGCAATGGAAACGGAGATGCGTGCTCTTATGAAAAACAACACGTGGGAGAAGTGCGTTCTTCCTAAAGGAAAGAAAACTGTTGGATGTCGGTGGGTGTATTTAATCAAATATAAACCAGATGGTTCTATTGGAAGATACAAAGCTCGGCTCGTAGCCAAGGGTTACACCCAGACGTATGGGATCGATTACTCTGAGACATTCTCTCCGGTTGCAAAAATGGACACCATCAGAGTCCTCTTCTCTGTGGCAGCCAATAAGGAGTGGCATCTCCACCAGTTTGATGTTACAAACGCATTTCTCCATGGAGACTTAACGGAAGAGGTCTACATGGAAGCACCTCCAGGTTTTTCAGGGAGTTTTTAAGGAAAGGGAAGTATGTCGGTTGAAAAAGTCATTATACGGGCTAAAACAATCTCCTCGGGCATGGTTTGGAAAGTTCACTTTAGCCATGAAAGAATACGGGTATCACCAAAGTAATGCTGATCATACTCTGTTCCTCAAGAGAAGAAACAGCCTTGATCATATATGTAGACGACATGATTATTACCGGAAATGATGTAGAAGAAATAGCACAGCTGAAAGAGAATCTGTTTTCAAAATTTGTAATGAAAGATCTAGGGAATCTCAAGTATTTCCTCGGGATTGAAGTTCTCAGGTCTAAACGGGGGATCTTCATTTGCCAAAGAAAGTATGTCCTTGATCTTCTGGCGGAAACCGGGTTAATTGATTGTAAACCCGCAGATACTCCAATGGTGGTGAACCACAACCTTCACATGGAACTTAATGGGGAGCCTGCGAACAAAGAAAGGTATCAACGGCTCGTGGGCAAGCTAATTTATCTCTCTCACACTCGTCCTGATATAGCGTATGCGGTTGGAGTAGTAAGTCAGTTCATGCACCAACCACAAGTTGCCCACATGGAAGCTGCTCAGAGAATTTTAAGGTATCTCAAGGGGACCGTAGGCCATGGAGTATTGTTCAAAACAAATGGACATCTGAATGTTGAGCTTTACACTGATGCAGACTGGGCAGGAGATAAGGGAAATCGAAGGTCAACTTCAGGGTACTTCTCCTTGGTCGGTGGAAACCTTGTTACCTGGAGAAGTAAGAAACAAAAGGTGGTTGCTCTGTCGAGTGCGGAAGCGGAATTTAGAGGTATAGCTCGAGGGGTAAGCGAAGTTCTTTGGATCAGGAAGCTACTAGAAGACATTGGTTTTTGTCAAAAGGAACCCAGTAAAGTTATGTGTGACAATACGGCTGCAATACAAATCTCAGAAAACCCAGTACAACATGATCGAACTAAACACGTGGAGGTAGACCGACATTTCATCAAAGAGAAACTGGAGGAAAGAATCATAGAGCTCCCATATGTATCGTCAAAAGATCAACTCGCAGATATTCTTACAAAGGCCGTCAACGGAAACGCTTTCAGTAGCTGCTAGCTGCTTGAGCAAGTTAAGTATTGGTGACCCCACTACTCAACTTGAGGGGGAGTGTCGGAAATAATCAAGGGATCAGTTACCATCATTTCCCAAAATAATCCATTGACCCTTTACAATCAAGATCAATATGGGGGCTGATTTCTAGGCTTGCTAATTTAAAGCCATTTCGTTCAATGGCATTTATTACATTTCCTTGTATAACAAAAAGTAGTAGAGGCTATTTATTCCCTGTTTCATGTTCACAAAAATATAAGGAAATACACAAAGTCTATCAATTCCATTCCTTATCATTTCCTCTGATTATCATGATTAACATTATTATCATTGTTGATAGGTACTATAGGCAAGATTGAGCCGAGTTGTGTCTCACTTAAGGTTTTTCTCAAATTAACTCGTGCCGAGTCAAGCAAATCTCGAGCTTCAATTTATGCGTATGACTCGAGCTTGTGCCCAAAAACATAGGCTCAAATCTAGCCGAGCTCGAGCTCGAGTTTGAGCTTCAGCAAAAGCCTAACAAGCCAAGCTCAAATAGTGTAGAACTCAGGCTTGGCTTGACTCGTTTCGTTTGTACCCCACGAGAAGAGAAGAGGTGGGGGTTGCTTAATGATAAACAGGTTGCAATAGAAAATAAGATGATGAGGTAGTATCTAGAAATAAAATGTGACATTTGGGAAGAACAGTGGGGGAGCGGTTGTTTTATTTTGTTTCTTTTAACTCTATTTTATTTTTGAACATATTCATACGTCCAATGATCTCTAGATCAATTGATGGAAGATTTGTATTTCTCTTGGGAGATGCAGGTTTTTACCGGTAATTTTACTGTCGTGCATACGGACGGATGGGTTACCGGGTTTTCCCCGGAATTGGTGGTGGACTCGGGTTACTCTCGAAGTACTCCGTTTGGTCTAGTGGGTGCTCCAAAAGTGCTCGGGATTGATTCTGATGCCCGTTCAAAAAAAATTGTTCACATGTCGATGTCTTCATTTGACAATTGGAGTAAGAAAAAGAGTGAGGTAAGCTATAATATAATCGTTTTCACAATCCAAACAAAATGTATAAGTTTTTTATAGTTTTCAATATTTTCATACTTATAAGTTTTACATAGTTTTCATACTTATCCAATTAGAGTTGGTTGTCTATTACAGTTCTCTCTCACTAGTCACTTCATAACTTATAATTTACGCTATGAGAATTATACTTATTCAATGAAGCTATTCTATTTGAGACCAAACATACCTTAAAGCATCTTAAACATAAAAAAAAAATATTTAAAATTTGACAAATGAGACCAATAAATATACTTTTTTCATTATGTAGACCATCACACTTTTTTAATAAACCGCTACCGTTTTAATTTTCGGGTCCATAATTATATTTTATAGCAGAATTTATTAAAATCAATAATAGTAAGTAGTTGTGTGATATAATATAAATAATTGTAATAAAACAAACTATAAAATTCACACAATTCACAGTTCACACACACGTACACACAAAATACTATTTTTATCAACTTATAATTATAATTATATTATATTATAATTACATTACAATATATAAATAGAAAACTATAGTTAAATATAAATGAGGTACTAGTTGAGAAGCACATGGTACAAGTTATTGATGCATTTGTTTGAAAAAGACGAACATTAAACTCCATGAGAAGGTGTCACATCAAGCCATGAATCACGAGGACACCGGCTATGAGCCTTGTGACCTTGTCTCACTCGAGGGCCCGACCCAAGCTATGCACATGACCCAGCCCAATGGTCCCACACACTGTTTTTATTAAAGATGGGTTTCTACAAACAGTACACTTGGAAGATCTAGTAACACTATTTATCAGTTAACACCCTTGTAGATTTCTAAATGTTATTTCACTCCCAAAATTATAGCTTTTCTCATTTTTATTACGTTTCAAAAGCGTATTGGTAACGATCAAAGTTTTAAAAACCGGTTTTTAAATCGTACTAGGTTAGGCTTAGAAATAATTCAACTGGTTGGTTGACTAATTAACCATATAAATCCATAATCCCAAAGTTAATTCATAGTAAAAGTAGTCTGAAAATTCACTGTTGGTACCTTTTTGAACGCTAGGTTTTATTTTACTAATAAGGTAAATTGTCACCTTTTTGGGTCCATAAAAGACTAAAAGTCCAAATTTTAACCTTTGACCTGGTAATTTATACCGGTTTAAACTGGTATAACCTAATTTACCGACAATACAACTTCTTTGTCGTTCCCTCAGCAGTTTATCGGTATGATCCGTGCCAGCCAAGCTTCCGACATCCAGTTCAACCGGCTAGTATAAACTGGTTTTAAAACATTGGTAACGATATAACAATGTTATGTTACTAGTGTGACCACTTTCTGTTTTTGCTCATTTTTATTACTATATATGTTTATATATACCACATAGGTAAATAGTGTCAGACAACTTTTTGTCACTTCTCAATTGATGCAGCCAAATTATGATTTTGCTCTATTTAGATTTACATTTTTGCCACTAGTTTTGTTTTTTTTTTCTCTCATCCAAATTACAAATTTGCCTGCAGTTAACATTTACAGCTTTGCCATCGTTTTTGTTTTTTTTTCTTGTCAAATTACGATTTTACCCTCAGTGTAAGATTACAGTCATGTCATCGTTTTAGTTTTTAAAAAAGAACTAATACAATATCGTTAAAACTTTTACAATCTTGTGACTAGAGGTGTAAACGAATTGGGCTGAGTCCGAGCTTGACTAGGCTCGAGCTTGGCTCGGTTCGGTTCGAGCCTAATTATTTCAACTCGAGCTCGGCTCGACTCGGTTCGAGATATTTTGAGAACAACCTCAAATAAACTAAAAGCTCAGATCAAGCTCGAGCTCATTTATATATTGCTTAAACGATCCAAAACTCGGTTCGCCAATATTATCATCACCATTATTATATTATATATAAAAAACTAAATTTTGTTTGAGCTCAAACCTAAACCAGCTTCGTATTTCAAGCTCGGACTCGATAACTAAACGAGCTCTATTTCATGCTCGGATTTGGGCTCGTTAAAGCTCGACTCGCTTTCATATATAATTTATTGATTCTTTTAAAAAGAAGCAAGTTAAACTAGAAAGAAATATTTAAAAAAAGAAAAACAAGTTAATCGTCATCTTTTTGGGTGGCCGGTTGGTGATACTGATGCCTGACGCCATTGCCAGCTTTTGCTTTCTAGTTTTTTCACCGTTCCTCCAAACCCTACTTCTTCAACTCTCTCTCTCTCTCTCTCACACACACACACATACACACATTTCTTCTGCAATTGTCCTTCAATCCGTACTTGTTCAAAATCGTGTATTGTAATTTGAATTTTGAACGAAATTGTTGGAGAAAATGGCGAGCAATATCGGAATGATGGACAGTGCGTATTTCGTCGGGAGAAACGAGCTTCTCTCATGGATCAATGCTAGACTTCAACTCAATCTCTCTCGTATCGAAGAAGTAAGCTCGTAATCCGTCTCCTTATTTAGGTTTTCTTCGCAATTTCACTCTCAGATTCTATGTAGCGTAGAAATTAAGTTATCACTTATCATTGCCTGTGTTTCGTATTGGACAAGTAAGCACTTAATCCGTCTCGTAATTTAGGTTTTCATCGTTGTAGAAGTTAAGTTACGACTGCGTGAGTTACGGAATTGGAGACTAGATAATTGTTAATTGTGATGACTCAATTAGTTAATTTAAACTGAATTTGATCAATGTTATGTGAGTGAAACACTTTGAATATTTTATTTAGGTTTTCTTCGTTATGAATTTTGATCGTTCCGCAATTTCGGTTTGAGATTCCAGATAGCGTAGAAATTAAGTTATGATTGTTAATCGAAATTATTATTTAGATTAAACTGAAATTGATTCACAAAGTAATTGTTAATCGCAAGTAATTCAAACTCAAAACTCTGAAAATAGCTGTTAAAACTAGATAACTGTTAATTAAAATTAGCTAAGTAATTTAAACTGAATTTGATCAATGATATGTGAGTGAAACAGCTTGAAATTTTGTAATTAAGCTTTGTACAGCATGTTTGGGATTAATTAGCTTCTAAGTTATGAAATGGAATTGGTAACTTGATTCACAAAGTTACTCGAACTCAAAACTCTGAAAATCGCCGTTCAAACTAGATAATTGTTAATCGGAAGTAGTTGATTAGTTTGAACTGAATTTGAAAATGTTATGTGAGTGAAACAATCTAAAAGTTTGTAATTATGCTTTGTACTGCATATTTGTGATTAATTAGCTTGTATGTGATGAAATGGTGTTATGAAACATTGGTATGCAGGCTGCTTCAGGTGCTGTGCAGTGTCAGATGATGGATATGACATATCCAGGGACTGTTCCTATGCACAAGGTGAGGATTCATATTATAGATGTTTGATTTTTAAGCCAATACAAGTGTTGACATTATGTTTGACTACAGGTTAACTTTGATGCAAGGACAGAATATGATATGATCCAAAACTACAAAGTGCTGCAAGATGTATTTAACAAACTCAAAATTGATAAGGTAAGTGATTTTGAGCATGAAGTTTGATTTGAGAAAGTGTGATAAACATTAAACAACCATGGAGTTTGAATGTATGTTTGTGTTAACAAGCTTTTGATTTTGTTTCAGCATATTGAAGTAAATAGGCTAGTGAAGGGTCGACCGTTGGACAACTTGGAGTTTCTGCAATGGTTGAAGCGATATTGTGACTCTGTAAATGGTGGCATCATGAATGAGTATATTACAGTCCTTAGCTACACCGCGTGTTTGTCCATTTTGCATGTAGTTAGTTATATGTTTGATATTTGTGTAGGAATTATAATCCTGTGGAACGTCGAAGTAAGGTATGTAAAGAACGTGGTGTAAAAGCATCTCAGAAGAATTCAAAATCTCTGCAAACAAACAACGCCCAGAATCCTGGTTCAGGGGACAAATTGAACATTCCCAAAATGTCAGGTGAGCTCATACCCTACTTTTTTTTAATGTGGTTTGTTTTTTTACCAGTTTTTACATAGAAAATCCTCTTTGATTGTTGGAGATGATGCCTCTTTTGTATTGTAACTTCATGGATCCATAATTGGATACTTGGTATGCCTTATCGGCCTTTTTGTTTGGGTTTTCTGTGTACACATGGTGTCACCCTTCTTAACAGTTAATACACCAACACTCCCTTCATCCTGGAATAAGTACAACATTTGTCTAGGCGTGTTAAATATCTATAAATGACACTTATAAAGACAAAATAAAGGGCTCTCAAGGCTTTTAAACTATTTCTTTGTTTTAAAACAACCCAAACTGGAAAGTAAACAATTATTTTGGGATGAATCATGAATGGATTAAGCTATTAACTATGTAAATTTGGTGAAACTATTATCTTTCCCTACAAGTGTTATTGTGTGTGTACGATTATTGATCCTATTGCTGTTTGTTTTAGGGACTAAGCAAAAACCAAGTGCAGTAGCAATTGAGTCTGATTGTTCAGAGGAAATCCAAGCTTTGTCAAATGAGGTAATCTCCGTTGCATTTCAGGCTTCATCCCAAGCCCTTAGGGTTTGATCGTCTGATCTGTTGAGAGATTTCAAACGTGAATTTTGAACAGTTCAATGATGAGAGACAACCTAAATTTTGTTTGAAGTTTTGATTTTTTTTTCTTTTCAGATTACCGAGCTGAAGGTATCTGTGGATCTTTTAGAGAAAGAAAGAGATTACTATTTTGCAAAATTACGGGATATCGAGATCCTTTGTCAGGCTCCCGAACTAGAACATATTCCGGTAACCTTTTGCAAACATTTCATTTTCATGCTTATTTGATGTGCATCTTTTTCTATATCAACTGGTAGTGTAATCTTGCTACCCATTTATACGCACTAGTTATATTAGCATGAAAAAAAAAAATGTGAAGTGAAAAGAATAATAAATAGAAGTTTTTGGAAGAAAGACTAACGGAAGTTTGTTGACAGATGGTTGTGGCAGTTAAGAAGGTCCTTTATGCTGCGGATGAGGAGTCTGCACTTGCTGAGGCTCAACAAATTATAGCTGCCAATCAATGAATGAGAGTTGACCAAAAGTGAAACATGATGGTGATGATGATGGAGAAAATCTTCATGTCATTTAATTTCATATGTAAGATTAAGTTATCAAAGTGTCCATGTCTGATTACAGGTAATGTAGATTATGTTGTGTTGGAGTTTAATGGTCTTGGTTAAACGTTTCACACTACTTTTCCTAACTTGTGCCAAGTGTGCACTGTTGTTTAGTTGTAACTTTCGAGTTTTGTTTTTCTGTCCTTTCATCCTTATTTCAATTTTATTGGTTTCATATTCTAGGATTTGTTGAACTGTTGTTTAGTTTGTAGCATATAGATGTATACATAAAATCAAGAAAAGTACACAACATATAAGAATATCTATGAAAATATTCACCAATATCTAAGCCTACAAAGCGCCCATAATCCGATTTATATGGTTTTAAACTCGGGATATTGGATTTTAATAATTCCAACTTTCACCAATTGATCGGTAGCACTGTTACATAGGGAAGTGTAAACATAATCCAACTATACAGTTTAAACAAATACATCATAAACAAAATACAACCATATATCAAATTTTATAGATTAAACATAATCCAAGAAGTATAAAATTTATGCATAATACAACAAACACAAAACTACATCATATCACATCAAAATTTATATAAAAGTTGTTACAAGTACTCATTTTTTTAACATCTCCTTCATTGGTAAGGGATATTTTAAATAGTGAAATTGGTCTGTTATAATCCCTAACAGACGTTATTGGCCATTAGCAGTCGCACTTTTGAATATTCCTCCGTTATGTTTTTTAACAGGAGACCGGTGGAGAAAAAGTAGGTGAAATGTTGGACTGACAAAGGAATATTCATAAATGGCAAAAGAATATTCATAAATGGGAATGTCAATGGTCAATGACGTCTATTAGTGGTAAAATTTGATATGTGACTGGAGGCAGTAACCAGTTAAAGCTGTAATCATATAAATATTATTACATTCCAAAATATCTTAAATGGATTAGGATCAAATACAAAGGATCATAATTGTAAGAAGTGTAAGAAGGATTTATATAGTGACAAGTGTCCAATAACCTAAAAAACCCACTACAAAAAAAAAAAAAAAAAAAAAAAAAAAAAACCTTAAACATCCACCACCACCAAAAACCTAAACCCCCCCCCCCCCCACATCACCCACCAAAAAAAAATTATTATTTTTTATTTTATTTTATTTTTTGCTGAGGGGGTGGGGGGTGGGGGTTTAGGTTTTTGGGTGGGGGTGGGTGTTTAGTTTTTTTTAGATTTTTTTTAGGTTTTTGGGGGTGGGGTGGGGGGGAGGGTTAGGTTTTTTAGGGTTTTTTTGGTGAGGTATAGGTTTTTTTTTTTTTTTTTTTTTTTTTTTTGCGTGGGGTGGGGGGTTTAGGTTTTTGGGTGGTGGTGGGGTGGGGGTGGGTGTTTAGTTTTTTGGTGGTGATGTAGTGAGTTTAATTTTAGCTTATTGGACACTTGTCACTCTATAAATCCTTCTTACACTTCTTACAATTACACTTCTTACAATTAGAAGCCTTTATAGAATAACTAGGCTATCACCCGGGAACATCCCGGGATAGGGAAAATTATATTTGAAAAATCAAATACATAGATAAAATTAGTAAACTAATTAGTGTGTTCTTTCCCGTCCTAACAAAATCTTTTATTCGGTTTTAGTAATATTCCAATTTGGCCTCCATGAGTGTTTAAAGGTTTCATGTGGAATTATTAACTTTTAGGTTAAGAGTGAAATATAATTATAATAATGTTTGGAGATGGTGAAGATATTTCTATGTGATGATTGTATGAAGTTTTCAAAAGTGATATTTGTTGATGTTTAATAATGCCCTGTAATAGCGGTGATATTCGGTCCAGATAGCAAAGGATTAAAAACATATTTACATAAACCCCGTTAACTTTTGTAAAATGTATATAGATATAGTCAAACTCATTTAGTATGATAGTATTTTTTTAAACCTTATTAATTAAATGAAAACAGAAAAAAAATATAATTATTAAATTGAAATATGTTTACAGCTTTGACTAGCATTTTGAAAAGATTGGGGTATTTTTGGATACACAGTTATAAATAGTGTATAAAATCTTTTAAATTACTAATACAAATATTAAGTTAAATAGGAAAGTTGTGTAAACGTATATAAGTAAATTTGAGTAATATATTTTTTATTGACATATGGTATTATAGTAATAGAAAATGTAATTATACCAGGTTAATGGGCCGCTTTATAAAAATTGTTTGGGCCGCTTTATAAAAAATAATCCACAATCACATATACCAACAAATACTGGCCTACAAATTTAATTTGTAAACTATCATTGGGCCGTCCAAACTATCATTGGGCCGTCCAAATATGTAATTTAATACAGCAAATTTTTTGACATAATTAAACATGAAACATAATACACTTAATTCTTTTATTATTAAACTAAGGAAAAGATAAAACACAAGACACTTGAAACAAATTAAATAGTTCGATAAACAAAAGATGAAATAGTATCAATTTAATTAAATTTTTCTATCAGAAAGGCGAAACGATTGTCTCCAAAAATAATGCGCCTTTAGGTCCGTTAAAGCTGTCAACATGTTGAATGTAGTTAAAAGAATCGTTGCACAGTAGAACTTCTACAGTATCTCCCCAAATACTTGTTACCAACCACTTATTGTCTTGAATTATATTCGTCCTTTGGTGCGGATCCAATTGTTGAACTATGCGAGCATTGGTGAAAGAAAATACCGTTATCCAATCATCATGTTCATATTTGACCAATTCTGCAGTTAGTTCATCAGAATATCGAACAACAATGCCATGGAGCCTGTCCGAAATTGTTAGAAAATGCACTTGGCAAGGATTGACTTGAATACGCTCGGGAAAACGAAGAATACTGAACGATTCAGATATAACATCAAAAGCAACAATGTTACATTCACCCGGTGGAATCCAGTAATTGGAAACAGTGAAATAAATTGTTTTGCCCGAATAAATTCCGTGAGACCATGAATAAAAGCTTGAACCAAACAAACATCCTTTCAAGAAACTCAACTTTCTCCATGAGTCATTATGTCGTGAATATACACGAGCAGTAACTGCGCCAGCGAAACTAATAATATGAAGGACTTTCAGATCGTTGTGCTCGTCAACGTACATCCCACCCGTATCGTCATGTCGACCAAAATAACGACTAAAATAGTCGTCCGATATCAACTTAAAACGCCTAATCGTTGGATTCCAAAGGACGAGCTCATTCGCATCAGTCCTCCTAATGCAAAGTAAAATCAGTCCATTAAACGAACCTATAATGATTAATCTTGATGGCTGGACATCGTATGGAAAAGTGACGATTTTTCTGGTATCGACTTCCAAGTTGCCAGATACTATATCGTCAACGACAATGGTATGTTCATTCAAAGAGAGCAGCTTCTTTTGTAGTAAGTTTGAAAGTCGTCGAGTATGTATTAAAACAAACTTTGGTGTAGATAACTCATAACACCATTGTTTGCAAACACACTTGAATTGACAAACTACCTTTGCAGGTAGTCTCGGTAAGATCTCTTCAAACATCATGTCATCACCAATACGTTCCATGATCCTTAATACTCTGATAACAAAAAAAAAAAAAAAACAAAAAACGATTGTATAAAAACTTATTGTATAAACACTTGAGAACTATCAATTGAATATCAAAAATTTTATAATAGTAAAATTTTATACAATAACCATAATAGAATAATTTTAATACTTCAAACAGGATGTTCAAAAAATATAAAAAAAAAAAGACATTAAAAAAATAGAAAATATTTATATAAAAAGACATTAAATTATCTCATTTTAGTGAGAGGAGTGTATATAAAGTTAACATGTTTTACAAAGAAAAAAACCTGTTGACTTTCTTAGTTATGATAACAGTAATAACTTTTATATAATGTCAAAGGCCATTAAGTCTTAATTTTATCGTTTTTGACAAACTCAAAAATAACAAATATTAACATTACATGCTACACTTTTATAAAATATGCGGACCAATTTTTTTTTATTTGTTCACTCATGACAATTAACCTAATTACTTTCAATCTTTATCTATGCAGCAGATACATAATATCAACACCATTAACACACCAGGTGGTCATTTCTTTGACAACAATATTACAACTAACATGCCTTTGTTAAAATTACGAATATCAAACTCCTTCCCTGCGTTAATCCTCCCCGGCTTCTTGACACGGTTTTTCAAGAAGTTGGAAAGGCCAGGAATCAGATGGAGTGGGATACCGCGGGTTTGGTTTGCTCACATTTGACACAGGATTGTGACCCGTACGCAACTCTGTTTGTGCGTGAACTTGGACGTTTTGACAACCAGGAATAATAAAAACGGGATTTAAAACCGGATCACCAGTAGGTAATCTCATCATCTCCTGTGGAAAATAAGTTGGGAATTGCGGTTCTTGCGATTCGATTGCGGGTGCATTCAGGTCAAGGTTTGTTTGGACATTTCTTTCTTTTATCATGCTCTGTAGTTCAGTGATCTGTTTTTGTAGCGTACACGTTTCATCTTGAAGTTCATTCCTTTCAACTGTCACCTGCGCATCAAAGCAAAATTTAATCATCAAAAATGAAAAGATGGCAATTTTGGCCCTTTTTTTAAGGCGAATTGGAAATAAATAATCCCACCTAACTCAATTTGGCCGATAATAATCCGAACTGGTCAATTTTGTTGGTAAAATAGTCCGCCGTTAAAATAGCTTAACGGAGTTAAGTTTTTTTCCGAATTACAAACCGATGTTTCAGGGCTTTTGATCAGAACGAGGATACGAGTCGATTGATGTAAAACTTACCTCGAAATTGTGCTCGAAATAAACCGATTTTTGTTAATTGGAAGTTTAAACACCCGAATTGAAGCACTGTTTTCGTGGGTTGGGGCAGTATTTCGAGGTAAGTTTTACATCAATCGACTCGTATCCTCATTCTGATCAAAAGCCCTAAAACATCGGTTTGTAATTCGGAAAAAAACTTAACTCCGTTAAGCTATTTTAACGGCGGACTATTTTACAAAAAAATTTGACCAGTTCGGATTATTATCGGCCAATAACTGACTTGGGATTATTATCGGCCAAATTGAGTTAGGTGGGATTATTTATTTCCAATTTGCCTTTTTTTAAGATATGGGTCGGTTTGTTGAAATTCTTACATATTGTGTTTCGGATTGTAAAGCTGCATTCTCCTTCTTGAGAGACTTGATCTGATCAATCATGTCTTTTACAACTCGAGTGGTTTCGCCTAATACCGAGGCTTTCCCACTGTTTTGTTCTGTGAGTTCTGCAAGGTAGCAAAATAGTTATTAAACAGATACGGATCCTCGGCGAAAAGATTAAAAAATAAACACTAATCAGAATCAGATGTTACCAAGTGCACCAGCCAACTCAAGAAAGAGTTCATTCAAATGTTCACGCTTTAGTTTTTCCCTTTCAGCTTTGTGAATCCGTTTAGGAACTTTAGCTGGATTCTTCTTGCTCGTTTGCAAGCTGAATCAAAATCATTATTATTGTTATCGTTATGTACTTTATTAGATAATAGATAAATATATCGAAAGTGAAAGTGAAACTTGGTTTTACTGACCAAGTGGGCGATCTTTCGGCTGCCATGCTGGTTTAGACGTAAATCTCCAAAATCCACGTACAGATCGTATTCCTTATCTGGTAACAGCAATAAACCAAAGATCTTTTACAAAAGTAACAACAATGAACCAAAGATCTCAATTTAAACATCTACACAAAGATCCAATGCATTAACATAAGTAACACAAAGTAACAAAATCAAAGAGAATAATCACAATTTACAAACTTTAACCGGTAAGCAGATGAACAACACCACAAGAAAACAAAGCTTCAAATTCATATTTTTTTCTTAAATCCCCTCATTTCAAAACCAAAAAACAAACAAATCCATAGTTATTTTAGGGGGAAAGTGAATACAGTGTTGTTAAGCGTCTAACTTTAGACGTGAAACCTATCAAAACTACGTCGTTTCTCAAATCTGACGCATAGGCATACAAGGAAAACTAAAAGCCCTTTATCGGGAAAAAAGGCATTTGAAAAAAAAAAACACAAAAAGATGCAAGGCTTCCGTGATAACAGATTCTTAGGTTTTTAATCAAAACGACGTAGTTTTGATAGGTTTTGCGTCTAAGTTTAGACGCCTAACAACAGCACCGTATTCACTTTCCCCTTGTTTTAGTTAACCTAATTCATTATCACATAAAAATCAGTAAATTCCAGTCCAAATTCGCTTCAAAACAATCATAAATTCACTTTCCCCTTGTTTTAGTTAACCTAATTCATTATCACATAAAAATCAGTAAATTCCAGTCCAAATTCGCTTCAAAACAATCATAAATTCATCAATAACAATACAAACTCATAAACAAAACGTAACATAAAACAATCAAAACCGTAAAAACACAAATTAAGCAACCACAAACCCTAGATTCCACGTAACAAAAGTTGAAAACCTAAACCACACATCCACACTAATCGAAGTTGATAGAAGAACCGAAACACATAATCAGACAACAAATCAGCGATGGATTGATCAAAACACTTACAGCAGATGATGAATTGAAGTTGAATGCAATAGAAAAGGATCGATCTACAAATTAATTAGGGCATACGACAGCAGTATAACGCACAGAAGGCATACATACATACCTTGTGTAATAATTGAGGGGGAGACTGTGAAACGACGTCGTGAGAAGAGGGAGGCGTGTGGCGGGCGATACAACAGCTTTTATAGGAGATAGGGCGGAGCGTGGCCGGCAGATACCTGCAACCTACATGCTTTTTAAATATTCATTATTAATGCCACGTTGGATTTTTACACCGTGGTCACCACACTCAATTCATGTTTTAACGTCTTTAAACAATATTTTAAAAAAATTGAAAGATAAAACGACTTTAAACAATATTTTAAAACATTGTTTAAAAACGTAAAGAACATTCATTGTAATTTGGTATAAATATAAAGAACGAAAAATGTAATTTATCTTAAATATTGTTACCACTACCCTTTGGGTTTCGTCCCCTTGTATCACTGGGTTCGAAGGTGCCAAAAATGACAATAGTCTTGTACAAGAGTACAAGTGTGTACTTCACATCTCTCAATTTGTAATAATGTTCATTCTCAATTTAGTCAATTCTTTTTTATTATAAGCAAATTTAGCTAAACTAGAAATGACATTGGTGTCAATAAAATCACTAGTGTTATTATTGATTCTAGTCGATACAAACTTATGCATCATCATGTCGGTTCACAAGTTGAACTAGCTATTGACTACGAACCTAATCATGTGTTAGCCTATATTACCAACTCGACTAACTGGGTGAACGGTTTCTGGTCCGGTCCAATATGATCTAGCAGATTATAATTAACATATAATGTCACTAGTAAGTTATCGTATTTTAAATCATATTTATGGGTAGTTGAACTATAACTATTTACACACTTTTTTAACCACAATCACTATAAAGATTTTTTACAATCAAACCTTTTAGATAAAATAAATTGTAGGAGCATACTATTTTGAATATAAAGCAAGAAATAAACTACTTTAATTATAAACCATGATCACTTTGCTCATTTAAAAATAAGTCAATATTATTATACCAAATAACTTTATTGAATATGGGTGTAATAAAGATACGTTTCACATGTCTCATTATTTACCTTCCACCAAGTCTTTTGTTTATATGAAAATTATCATAATTTGTTTACAAACCGTTCCTATAAAATATTTTGTAGTTGGAATCACTCAAATTGATAAATATGGTTTTCAAACATTCATGATTATGTAAGAATTTTCTTGTAAAAAGTGAGTTTGATGTAAGAAAGTATATGTTAAATTTGGAAATTGTATGCGACATAGAATATAACCTTATTAAATAAAAATTCAAGGAAAGTTTCAATAGCAGTTGAGATTTATTGTCATTTTCTCACGCTTCTATCACACCCCCCATCGATTTGTACATAACTTTGTTAATTGAGTTACTTGTCCCTCATCATTTTCCCTCACCAGAAAAGAACTCGTTGTCGAGTTCTTAGAGTAAAAGTTTCGATTGATGAGTCGTCTAATTTTACAATTGTATCCCATCTTGTTAGTTTTTCAATACTCTCCACCAAAGGAACACAATTGATGCTATTAGTTTCTTTGTTTTCTCTCTAGTCATCATGTGTTGCTTTGTCATCATGACTTGCTAACTTCATTTATCATCTTCAACATTATGGCTTCAACTTTCACAGTTCCACATATATTTTGATGTAACATATTGTTATCATTTTGAGTTTTGTCGATTTCAACCTCGTTTGTTAGCTTGGCTTCATGACTATTGTAACTACCCAACTACGATTATAACACGTAATTCTTCAAGGAATGCGTCGAGCTTCTCGGCCTTAGTATAGATATAATCCTACAAACACCACAAACCATCAACCCCATGGTCTCCATCATAAGAATAATAACATTGATTTACTCCAACGCAATGTGCCATCAGAATAACGAGTTTTGATACCACCTGACGGAAAGCGGAATTGCAATCTATAGCGTATTACATGAGACAAGAGGTAAACAACTAATAAATTGCATGAGTTGGTGACAACTCACAATTTTCTTATTAAATGAAAATTCAAGGAAATATTCAGTATCAATTTGAGAATAATTGTTGTCCACTCACGCATCTTCCACCAGCTGAGCTGGTCTCGTGGCTATGGCCTCAAACTACTCGGTGTAGAGGAGGGTAGTCCTCAAAGGATGCTTCGCCACGTAGGATGGGTGTGAGGATGAGCCGGAAGGGGATTGACCTAGGGAAATGGAGGATGGGCCTAAATATATATATATATATATGTGCGTGTGTGTTGTATGTATATGTGTGTGTGAGAAGAAGAGGCACAACGAGAACCTTTGCAGGAGGACGGCGACGGGGGAGGGGGTGGTGTTCTGGGTCAGAACCCTTCTAACGGGTTTCCTCCATGTTACAACCTCATCTCAAGGTCGAAAAGGTTAGATTTTGAGAGGTTCGAGCCTATCCACACGACGCCAAGACCCCACCCCGACGATCATTGCCTCTTTATAGTTCAAAAAGCGCTCATTTGAAATATTTTATGTATTGTATTACCAATGTCATAATATTTTTTTAGCAAAACTGTCACAAACAACAGTCCGGCTTACATACCAGCACAAACAAGTTAATACCACCCGGAAATATACAAACGCGACATGATACGTGATTAACTACAACTAGGCTTATAAAATTATAATAAAAAAACTGTTTCAAAAATAAAATAAATCTATTCAACGCTCATGCTTTCGAACATCCAAATTGGAACCGACGTATTTTCATTTTTCCATCTAAAGCCAAAGCCAAGACGTCATACTCTTCCACATACCATAGCTCAGAGACTGTTGCCTGCAAGTGAAAGTTTTTAGGATGACAAATCATGCAAATAAATGTGAAATGACAAACTATACCACCTTAGTTCCAACGATGCGACTGTTCAAACGAGCTACTAATTCATGAAAGTGTTGCAGTTCTGAATCGACATTCGTTTCCTAAATAGTAACAATCACAAGTCAAAGGGTTAAATATGAGTGTTAAAGCAACCATATGAACGAACGGGTCAACCAACCTCGGATGAATTTTTAGGGTGACCAAGAATCCTTGCAAGTGATGTATGAAGTATGGCAGGAGCATACTACAACATTTAAGTCAAATCATAAATATCCATTAAAAAACGTTGAATCCCGTAAAATGATTGAAGTGTAAGATTGGTAACTTAGTAAAGCTTCTTACAAGTTGCTTTTCTGGTGCACGGGGAAGAGCGTTTCTTAATTTAGAACGGATAGTCACAGGATCCGTCCCAGATATCACCTAGGTAACAACATCATCAAACACTAAAAAAAAACCTAAAACCGAATAAAACTATATAGTATATATACAAACTGTACCTGCCAGCAACCCAAAAGCACACCAGTTGAAGTCAAAACGACCCGATCTAACAAAATTGTCACCGGGCAGAGTTGATTTACGACTGATTTTACAGCATCCACTTCCGCCTCGACCTGTCGAATTTACGTTTAGTAAAGAAATATAATCATTTAAAATAGAGTAAATTACAAAAATCGTCCTTTATGTATGTCACTTATTGCAAACTGTGTCCTTTGTCTTCAATAATTACAGAAAACGTACTCGATGTTTGCAAACCCTTGCAAGTTATGTCCTTTAGCCCTAACTCAGTTAATTTTTGTGGTTAAATCTGACCAAATGGACCCCACATGAGGGTATTTTTTGTGGTTAAATCTGACTAAATTGACCCCACATGAGAGTAAAATGACCAAAATACCCTCATGTGGGGTCCATATGGTCAGATTTAACCACAAAAATTAACTAAGTTAGGGCTAAAGGACATAACTTGCAAGGGTTTGCAAACATCGAGTACGTTTTCTGTAATTATTGAAGATAAAGGACACAGTTTGCAATAAGCGACATACATAAAGGACGATTTTTGTAATTTACTCTTTAAAATATTAAAAAGAATGAAGGTGCAATAGAAAGATGCTTACTTCCTCTTCTGAAGCAGGAACGGGTGAAATGTGGTGTGAAGCGTGAAACATACTAAAATGGTATCGCTCGGAATTCTGAAACCAAATTACTAACCCACAAATGATTAAGCTTTACAAGAAAGATAATAAAGATAACAATGCAAGTCTTTTGCAGACTATAGTGTTAAATAAAGCATTAAACTTACCTTCACTAAGAGTCGGTGAAAATACATCCTTCACTGCTTTCCTGCATCAAGAAACAACATGCATAAATTTATAAAAGAGTTAAATGTCATTTTAGTCCCTGTGGTTTGGGCCATTTTGCCAGTTTAGTCCAAAGGTTTCATTTTTCACCTGTGGGCCCAAAAAGGTTTCACCGTTGCCATTTTAGTCCAATGGGTTAACTGCATCCATTAATTCTGTTAATGAGAAAGGCAATTCGGTCATTTTATATGGCCGAATTGCCCATGTAGTTCACAGAATTACATATAAAATGACCGAATTGCCCTTCTCGTAACAGAAAAAATGGATGAAGTTAATCCAGTGGACTAAAATGGCAACAATGAAACCTTTTTGGACCCACAGGCTAAAAATGAAACCTTTGGACTAAACTGGCTAAATGACCCAAACCACAGGGACTAAAATGGCATTTAACTCTTTATAAAAGCATGAAAACAACTAAACGTTGAGAAAAATTATAATTCCCGTACGAGATAGGAAGGGAGTACTCAGTGCTCAAATGCAGGACATTAGCTCGAACAGGAGGAATAGCAGCCTGCAGAAGTAACAACATAAATTATCAAATTATAAGATTATTAAACGAAAATATAAATATATAAACATATGATTATCACATAATCACCTTCAAAGCAGGAGTCACCGATCCATTTTTCATATCAAATAGATCAGAAAGTAACAACGACTGTGAAGTCTCTCCGTGCTTAAGAAAGAGTGCACCATGCTCATCCAAATCCCTGCTCATTTTCTCATACAATTTCAACCTCTCTCCATTCGAAACCGAAACATCTGCTAAATTAATACAACTTAACATTAGGAACACTGTAATCACCGAAACAAGAGACTGAACGAACTCGCTCAACTCGTTTTTATTATAAACCAAAGACACGAATTACAATATTAAATAAGAAACCTAAACCACTAAAACAGGAAATTATATAAAGACTCAATATTTTTTTAACATAAATAAAACCAACTAAAAATTAGGGGTGTAAACAAGCCGAGCCCCTGTCCGAGTAGGCTCGAACTTGGCTTGGTTCAAGCCTACTATTTTTAGATCGAGCCCGGCTTGAAAGTAAAACCCAAGAGCTCAAGTTTGGCTCGAGGTAATTTGAGAACAATTTTAATTGAGTTAAAAGTTCGGCTCGAGCTCGCTTCGATAGCTTAAACGAGCCAAAGCTTGGATAGAGCTCGGCTCGCCAATGGTAAATAGTAGGTGTATCATATATAAAAAATAGAGTTAACTACCATTTTCGTCCCTGTGTTTTGACCAATTATGCTAGTCCAGGCCATATTTCAAATTTGTGTCATTTCCGTCCCTGACATTCTTGAAACATGCCAGTTCCGTCCAAAAAAACATGAGTTAACTGCCATTTTCGTCGTTGTAGTTTGTCCAATTATTCGATTCAATGACACAATTTGGACGAAACTAGCATGTTTCAAGAATGTTAGGGACGGAAATGACACAAATTTGAAATTTGACCTAGACCAGCATAATTGGACAAACCACATAGACGAAAATGGCAGTTAACTATAAAAAATAATATAAAACTCTTTTTGGGCTTGTTTAGGCCCGTGAGCCTAAACGAGCTTTGTATGTAAAGCTCGAGCTCAGGCTCGTACGAGCTTTTTACCGATCCGATCCCACTCTCGAGCTGCTCTGGCTCACTTACACCCCTACTAAAAACACTGATTTATACCCTTGTTCACCCATTCGGTTATGCGAACACACGAACATAAATAACAACTGGAACAAACAGATTCAGAAACTAGTAACCACTTCAATATGTTAAAATATAATTAAAACCCTAAAATGAGATTTCATTCCATATATATATTGTGACTAGATTCGTAATAGATTGTGCAATAAATGAGCAATTAGTAAAGTGTTGTGTAAATTAAATAGATGAATTACCTTTAAAAGAAAGAGGAGAGTGTTTAGAAGCCATACGGAAGATAGCGTAGAAGATTAGTAAGGAGATGAACCAAATTAAAGAAGCTGATTTTGATTGATTATTATACCAGTTCTTAACCCTAGCCATCAACTGATGTAATTAGATCTCTGGGTTTTGGTAAGATCAGAGATCATCAACGCCAAGAAAGATCACTGGGATTTGTAAAGGTGGAATGGAAAGGTAAAACCTCTTGTTCTCAACCTATAAGCTGAAACTGAAACTGAAGTTATCAGTTGGCTTATTCAGTTGGATCGAAAGTTTTTGGTTTGGTTTGTTTGATTTTGATTACTAGTGAAAACCATACTTGAGCTAAAATTTTTGTTTAAAATTATAGGAAATAGAGTTATAAAAACCAGAAATATATGAAAATATGAATTGTTTGGTTTGGTAATTTGGTTAAACGAGGATACAAAAAATCAATAACCGGTTTTTGGTTAATTTGGTTTTCGGTTAATTCAATTTTGGCTGATTTCGGTTCGGTTTCACCTGTTTTCAGTTTGGCTCCGTTTTGTGATTCGGTTATTGCTTAGCCCTAAACTCTTTCAAATTTTTATTTAAAAAAATTATAACAATACTATATTCATATTAAAGAGAAAAAAATAGTTGTTTTTACAGTGTATTTTTTTTTTTAACATTAATGTTCGAAAAAGTTATGGTCGTTTAAAACTCGTGGGATATATAGCTTATTATGAGGATGATAAAATGTAACTACTAATTAATTAATCAAATTTGGTTAAAAATATGGGATTAAAATGTAATTAAAAAGGGGAGATTAAATTGTAATTGGTGTTTGAAAGACAAATTTACCCTCATTTTAGGATTGTATCTCATGCATTAACCCAAAAATAGTTCTTTTAACTTTTTGGTGTTTTATATTTCAATTTCATATGCATTATGGGGATGACGATTTGAGAAGAAACTTAAAATGAGAAGAAAAAAAAGAAATGAGATAACGATAAAACACACGTTTCAAAATTTACCTTACACATGGTGAAATTTACCATACACATATCGCAATTTATTCTACATTTTGTCCTACACATATCGAAAATTATCCTACACGTATCGAAATTTATTCTACATATATTGAAAATTGTCCTTCACCATAAATTATGTTGTTCTGAAAGAGTATATTTTAAAAATAAGTTACAACTAATTTAATTAAAATTATAAATTTACCTATGTCCTTACAATAACACTAAATACACATATTAAATGAAAATTTTTATTGGTTTAAAACTTATTATTTCTATTCTTACAAAAATTTTATCTCATTTGAACACTTCACTACATAATTATATAGTATAGATATGTTCGTTTATTTCACATCATAAAATATTAATTGTTAAAACTAATGTGGTTGCAAGCAGTGGCGGACCCAGGAATTTTTTTATGGGGATGCGGAATATTTTTAAGTATTTTAGGCCCCTAGGTATATAAAAAGATTCGGTTCATATCGGGTCGGGTCGGGTCATGTAAAACAAAAGAATATCAAGCTAAAATTTATACAATTATCAAAAACATGTCAAACGTCGTTAGAAACATATTTAAAATGTCGCTCTACGAGTTTTCATTTTTTGAAATCTATCCAAAACATCTAGAGCTACTTTTCTAAGTAAGTGTTTCTCTATATAAAAATAAAACTAATTTTCAACACTAAACATTTAATTGTTGATTCCTTTTAACTAACCATTTAAACACACTAAATTTTAACTAAAACAACAAAATCATCCAACTAAAGTTTCAAAAAACAACTAAAATTTTAAACTTTTTTTACAATTGTATTTCTCCAAAAAAATTCAAATAAAACAAGAAAACAAAAAAATAGTCGAACCATACCCGAAAATAGTGATGAAATGTTGTTTTCGTGAGTTTAGTGGCAGAAATTACGGTGGGTTGGGTTATTATATTTTAGTTCAAATTAGATTATTAGATTGGGTTGGGCTTGAGTTATGGTGTGTTTATTGGGTTAAAGGTTAAGAAAGTTAATTGTGTTAAGTGAAATTTAATTAGTTAAGTGAAAAGTTAATTAGGTTGTATTTAAAAAATATCAGTGTTTACGTAATTTTTTTACAATTTCATAAGATTTTTTTTCCTAAGGGGTGCGGCCAAAAATTTCCAAGAGGTGTGTTCGGGATTTTACCAGGAATTTAGCACTAAATTTTATTTTTTCATGGGGTGCGCCCGCCCACCTTGAGATAAAGGTGGGTACGCCCTTGGTTGCGAGAAAACAATGAAAAGGTGTAGAAATTTATGATTTAACACAACCACAAAGAAAACAACAGAAATAGCGACAAAACCAGGTGACAAAATCTTATTAAACCAACCCAAAATGATTTGCCCCCCAAATACCCAAAGATCTTACAACAGTAAGATCAGATCTTACAATAGTAAGATCAAATGTACAAACAATACAGAAATAAGAAAGATGATCATCTACAGATGATGATCAACAATAACAGAACAATACTACCAGAACAATCTCTCAGATACAGATGAGAGATTGTTCGTACAAGATGAAACCCTAGCAGAGAGAATGAACGATACAAGTACAAGATGATCAATAATGATCATCACAAAGCCTTAAATACAAAGAAACATTAGTTGTTTCACTTCAGCCCTCGAGATATGAATATCAGCAAAGGAAGTCCCTGAAGTTACACTTTAGCCCCCAGAGATATTTTGAGATCTGTAACAACAATCCAACAACTAACAACCATATCAAAACCGGCCCATAACAATCATAACAAACACTAAGAAGCCCAACAACCAATAAGCCCAAATGAATGAAAGATGAATGAACGAAATTAAGTCATTAAGATAACAACAAATAACAACAAATGACTTAATAATTTCAACACCCCCCCTTCATTCATTTGGCTTAAACAGATCAACAAGAGTAAGTTTTTTGCAAAACTCTTCATGTTGACCCACACCAAGACCTTTGGTAAAGACATCTGCAAGTTGACTTTCAGAGTCAACCTTAATAGTACTAATAACACCATCTGCCACCTTTTCTCTTAAAAAATGCAGATCAAGCTCAAAATGCTTGGTTCTTTCATGGAATACTGGGTTAGCTGCTATTGAAATAGCAGCTTGACTGTCACACTTTAAAGACATAGGTAAACTGCATTGAACATTTAATTCAAACAGCAAATTTTTAAGCCAGATAAGCTCACAAGTTGCAGAACACATTGCACGATACTCAGCTTCTGCAGTGGATCTAGAGACCGTGCTTTGTTTCTTGCTTTTCCAAGAAACAAGACAATCTCCCAAAAAAATACAAAAGCCAGTAACAGATTTTCTAGTAGAAAGACATTTTCCCCAGTCAGAATCTGCAAACCCAAGCAGATTAAGACTAACACTTTTCTTAAAACTCAGTCCTTTCCCAGGACTTTGTTTCAAGTATCTCAACAACCTCAAAGCCAGATTTAAGTGCATTTCATTTGGACTGTGCATAAATTGACTTAAAAACTGAACTGTATAGCTTATATCTGGTCTTGTTAAAGACAAATATATAAGCTTTCCAATTAGCTTTTGGAAACCAGTAATGTTTTTAAGTAATCTTTGATCCTTGTCAAGTTTTGAAGAAACTAAGTAACTTTGTTTTATTGGTGTATTTACAGGTTTACATCCCAAATAACCAAATTCACTTAAAAGCTCTAAACAATATTTTCTTTGACTAAGACAAATAGTGTTTTTATCATATAACACTTCAATGCCAAGAAAATATTTCAACACACCTAAATCTTTGATCTTAAAGGTTTCATTCAAAACATGCTTAACTTGATTAATTTTATCAACAGAATTACCAGTAACCACAATATCATCAACATATACTAACAAAAATACAGGTATACCATCTTTTGACAAGATAAACAAAGAATGATCACATTTGCTTTGCACAAAACCAAGACTCAACAAAACATTAGTCAACCTCTCATTCCACTTTCTAGGTGCTTGTTTAAGACCATATAATGATTTTACAAGTTTACAAACTTTTGACTCATTTTTTGAATAGTAACCTGGAGGTAATTTCATGTACACATCTTCAGTAATTGTACGATGTAAGAATGCATTATCAACATCAAGTTGAAACAAAGGCCAATCAAAATAAACAGCAACAGTTATAATAGTTCTAGCAGTAACCATCTTAACTACAGGTGAGAAAGTCTCTCCAAAATCAAGACCTTCTCTTTGATTGAACCCCTTAGCAACAAGTCTAGCTTTGAATCTTTCTACTTCACCATTTGACTTATATTTTACCCTAAAATCCCATTTGCAGCCAATAGCCTTTCTGTTTTGAGGAAGTTCAGTTAGAACCCAGGTATTGTTTCTGAACAAAGCTTCCATTTCTTTGTTCATAGCCTCAACCCACCTGGGATCAGAAGCTGCTTCCTCATAACATGAAGGTTCAACAACTTTATTCAAAGAAGCAATAAAACACAGATTTTCAGAAGACAAACAAGAATAATTGACAACTTTATCTAGACTATATTTAGATGTACTATTCAATACAAAATGTTCAATTTTTTTTGGCACAACAACTTTTCTACTAGACCTTCTAAGAGAAGGACCTGTTCCCTCAGATGGGTTAATCTCATCAATTGAGGTACTAATGTCCTCTGCCCTACCATATCCTTCACTACTACTACTCTCAACTTCAGTTAATAACTGTTGTGAATCAACATTAACTGGAGAGGCAGATGTAGAGGGGATTGGTTGCTGATCATCATCAGTAACCTCATGAGATTCAAGTCTCCCCTCTTCATCATTGGGAACTATAGGACTAGTGGTTAACACTTCAACACTATCAAAAAAATTTAAATGATTTAGATTATCAGTTAACAAAACATTTTGACTAATTGATTTAAAAGGAAAAACTGTTTCATAAAATTTGACATCCCTAGAATAAAACTCCTTTTTATTATCTAAACTCCAAAGTTTATATCCTTTTTTTACATTTGAATAACCAATTAGCACACATTTTTCAGCATTATAAGACAACTTATCTAAATCATTCAGAATAGTGCTAAAGCATAAACAACCAAAAGTCCTAACATGTGAATAAGAGGGTTTAAAACCAAACATTAACTCATATGGACTTTTTCCTAGAAGCACAGAAGAAGGTAACCTGTTAATAATATAAACAGCAGTTAAAACACATTCAGACCAAAAATTAAGAGGAACACCACTTTGGAACAACAGAGATCTTGCCAAGTTTAAAAGGTGTCTATGTTTCCTCTCTACAACACCATTTTGTTGTGGTGTGTAAGAGCAGGATGTCTGATGCAAAATCCCTTTTTGTTTACAAAAAACTTCCATTTTGTTATTCACAAATTCAGTTCCATTATCACTTCTAAACACTTTAATTTTTTTCTTAAACTGAGTCAACACTAACTCATAAAAACTTTCAATGTTATCAAAAACTTCCAACTTACTTTTTAGCAAATAACACCAAACAGCACGTGTATAATCATCAACAACAGTTAAGAAGTATTTAAACCCATCTTTACTAGTTACTTTATAAGGTCCCCAAACATCTAAGTGAATTATATCACCCAAATGTTTTGTTTTATGTTCACTTAAAGGAAATGGCACTCTAACTTGTTTAGCCCTATGACAAATTTCACAAGGATTATGTTTTGCAATCTCAGCAACCCCTAAATCACCTTTTAAAACTGACAAGATCTGATCAGCAGGATGACCTAACCTACTGTGCCACAAATTACTGTTGTTCAAACTATTAAAACACAAATTAACAGAACTACCACCTTTATTAACAAAGTAAAGGCCATTATCTTGTTTACCAATCACCAACACTTTCTTTGATTTCGAATCCTGAAGTAAACAATTATTTTCATTAAAAACAACAGTAATCTTATTATCTTTAGACAACTTATAAACAGATAACAGATTTACACTATAGGATGGAACAAAGAACACATCAGTTAAAACGACATCTTTAGCAAGTTCTAGATTACCAATTTTTGACACTTTAGCTTTAGTTCCATTAGGATGAGAGACAGTTAAATCATACTCAGACACATCAATACAATTGAACATATCTTTATCAGTTTTGACCATATGCTGATTAGCACCAGAATCACAAATCCAATTATAATCAAAACCAAAGTTTATAAGACTAGAACAACAAACAAACTTATCCAAAGAACCAATAACACAGTTTGACTCACCTCCCATATTAGAAGATTGAGACTCAGTACTAGTTTTTTCACCCAACAAACTCAAAAGTTTAGCAACCTGTTCTGGAGAAAACTGAGCCACAGAAGGAACGGAAGATATATTTGACCTAGAATTAGAAAAAATTTTCCCAACCTGACCTCCAGGTTTCTTTTTGAAACTTGAAGGATAACCAACCAACTCAAAACATCTGTCAATAGTATGACCAAGTTTATTACAATGGGTACATTTAAGATTAGGATTAGGACCTCTAAATTCTTTCTTTTTTTGATCAAATGTTTGATTGGTTTTTGAAGCAAAAGATACATTCTGAGTTTTAGATCCAACACTAGAATTCCTATGTGACTCTTCTCTTGACACAATTGAAAAAGCAACTTTGACTGAAGGTAATGGCTCTCTGGTTAACAGATTAGTTCTTACAGGCTGATAGACATCATCTAAGCCCATAAGAAACTGCATTAGTTTGATTAAGGTAGAAAAATCATTGAAATCTTTTGCAGCTTGACATGAACATGTAGGCAGTTGAAGCACAGCATCAAACTGCTTCCACATTGTATTCAGTTTATGATAATATTCAGAAACAGAACTTCCATTTTGAGTAATACAGTTAATCTTTTTATATAAATCATAAACTATAGAGCCATCAACCTTGTCATAAGTTTCTTTTAGATCAATCCAGACTTCTGAGGCTAACTTAGAGAATACTTGCCCTAAGTATAATTCCTCAGAAACAGAGTTTAACAACCAACTTAGTACTACAGAATTACACCTGTCCCACTGGCTACTTAGAACATCATCATCAGAATTCTTCTTACATTTACCATCTATAAATCCAAATTTATTTTTGGCTTCAAGAGCCAATTTCATAGCACTAGACCACACCCTATAGTTTTCGGTTCCCTTTAGTTTTATACCAACTATAGTTAAAGAACTTGAATCACTAGGATGTAAAAACAATGGATCACCTATATCCAACTTGCTAATCAAGGTCTGAGAAGACCCAACATTATCATCTTTACCAGTCATGGTCAACAAATAACAACAAAACTAATACAAACAACAAATATACCAACAACAAGATAAGAACACAACAAACCCTAAGGCGAAGCTGTATCAGTGTCCAGATTCCAGGTTCGTCACTTATAGTGCCTGGACAGGTCTTAATACAGGAGCCAAACACTAAAAAATAAAGATCAAACAACAGAACACCACAGATCAAATATTTCAAACAATCAAGTGCCGGTCCTCACTACCCCGACTTCAACAAAGTCAATCAACAAAAAATAAAGAGAGGAGATAGAATGATCTCACAGTGGGTGCAAGCTATCCAAAAAACACCAGATCTAAACAGATCTGAAGTTTTAACACAATATCAAGAACAAATCAACTGGTCAGTTTGCCCTAAACCTTCAAGGGTTTAGAGACCAACACAGTTCTTCAACAAGAAGCAAGAAACCCTAGCTAGGGTTAGAATATCAACAATCCTCCCAAGATCCAGAAGATCTAACAATATCAAGAACAAATCTGCAACTTGAAGCAGACCTACACAAAACAACAATCAAATCAGATCAACACAGCGGAAATAAGACCGGATCAAGAGCTCAAAAGCTCTGATACCATGTAGAAATTTATGATTTAACACAACCACAAAGAAAACAACAGAAATAGCGACAAAACCAGGTGACAAAATCTTATTAAACCAACCCAAAATGATTTGCCCCCCAAATACCCAAAGATCTTACAACAGTAAGATCAGATCTTACAACAGTAAGATCAGATCTTACAACAGTAAGATCAAATGTACAAACAATACAGAAATAAGAAAGATGATCATCTACAGATGATGATCAACAATAACAGAACAATACTACCAGAACAATCTCTCAGATACAGATGAGAGATTGTTCGTACAAGATGAAACCCTAGCAGAGAGAATGAACGATACAAGTACAAGATGATCAATAATGATCATCACAAAGCCTTAAATAAAAAGAAACATTAGTTGTTTCACTTCAGCCCTCGAGATATGAAGATCAGCAAAGGAAGTCCCTGAAGTTACACTTTAGCCCCCAGAGATATTTTGAGATCTGTAACAACAATCCAACAACTAACAACCATATCAAAACCGGCCCATAACAATCATAACAAACAAGAAGCCCAACAACCAATAAGCCCAAATGAATGAAAGATGAATGAACGAAATTAAGTCATTAAGATAACAACAAATAACAACAAATGACTTAATAATTTCAACAAAAGGTTTTAAAAACGAATGAATACTAAGAAACGAACACAAAAGAGTATAGTGTTTTAGTCTAGTTTTAGTTGATTTATCTTGCATCCACTTATTTATTTGTCCATGATAAAAAAAATTATTAATAGTAACTCTTTCTTCTTTTAGTATATTTTGTCATTTAGTAAGTTTTCGTTTACACCATATACTTTATTCGGTTGTCATTTGCTCTTTTGTCATTTAGTGGATTTTTATTTACAATCTTTTTACTTTACTCCTCTTTGTCATTTATTGAATTTTCATTTACACTGTTGGGTGTGTCATTTATGAATTATCGTTTACACCCTTGTAGTTTACTTTGTTTTCATTTGTTTAGTGCTTTGTAATTTACTAACTTTTCATTTACGTTGTCTGGCTTTGTCATTTAGTGAATTTTCGTTTACACACGTGTACTTTACTCGTTGTCACTATTTAGTGCTTTGCCATTTAGTAAATTTTCGGTTACTACTTAGCCCAGTTTTACGCCCCCCGCCTCGCAACACTGGTAGCAGTGTAGCACAGTTTCCCTTGGCTTTGTCATTTAGTAAATTATTTTTTACACGCCATGTACTTTACTCGATTTTCATTTGATAATTTTTATTTTGCTTCTAAGCACGGTCCCCCCCCCCCCCGCAACACTGGTAGCACGGTTTTACACCCCCCAATCTCACAACGAAGGTGACTTAAGACTAGTTTATCCAATACGGTAGAGTTTAGTGTAACATCGTTTCACTCTAATGTGTTAGATATCACCAATTCTTTTGTTATTTGATTTTTGTTAGGTTAATATTTCCAGCTAATCAAGATAGTGACCATTTATACAAACTTCTCTTTTAGAATAGTAGAAATCTACAATACAAATCTTCTTTGTGATCCATGTAGGGATATCACTCTGATCCATTTTATTTTATACTTATGATTTGTAATAGATATAACCCATGTTTGGAGAATCGGATCACATCAATCAGTTCAATTGGAAACCACTGAGCTTATCAACTTGGTGTGCTACAGCAAAACAGTCATCGTTTGAACCAAGGGTTTATGAAAACTGAGTGAGCCAAGCAAACCACAATATAGCTTTTTTCATTTCTTCGAGTTTGATGACAATTTTTGAGTAGTTATTATCTATGCTACTGCAAGTTATCTAACATTAGAAGCCGGGGAGACCGAGCAAGATTTTAATATTTTCGAGTTTGGACTTAAGGTTAATTTTTCTTGGAAGTGAAACTCACACACTCATCCAAAGCCATAGGTAACTAATACTCAAGCAAGTAAGGAAAAGTGTGTCACATATAGAAGAGGGGTTTCCGCTTTCATACTTACTAAACATTTGTAATGGCTTAGTGAGGGGTGAAAGGTGGCCCGAGTTTTTTAATACATTTTATTGATTATTTTTAGACTATTATATTATATATATTGTGGTTGAAGGACGATGAATACTAATTTTAAATTTAAAATAACATATTTTTTTTAATATTTTAATATTATAATACCTTATCGTTGAAGGACGATGAATAATAATTTTAAATTTAAAATAATATATAATTTTTTTTAATATTTTATTATTTTAATATTATAATATCTTATTATTATATTTACTTATATTTCTTTTTTTATTTTTTATTTTCATTTATTTTTTGTTTTTCATAGTTTTTTTTAATCATGTTATCTTTAACGATCAATTTAATATTTTTTAATAACTGTCGTTTGTTAATTAAAAAAAAACTTAAGTACGTAATTGTGTTTATTCGCTCCCTTCCCCGGAGATTCTAACACAAGTGTTGTTAAAAATGAAGTTGTATTCAAACTAGAATATTATTTGGTATCGTTTTACGATACAACAAAACCGATTCTACCGTTTGGCTTTCGAAACAACATTCTTCATTTTCAAATATCGTTTGTTTAACATTATCATTTGCTCCGTTTTGCGGCAACACGCGACGCCAATAAAAACTAGTTAATGTTTATTATTTTAAACAATTACTTAGGTGCAATTTTTTTTAAGAGGTAAAATGTCTGTAGTTTGCGTACCACATTTGCAGACATCTGTAGAGGAAGAGGTGGACCAAACCACTGTAGTCTGCAAGAAGAAGACTGTTTGTTTTTTAACGTATGTAGACTTCAAAAATAAACCGGTGATAATGTACGGACGGTGATGGTGGTGGTGGACGTGGACGGTGGGTGGTGGTGGTAGACGGTGGTGGGTGGTGGTGTTTAATTCTTTGCTGCTCTTAGAAGATCTTAAAAGTGGTTGGGCCAAGTCTGCACCAAGAAGAGCCAGCACATATGTTTTTTAATGAAACGTCTTCGAAAAAACAAACAACCTGCAGATGTCAATGTCTGCGTGTTGTATGTACGGCGCTGACAGAAAAGTCTGCGCGGATCTTTTTTAGATAAACAAACACCACATTATCATCTAAAATGTCAATCCAAGCATGCGTAAAAAAACTTACGACCAAAATACTTTTCTTTTTTAAAAACAACTCTGTTTTGTTAAAATTATATATCGTAATGTTCTGAAAAATATAAGCAAAATTGTATAACTTTTTTTTTCTAACAGCTAACTAATGGCGTAAATTATGGATCTAATTAGGCTTTACTTTTTTATTCCTCTTATTTAGCCTTGTATTAATCTTTCCTTTTGACTCCTATTGTTATATATAGAGAGTCTTGTCTTGTATTTGAACACAAGAAAATAATAGTAAACCTTTGCCATAATAACGAAAGTTATTATGGTATCAGAGCAGGCCTAATATTCTCCTTCCAAACCCCAAAACACACAAAGAAAAACCCTAATTCATGGCTGGCGGCAAGGAAGATGTTGTCGCTGGAAAATCCGAAAACAAAAGCCTATCCAATCACAATTCCCCCTACTTCATTCATGCCTCAGATTATCCCAGGCAGATGCATGTTAATGAAATTCTTACTGACGGGAATTACAATGATTGGGCGCAAGAAATGCTGAATTTTTTGTTCGCCAAAAACAAAGTGGGTTTTATTAATGGAACCCTCAAGAAGCCAGAGCCTGAATCCGACAATTACATGGTCTGGATGAGGGCCGATGCCATGATAAAGGGGTGGTTAAATACTGCCATGAATAAGGACATCCGAGCGAGTGTCAAGTATGCAACCACGGCTCAAGAAATCTGGGCAGATTTAAAAGAACGGTTTGGAAAGGGAAGCGCGCCAAGGGCGTATGAACTGAAGCAATCACTCAGTGCCATTCGACAAGAAGGTACGTCGGTTTCTGCTTATTACACAAGGCTTCGGGCCTTGTGGGATGAAATAGAATATGTTTTCCCGTTACCCATTTGTAGTTGCAACAAATGTACCTGTGATATTGGGAAGAAGCTACGTGAACTCAAGGACAAAGAAAGGTTGTATGAGTTCCTGCTTGGTTTAGACTCTGAGTTCTCCACAATAAGGACTCAGATTTTAGCCATGTAACCCATACCGAACCTCGGAAGCGTTTATCATCTTGTGGCAGATGATGAACAACAAAGAATCATAACTGGTACCAAGAAAAGCACTTCCGATTCCGCTGCGTTCCAAGCTTCCTTTTCTGCCAAACAAAACTAAGGTTAGTCGCAAGCTAAATTTACTAAAAAGGAGATTAAGAAAGGGACGGGTGGCGAACCGGTGGAACACTGTGATGTTTGTGGCATAGATGGTCACAAGAAAAGTGGCTGTTTCAAAATCATCGGGTTGGTGGCCTGGTAAAGGGAAGCAAACCACAACGAAACCGAAGGCTGCCTTTGTCGAAAGTGAAAGCAGCCCCATACCAAGGCTGACCAACGAACAGTACCAACAATTCATAAGCTTTTTCGGGAACAAAGAGTAGTCCAACAAGGAAGAAAGCGGTCCAGCCGCAAATGTCGCAGGTAACGTGAACAAAAAGGGTAAGTGGTTTTTCGATTCGGGGGCCACCGAACATTTTTCTTACAAGTATTCATGGCTTGAAAACTTGGTTAAAAGGAACCACGAATTACCTGTTACTATACCCAACGGGGAATCCATACCTGTTGAAGGTCGTGGAAACTACACTTTACCTAACGGAATGACCATTAAAAATGTTTTATATGTTCCCGATTTTAAATAAAATTTGTTGTCGGTTAGTAAGCTAGCAAAGGATTTAAAGTGTGCTGTGACATTTTTCCCTAACTTTTGTGTCATGCAGAGTTTGAGTTCGAGGGAATTGATTGGAGCGGGTGAATGTTCAAATGGTCTATACGAGATGTCCGTCATTGAAGGCGAGAGGAAAGCCATGATGGTTAACACCAATACGTGGCATAGAAGATTGGGTCACGTACCTATTTCAAAACTTTCTCATTTTGGTTTTGCTAAGGATTTGTCTTTAAACTCAAAACATTTTTGTGATTCTTGCAATAAGGCAAAGTTTACCAGATTACCATTTCCCACTAGTACTTCCAAAACCAATGCATGTTTTGAACTTGTACATTGTGATGTGTGGGGTAAGTATCGAACACCTTCATTTACGCAGGCTAGATACTTTCTCACAATTGTTGATGATTTTAGTTGAAATATTTGGGTTTTTCTCCTTAAACACAAATATGAGGCTAGCACTTGTTTGATTGATTTTCACAAAATGGTGCAAGTTCAATTTGAAAAGAATATAAAAAGGATTAGGTGTGATAACGAGGAGAATTCGTTTCGAATAAAATGCTTGATTTTTATGCAAAGAATGGGATAATGTTGGAAACCGCGTGTCCGCATACACCTCAACAAAACGGTGTATTGGAACGAAAGCATCGCCACCTCTTAGAAACGGCTAGGGCTTTGAAATTTGAGGCCAATCTTCCAACTCGTTTTTGGGGAGAATGCGTCTTGACGGCCACTCACATCATAAATCGGATCCCATCCGATGTCATTAATGGCAAAACTCCTTATGAGTATTACACAACAAAAGCCCTAGTTACGAACACCTAAAAGTTTTTGGGTGTCTCGCGTATTATCTTAGTACCGAGACACATGGGGACAAGTTTGAAATGAGGGGGAGACCAGGAACCTTTTTGGGATATCCACCAGGTACAAAGGGATACAAAATACACGATCTTCAACATAAAAAGATCGTTGTTACAAGGCACGTGAAATTTTTTGAAGATGTGTTTCCCTTCACCAAGGTGGACATACCAAAGAATGAGGAAGAGATATTTGTTGTGCCAAAATTGTGGGATGACTCCACAGTAAGTAACTCCACTAAAGAAACCACACTAAATGATGAAAACCTTGATCAAACCACTACCATTTTTGATAATGCCAACGACACCACATCTGATGACACCACTCCAATTGAAAACACACCCATTGATGAACCATTACAAGAACATTCTCCTAGCACCACAAATGAACCAACCACAACCCAACATAGCCTTTCAAACCAAAGCCCACCCTTATCCGAGCCCAACATAGCTGATCCAATCACTCCGACCCGAGCAGCCCAATTCCATTCATCCTCACACTACCGAAGGACCCAAACGTGTTCGCACCCAACCAGTGCATCTGAAACAGTATGATGTGAAGCTGCCACCGTCTCTAGACATCGAACATTCATCTCCCGACTCCGACAATAATTCCTCGACAGTACACCCTTTACCACATTTTATTTCTTATGATAATTTTTCTAACTCACACAAAGCTTTTTTATCGGCCATTAGCTCCAATAATGAGCCTAAATTTTTTGGTCAAGCCGTTCGTGATCCCAGGTGGATCGATGCCATGAAGACCGAAATACAAGCTCTCGAACAAAACAAGACTTGGACGTTAGAAGAGCTCCCAGAAGGAAAGCGGGCCATTGACTCAAAATGGGTTTATAAAATCAAATATAAACCAAACGGAGACATTGAACGATACAAGGCGCGTCTCGTTGCGAAGGGTTTTACCCAACTCGAAGGCATTGATTTCCACGATACCTTTGCACCTGTGGCAAAATTAGTTACGGTTCGTACCCTTCTCGCCATTGCGGTTAAAAAGGGATGGCACACACATCAACTAGATGTGAACAATGCCTTCCTACATGGCGATTTGCATGAAGACATCTATATGAAAGTGCCACAAGGTTTTCAAAATGAAGGCGACAATCGAATTTGCAAACTAAACAAATCACTTTATGGTCTTAAACAGGCTTCACGGAATTGGTACCAAAAATTTACCACGTCCTTGCAAAGTCTTGGTTTCAAAGCTTCAAAGGCCGACCATTCGCTATTTTTATTCAAACGAGAAGGTGTTTTCATTGCTGCTCTCATCTATGTCGACGACGTTATCATCACCGGGAATGACAATAACAAAATACAATTTATAAAGGATTTTCTTGATCAACAATTCAGCATCAAAGATCTTGGCCCTTTAAAATTTTTTCTTGGCATCGAAGCGACTAGAACAACACAAGGAATGGCCTTAAGTCAACGAAAATATACTTTGGACATTCTGGAGGATGCGGGCATGTTGGGATGTCGACCTAGCTCGTTTTCAATGGAGCAAAATCTCAAGTTAGACAAGCGTGAAGGAGAGGCTCGGGTGGATGCAAATCAATATCAAAGACTTGTTGGGAGGCTGCTCTACTTACAAGCAACACGACCCGACATCGCTTATTCAGTCAATGTTCTCAGTCAATTTGTCAGCGATCCTAGAGCTAGCCATCTCGAGGCTGCTAATCGTGTTCTTCGATACCTAAAAACAACACCTGGACAAGGCATCCTCCTTGCCAAAGACGGGGGAACTAATCTCACAGCTTACTGTGATTCCGATTGGCTCGGATGTCCCATGACCAGAAGATCCCGAATCGGTTATTTACTGCTTTTAGGAGGCACTCCCATTTCATGGAAATCTAAGAAACAGTTAGTCGTCTCTCGCTCCTCTGCAGAAGCTGAGTACTGGCGTCAACAGTTAGTGAAATCCTATGGATTAGATGGTTGCTAAGCGAGTTGGAAATTCCATGTCTCAATCCCACTCAACTTTTTTTGTGATAATCAAGCTGCCAGGCACATTGCTAATAATCCGGTCTTTCATGAACGAACAAAACATGTTGAGATGGATTGTTGCTTTGTTCGTGAACGGGTAGAATCACACGAAATTCTCCCTATGGCTATCAATACAAAGGATCAAATCGCGGATGTCTTAACCAAACCTCTAGGGACACAAGATTTTCAAGTCTTAATTCGCAAGTTGGGCATTATTAACATCCATGCTCCAACTTGAGGGGGAGTAATGGCGTAAATTATGGATCTAATTAGGCTTTACTTTTTTATTCCTCTTATTTAGCCTTGTATTAATCTTTCCTTTTGACTCCTATTGTTATATATAGTGAGTCTTGTCTTGTATTTGAACACAAGAAAATAATAGTAAACCTTTGCCATAATAACGAAAGTTATTACTAACAAATACAAATATTTGAGAACAAATAAGATTAAATTAATGTTATACGAAATAATATAATAAAAATAAAAAAAATCCTCACATGTGTATAATTCTCATTGGCTCACCCATTTCTTTTATCTCTTTGTATTATTCTCACAACTCTCACTAGGACACGAAACTCACTTCTCACGCTCATTCATGGCACCCCGAAACGGGGTGTTCCGTGAATGTGGATCTGACGTAGCTCTCCTCCCAGTAACGATCACGTAGCATAACACGTAGTCTAATATACTCTTGTTCTACTCCGTAATTTACAACAGGATTCAAACCCTTAACTCTAAAAGAAAGGACAACATTTAACTTACCAAAAATACTATTTAACCACTTGAGTGATTACCGTTCATCATTTTTATAAATTTGACTCAGAATGCTTATCTAGTAGCTATACATATTGCATGCCAAGTCACATTGGTTGACTACAAGATGCACGATGGTACACGTGATATGCCACATCATCTCACTTGCACATAATATGGAAAGAGGTCCTCCTAGTTTCAATTTAGTTTCACATTATGGAATTATTAATCATTTGTAATATGGTACTTTTGACATAGTTTTAGTTAATGTAGCATTGTAAGGGTAATGACGTTAAATGGGAGGGTTGGCGCTCTTTTCATTTTGATGTTATGTAAGTGATTGTTTGTGTGGCTATCTCTGCCTTGGAGATTGGCCAGTGTTTTTTAATGAAAGTTGCCATCCAAAAAAAAAGTTAATGTAGCATTGCAACATATTATATGTTATGTAATGATTTTTAAAGAACATACAACTTCAAGTGAAGAGCACAAGTAATTTCACTAAGCTAAAGAGGACACGTTAGGGTGATTCAACATTGTTACGTATTATAAATTTCGTAATTTTACTAAGATTGAGTAAAATGCTAGATCCCGTTTGCTACCGAATTTTTTTAATAAATCCACAAACCAAACGTGCAATCCATTTTGAAGAAAAACCGTCGGTTTGAAAAGGGAAAAGTATAAAGAGCCGTCAAAACTAAAACGATTTGGTCGAATTTAACCTAACTATGAACACTCTTAGCATGTGGTTGTACATGGGCTAATTACTATGATTTTTTAATTTCGAAAACTACACTAGTCATATTTCTATATATATATATATATATATATATATATATATATATGTATTTTTTCATGTCTTTAATTGACAATAAAAAAAGACTAAAATCTAAATTGAAAATTGCTTAGAGTACACTCTTTTATGCAGTTTTGTCTTTAAAAAAAGTTGAAAATCTATATAAGACTATCTTCAATGCTACGTATGCCTTTAGTTGTCACGACATCTTTCACATAAATCCTTAAAAACTTCAATTTAATTTCTAACACTACAAATATCCTTACCCTCCTTAATTTCCACCTCATCACTTACCCATTACACATAATTTTAATTAATTTTTTTTACTCTGGGCCCATTTTATCGCATGAACCAAGGCAAACCCATATATACTTATGCAAGGACATCTCACTTAAGGGTTTTTGAGAATGAATGAACTCCAATAGTAAAGGGCTTAAATACCCTTTAAAGATAATCTTAAAATGGATGAATTTAAATGGTAAGAGCCTCAAGGGCCCATTGAAAAACGTCTACTCAAAATTGATTTGGATTTCTGCCCAAGGTGACTTGAAATTGGTTCCAAACATCTAAGTACTATTTTTTTGTTCACACATGTATTTAGGAGCATTTGACAACGTTTCAAACAACTATGACAACAAAATTTGACATCGATGAATATTAATTATTTCATCATCTAGTTCATTAGCATTTTTTTTTTCAATTCTGACTAGTCTTGTTTGCCTAAATAGAGAGCCTTTAACTAAATACTTACCAAAACTTAGAATGACTCCAAAAATAAGCATCCAAAGTTGCGAAAATGGGAATCCTTAGACCGTGGGGTTTCACAAAGAAACTGCCCAAGACTAACGATTGTGTGGGGCGTGGGTTGGGGCGGCGGTTGCCAAGCAACGCTTGCACCGGGCTAGCGTTGGCCATGGCGTTGCCCCGCTGGCGTGGGGAGTTAGCCTGGCGCGGGGGGGGGGGGGGGGGGGGAGGGTGACATGGTTGGCTTTGGTTGGCTGGTCTAATATAGCCGTTGCCAAAGCAAAATCCACATGGTTGGTCACGCCAGCCGAAGCCACGCCACGCTACACCACACCACACCACACCACACCGGCCACACCCCTTGTTTTTTAATATTAACTTGTGGATCCCGCACTCGCCACGTGTCGAGCAATGCCCCCAATCCAAGCACCTCCACACCTCATAGTCTTAAACCAAATATATGTGGTTGCTCGATTGCTTGATTTCATACAATTCGTTAGTACTTTAATAGATCTAGCAAGCCTCAGTCCTCTTCGTGAACTGTACAATGATATAATTTTTTGCATCAAATCCTGTATCCGACAAGTGTCTTGGAGCCATGAACACAAAATTGCAATACATGTATGATGAGCAAGTATGAGACTTGGATGATATATATCTTAACAACAAGGTTGTTGATAGAAAATGGATCTTTAAGAAGAACTGAAGAAGACATGCATGATATACACGAATAATTTAAATCAAGATTAGTGGCGAAACATTTCATTAAGAGTAAATTACAAAGTTCGTCCTTTATGTATGTCATATATTACAAAGTATGTCCTTTATCTTTAATAAGCTCAGAAAACATACTCAATGTTTGTAAACCCTTACAAGTTATGTCCTTTAGTCATAACACAATTAGTTTTCATGGTTAAAGTTGACTAAGTCAACCCCACATAAGGGTATTTTAGTCATTTTATCCTAAATATTATAATAAATAATCATAAAAACAATAAATAAAACAATTTTAGAATTATATATGTGTATATATACAGATAATGTCTTCTCCCTCTCTCTTTCTAATTATCCTACCCCCACAACCACAACCCACCTGCCACCGCCACCGCCACCGCCACCGATCTGCCACCACCACCACTTCACCTGCAAGTTTACTCTGCTCCAAACCACCACCACGACCCACCTGCCACCACCACGACCCACCTGCCGCCGCCGCTTCCGCCGCCACCACCACCCACCTGCCACCACCACCACCACTTCACTGCAGATCGCCCACCGTATTAGGTGTTTGATGATTTTTTTTCAGAGAGATGGGCGATACGGATGCTATTTGGTTTAGGGTTTTAATTGTGGGCGATTTCAAGCGAAAGGTGAGAGTTTTTGGTTGATTTGACCCAGATCTGAGTTGATTTTGTCTGGTCGGCGTTGAACATGTTTAAAACGTAGATCTAGGGTTTGATTTTGACATAATATGAATGAAAATCATATATGCATAGTCGGAATAGGTTGTAGATCTGTCTTAGGGTTTTGATTGAACCAGATCTGTTGATTCGATTTGAACGACGATGAACAGGGTTTTTGAACTTAAATCTAGGTCGTTTGTGTGGACAAAAATGAAATTAAAATATACTCTCATGCTCGGAATTCATCATAGAACAAACCCAGTTGTTCGTTTTCATCATCTGATCATGTTGATTATTTATCAGTGAAGTGGTGGTGGTGGCAGATCGGTGGTGGCGGTGGCGGTGGCGGTGGCAGGTGGGTTGTGGTTGTGGGGGTAGGATAATTAGAAAGAGAGAGAGGGAGAAGACATTATCTGTATATATACACATATATAATTCTAAAATTGTTTTATTTATTGGTTTTATGATTATTTATTATAATATTTAGGATAAAATGACTAAAATACCCTTATGTGGGGTTGACTTAGTCAACTTTAACCATGAAAACTAATTGTGTTATGACTAAAGGACATAACTTGTAAGAGTTTACAAACATTGAGTATGTTTTCTGAACTTATTAAAAATAAAGGACATACTTTGTAATATATGACATCCATAAAGGACGAACTTTGTAATTTACTCTTTTCGTTAAACTCATGTGATCCACTATGATTCTATGATTTAACTTTCTCTCTAGTTTCCATTCAGATAAAGTAAGATACTCATTTGTATAGTCATATATGATGACTACGGGTATGGTATAAATAATTCTCATTAACACTTTAGTGAAGATCTCCCAACCAAAAGGTTTTTGTAGATCCCATGTAACATGATAAAGTTTGTAAGCTCACAACTTTGATTTTTTTTGTTAAAAGTGAATATAATTCGTGTCTTTACAAGAAAGCCAGTGGATGGGTAGTATTCTTAACTTACTACTAATCCTAATGATAAGATTTTCCATGTCTTAACTTGGGAATTGTTTTTCAACAAAGAGTAAATTACAAAGTTCGTCCTTTATGTATGTCTAAAATATCAAAGTATGTCCTTTATCTTTAATAACCTCAGAAAACATACTTAATGTTTGAAAAACCATTCAGGTTATGTCCTTTACCCTAAACCTAGTTTGTTTTCCCAGTTAAGTCAGGTCATGTGAGAAGCACATGAGGGCATTAATGTCATTCTACCATCATCCCCTCTCTCTCTCTCCCACACTCTGTCTCTCTCTCTAGAACACACACACTCTCTCTTCTCTCTCTCTAATTATACATATATAGAGACATAATTTTTCTCTCTCTATCACATTTCTCTCTCTCTCTAACTCCCCTACCACCACCACCACCTGCTCCCACCGTCTCCCACCACAACCGCCATCACCACCATCCACCTGCCACCAACAACACCACCACCCCATCAGCAACCACCATCTTGAAGCATCGACATCGTTTCCATGGACACAGAGTTCCTCGGCGTCGTCAACCGCCCTAACCACCACCACTTCCCCCACCACCGCGCGACCAGCACGCTTCCGATTCATATCAGCACGCAACCAGAACTCGGAAACCCTAACCACTGTGACCAGCACACGATTTGTTCAGTGATTTGTTTAGTGAAATTTTCGGAGATCTGTTCAGTGATTGAAACCCTAACCGCTGTGACCAGCCTGAGATCTAGATCTGTAAGTTTTCGGAACTTATGATGAAGCCCTAGATCTGTAATTGATGTTTGAGATCTATAATTGAAGCCTGAGATTTGTAATTGCATTTGATTTTGGAAAGAGAAAGGTAAGAGGTCGATTTAAAACTGGTTGAGGTTTGTATTGTTGTTGCTTGGATTTATGTCCGGCGGGTGGTTATGGGTGATGATGGCTAGAGATTGCCGGAGGTTGCAGGCTCGGTGGTGGTGGTTCTGATGGTTTGTTGTTGCTTGAGTTTATTTCCGGCAGGCGCGGGTGGTGATGGCTGGAGGTTGCCATAGATTGCAGGTGAAATGGTGGTGTCTAGGGGGTGGCCGTGGACGGTGGTTGGGGTGGGAATGGTGGTGAGAGTAAAGGGAGTGGTGGTGGAGGTGGCTAAGTGAGTTGTCTCTGAATCTGTAATAAATTGTTTTATTTATTGGTTTTATGATTATTTATTATAATATTTAGGATAAAATGACTAAAATACCCTTATGTGGGATTGACTTAGTCAACTTTAACCATGAAAACTAATTGTGTTATGACTAAAAGACATAACCTGATTGGTTTTTCAAACATTAAGGATATTTTCTGAAGTTATTAAAGCTAAAGGACATACTTTGATATTTTAGATATACATAAAGGACGAACTTTGAAATTTACTCTTCAACAAAAGATCTTTGCAACACTGATTATATTCTAGACATAAAGATTTATAGAGATCGATATAAACGACTAATTGAACTGAGCTAAAGTATACAATGACAAAATCTTGGAGCAGTCTAAGTTTCAAGATTCCAAGTGTGGATTGTTGCTAAGAGCATCTCCAATAAGGGGCATTTTTTCTCATTCTTTAGGATGCCTAGTTGGCACATGCCCAACCAATCATATTCTTTCTCTCACTTGCCCCTCTCACAAACACATTTTTTCTCTCTCTCCTCTCTTCTCTCTCCTCTCTCCTCACTACACTCACATAACTCACACTCATCCATTTTTTCTCATTTTTCCTCACAAACATCTTCACATCCTCTCTCCTCCACCTCACACCCTCTCTCCTCCACATCACTTTCTCTCTCCCTAAAAACACCTAAATAGTGCCTTATTGGAGATGCTCTAACTGTGTTGGGTCTAGATGCACAAGTAACAATATATGACAATGCTACTCATGGGTGCTAGGGATCTCATGGTTCCATACCATTGCATTAAATCACAAACCCAAGCACACCGCATCACTCAAGTCGTCGTTGTTGGGATAATATTGATGGTTCGGGTTGAGTACGGGTCAAGTCGGTTGCGGGTCGAATAACTAAATGGGTCTGCTGACTGCTGGGTTTTATTTTAGTTACATGTATAGAGCTAGTCAAAGTTGACCAAAATAGAAGGGGTGTGAACGTTGGAGTGTGGCTACTACAAAGGAATACGTGAGCTTGTTTTATGCATGTGGACCATATTAGTAGGACTAGTTTGTTTGTTTTTGTTATTTAAAGGCATGTATTGCACATCTTTTAGTGTACTCTCATTTTATTAAAATAAGTAAGATAGTTTTCGACAGCTTGCAAATTACATTCGTGAGTTTGAGTGTGTGATTTTCAGTCTATGTTTTGTAGCGGAGTTCAATGCAAGAAAAAAACCAAGCGGGGTATGGTTCTTGGTAGTATCCTGTACGAAATAGCAACCTTGATTGTTGGAATGTTTTGGATTTCCTCTAGTTGAATCATCCACCTAAATAAACAAGTTTAAGGTAAAAGCTCTAACCTTTTCTATGGTTGTACGTGATCTTGGTTTCATTATTCTTGCATGAAACCCAACAAATTGCACATGGCTCAATTTTGAGTAACTCACAAAGTCCCATCTCATTAAACAGTGAGATAGAATGAATGGACAAGATCATATGTCTCGTATGTTTGGCACATATAACAAGTGAATACCAACACAATCTGGGCGAAAGCTATTAGATGACAGTCAAGATTCAAGAACATCCTAAATTATTTATGGAGGTGTAGAAAAAGATCTTATCATAAAGTGTTGAACTGATACCCGCTTTTGAACAGATTAAAAGAGTCTCATGGCTTCATTTTAATCAATGTACATCGCTTGGAACAATTTAATAAAAAAAGTAGTTGAACAATTTACTACAAGCTTAATGCAGGTATGCTTTGAAAGTTGCATATTAGGCTGCTTGGATGATGCGTTTAAGTTCATGTGATGATGCAATTTTAAATTCATCTAAAGGGTAAGAAATTAACGTGCTCAACCCTTTTGTAAACAAGCACTAAACTCTACGAAATACCCTATCCTTTTTTTTGTCAAAGTCATATTACTTGCAATTACGATGCGAAGCTCTCACCTTTTGATAAGTTGATAACATTTTATAGCGCCACTCACAAAATTGATCTTACGAACAAACATTCATGATGATCTTGTTATGATAAAGATCTCCAATATGTTAATTGGATCACTGTTATGCATAAAAACTAATGCATAATACTACTAACCTGTTTCTCTATCTTTCTTTGTATGTGTTTAGATTAGTTATGATTATGAGTAAGTGACACTTGTAGTCAGAGATTCATGTCTTGTATATTGAAACTCAAGTATATATTGTGTTCTCATTTTCAAAATGACATGCGAAGAAAACAAATATTACGCAAGTCGCATATGTATTGAATTTGGTCATGTGATTGTACGTCTGATGATGATGTGCAAATGGTGGTTCAGGTACGACATAATTTTTTTTTCCATAATATAAAAATGGATACATGAGCAGAAGTACACACATTAATAGATTCACAGATCTTATTGCTATAGATGTGATAATTATCTATCATGACTACAATTCTACAAAGGTATAGCAACTCTGGAAAAAAAGAGCTACTTTTCATAATTTATTCTTGTAACATTATTATTTTTATTTGAATACTCTAGGCCATATTCCTTTCTACTTGTACCAATGTAACATTATCTTCCACCCTAATCTAAGTCTAGCACTTTTTCTTTGTATCTCATATGCACTTAGTTTTGTTTTCACTTCTTATAGTTAGGGCTATAAACGAACTGAACGTTCAGCGAACAGTTCGTGAACCGTTTGGTGGGAAGTTCGTTTACGTTCGTTTGTTTAATTAATGAACAAACATGAACAAGAAATTTCGTTCGGTTAGATAAATGAACGAACACGAACAAATATCTCGTTCGTTCAATAGCGTTCGTGAACGTTCGATAATGTGTTCGTGAACATTGATTCACGTTTGTTTGTTTATGCTATTCATTAAAGGTTTTTTAGCATTTATTTAATTTTATGCAAACTTTTTATATCCCTTAATTCTTATTTATCTCATTAGCCAAATAAATAAAATAGGAAACCCTATCTCCACCTTGGATATCCACCATTCTACTTTCCTTCTCGTTATTCATATCAAAAAACACTATCGGCCTTCGTTCAACAATTAAAGCTTCAAGCTCTAGCGCCGCTCCCTGTTACTATCCACCTCAAACCACCATCTTCTTTGTCGATTTTATATGTGTCAGTTTGTGTTCGTGAACACGTTCCTTTCCTTAATGAACGAACACGAACAACAAATCTCGTTCGGTAAGTGTTCATGAACCATTCGTGAACAAATTATATTCTTAATGAACGAACATGAACAAGGCCTTGTTCGTGTTCGTTCGGTTCATTTACAACCCTACTTATAGTGATGCAAATTACAACATTATTTTAAATTAATAATCATTTGATAATAATTCTAATTATATTATAATATAGGATCAAGAGAAAACTCTCTTAAGTTGTAAAAATTATAGAACGCCGACATCCCATGTGAGTTTTGTACCCATTTTTTGCATACACGTAGATTAAAATGTTACAAAAACATCTGTAAAATAATCGAACCGGCATTTTCAGCCTTTTTACGCTGCTGTAAAAAGCTGCTAACATCAGCATGAATTAACATTTACACCTACTAGCATTTACACCAACTGTAAGGGTTTTTACCGGTGATGTAAATCAGCAAAACCATTTTTTTATTTTTTATGGAAAAGTTGATTTTTCAAAGATTTTTGGTAAATTTTTTTAAGAATCTTTTGTAAGACTGAGTTATTTAATTTCTCACAACTCATAGGAGTTTTTATTTGACCCTAACTCTCTTTCTCTCTATATATATATCACATTTTATTTTTATATATTATATATATAGTAAGCCACAACATACATACCTTTTGGAGAACAAGAAAGAAGCTTCACATGCCTTTTTCTCTTGTACTCTAGAAATCATTATAAATTATTATAACATGATGACACCTAGCTTAGTTAGTTAAAAGAAATACATGTCACATACCAACTTACTTGATTGAATATGGTTACCCCCAACCACCATCAATTAGGCTATAGGGTGTGATAATAATCTTTATGACCATCATGACCCTATACGTCAGCGTCATGTCACTCGCCTTTAATCCACCATCTAAAACTACTACCCTAAGGGTGTGGTCATGACCCAAACCACTATCCCCTTATTTATTTTAATTTATTTTTGTCTAAAGAAAATATTAAAAAATGGAAACTAAGACCATGGTTGTCATGGTTTAATCCATGGGAACCATGGTGGACCAGACAAGAGGGTGGTGTAGCCTTCAATTCATGTTCCTACATGGCGAATCATGTCCCAATCGTGACCCCACACCCTTTAGCCTTAGCAAAGTACAAGTGATCTCAAAAGGATATACTATGTTGGTAAGATGTTTACTCTCTATCTTAGAGGTGAAATGTTCAATTCTCACAAAATATAAATATAGAAGTATTTGAGAGTATTTTAGTTTACCGTTAAAAACTAGTAAAATAGAACCAATAGTGCTACGGTGATTACCTCTTATAAAAATAATATAAATATTATGTGAAATTTAAGTGTAAAAGTATTGTTAAAAACATAGCATATAGTACAAATTTGACCCTCCAGCTCCTCCCAAAACCACAACCTTCTTCAAAAGAAGTAAGACGATGTCCAAAGGTGATTAGAAAAATTTGTAGTGATAGATGAAGCACACTAAAAAAGGTGAATAATACGAGAATTGATGAATTATAAGAACAAGTGAACAACAACTATATCACCTGTTACTTGTTCTTACATTAATCTTTTATTAGCCAGGATAATTAAGTAGTTTTATATAATTTCTTTCACAAATTTTAGTTGATACCAATCTTAAGTAACTAAAAGACCAATTAAGAATGATGCAAAACTCAAATTAAAAAACCAAATGGGAGAAATTGTATAACCAAAACCCACATTTCCTCCCAAACCCTTGGAAAACTTTCATAACATTAATCATACAGATAGAATAAAAAAAAATAAAAATCATAATATTTAAGAATCGTTTCAAAAAAAATGTAAAAAAATTGGATCAAGAAAATGAGAAAATCAAACCTCACGTGTGTTTACACATCAAATTTAACAACACAACACAATCACGAGTTACGGCTGGTCGTATCATTCCGATCATCACTTCCGCCGCCACGGTGGCCGTGACCACTCGCCGGAGTATTTTCCGATGATCCCGGACCAAACATTTGCCTGTACGGATTCACACCGGAAAACATATTCAACTGCCCTTCACCATACCCACCACCACCACTACCACTACCACCACCACCACTCCCCGCCGGCAGAACCGCAACCGGCGTCGGAAAATTCATGAAATGCAAACCACTAGAAACCGTCCCTCTGTACACACCACCGGAGCTACTATTCACATTCGGAAACGTCCATACAGGGTCTCCATTCATTACTTGATGTTGGTTTGCACTCGAAACCATCCAAAAGTTCGCCGGAATTGATGGGTGACTCGCGGCCATAGCTCCGGTGGTTGACTGCATCAAGTAGTTCCCCATCTGTTGATGTTCATTCTCCGGCGGATTATTATTATCATTATTATCTCTCATTTCTTGTTTCGCTTGTAACATCTGATTAAGATTCATCGTTGACCCAAAAGTTAATAGGTTTGATGAAGTGTTGTTGTTATTGTTTTCTGGGAAAAGATTATTATTATTGTTTCTCCGGTTTGGGAGAGTGAAATTAGGGTTGAAGTAAGTGGACCGGAGTTGAGATGGGATTGACATGCTTGAACCGGAGCTGCGTAAAGAGATGTTGAGTGATGTGAAGTTTGCTGGGATTGTACCGGTTCCGGTGGCGGCGATGACGGCGGGTTCGGCTTGTTGAAGCAGCCACTCGATGGTTTCACCGTCGGACTTGTGGCCGAGCTCACGGGTGAGTTGGAAAACCCTAGCGGCGCATAACGCCGGCATGCGGATGCGGCGGCCGCGCCCGTCGACTTTCGTGTGTCTGTCTTTGGTGGAAGTGCGTTTTGGTGGTTGTTTTTTTGATGGTTCGCCGGAGGAGGAGGTGGTTGTGTTGATGGTGGTTAGTTGCATGTTGGAAGTGTTGGTGGAGATGGCTAGAGTTGGGTACGCCGCCGTGGCGGTGGCGGAGGAGCTGCTGGTGGTGGTGGTTTCATCTTCTTTTGTTGCTAGTAGTTGGATAGGGAAGTTTGGCCGGTGGTGGTGGTGGAAATGATCATCTCCACCGTCCATGATCACATGAGATATTGATAACACACACTAATCACACACTAAAACACACACTAAACCCTAGCTTCAAGAAAGTGAGAAAATTGGGAAAATCACAATCTTGTTTAGGTTTTTAGGGTTTTCACTCTCTCTCTCTCTCTAAAGTTGTGTATAATTTGGATTAGGGTTTTGTAGGTGTTGAGTGTTTTTCTTTCTCTTTCAAGAACATTCGAACAGTCTCTCTCTCTCTTGATTTACATTTGATGTGTTTAAAGAGTTGTGGGAGGATAAGGAAGGAGGGCAAGCTTTAAGCAACAAAGATAATGAGTGGGAATTATAAGGGTGAGCTTTAAAAAGCAAAAACAAAAAGAAATGGAAATGGGAATTAAAATGAAGAATTTGTGTTATAATATGTGTTTGGTGTATAAAGTATTGGTTATGCTACATCTTTAGTCCTTCCATTTGAAAATGATTGATGTTAGAGTATGAACGCCGAGTGAACGCGCAGATAAGTGAAAACGCGTATGTATGTAGTCGACATCAACCCACTTTTGTTATATTTATGTTGTTTTCACAAAACCGTAATGACAGTTGTACGAGGATTTGAATTTTTTAGCATGTTCAGTATATTAGCTAACTTGATAACGCACATGGTAACTTACACATGTCTAAGGATTTGTTTAAGGCTTAAAAATTTCAAGTTAGATTGTTTATATTTCTTTAATAGTCACAAATGGACAATTTCATAGCAGTTATAGTCTAAACGTGCTATGATGGAACTCTCATTGCTACGCAATGCTAGATTAACACATGTATGTATGTATGTATGTATGTATGTATGTATGTATGTATGTATGTATGTATGTATGTATGTATGTATGTATGTATGTATGTATGTTAGAGATTCAATCAACCTAGCTAAGTGAAAACATCTAGTGTTGACACACGTTAATTATATCGAAACCACTTTTCAACCATTTTTTAGAACAACACTCGACAGACACAAGTTTACTAGTAAAACTTGTGATATTTGAAGTATGGGGACCATAGTGTAGGCTAGACTATAGTTGATGGATGTAATTGTATAATGAGAACAAAGGAAAAGAAATTACTTTGTTGACATCTTTGCTGGTATCTTTAAAATTGATTGAAATGTATCAAAAAAGGAATTTCTTTCCCAGATATTGCTATCATTTTTGTTTGAACCTTATTTATAAAATAAACAAAAGTAAATAAATTCTTTCTTCTATTTATATAAAACTCAGTTCATAGACCTATTAACACCGGTCATGTGATACATGTTTTTCATTTCTATACAATATAATATCTAATACTCCTTTTTATACATTATTTTTTTTTTATTTTAAATAAACTCATCCCGATATTTTTCATTCATATTTGCCAAGTTACATCAAAACAAAAGGTAGACGGGCAACAAGCTGCGCCGCCACCCCTTTCTGAATGGCAAACCCTAATCTGCCAAAGACAAAATCTCGTCCCCTTGGTGCCGAGCAATTGTTGTGGATGACCCGTTGGACCCTGGTCAGGAATTGGATAGCTTCTGGCGCTAGAGAGCCAAATGTGTCAAAGGCAAAAGGGACAAAAACATGCTGGTTCTCTGCACAAGCTTTAGCGTGCTTGTCAACTTTCTTCGATTCTGCCTTTCTTGCTGGTTGACCAGCTACAAACCCGTTTTCCCTTAAGCCAACCAGAGGGGAAACCCCCGTAAGGTCAACACAAGCATTAAACCCATGTATTTCGAGTGACACTGATTCACTATTATTGATATTCGTCAGGCATTAAACCCATGTATTTCGATGAGATTTACTTTAAATTTATTATTATAACTATAGTTATAAATATTTTTCTTTTTATTGAAAAAATTTTTTTGATGTATAAAAATAACAGAAACGAAGAAGTCCTTGAGCCAAACGGGTTTTACCGGTAATTTCACCGTCGTGCCTACGGGCGGGTGGGTTACCGGGTTTTCCCCGGAATTGGTGGTGGACTCGGGTTACTCTCGGAGTACTCCGTTTGTCCAGTGGATGCCCTGAGAGTACTCGGGATTGAGTTTGTTGGCCGTTCAAAAAAAAAAAAAAAAAAAAATTGTGGTTGGACAGAGGCCTTTGGTTCAGAGTCCACGTGAGGTGCTCTTTTTTATCATTCAATCCATAAAACAGTGGTGGGCCCTCCCCTCCATCGTATGGGTCCCACCCCCTTGACTCAGCAATTCGCCAAACACTGATTGCGTTGTAAAATCCTAGATTAACGTTGTTTAAGGCTTTCCGGTATGGTGACGGGCGTCGTGGGAGGAGGGGATGAAGACGGGGGCGGCGGCGTGGGAGGACGGTCGTCGCAGAGGGGGGCCCACCTGTTTGCTCCGTCGCAAACGGCGAAAAATGGACGAAGAGGACGGGACGGAGGGGGGGACGGAGGGGGGCGGCGTGGATGGACGGTGACACGGTGGCGGCGCCGGGTGGAGGACGGGACGATACCGTGTAGCCTAAGGAAAAAAAACTTTTTAATTTTCTTTAAATAAATTAAGCTATAGAGTGTCAGGACCCTATGACCCTTCACATATGCACCATATTATCCATCTTTAATCCATCATTTAAAACTATTCCTCTAAGAGTGTGGTCATGACCCAAACCACTATCCCCTTTATTTTTTAATTTATTTTTGTCTTAAAATTATCAAATAGGAGAGTCGTGGTAATCGTGGTTTAATCCATATGAACCACCATCAATAAAGGAGGGGGATTGTGTACCATTTAATTAATCATCCTACGTGAAAATAATGTTCCGATCCATGGGCCCCACACCCCATAGCCTTATATATAAACATATTTTTTAATCATAAAAATATGTAGAAAACTAAAAAACTGTTAATAAAGGTAATTAAAAATTCAAATTTATAATAGAGGTTTAATTTAATAAAAACTAGAATTAAGCTCCTCTGCGTTGCGCTGGGGCTTAAAACTATGCCAAATAGCACTAATGTCACACAACCGCAAGCGACTACCAACACTCAGTCGATCCAGGACCCGCGCGTTGCGACGAACTTATCAAACGTAAAAACATTGAACTACACATGCACGTTGCGTCGTGTTAACTCACAGAATTTTAAACAAAACAAAAAAAACGTTGGAGCACAGACGCACGTTGCGCCGTGTTAAATCACAAAATTTAGAACGAAACATAAAACGAAATTTTGCTAAAGATGAAAAATATAGAGAACCAAAGTCGAAGGTAAAAATGTTGTGAGGTTAAATTGAAAATAATGAAAAGTTTTGAGTTAAAAATAAAATAATACAATTTATGTGAGTTAAAATTGGAAAATATAAAAAACTTTGGGGTTAAAGTTGAAAAATCAAGTTTTTTTTTGAAAACCCCCTTATGCACAAAAATGTTACTAAGGAATGTAAATGTAAATATAAGGAAAAAAACTTTTTGATTTTCTTTAAATAAATTATATATAAACATATTTTTAAATCATAAAAATATGTAGAAAACTAAAAAATTGTTAATAAAGGTAATTAAAAATTCAAATTTATAATAGAGGTTTAATTTAATAAAAATATTTTAACAATTTGTCATAATGGGATGATTTTAAATTCGTAGAAAGTTTAATTTCAAAGTTATCTTATTTAGATAAAAGACAAAATTACCGAAACTCTCAGTTTATACATTCTTATTATTATTGATCGTATGATTTTATTGCTGGGAAATATAAGAAGATAAAGACGTATTATTGTAGTTGATGATATTAAAAACTATGATGTATGACTTGACAAGGATGTCTCTCATAGATGGATTACTTTTAGGGTGATACTATACACACCCCCACTAATTCCTGATTACACCCCCCTTCTATAAAAACATCACATCCATTAATCATTTGGTTTTTGTTTTTAGTCTTTTTTTGTCTTTTTGTTGTCTTTTTTATTTTATTTTATTGTCTTTTTTATATTTTTGTTATTATTATTATTATTATTATTTACTATTAGTAATGAATTATTATTATTATTATTATTATTATTATTATTATTATTATTATTATTAAAATTGATAAAAAAACGTGGTGGTGGTTTCAAATTATTAGTTCTTTTTACTTTTTTTTACCTTTTTAGTGCTCAAATTATTGGTGTACAACTATCTCGTGGTGATATTAAATCCAAACAACAAACAATAATGAAGACATGACCATTCTCTGCAAACAACAAGGCATAGTTTATTTACGAACTATCAAGAGCAGGATTACACTCAAGAGCCTGCAAGGCATAGTTCATTTACGAACTATCAAGAGCAGGATTACACTCAAGAACCTGCAAGGCATAGTTTATTTACGAACTATCAAGAGCAGGATTACACTCAAGAGCCTTGGAGACATAGTTCATTCGGGTATCTAGAGACTGATGATTATGTTGGTTACATCAGTCCAGACGTGAACTATCAAGTGCCTGGTGAAACAAGTCCGTTCATAAATCAAGATATTTACGGAAAAAAACCATTCAAGGACGATCCTGGTGAACCAAGTCCGTTCATGACACAAGATACAGACGGACAAGATTTTTTTACCAACCTTTTAAACACACCGGGATATGATTTCATGGGGTTGAACCAAGATATTGTCGGACAAAGTTCTTTCGCCAACTCTACAAGTGCGCCAGGCTATGACTTCATGGGGTTGAACCAAGATCAAGCATCACAGGTGATACACAACTATATTCATCTAATTCCAAAAATCTTCCATGCGTATGTTACACGCATACATAACGTGTTAGGTGATGGAAATTGTGGGTTTCGGGCGACAGCTTCTGCTCTCGGGTACGGTGAAGATGAATGGTTATTTATCCGGAGATCACTGATGGAAGAGCTACTCGAGTTTAGAAATAAGTACACTAAGGCTTTCTTAGGCTCATTCAAAGATGTGTTCGCGTCCTTGGCTTGGTCAGGATCGGGGTTTGCACCTGAAAAACACTGGATGATTATGCCAGAGGCAGGATTCTTGATTGCGAACAAGTTTAATGTAATCGTTCATTTTTTATCTCAAGAAAAAAGAAACAGTTCTACTTGTTTTTCGCTTTGGAGATGCCCTCACGAGTTCCCAGAAAAAAAAAATTACAATTGCACACGTCAATGGTAACCATTTTATAATGGTAGAATTGCAAGGAGAGTATCCAATTGCCAGCACAAACAACCTATGGAAATTAATGAGAGAAAATGATGCAGCTGGCTGGGAGAATATATTTGAATCACGTCAAAATATGTATAAGTCTTGGATAGCACAACCTGCCACATTTGGGGGGAGTATAGATTAAACCTCGGTATGTAAATTATTAAATGATAATAATTTTGTAAAAAAGTATTTATTTTTATATAGCTTTTGTTATAGCTATAAATATAATTTGATAAATTATAACAATAAAAACTAATAATAAATACTATATCATTACTACAACTAATAATAAATATAATAATAATAATAATAATAATAATAATAACTAATTAAATAATAAACAAATACTAAATAACTAATAATTTAATAAATGAATAAAAAAAGACAGCAAAAAGACAAAACAGGCTAAAAACAAAACCAAATGATTGATTGATATGATGTTTTTAATAGGAGGGGGGTGTAATTAGTAAATAGGGGGGTGAGAATAGAATGAGCCTTACTTTTATCTTCAGGATACTAAGAATTGTACCCTAACGATCAAGTTAGTGCACTACACTATAGATTTTGAAGTTATACCTTTTATTTAATACTTGATTCATTTTAATAGTTTTTTTTTCCTTTTTAAATGGTCACAAAACAATCTAAAAGTAGTAATTGTAGAGGAGAACTTTTAAATGATTTACATTTGTAATCAATTTATTAGTTGATATTTAAAACCGTTGAGTTGAAAGTTCTTACCATACAATCATTCAAAGAAAACTCGATACTAATACAAAACAATAGACGTTATACAAAGTCTCAAATTCTTCTTGTGGCGGAAAATTATATTATAATTGAATACAAACACCAAAGTATCTATCACAAGGCTCTGTGATTTTTTTTTACATTTTTTGTTGACCCACCCGAGAATATACAAACATTAACAAAGCTAAATAAATACATAAACGATATAAACTTGAAAATGTTTTGAAAGCAAGTGAGAAAATGGACGATAAGACCATTATAAGCTTAAACTTGTGTAAAATAAGGCTACACTACATCTATAGACCGGTTACTTCGTGGCATAACGTTAGGCACATGGAAATTTAGGCTTGCACCATATGGTAATGGTTGTTAACCTAAAGCCTACGTTGCTCGTACAAATGTGTCATACCCCGACTCGCAACGGAAGTGTACGGGGATGCAACAGACACATGGTACAAACACATTGTTCATAAAGATACTATATTAAACACTAAATGGAACATCATTTTACAATACTGTTTACACGCTGAGGTTTGTCACAAAAGTGTAATTCCACAAGCAGCTTATTCTTATTGTAGGTATGCAACTATCTACGATAATATCCGAAAAGCAAAAGTGGATCAACTACCACATCCACACTCTATTCTTCTTTTACCTTACTTGAAAAATATGTTAAAATTTTGAAAGGTCAACAACAAAAGTTGGTGAGTTTCACCGGTCTTGTTCGTATCTATCAGAGTGTACGCAAATCGGATTTATCACATGTGATGTAATTATACTAAGCCCACAAGTGAAGCCTTGACTGTTCGTTCACAATCCAGTGGTCTACATCCACCATGTCACCGCCCCAAGTAGCTATGGCTAACACCCCCATAGTATGTTCAACGTATATGCATGAATATGTGCAATTGCAGTAGTACTTATGGCCTCTATGACATCACACCTGGGTTTGACAAACCAATAGCACTATTTACACATTCACCGGCCTACAGTTAATCACTCGTGTTTGTGGGAACTTTCCCTATGTTAGTGCTAACTCAGATAATTCACATCAAATCACGTTTTCATGTGCAAGTATGTACATATGTAACATGCAATTCACCCAAAGTAAAACAGTTTGGAAAAATAGGCTATGAAACTCACCTGATAGTGTAGCTCAAGTATGTAAGCACAGTATGATTGTATCGCTAATCCAATCCTAATATCAATAGTTACAGTTACTTATCGAACACAGTGTTTGGATCTGTAATGCTATATACCAAGCTCGGATGAGAATATTCATCTGAGGATGGGCTAATAGGCTCATAGTATGGCGACGGGTAATGTCGTGGTGTCAAAACCAAGTTTGGCTCTTGTGCATCGTTTTGTGTGCCGTTCACGATTGTTTGTTTTAGGTGTTTCGGTAATGGCATGATCATATATGACATCACAACTTGTTGACTAACAGAAAATGATTTATTTTATAAAGAAAGTTTGGGCAAAAAAGAGGTGTAGTTCGTTCAAACAGCAGTTCCAGTTTTTATATCTTGGGGATTTCCCAAGCTAGTGTGTAATTCACCCCAATTTATCCTGAAAAAGTTCGAAATTACTACCGATTTTCCAATTATCACCTATAAGCCATCGATCAGCTGAAAAGTTCTGGCAGGTTCGTTAAACGATAAAATTGCTGATTTTTGTTTAACTTTGTAGAATAGTAACCAAGTTTCAAAAGTGTTCCAATTAGGTCACTTAAGTTTCAAAAGTGTTCCAATCAGGTCATTCAACATTCATTCTTCATTAAAATTAAAGGTTTTTTCATCCATTTAATAGGTAACCGTGGTGATGTGGATTTTTGTTTCTTTTTTCTCTTTTATTTGATGCTAACGTCGAGTGACGACGTGAATTGTAACTTGTTTTTTTAATTTTTAATGTAATTAAATGGTTTTTATTTTTAATAAATATAATTTCATATATTAAAATAATTCGACCCCAGCATCTTATGCTCCATTTTTTTCTTGACACGTGGAAAAAAGGACATGGCTTGATTTGAATGTTAAGTTATCTAATTGTTACAAAAACGACACCAGTGACCTAATTAGAACACTTTTAAAACTTGGTTACTATTCTGTGAAATTTTCCCATTAATATATTTTAAAGCATAATTTTTATAACTAGGTATCCAAACTCAATAAAATTCTGGAAATTTTTAGATAAGACTTTATTAATATATATTTCAGAAAAATGATTTCCTGAAATTATTAAATTTATTTATTATTAATAATATTCTAGTTTTAAACGGCTGTTTCACCGATAAATTGAAGATTAATACCACCCGACTTCTGAAAATTATAAATTTTTTACTGAAATGTCAACATATGCCCAAAAACTCGCTGTAATCCAATCGAAATTTCTAAACAGAGGTTTTCAGTTTATCAAAAATTTGATAAATCGTGAATTTTAAAACCATAGTTAGGGTCAGCCAATGAACCTTGATATTGTTGTGGATTGTTCTTAAGTCACGTATAACTTATCAGCAAAATTTGAAGATTTATTGAATTCGTTTGATATTTTTCCCGAATTAACGCTATTAAATATCAATAAATTCCTTAAATATTCTCAAAAATTCCAGGAACTCCCAAATTTTGCAGAGACCTTATTTTTACGTTTATTTACTTTATTTTATTTCATTTTCCGCTGCCATTTGTGATACTGCTATCAAACGTCACGCATAAACTCCAAGTCCGGGTCTACCAGCCTTTTGTGTCTAAGCTCAAATATCACGATTGCAGATCCCATAGAACAATTTTGTGTCTAAGTCTTTCTGTAAGGCTAGGCTAGAAATCCTATAGTTATTAATAATTTTGAATATATGTATTTGACAGGTAATCATGCCGCCAAGAAGAAGAGGAATGGGAAATGGAACCATGAGGGGCTGATGACCCTCTGAAGGGGTATGGTCTCAAATCTTGCACCAGGCTTGGGCGCGAGTGACCGTCACCCGGCTCATTGCCCCTACGAACAAGGTTCACCTCCGTTCGTACGGGCACGCACGAACCTGGTTTGCTTTCCCTCTCGGGGAAAGATGAGAAGACTCACCTCGTATATGAAAAGGATTGTTTTCATCAACATACAAGGGATGCGGTAATTACTACCAAGAATGCTAGTAGTTTACTACATTCACTTTCTGTCAAACACATTTCCAGGCTGCGGTCATGCGCGGGCGCGCGCAGAGCGACAATGGAAATGTTGGTTTGTGCTCAGTTTACCGCACATGGCGATGCGATGCAAAACCACATCCTATTGTTATACAAGTGGAACTGCCACTTTGACTTTCGTGGCCAACCAGTAAGTGGTATGCACGGGCACTGACTGCAGCGGTCAGCTGACCGCCCCAATGCGCAGCTGCCCAGCCCACATGCATAAAGTTGGTGAAAAGACTGACAACCCCTACATGCCATGTAGCGGGTGTTCCTTTGTGCAACCGATGCACAAGGACACATGGCAACGCCTCCGCGTGTGCCCAAGACTCTCGTGAACCGCACAGCTATCACGTCTACGAAAAGCGGCAAGTTGTCAGTCGGGCCCTAGGTCCATCAAGTGGCCCATTGGCCCTTCTCCTCCACTCTTCGGCTATAAATACCCATCCCGAACCAGGTTTGAGGTAACACTAATCTGCTCCCCCACCATTACTACTTAAATACTTATCTTGCTCCCAAGCAAATACTTATTCTCACGCCGGAGGGTGGTAACAAGGAGAAACCCCAACCTCATTCTCCTTGTTGCGAGTCACAATGTGTTTTCATTATGCAGGAGACGGATTAGGGAACGACCTAGTCATCGATCGAGGAAAGGAGGTATTAACCCTACTTGACGAGACTCGACCCGTGGACTAACCTCTCGGTTAACCACTGTTTCATCCCCCTCATAACCACAACCATCACATTCCAAACATTCATAACATTCCCATGAATCCCATTCATCCCAACCACCTAGGCATTCATATTCACACCACCCCCACTCTCACCACTCACATGATTCCTTTCACGCATCACACTTAGGGGTGTTCAAAACTATCTGTATCCGAAAATCCGATTCGAAAAATCCGATATCCGAAATATCCAAAAATTCGGATATCCAAATTTTTCGGATTCGGATAGTGATTTTAAATTTTTTTGGATATTGAAAATTTAATTTATATTTTTTTCGGATATCCAAATATCCGAAGTATCCGACAAATATCCGAAATATCCGAAAAATATCCAAAAACTTATATTCGGATATCCGAAACTATCCAAAATATCCGTTTCCGAATATGAAAAAATAATAAATAATAAAAATTAAATAAAAAAGTTGGATTTTCGGATATCCGATTCACTATCCGAATCCGTATCCGAATTTTCGGATATCCGGATTTCGGATATCCGAAATTTCGGATACGGATTCGGATAGTGAAATTTGGTATCCGAAGGATATCCTTTGAACACCCCTAATCACACTATCTAAACTCCCATCACCCTAGTCAAAACCAACTAAATGATGATTCTAACCTATAAATGCAACCGCCAGGATCCAACAAAACACCTTATTGACCTATCTAGTGATACTGGCTTTTACGCAGGCTCGCCATATTAAGGTCCTGATGAATGGACCAATATTTTAACCAATTTACCTTTTACCATGCTCCTGAGCGTCCATCACCTGCATACCTACCTCCTCAAATTCTACCTCATCCACAAGACGTTGCACCGGTGTTACCACACCAACTCGTGGAACAAAAACAACAACAACCACAACAAAGGAAGATGCGTATCAACGCTCGAATGTCGTTGTGTGCTGGAGAATGCTCTGGAGATCTTCCACCCCTTCCACTTTCATATCCACCAACACCGGAGGACCCCCAAATGGGTTGACCCTCCAACACTGCTCCTACTACCGACCCAACACCTGCGGGTTATGATAACCCCATTCCCACATATCCAAACTTGACTAGATATGATAACCCTTATGCCACAACTACTACAGATTATACCTATCCAACTCCATTCTATGACCCCTATATGGAGGCGGTCATTCAAAATGCACTTTATCCCCTGCCTTTTCTTCCCAACTACCAAAATCATGGTTATCCAAACCCAGGATACCAGTACCCAATTGTTCCACAACCACAACCATCTCAACCACCAGACCCTCTCGAAACTATAAACCAAGTACCAGAAAGGACTGAACATATTCAACACAGGTCCAACGAAGCGAGAGGAGGACATGCAAGATGTATAATAGCTTTCAAAGCTTGTAAGAGAAAGAAGAGATGATTGAAGGCTTTATTTTGTGTATTGTAATTTCATATTCCGAAAAGTCCTATAAGGACATTGTATTGTAACTTATAATTCCAAAAGTCCGTTAGGACATTGTGTTCTATTTTATTCTAAAAGTCCATTGTGGACAGAGTATTGTAATATTTTCAATTGTATGGAATTTTAAATTTTAATCATTATATTGCAGAATTTGAACATTCGTTTCAATATTTGAGATTCTATATTTAATTAATATGCCCTAAGCGATAAATCTTTTGTTGGCCTGTAGCTCAAAAATTAAATATTAATCGGCAAACCAAAATTCTAACGATGATAATGGCGGGCATGACAATGAGGTGCATACCAGCCGAGAGGGCGAAGGAGATAACCTCCAAGCCCTAATAGCTGCTAAAGTCAGCAAAGCCATGACTGAATTCAAGGCTAAGAAATATAATCAATAGAAATGAAAAACGTTAATTTTATAATATAAAACATAGAACATACAACTAAATAAAGAAAACATAATTTTTTTTAAAAGAACACACATAAAAAACTAATCCGTTGTGCTTTTATCTTTCTCTCGCTCCATTGCGATACGTTCTTGCTCCTTTTCTTGTATCGCCCAACGACCCGGTGATAGGTTGCTGAAGTCTTTCGTAAGGAAGTCCAAATTCCTCATCCTTTGTTTCTCTTTTTTCACCAAGGCCGTCGCTTCGATACTACGAGAGACTTTCCAAATATCTTCACAAAATTCATTATGAGCTTCTGATGTTGTTTTTCCCCCGGTCCCTTCCAGGTGGACGACATGGTGCCTCCTCGGTCGTTTCATACTCGTCGGCGTTTAGATCAATCCCTACATGAGCATCCGAGCTACTAGAAGAGACGAACGCACCGTACGAATTAGTTTTTGTCTGCTTTGACCCCGAGCCGCCGGCCATTTCATATATGTCACACCCCTAATTTTTCCACGTGTCACCGGTGGGCCCGGTGGGGAGTATCGTGACGTCATTGATATCATCATAGTCAAACAACACAAAATGTAAAATGCACAGCGGAAGCAAAAGATATAGATTTATTTCAACTGAACAAAAATGTAATGTTTAAGTATTACAACACAGTTGAAACAGATCCACAGGCGGATCAAATAAAAAGGAAAATGAAAACTGTTCAACAAACTTTGACATCTAAAGCTTGCGAGAGTTGAGTAATGATGCCTGGAGTAGCCAGCCTATTTCGTCTAGTACCTGCACTTAGCCTTTTTGGAAAATACGTCAGTTTGCACTGGTAAATACAACTTAACTGACTCATTTTGAAAAGAGTTTGAAAATTGATTTAAATGCACCTCGGCAAAAACATTTTATAACTTGGGACAATTATTCAAAATAATCTTGTATACAGTTTTACTCATTTGTCGTCCATTAGGGCCGGTTTGTAGGGCCGGACTTAAGTTAACTGACACGCCACAGGTATACTGCCCACAAGGTCGATTCCTTATAGTGGGATACCAGTTTTTACATAATGCAGCTGTCAGGTGTACGCCTACACCCCGTGCTTAGGTCGTGGCCATTTCATGAATGATGCCAAGGATATCCGGGACATGGTCATTTAACCCCCAAGGGCCATACACTAAATAATACATATCAAACAGGTTATGTAAATACATCAATCACAATACGATTTAAATGACTACATACACCCGACCAAGCGGCACTTTTATAGTACCGTATCCCAAGCCCGTATAGGGAAAATAAGTTAAGGGTATTTACCTGAGCAATAGTATAATTCAAATACAGCAAGTGCACGTAGCTTTTACTGGGCTCCTAATCTGGAACGAAGGTTTTTAATAACCTATTAGAATCCTAACGGGTCTTTAATTTAGCCTAAGCTTTAGACCGGTTAGTTTTCAAAAGAAGGCACGGTTCAAACGCATGATAAAGCGAAGACCGGCTTAGAATGTGGTTTTGACCCGACAAGCTTGTATACTTGTTTAATATGGGTATCTTAAACACGTTCTAAATTTTGAGACAAAAACGAGATGGTTTGACCCGTTTCGGCTAATATATGCAAACTAGTCACATAGGCCGATCCGAACGCGAAACATGCGTAACGGGTAACCATAAGAGTCATGAACATGTTCCACAAGTTAATATGCCTTAAATATGTTGTGACATTAGTAGGATGTCTTCTATTATGCCCAAAATGATTTTAAACACAAATTACGCCTCGTAAGGGTACTTTGGTCATTTAAAAGATTATAAAAGAGTTTAAACATGTTTCTGAGTTTTGGATCTGATGTAATCAGTAAAAATACTCAATTTACTAAGTTATATTAGTAAGGTATCACTTATATGTGAAATCTATCCTTTATGACCAACCTATGCATCTTAAGGGCATTTTGGTAATTTCACATAAGCCTAAAAGGTCAAAATCGGAAATCTGAGCTTAAGACCTTTGCCTACTGTTAGAATGTAAATATTTACTAAAAATATCAGTAAGCATCATGTCACACCCCAACCGATGGCGGAAACATCGAGATGAGACGTACAAACTGTTCAAAGACATCATAACACTAGTGGTGACAATAATTAAAGTTTATTTCATTGATATTCATAAGTTTCATACAATACATGGAAATGAAAAAGTACATAACATAGATTGTAAATTTAAATAGTTGATGGGTTTCTAAGCCATCCTAGCCTTTTCTTGTTTTCTTGAATCCTCAGCCTGCAGTATGCATTTAAAATACAATCAACAAATAATTGCTGGCGAGTATACAGGTTTGATATAGCATAATAGAGTTAATAGTTTATCAAATCTAATCCATGTGAACAACTGATATTCAATTAACTGTCATACTCGTAACGATGAAATCCACATGTCCAAACCATAGTTACGCAATTAACATAGCCTAACCCTCGAAAGGGTGGTAATAGAGTTAATAGATTAAACCTAACAATACCCGTATATACGGGAGGGGCGTTACAACCTACAGCGCTGCCATTGATAGGGGAGGCTTGCAAAGTTAATGAACATATAGCCATAGATGTTAACATCAGCACAACATAGATAATCAATGATCAAGTAGTTTCACAATAGTATGGATAGATTGTGCAATGAAAGTGTTTATCATTGTGTTTTTGATAAGGAAATGCATACTACACCCAAACGTGTAAAAAGAAAATGGGTCAAGTATACTCACCTTAGAGTGCGTTGCGTTTCTTGGAATAAGATAGAATAAATAAAATGATAGAATCCCAAGAGATGTGCACAAGAAGATTACCCTATTAAGTTGGAAGGATTTATCAATTATTGGGAATTTTGGGAATTAATTAACAAGGCAATCAATAAAATAGAATTAATATCTCTAAATTATATAAATTAGATGCCTTATATATTTAATAATTTATGACAAATAAATAGATAAAAATAAAGATTAATTCTACCAAATATCACAAATAGAATTACCAAAGTATTTGATTAAATAAACAAGAATATGTATAAAATTATTTAAATTAACAATCTAAAATAAATAATCCAACATTAATCAATAATTCTATAAATAATAAACTTATTTATAAAATTCTAGTTATATTAAAATAAGATAATAAATCTAAAAACAAATTAAATAATAAATTCTGAGATAATTAAATAAGTGCAACATAATTTCTGTTTTTATAAATATAAAGATTCTGATTTAATGCATATATAATAACAATAATTCTGATTTATAAATAGTTCTGAAAATAATTAAATTCTGAAAATAATACCAATTTCTGATTTTAATAAATAAGAAATAAAAATTCTGAAATAAGTAATATAAATTCTGATTATAAACAAATTCTGATATTTAAATAAAAATTCTGATTATTTAAAATAATAATTCTGTTTTAACAATAATAATTCTGAAATAAAAATTCTGAATTAATTAAATAAGAAATGAAAATTCTGGAATAATAATTATAAATTCTGAAATAATAAATCAGTTTTAATAAATAAATAATTATTATAAATCTGATTAGTTTAGTAATTAATTAAATCTGATTTATTAAATAAAACTTCTGATTTTAAAATATTATTTCAGATTTAAAATAAATAAAGCTGTTTAGTAATTAATATATTTGTTTCCTAGATAAATATAATTGATTTTATAAAATTTTCAGTATTATATATTATTATTTATAATATATAAACCTGATTTTAATAAATTTCTGATTTAAATAAATCAGAAAAAAATAATATATCTGATTATATGTATTTATATACTATAATTCTGATTTTTTTATAATAATAATAATAATAATAATAATAATAATAATAATAATAATAATAATAATAATAATAATAATAATAATAATACTAATAATAATAATAATATTACCATAATAATAATATAATAATAATAATAATATAAATATAACAGTTACATATAATCGCCGGAAAAACGAAAAGGAAAACGAATCGGGAGATGTTTACCGGACGGTGGTGGTGCGGCAGCGACGAGGATGGCAGCGAGTTCCGGCGAAGAGAGGTTGCTCCGGCGACGAAGTTGGTTTCCGGCGAATAGCTTCGAGTCGGGTTCGGTTTTGTCTCGGAGTTCGGGTGAAAAGGAAAAACGAGATGGGTGAGGCTCGGGTTTTATAGACGAGTGGGTGATCGGTTACGAGATAATGGAAGGTCACAAGCCGGAAATAAACTGAAAGGTTGTAGATGATGAACAGACATGGCGGTTTCTTTGATTTGAATTAAATCACGCAATTAATGCGTGTTTATATAGTATTCAGGTCCAACCATACAACAAGTTGTGCCGTAGATCAGTTGGTCACGCATGTGTGTTAGTGTATGAGGGAACGCGAGTTCGAGTCCTGGGTCACGCATACCTTGGGATTTAAATCCCCTTTTTTGATACAGTTAGTTTTAACTAACTGGGTTAGCCACTAACTGAGTTTTCTGACTCAGTTAGTGCTGCCCTTTAGTAAACTTAACCTGGTTAGTCTTATTTAACCGGTTTTCACCAACGGAGTCAGATTCGCTAACGGAAAATCTTAAAAATCAATAAAATACTTATTTATTTAATTTAAATTGTTATTTTATTCATTTAAAATAATATTAAAATAATAAAATAACCATTTTTAACCCAAATTTCAATACTTTTACCGAATTAACGTATAAATTCCCAATTTTTGTACGGTTTAGGGAAATCTCTTGGCAACGATGAATTAAAGAGTCGAAATTAAGATGGAATTCCTCTGTTTTTACGTGTTTAACATAGTTTCAACGTGTTTAACATAGTTTCAACGTGTTTAACATAGTTTCAACGTGTTTAACATAGTTTCAACGTGTTTAACATAGTTTCAACGTGTTTAACATAGTTTCATAGTTTCAATGATTCATAGTATTCAAACACAAAATATGGATAAAATCATGCAATTTCATTATGATTTCAAGTCTCGAGTACAATTTTGGAATTTGAATCAAGTACAACAAAGGTACAACTTACAAAAGTAGAAAGTACAAGTAGACTTTCCAAAAATGGAAAGTTTGAAAATACGAAATGTTACACATCAAACCTTATATTTATAAAATGGTTTTAATATATACTATGCGTTAAAAAACGCTTAAAAAGGCGATTTGGAGCCATTTCCGGGTTTTCAAAGGAAGGCCGATAAATTTATTATTCCAGAAGGCTCAAAATACTTTATTTATCATATTAGATCCGTAGAAAAAGGTTTGGGGTCAAAAGGATTTGTAAAACTCATTTTATAGCCCAAAATGGGCAAAACCGGCAACTCCCGAACCAAGCTTAGAACTCTAAGTTATGCTCAGCCTAAAAATAAATAAAAATCCTTAAAAATCCCAAAATATTATATTACATCATTGGGTAATAAGTTTGGTACTAAAAAAATTGGGTTTAGATAGGCTATATGCTAAATGTGCGGTTTATTTACTAAAAAGCTTCTTAATTACGCTAATGAGTATAACTCTTAATTTAGACCTCAAACTGACCTCAAATTTTGGGTGCAAGTTTATAATTCAGTAGTGAAGGTTTCTATCCTTTCACTTTTTCAAAAATCACATTTTAAGGCAATAAGGGCATAATAGTCAACATTTAAGCATTTAACGGAATCATGCATACGCATTGGATAACCAATGAACCAAGTTGTATAATCACAGAGGGTTATACTTATAGGTAACTTGGTCCTATTAAAGCTCTAAGGCATTCCTAATTCATGCTCAAACGGGTCAGAACTGAAAGTCAAAGCATAAGTCAAACTATGCGACTTTCGGCCCCGAACCGAGCTTAAACTGAAAATTGTCGAGTTGAACATGTTTAGACATGTTCTTATGTTAATTACCAAGTTATATTAATGTCAAAACAGGTTGCATAGCTTCTACATTGCTAATTATGCATTAATTCGAAAATTAGCTTTCTGTTGACTTTTTATAATCAAGTTTGACTCGACAATTGACCTAATTAGAGTGGGAATCAGAGGGTGACCTTTTAGGGGTTTAATGCCCACATAATTACCAACTCATAGGTACTTTCATAATGAAATTTGACTGGAGCAATTAAGATTAATGACGAAGTCAAACCTTAATTACGACGGTTTGACTAAACGCTAATAAACTAAGCAAAACTGGATTAAAGGAGGTTAAGCATACTTACAATAGTCCTAAGCACAACTAAAGATCACTAGGAAGGATGCTTGAGCTCCAGGAACCTCCAAGAAGAGAGTTGTGAAGTTTACAAGTGAATGAGCAATCAAGAACCCAAGATCATGGCCCTTATATAGGTTTCTTGGATCAATTTGATCATGCCAAACAAGTCTATGGATGTTATGGGATCATTACAAGTGTCCCTAGGCCTTAATATACCAGCAAACAAGCCCATAGAATCAAAAACAACCATTTTAAGTCGGTTAAATGGCTGGAACAGGCAGCTGTCATGAATTTCTGTAACTGGCACTCTGACGCAGCCCGCGTAAGGATCCATAAGGATCTTACGCGCCCCGCTTGGGCACTCTGATCCGGTTACAAAGTTTCATAAATTGCAATTTTGGTCCCTAGTCCTTCCAAACTTGATTTTTGGCTCATTTCTTGCACTATAAACCCCCAAACTTGACTTTTAAGGACCCCAAGTCATAAACCAACTTTGTTTGGTCCCTGGTTATTCATACGTTCACCGAAAAGTCTTAAATTTCAACGTTGACGCTTTTAACCCCTCGTATACGAATATTGTCATAACTTTCTCATACTTAATCGAAACCTTGTGAAATTTTTATCACATACTCTTGTGAGTATAATTTATCATTACAAAGCTTCGGGTCCGCTAAAAGATCAATCAGAGGTATACTTTAAACATGTTGACACATTTAGCCCCTGTAGTTTGTAATTCCTCACTTTCTTTCACAATTAGCTTCGTATGATCCATGATTTATTCGTTTAAGGATGTAAACATCATGTAGGGTTATTGAAAGACATATTTATTCATTGTTGACATTTTGAACCCTTACATTCACATACTTTTCTTGTTTGTCAACTTTAGTCCTTCATACGTAATCTTTCACACGTTCAAAGCTTATGACACGTGTCAATACATTATTGGACATGAATTTTCGAGGTGTTACATCCTCACCCCCTTAAAAGAAATCTCGACCTCGAGATTTGCTAAAATGCTAGAAGTACTTTTTGTCGCATAGAGGACTTTAACTTCTATAGCATATCTGGAGCCTCTCCAAGCTCCCGAGTTGACCTCTATAATAGGTACATGTATCCTTTTTGGAGCTTCTTAACCTGTAGATCCTTAATTGATGCAGGGTTCCCATCATATCATAAGTCTGCATATCATTATGTGATAATGCTTTTCGACTTATTGGTGAAACACATCTTTAAATCATTAATGTGTAATGCATTGCGAGTTTTGCCAAGCTCCTTAAATAGGTTTTAGCTTATAAGCTATTTGATCTTGATACATTCGATTCCTTCGAATGATTCTATATATTCAGAGCTCAACTAGCCTGATAATTAACAAATTGGCACACCCTTCCAGGGTGATATCTTTGTTGGACCCTATTTCTTAACAAGAACTTAGGAGGTTTGCTATTTCCATTAATCTTGATTTTCTGCCGAATACTGGAAACTTACAGATGATTATATGGATTTGCATGATCTTATTCGTTGTTTCCAATGCAACTTTCAGATCCTGATAATTGGACTTCCCAAACTCTCGTCCATCAAACGGACGTTTTGATATTTCATCTATACAAGGTCTCCAAAGGAGCAACCTTGATACTTATATAGCAACTATTATAGAAAAGCTTATTTTAAGGTGAGATGGTTATTCCAACCACTGCTTAAAACTAATTTCAAGTAATAGCTAATCCTTACAGTTTGTCGAACAGATCGACGATCCTGGGCAGCTGATGGCAATTCTTAATTACTGCCTAATTAGGGTTGCGGTAATCAATGCAAACGCAAAATGAACTGTCTTTCTTAATTAACTATACCTGAATTCTCAGAATATTAAGTTAGGCTGTATGAATCCTCTATTTTAAAACTCACTTAATCAGGGTTTCGATTCTTCTAATGATGGTACTGGCCATCTTGGAGAATTCATAATAATACAACCCTAAATGGGATATAAATCTTAACTTTACTAGCCTCTCAGGAGGTAAACAGGGTAATCTTAGGAGAAGATAATCAAGATACAAGGAGGTTGCAGAGATTTTCCAAATCTCAGGCCTCAGTTCATCCATCATTGCTTGTGTCCAATAAGTGACACATTCATGTTATAAGTTCACGAATTCCTTAATCGGGAACATTTATTTGAACAATTCCATTGAGGATATCTTCTTTGAATACCATTAGTTGACTTTTAGTATCATATGAATATTGGGATATCTTTGTGGTTCCATGCATTAAACCTCCATACTGATCAGGCATGGAAGCAATCTATGGAACATATTAAGATACACAAATCCCCATATGGCGCTTTTATCATACCGTCTGGTATTCGTAATCGATAGAGATCAAAGAGATATCAACTATTTATGCCGACGCACTTCCTCTATAGAGAAGATACTTCAAAAATTTTACGGCTGAAGGTTTCTGAATGGAACTGAAGAAATGATTCTTATGATTTCACTTGTAAGTTTTACCTTATACTTAATATTCAGGGTTCTTACGGGAAAATTTCTAAATGTTTGCTAAGCTTATGGTTTTATGAAAAACTTATCAGTACCCGAAACCAAACGAAATTCTTAGTACTAAAATCACAATAGGGGATTTATCTAGTATCATTATTAATGTGAACTGCCTCTAATCATACATCAGGAGGGTTAAACGCCTCTATTCTTAATCCTTTTAAACTCAGCGGCAGAATTTTTAACAATTTCGGGGCAGTCTCAGCTTTGACTGGTTATTTCTTAATCTATATAACATGAGTAGCTGAGGTAGATCCATAATGGACTTATAATAGACAGACTTTGAAACCTTAATGTGCCCTCTTATTTCCGATGCTAACCACCAACAATTGTTTGCATTTAAGCTTAGATTTGGGTAATTGGAATAGGGTATTATCTCAGCCAATGAATCAACATTTGTAACCTACTGTCGACATCCTAGAACTTTTATGGCAAAATTCAGAAATTTCTTATTCCATCTTTTTCCATTTCGATGCGAATAATAGGTCTCTCTAATAGGGTCCTTAAAACTTGGACCATCCCATAATGTATAAGAGGATCTTTCTTGTGGACTTCATTATTGTCCTTACTCATTAAGGGTATTGCCATCGGATGACTGTGATGCATACCTCGCAACGTTCTTTTCAGCGTAACCACTGATACACCTAATGGTTTCTACTTCATCCAACAATTTCCTGTAATCGATGGCCCCTTTTTACTATTGAAGTCTCTTGACTTCCAAGAGACGAAGTACTTTTAAGTATATCCTAAAAGGAATGGGCTCCTTGCCATATATGATTCTGTTAAGATTATTCTTCGCATTTGAAGTATGAATCAAGCTCTTCTCATGAGCAGCGACGTGTGTTTTAGAGCAAGCAGCATTCGGCTTCTTGAACCCTTTTGTCACACCCCAACCAATGGCGGAAACATCGGGATGAGACGAAGTGTGAAGATTGCTAGAGACATCATAACGCTATTTGTGACAATATTTAGAAATTCCAAATTTCATTTCATTTCATAACTTCAAATAGTCAACATTACAAGAAATTCAAATACAACAAGTTTAACATAACAACATGATAACATAACAAAATTTGATACAACATATTAAACCCTAACGTCTATATGTGTATCTAGGCATCAACGCTACTTCTTTTCTTAGCATCGTCCTCATCAACCTGTAACATGTTTAAAATAAAGTTCAATGCAAAAGCAAAGGCGAGTATACAAGTTTGATACGTACATAGCAAAAGATAAGTTTGAACAATTCCTCATAGCAAGCATGTGATTCAAGATAAACATTTAAACATGGCATGTGTCTAACATATCAAACCAAGAAAACGCAACTTGCTCATGACATAACCAAAGTTTCAGTAGAGGCGGGTCGTTAATCCTATAGCGCTACATATGTCAAGGTTTGGCTCGTACGAAGTTAATGATAAGTTCAACACATAAGAATCACCCAAATTTAAAGTATCAAGCCATCACATATACAAGCATGTTATAGGAATGTTCATGTGTTTAGACAAAAGTTCATGTGTAAGTTTCAATAGGTAAACATGTTACACCCCAAAAGTGGTAAAAGTAAAAAGGGGAAAAATGCGAGTATACTCACAAATTTGCATAAGCTTTCCGATTATCCAATATGACGAAGTTGATAAGGTTAGGAGGTTGAATGTGTTTGTGTAGAGATTTAGGAAGTTAAAACACAAGAATATAGGTATTCGAAAATAATCATTCTTTACACCAAGTACTTGTTCTTGACACTATGAAACCTCAATGGTTAATGTTTTCATGAGTAATATACTCATTAGAATTGTAACAAGTCTTATGTCTTAGATGATTGTATTCTAATATCTTGACGAATGAACACAAGTCCACCATCAAGGGTTCGAATAGTATATATATGTATAAGTATTATATGTATTATTTAGTCCAATAATCAAGCATGAGGTAGAAGGTTAATCTTCATTTAGGTACCTCTATTGTGTCATAGAAATCATGTAGGATGTAGGAAGAACAAGCTTCCATTTAGGTACCTCTTATGGTTCACCACTACACTTGATGTAAAAACATACAAGGAGGGTCATGAACTAATATTAATACAAGAATAAGAAACAACTACACTATGAGAAATCATCAAGTGATGTGGGGATTCTATGTTGGACAACCCAAGTTAGTCCATAATCACACCTTCATCAAGCTTGAAGCTTGAACATCACTTGTGGGTTAAAAACCCTAAATAAAACAGAAAGTATATGAGGATTAACCTCTGATTTTGAATGTCTCAACCTTGTTTTTAAGCCCAACTAACCATTCATTTGATTATGAGCATTAGGACATAGGTTTGAGATGAGAAAACTCAAGTTTGGTTAAGTTTAACAAAGATTAAATGAAAACAAAAACGAACAGTGGACTTTGGAGCCTTTTTTTCCAGAGTTCCAGGGACTTATATACTGTGATAAACCCATGGAATCGAAGTTAAGGTCAATCCAAGCACATAGGAAAAAGAATGAGCTAAAACGGACAAGAAACGAGTGAGTTATGCTCATTTTCGTGAGAGGTGCTGAATCTGCTCGAACATCATTATTCAGCTACGGTTTTGAGATGTTTGAGGGAGATTTTGAGGTGTTTGAAAAGTGAAAAATGCTTGGAATGGCTTGGGTTTTATAGGAGAAAGTTTGGGTGGTTGGTAGTTGAGGTTTAAATGCAAGTTGTTGGGAGTTAAACTAACAAAAATCAACTTAAACTCAGCCATAAAGGCTGTTAACAGCTTTATATATATATATATATATATTTTTGTTGTTTAAATGTAATAAAAGGTGTGTTTGTGATGTATAACATGTAATTTAAATGTACTAATGTTTATATAACTAATAACAAGTCCTAACATGTGATTAAAACATGATTTATTTGGGCAAAATGTGAATAAATAAGTGTGTATATCAATTGTACAAGTATGTTAAACATGAGTAAGTGACGTATAAGCGTATGCGAAGTATGAATATTATATGTATCCATAAGTTGATCACATGTTTACAAGATTCACGAATAAGACAACAAATGTATAATGAATCGAAACGTATAAGTACAAATGAATAAGTAAGGTATAATATGTTTGAAATAACGAATTTTATTACGATCAAAGTCTCGGATTTTACAATGACACAACGAAAGAACGATTACAAGAACACGAGACTTCCAAAAAGAGAAATACGAGCAAGACATTCTAAATATGGAAAGTGCGAAGAAGCAGGGCGTTACAGTCTCCCCTCCTTTAGGAAATTTCGTCCCGAAATTTATTAAAGAGGAAGACTTGGAAGAGTTTTGACCAAAAAGGTGATTATTTAAAATTGAGACTTGAAAATTTTGAAACATAGAAAGTATCAAATTTTGAAGAATGACAAGATAGGTTTGTAAAAGATTTTTTTTTTTTTTTTTTTTTTTTTTTGCTAAACTAGTTTTGAGGCATAAGCATGAGTAAAACGTGTAGGTAAAACGATTTTTTTAAGCAAGTTTTGAATACTAAATTGGAGACGTAATTAAATGCGCTGTATTAGGAAGGAATTTTTTTTTTTTTTTGTATAGAAGACGGTTTGTATTTAATGAAAAGTGAGGTAGTTTGTAGGGGAAGTTTGAAGAATAGCCAGGTAGTTTTAAAAGTAAGGAATAGGTTAGGATCCGAACGTTCAAACTGACTAGATTGTAAACAGGGTTTGAATAAGGACAAGGATAATGGAGAATAATAGGAGTATGGGGCGAACGATTTGCTCTTAATGAATGTAAGTATATGAATGATATAAGTATTAGATAGACGAAAGTAGCGTGTTAAGAATGAAGTCTCGTCGTGGATAATCGAATATAATGCGTTTGTGAGTTGTTTAAAGGTTGAATTAGGTCCAAAAGGTCCGCAAAACACTGAATTTCTCATGGCACGTTTTACGAAAATTTGGTAACATGGTGAAAACACTTATATATAGGAAGTACCAGCAGCGTATCCACCATGTTTTGACCATATTACGTCCGTTTCGTATTTGGTGTCATGTTACGTTTCGTGTCTTACCATACACAGTAGTACACCCTATGGTTCTCATATGCCTATCACTATAATCCCGTGTGCACCCGCGATTATTTTGATCGCCACATGATCCGCATAGCTTGTACTAGTTGTGTATGAATCAGGGTATACAAATTTTTTTAAAAAAAAATAAAGAACGTGTACATATAAGAATGTAGTATATAAGCAAGTCCATGCTTAAGTATGTATGGGACCTACGTAAGTGAATCCCACGGATTACGCTCGCATACGGTACGAATGTATGAATCATGAGTATGTATGAAAGTATGAGCATAAGTATAAGTTTAACTATGAATATGCACGTAAGTATGAGTATAAACATAAAACGTAAGAGTAGTATGAGTATAAGTATAAGTATAAGCATAAAATGTATTGTCATGATATGAGTATGAGTGTAGGTATGAATAATAAAATTTGCGTATATAGTATACGTTAGAGCATAACGAATTTGGACATATAAACGCTTGAGAAATTTGAGTATGTAAAACAAATGATATAAGCGATTTCGTCACGAGGTATCGATTAAAAACGTGTACGATGATTTACATGTATAGTTGTTTAAGCGAAAAGTCGCGTTTATTGGACCAAAATAGATCGAGTTTGATTTTGGAATGTAGAATATAGTTTGTAAATGTAGGACAGTATAAAGTATTCACTGGTTATGCGTAACGTATTTTGTAATGAATGAAAATGCTACTTTTGTTTTAAAAGTGTTTACGAAATCCGAAGATGGTCGGTCCCCATGAAGTCTTCTTGCCCACGTGTTTTGTAAATTAGTGCTAAAAAAAGGTTTTCAAAAATACGGGTTCGTTTCATTTGCATCCAAACAAAAAAATTTTTAATTTTGAAGGTTCTTATGAAAACGTTGATCCTAAGAAAAGAAATTTAGCAAAACGGACTTGGTGATCATTGGAAAGAGTTTTAACAAATGATTTGTTGATGTAAAAAAAAAATCTTTGGTAAAAGCGTTTGTATAATATCTATAGCACCTTATAAGTATATGGGAAAGTTGGTTTGAATTCCGTTAGAGAATGAAAGTTTTTAGTATGGTGATATAATGTGAGTGCGTTTTAGTGATCAAGTCAAATATGAAGTCCACGGGCAAGAGATTCACTGGACCGATTAAATTGATTGGTAGCATTTCGTAAGGTTTGGAAATTCGAGTAATAAAACGTTTTAAGACATGATTATGAATTTCGCGTGTATGAGTTGAGTGAAAATAGATTGTAGAATAAGGAGTACGTTTGATAAAACAATGTATTTTGAAATCGGTATGAGTGGGTATTTTTGAATAACATTAAACAATTTGGGTATAAAGTATGATCGAGTTTGCATAATAAGATATTTTGAAGAGACGTTTTGGGAAATGATCACCTAGGTAAAGGAATCACCCCTAACTCGTTGGTGAGGTCGTTTTTAAGAAAAAGGGAGTGGAGTTAATCGTCAAGGTAAGGAAATCACTCCTATCTCGATGATATGTCTCCACTTGTCGTTACAAGGATTATGAATTTAAATTATATGAAATCATGTATATGTATAAATGTATGGAAAAGATTCAATATGTTGTGTGTGTAAAAAGAGAATATCGAAAGTAAATTCAAATTTGAAAGATCGTATCGTATAAAATGAATAATAGAAACGCATGTTTAACCAAAGTTTAGAGTGTTCCAAAACGGAACTTTGACTAACCAAAGTGGTCGAAAAGTCTTTTGAATTTGAGGAGCATGCTTTGGCCTAATAGGTAAAATACTCTCGCCGACAAGTCGGTTAACGGTATTTACCCTTCCGGTTACTACATGTCCCAAATCAATCGAAATTTCGAGACTTGGCGGGATAAAAAAAAATATCAAGGAGTGGAACTAGTCGCCAAGGTGCGGGTTTCACCCCTAACTTGACGGTTTCGTATCCTAAGTGTGGTTGGTACTTGTCGGGTCGAAATTTAGTTTCGACATGTTGACAAGGGTCCACTAGAATTTAAAATTTGAGATTTACCATTAAGATGTGGATTTCACTCCTAGCTTAATGGCGATATCTCGTGTAAAAAGAAGAATATATAGATTGAGCGTCGTTCACCAAATTGTGGGTTTCACGCCTATTTTGGTGAATTCGTCCCATTTGTATAATGTGAGGGTTTACGGATTTAGAATAGTTAAGTAAAATGCATGAGGAAAAGTGTATATTAAAGATTAAACAAACAAGTATAACATGTCAAGAATATCACAATAAAAGTGAAATGATGAAACGAATATTAACGCATAAAAAGGTATGTCAAGAACACACATAAAGGATAAAACGATGAAACAAGTATTAACACATAATAAAAATAAGTATAGCATGTTAAGTGTTAACACATAAGTGACACATATGCTTACAAGATCAAAAGAGAATAAATAAAAGCAAATAAGATAGCATGCAAGTAGTTTCAAGTAAAACGTACGAATAAGGCTCTAGAACTATAGACTAGGTTAAAGCATTCCTACTTTTCCTAATTCCCTATAGTTATGGCTCTGATACCAATCTGTCACACCCCAACCAATGGCGGAAACATCGGGATGAGACGAAGTGTGAAGATTGCTAGAGACATCATAACGCTATTTGTGACAATATTTAGAAATTCCAAATTTCATTTCATTTCATAACTTCAAATAGTCAACATTACAAGAAATTCAAATACAACAAGTTTAACATAACAACATGATAACATAACAAAATTTGATACAACATATTAAACCCTAACGTCTATATGTGTATCTAGGCATCAACGCTACTTCTTTTCTTAGCATCGTCCTCATCAACCTGTAACATGTTTAAAATAAAGTTCAATGCAAAAGCAAAGGCGAGTATACAAGTTTGATACGTACATAGCAAAAGATAAGTTTGAACAATTCCTCATAGCAAGCATGTGATTCAAGATAAACATTTAAACATGGCATGTGTCTAACATATCAAACCAAGAAAACGCAACTTGCTCATGACATAACCAAAGTTTCAGTAGAGGCGGGTCGTTAATCCTATAGCGCTACATATGTCAAGGTTTGGCTCGTACGAAGTTAATGATAAGTTCAACACATAAGAATCACCCAAATTTAAAGTATCAAGCCATCACATATACAAGCATGTTATAGGAATGTTCATGTGTTTAGACAAAAGTTCATGTGTAAGTTTCAATAGGTAAACATGTTACACCCCAAAAGTGGTAAAAGTAAAAAGGGGAAAAATGCGAGTATACTCACAAATTTGCATAAGCTTTCCGATTATCCAATATGACGAAGTTGATAAGGTTAGGAGGTTGAATGTGTTTGTGTAGAGATTTAGGAAGTTAAAACACAAGAATATAGGTATTCGAAAATAATCATTCTTTACACCAAGTACTTGTTCTTGACACTATGAAACCTCAAGGGTTAATGTTTTCATGAGTAATATACTCATTAGAATCGTAACAAGTCTTATGTCTTAGATGATGTTATTCTAATATCTTGACGAATGAACACAAGTCCACCATCAAGGGTTCGAATAGTATATATATGTATAAGTATTATATGTATTATTTAGTCCAATAATCAAGCATGAGGTAGAAGGTTAATCTTCATTTAGGTACCTCTATTGTGTCATAGAAATCATGTAGGAGGTAGGAAGAACAAGCTTCCATTTAGGTACCTCTTATGGTTCACCACTACACTTGATGTAAAAACATACAAGGAGGGTCATGAACTAATATTAATACAAGAATAAGAAACAACTACACTATGAGAAATCATCAAGTGATGTGGGGATTCTATGTTGGACAACCCAAGTTAGTCCATAATCACACCTTCATCAAGCTTGAAGCTTGAACATCACTTGTGGGTTAAAAACCCTAAATAAAACAGAAAGTATATGAGGATTAACCTCTGATTTTGAATGTCTCAACCTTGTTTTTAAGCCCAACTAACCATTCATTTGATTATGAGCATTAGGACATAGGTTTGAGATGAGAAAACTCAAGTTTGGTTAAGTTTAACAAAGATTAAATGAAAACAAAAACGAACAGTGGACTTTGGAGCCTTTTTTTCCAGAGTTCCAGGGACTTATATACTGTGATAAACCCATGGAATCGAAGTTAAGGTCAATCCAAGCACATAGGAAAAAGAATGAGCTAAAACGGACAAGAAACGAGTGAGTTATGCTCATTTTCGTGAGAGGTGCTGAATCTGCTCGAACATCATTATTCAGCTACGGTTTTGAGATGTTTGAGGGAGATTTTGAGGTGTTTGAAAAGTGAAAAATGCTTGGAATGGCTTGGGTTTTATAGGAGAAAGTTTGGGTGGTTGGTAGTTGAGGTTTAAATGCAAGTTGTTGGGAGTTAAACTAACAAAAATCAACTTAAACTCAGCCATAAAGGCTGTTAACAGCTTTATATATATATATATATATATATATATTTTTGTTGTTTAAATGTAATAAAAGGTGTGTTTGTGATGTATAACATGTAATTTAAATGTACTAATGTTTATATAACCAATAACAAGTCCTAACATGTGATTAAAACATGATTTATTTGGGCAAAATGTGAATAAATAAGTGTGTATATCAATTGTACAAGTATGTTAAACATGAGTAAGTGACGTATAAACGTATGCGAAGTATGAATATTATATGTATTCATAAGTTGATCACATGTTTACAAGATTCACGAATAAGACAACAAATGTATAATGAATCGAAACGTATAAGTACAAATGAATAAGTAAGGTATAATATGTTTGAAATAACGAATTTTATTACGATCAAAGTCTCGGATTTTACAATGACACAACGAAAGAACGATTACAAGAACACGAGACTTCCAAAAAGAGAAATACGAGCAAGACATTCTAAATATGGAAAGTGCGAAGAAGCAGGGCGTTACACCTTTCATGACTTTTCTCATAGCCTTTCTAACAGCTGTGTTAATCACAGTTTTGGAGATTAACTCCATTAACATCGAGGTTCACATTTGATGCACCATTAACATTTGTTGCATATCTAACATCGCGACTGTTGTTTATCTCTTCCGAGTTTTGGTATTAAATACCAAATTCAGCAAGTGCTAGGCAATCCATACCCAGTGTCTCCTTGAATTGCCAAAGGATTACCCTAAGGAGTCTTGACAACTCCTTACTTCTTATTACCCACAATATGGGCTTAGCTATAAGATGACCAATCCATTCCTATCACTATATCTTGTCCCTCTATTTCAACGAAAATAAGGACAGTGGAAAAGAATGGTTCCTAATGGATACAAAACATCCATCTAATATTGCTGAAGCAGTCTCTGAGGTACCATTGGCCAATCCTACTTTATACTTAACGCTTAGAGTTTTAACAGGCAGATTTAAGGATTTACAAAATCCATTGTCTATGAAAGACTTATCTGAACCTGAATTAAATAATACTCTAGTATGAGCGTTTTTTTTTATGAAGAAAGTACCTGTTGTTACATTGTCATCCTGAATAGCCTCTTGAGCATTCATTTGAGAGCTTTTAGCTTTGGTCTTCTTAGCCTTGCCAGGCTTCTTGGTTTTGTTTGGGCAATTAGTTTTGATGTGCCCCTTTTTCATTGCAACCATAGCAGGTTGCGTTCTTTATTTCTTGGCACTCCAAAGTCTTGTGCCCTTCCTTATAATAAATCCCACAAGGCCTAACTTGTGACTCTAAAGTGTACTTCCCTTTAGTTGCCCTCTTTGGGCAGCAGGTCTTTATGGCCCCCTTCTCGCCACAACCATAGCACGTGGCGTCCTTCAAGTCCTTGCATTCATGGGTCTTGTGATCCATCTCCTTACAGATGACACATCCCCTAGTTTGTTCATAGGAACATTTTCCGAAGTGCTTCTTCCCGCAGGTTTTACATTTGGGTTTTGCCTCCTTTGGCTTGGACTGGTTACAACTTGGACCAGTCTTACCCTTTTGTAACCCTTATTTGGGTTATTCTCGCACTTTCGCTTATGATCCTTCAACGCATGGTCCACGGCATTGTTTACGGCTATATCTATCATAGCCTGTAACTCGGTGCCCGTTAAGTTCAGTCTTGCATCCTTATTCTGATCAACGGGACGATTGTGAGCTTCAGAGGAGTCAACCATAATGAAGCTTTGCAGACTGCAAACCAAGCAGTAATAATTTGCTGAATTGTCGACCTTGATAATTTAACAGCCATGATGTAAACCAACCATATAGGCCAATAGATAGTATTTATTTGATTATGTTTTGCCTAGGTTTTTAAATGAACCATCTTGGCGTTTAGACGGAATACAATCCTTCATATCCATTAGACAGGGGGCATAAGTCACGACTGTCAATGTCATACCGACATTTTATATAGCACAAGGGCTTGTTCCAAAGGACTTTTCGATGGCACAGATGCCTTGTCACTAGGGAAATTTTAAAACATAATCAATGATTCCTTTGGATCGGAAAATTTCATAATTCATTGCCTTGACAAGAAGTTATGAAATAAAACTATCTTTTTCATGTATACATCTTTGCCCGTAGGTATACATCCCAGATGGATGTTTAGATGCCTATCATGTTCGACGTTTATTAGCCATGATTCATATTGATCATTTAGGCTAAATAAGGGGTTTGGAAGTTCCTAATATAAAGATGACAAGTGTGATTTTATCGTATCACTGTTGTCGGGAGTGTTAACACGTTTTCAGGTGTTAATAAGGATCTAAATCTCTTTTAAACAGATTTTACCATCTTAGCCAAGTCTTTAATGACATTCAAGCTAGGTTATACCCTTTTAAGATTCTTTCTATTACATATACTAGCAGAAAAGGAATAATATTTATTTTATTCAGGATTTTCATTATAACCCTAAATTATAAATAATAGCACAAAAGGCCTAGTCACGTAGACAAGTTTAATTTATAAGCCATAATTCTTACAGAATCGAGGCATTAAGGTTTGAATCAAAGTTCATTACCCTTTCTAGACAGGGAGTTGTAGGCTACCACTGTCTTTAGTCCCAGAGGACGTTAATCATAGCCCGTGGGCACTTCATCCTTAAGGGATGATTATTTTAAATAAGGGAATTTAGAATAACCCATTTTAATAATGAATTATGTGATTTTATCGAATCACATTTGTCAAGCACATTAATATGTTTTCTAAGGTTAACAAGGTTTTGAATCTTTTGAATAGGTTGTACCATCTTGGCCATGTCTGCAATGACAATTAGGCTAGGTTCTACCATCTTGGCCATGTCTGTAATGACAATTAGGCTAGGTTTTACCATCTTGGCCATGTCTGTAATGACAATTAGGCTAGGTTTTACCTTTAAGATTCTTTTAATATTAACGCAGAGCAATCCTAAATTAAGATGTTAACAAGGATCTGAATCTAATTGAGGAACTACCATCTTGGCCATGTCTTAGAACGACACTTGAACTAGGTCTTGTCCTTTTTAGATTTTGCCATTTTATCATAATGGTAGATCTTATAATAGGAACCTAAACGTTCCACTAAAATTTAAACAATATATGGTTGCCCTAAATGGGACTTCTAACAAAAATGACTTGCCCATGCAAGGGCTAATCGGAAAATAACAAGGAAATTAATAAAAGATAAAAACAAATTAGGATTAGTCCTATGTTCTTGTCTAGACTCAAGAATGTGCAGTTGTGTAACTGAGATTAAACACAAAAGGCTAGTGTTTAATTCACTCAGTGTTGGCTCTGATACCAACCTGTCACACCCCTAATTTTTCCACGTGTCATCGGTGGGCCCGGTGGGGAGTATCGTGACGTCATTGATATCATCATAGTCAAACAACACAACATGTAAAATGCACAGCGGGAAGCAAAAGATATAGATTTATTTCAACTGAACAAAAATGTAATGTTTAAGTATTACAACACAGTTGAAACAGATCCACAAGCGGATCAAATAAAAAGGAAAATGAAAACTGTTCAACAGACTTTGACATCTAAAGCTTGCGAGACTTGAGTAATGATGCCTGGAGTAGCCAGCCTATTTCGTCTAGTACCCGCACTTAGCCTTTTTGGAAAATACGTCAGTTTGCACTGGTAAATACAACTTAACTGGCTCATTTTGAAAAGAGTTTGAAAATTGATTTAAATGCACCTCGGCAAAAACATTTTATAACTTGGGACAATTATTCAAAATAATCTTGTATACAGTTTTACTCATTTGTCGTCCATTAGGGCTGGTTTGTAGGGCCGGACTTAAGTTAACTGACACGCCACAGGTATACTGCCCACAAGGTCGATTCCTTATAGTGGGATACCAGTTTTTACATAATGCAGCTGTCAGGTGTACGCCTACACCCCGTGCTTAGGTCGTGGCCATTTCATGAATGATGCCAAGGATATCCGGGACATGGTCATTTAACCCCCAAGGGCCATATACTAAATAATACATATCAAACAGGTTATGTAAATACATCAATCACAATACGATTTAAATGACTACATACACCCGACCAAGCGACACTTTTATAGTACCGTATCCCAAGCCCGTATAGGGAAAATAAGTTAAGGGTATTTACCTGAGCAATAGTATAATTCAAATACAGCAAGTGCACGTAGCTTTTACTGGGCTCCTAATCTGGAACGAAGGTTTTTAATAACCTATTAGAATCCTAACGGGTCTTTAATTTAGTCTAAGCTTTAGACCGGTTAGTTTTCAAAAGAAGGCACGGTTCAAACGCATGATAAAGCGAAGACCGGCTTAAAATGTGGTTTTGACCCGACAAGCTTGTATACTTGTTTAATATGGGTATCTTAAACACATTCTAAATTTTGAGACAAAAACGAGATGGTTTGACCCGTTTCGGCTAATATATGCAAACTAGTCACATAGGCCGATCCGAACGCGAAACATGCATAACGGGTAACCATAAGAGTCATGAACATATTCCACAAGTTAAAATGCCTTAAATATGTTGTGACATCAGTAGGATGTCTTCTATTATGCCCAAAATGATTTTAAACACAAATTACGCCTCGTAAGGGTACTTTGGTCATTTAAAAGATTATAAAAGAGTTTAAACATGTTTCTGAGTTTTGGATCTGATGTAATCAGTAAAAATACTCAATTTACTAAGTTATATTAGTAAGGTATAACTTATATGTGAAATCTATCCTTTATGACCAACCTATGCATCTTAAGGGCATTTTGGTAATTTCACATAAGCCTAAAAGGTCAAAATCGGAAATCTGAGCTTAAGACCTTTGCCTACTGTTAGAATGTAAATATTTACTAAAAATATCAGTAAGCATCAAACCTTATATTTATAAAATGGTTTTAATATATACTATGCGTTAAAAAACGCTTAAAAAGGCGATTTGGAGCCATTTCCGGGTTTTCAAAGGAAGGCCGATAATTTTATTATTCCAGAAGGCTCAAAATACTTTATTTATCATATTAGATCCGTAGAAAAAGGTTTGGGGTCAAAAGGATTTGTAAAACTCATTTTATAGCCCAAAATGGGCAAAACCGGCAACTCCCGAACCAAGCTTAGAACTCTAAGTTATGCTCAGCCTAAAAATAAATAAAAATCCTTAAAAATCCCAAAATATTATATTACATCATTGGGTAATAAGTTTGGTATTAAAAAAATTGGGTTTAGATAGGCTGTATGCTAAATGTGCGGTTTATTTACTAAAAAGCTTCTTAATTACGCTAATGAGTATAACTCTTAATTTAGATCTCAAACTGACCTCAAATTTTGGGTGCAAGTTTATAATTCAGTAGTGAAGGTTTCTATCCTTTCACTTTTTCAAAAATCACATTTTAAGGCAATAAGGGCATAATAGTCAACATTTAAGCATTTAACGGAATCATGCATACGCATTGGATAACCAATGAACCAAGTTGTATAATCACAGAGGGTTATACTTATAGGTAACTTGGTCCTATTAAAGCTCTAAGGCATTCCTAATTCATGCTCAAACGGGTCAGAACTGAAAGTCAAAGCATAAGTCAAACTATGCGACTTTCGGCCCCGAACCGAGCTTAAACTGAAAATTGTCGAGTTGAACATGTTTAGACATGTTCTTATGTTAATTACCAAGTTATATTAATGTCAAAACAGGTTGCATAGCTTCTACATTGCTAATTATGCATTAATTCGAAAATTAGCTTTCTGTTGACTTTTTATAATCAAGTTTGACTCGACAATTGACCTAATTAGAGTGGGAATCAGAGGGTGACCTTTTAGGGGTTTAATGCCCACATAATTACCAACTCATAGGTACTTTCATAATGAAATTTGACAGGAGCAATTAAGATTAATGACGAAGTCAAACCTTAATTACGACGGTTTGACTAAACGCTAATAAACTAAGCAAAACTGGATTAAAGGAGGTTAAGCATACTTACAATAGTCCTAAGCACAACTAAAGATCACTAGGAAGGATGCTTGAGCTCCAGGAACCTCCAAGAAGAGAGTTGTGAAGTTTACAAGTGAATGAGCAATCAAGAACCCAAGATCATGGCCCTTATATAGGTTTCTTGGATCAATTTGATCATGCCAAACAAGTCTATGGATGTTATGGGATCATTACAAGTGTCCCTAGGCCTTAATATACCAGCAAACAAGCCCATAGAATCAAAAACAACCATTTTAAGTCGGTTAAATGGCTGGAACAGGCAGCTGTCATGAATTTCTATAACTGGCACTCTGACGCGGCCCGCGTAAGGATCCATAAGGATCTTACGCGCCCCGCTTGGGCACTCTGATCCGGTTACAAAGTTTTATAAATTGCAATTTTGGTCCCTGGTCCTTCCAAACTTGATTTTTGGCTCATTTCTTGCACTATAAACCCCCAAACTTGACTTTTAAGGACCCCAAGTCATAAACCAACTTTGTTTGGTCCCCGGTTATTCATACGTTCACCGAAAAGTCTTAAATTTCAATGTTGACGCTTTTAACCCCTCGTATACGAATATTGTCATAACTTTCTCATACTTAATCGAAACCTTGTGAAATTTTTATCACATACTCTTGTGAGTATAATTTATCATTACAAAGCTTCGGGTCCGCTAAAAGATCAATCAGAGGTATACTTTAAACATGTTGACACATTTAGCCCCTGTAGTTTGTAATTCCTCACTTTCTTTCACAATTAGCTTCGTATGATCCATGATTTATTCGTTTAAGGATGTAAACATCATGTAGGGTTATTGAAAGACATATTTATTCATTGTTGACATTTTGAACCCTTACATTCACATACTTTTCTTGTTTGTCAACTTTAGTCCTTCATACGTAATCTTTCACACGTTCAAAGCTTATGACACGTGTCAATACATTACTGGACATGAATTTTCGAGGTGTTACAATATACGTTAATCAACTTGGTCCATTTTGAACAATGGCGTAGAACGTTCCACAAATAGTCCTCGTCAAACGTTTTCTTAACCTCGTCGTCTCCATCGCTTTCTAACACCACCCGGTTTCGAGCCCCACAAATCGGAATTCATTGTTTTTTTATTAAAAAGTAGGTGGAAAGTGGGTATTTTTTTAATAAAGGATGAGAGGAGAGAATGGTTAAAGTGGGTATTATTTAAAAGGAAGTGAGGGTTTAAATAGGTTTTAAGGGCATGTTTGGAATTTCTTTTCAACTTCTACTTCTCAAAAGTTCTTTTCAAAAGCAATAAGTAAGAAATTCTTACTTCTCCTTTTCTCCTTTTTGAAGGCATAATTTAGCTTCAAAAGAATTTCTTTCATGGTGTTTGGGATTCCTTTTGTCTTCAAAATCACTTCTCAGATGGTGGTGTTTGGAATTCCTTCTCCTTCTCAAAAGGACTTTTCAAAAGAAATCCCAAACACCCACTAAATAAAAATTTGATTTTTTTTAAAAACCCCCAATGGTCGAATGAAGTGGCCCAACCCCCCAATGTTCAAATTTCTGCCGCTCTCATGCTCGCCCAGGGTTTGGCTCCTCGCACTAGCCTGGGGTGTTGTGCTGTGCGCCACCACTAGCGGGCCTACGTGGCTCGCGGTGGTCTTGGTAGCGGACCACAACGGCCAGTCTAACTAATTTCACCATTAACGTGGTCATTTCAGCTCTAATCACCAAAGGCAACTATTGACATCCTTTTGCTCTTGATCAAATACCAAAGCAAGAATTTGAATTTAAGTTACCTAACTTCAACTCGACTAACTAATGTCTAAAAATCAATAAAATAAGTTTTTCTCCTTCCAAGTCAATTTTTAAGTTCGAAAGCACTTACGAAAGTATATTTGACCACTGCAAATTATTAATGATCATTTGATTAACCGATTTTCCATTTTGAGTCAATATTGGATAAAATCATCAATTTTTTATTTTATTTTTCTTTTGTCAAAACCACCATTTGCAATTAGACTTTGGAGCTGTATTCAAAACAATTCTGCTGGTTATTATAAATCATATGATATTTATACATAGTTTGTCATATTCCATATATATCTAACTTATTCAAGCTCTCAAAAAACATATACAGATAAATATTAGTAAGGCTAAAAAAATAACCTACTTGTTTTAATCATATCATATAAGATTGTAAAAAGCTATGTTGTATAGCATACAAATGTGTAACACTCTATGCAAGTCCCATATCGGTTGTGGACATGAGTAAATTTTGGTTCATAAGAAATGCCCCACCGATACCCTGATCGACAAACAACATCGGTACCGATATTAGTATTTTCTAAACTGATATTCGTTTTTATGGTTTTGGATCGATGTAAACCATGTGTCGATATTCTTTTAGTCATATTACGACTTTTTTTTTGGGTTTCTTCTTTCGACTGCTATAGCAAGTGTCGATATTTTAACAAGCCGAAACGATATCAACTAGATTAATTTCCACCAGCATCCTACGAAGCACTGATAATCCCACTAGTGATATGTTGAAACTTGAAAGTCATATTTGGGAATAGTTTCTTCTTAACAAAATGTGGAAATGGGTTTAAAATATATTCCTATAGGTTAAATTGAGTGGTCAAATTCCACACAACCTAGAATCATGCAAACATCTAAAAAATACACACAAAGCGTACAACTTTGCTATACATAAATTATATGCCTTATTTTCAAAACCCATTAATCAAATGACACGTGAAAAGAAAAAAAAAAGATAATTATGTGATTAGCTAGAATATATGATTACCAAACAAACATGACATAACTTATGATACAAACATGCTTTTTTTTTTTAGGGTGAAGGGGGTGCACACCTAATAGGTGAGTGCACTCTCTTACGCCAAACCAATCCCCGTGTGTCACATCAACTCCCCTCTTAAACTCCCCTAACACCCCCATTTGATGGCGCCACTCCCCTATTAGGTGAATTGGGTTTTTTTTAAAAAAAAAAAAAAAAAAAAAACAAAGAAAGCATTCATTGGTTGAAACAAAGCTGGCCCCACCACCTTTCCCCTCTCTCCGTCGGTAACCTCACACCCATTTCCAGCCCCGATTCGGGACCCCGCGGGGATGGCGGCGGTGTTCCCGATCGGGGAAATGGTTCACCGATGCCCTCCCCGATTGCGCCCCGTATACCCTTATTTCTTTGTTGTCCTAAGATACCTCATGAGTACTTTACAACTCTCACAATCTTAACTAATCATTATATAATGTGATATTAATTAGCTATAAACAAATCGTCATCTTCATAAATACTCCGAAAAAAAACACAATTTAGTATGGAATTTTACCGAGAATGACGAAAAATTACTTACGGTTTAACAATGTTACTAGGTTTTTTTTTTTGGTAATGTTACAAAATAATTAACCTTTTACAGTGACACGTCATAGGCTTTTCTTGCGGTTTCAAATTTCAATAGCTATAATTGTGCTTCAACGGTTAGAAAACTACACTCTTTTGTAAGAGCATTCACATCCAATCCATTATATTTTCACCCTAAATTACACTAAAAAACACTACATTTTCTCTCATTTTCAATTAAATAATATTTTTTATACCTTTATCATTACCTTTTCTCTCTCCTCAACTCACAACCACTTTCAAAATATATTAAAAAATTATAGGGGGTGAACAGTGTCCCCCCAAATATATAGATGAACAGTAACATTTTCTCTCTCCTCCACTCACAACCACTTTTTATACTCTTTATATTCTAAAAACAACACACACATAATTTGATTCCTTGGATGTGAATGCTCTAATGTGGTTATCCAAATGACTGTTATTACCCGAAATGTGGAAACATATATACTCGATAGTGCTTTTCCTTGAACGGTTAGAAAACTACACTCTTTTGTTTTAATCATTTGAAAATAACAGCTTTCTGTGTATAACATAACTCAATTTTAGTGTTTCTATCAAGTAACATTGCAACCACTCAATTATTTCCTAGTGGTTTGTACTAGATTTGACATAAAACTACTAACAACTCTCATTGCATAAGTTTAAATGATAACCGTTAAATATTTGCGAACCATTAAACAACATTTAATTCAATGATGAATGCATGTATCTACTAGTGAAAAGTATTTGTTGAATTATATGGAAACATAATATATTCACTGTTGATCATTGATCTTCATTGAATATACTCTTTGTAAAGTCATTTATAATGCCTCCATTACAAGTGAACAAAATATTCCTCGCAGTTGACAATTATATATCTGTGTGTGTGAGATCAAGACTTTTTTTTCACAGAAAGAGTACAAAGCTTTGACCAATTTAAGGTTAGGATTTATTGAGTGACAATTTCATAATTAGGTTTTAGTATTGGATAGTTAGGAAAGGTAAAAGAGGCTTTAGCCTTTAAGTTGATGTTTTTTGTTTAGGAATAATGGATTTTAATAATCCAAACTTTCACCCATTGGCCGGCAACGGACCCAACTTCAAAAATAACCGATGGTGGTCCCAACTTTTCGTATATTGTAAACCAATGGACTTTTACAAAAAAACCTTAATTTCTTTTTGTCTCCTTATCCTTTTCGGTTTAGTAAAGGTCCATTGGTTTACATTATACGAAAAAGTTGCCGAAAAGGATAAGGAGACAAAAAGAAATTAAGGTTTTTATTAGTAAAAGTCCATTGGTTTACAATATACGAAAAGTTGGGACCACCACCGATTATTTTTGAAGTTGGGTCCGTTGCCGACCAATGGGTGAAAGTTTGGATTATTAAAATCCATTTTGCCTTTTGTTTATATATGTTTCCAGTACCTTTTTAAGCTTAGATAAATTTCATATACTTCATTAATTTTTTTTTTTTAAATTATACATCATGGAACCTAAAATTTTATCATGTATAATTTAGTATAGCACTATTATATATAAAAAAACAAGATGTTTTCAAAGATCCAAACTACGCATTAGGTACCCTCAAATAGAGGTGTACAAATCGGTTTTTTTCAAAAACCGGTTTCGATTATTAATCGGTTTCGGTTTTTCACCCAAAATAAAAACCGGTTTTTTTTATAACCGGTTCCGGTTACTAACCGGTTTTTGAGGTCCAAAACAATAATCGGTATAACCAGTTGGGACCGGTTTTTAACCGGTTTTTCCCAAAAAAACGGGTTTTTACCGGTTTTTTAATAACCGGTTCGGTTAATAACCGGTTTTTGAAGTCAAGAATAGTAACCGTTATAAAAACCGGCGGTTAAAAAAAACCGGTTATGAAAAAACCGGTTAAAAAAACCGGTTTCGGTTTTTTTTCCGGTTTCAATTCTAAAACCAGTTTTTTTGTACACCTCTACCCTCAAATGTACTCTCAACCTATTTACACGGTGCGCCAAATTTCATGACACAAATTCCTCTCCTTAAATATTTACTCTCTTAGACATATAGTGTCAATTTTTCCTACGGTTTTTTATGAATTTTACGTTTCTGAGTGGTTTTCATTTGATTATCTGAACCCACCAATATGTGTGTGTGCTTGTATAAGGGGGTGGGGGTGGTGATCACTCATGACTCACAACATCCAATCAAGTTTCGTCATGTCATCAACCATTATTCCATCACTCACAACCTTTTTTAGTGGAAATAGTCATCACTCACAACACCCAACAATACCCATCACTCACAACACTCACAACCTTTTCAAACGGTCGATATGTTCACGCGTGAAGTTTATCACGCGCATTAAGTTTAACGCGTGGAAATTGAGGGGTGGGGGTGGTGTGTTCATTGTTATCACGCGTGGTGGGAGTTTATCACTCACCACCCCGCCTGCCCTAAAGAGAGAGAGGGTGGATCAAATACAAAATGGCATATCAGCTAAGAAGTAAAGAAAGCATACTAGTTTTTTTACAAACTAATACATCAGCTAAGAAGTATAGAAAGCAAACTAGTTTTTTTTTACAAACAAATACTATGGTTGAAATTAACTAGGTGGCGTTTTTTAAATTAATTGAAAGTTAGTAACGCAATGAAAGTATACATCTTATAGTAGAAGAATCATATATCTTCAGTGAAAGTATAACCAACAAATGCGTGATACTACCTAAAGCTAGCAATGAAGAGATTCACCAAAGTAGTAAGATTTCAACCTTCAAATCGGTAAATGGGTATGACTTAATTATGTTCGGATTCACTCTTCAACAAGAATATGAACATAGAAGATTACTAATTAGGTAAAGTTTAAAGAGAACGTTTTTACCATTCATGTCTTAAGTAGGCTCCTACTACAACAATATTATCATAAGAGGGATTTTATGTATACTCTACTTTGGTCTTATATATGTTTACATGTGGTTTAGCATAACAATTATCTTGTAGTGAAAAACTACAAAACTTATCCAACTAGTTGTTCCACTCCTAGAAGCATATGAAAAAGCATACGATGATCTAACCGGAAGTTATGGTCTTGGATATGGCCATGGATGTGATTGTGGTTGAGGTAATACCATGGTTTTTATTTTATAACACAACAAATCAATAGATTGTTTTGATTCCTTTCGCGAGTTTTTCTTTGGTAGTTTATGAGACATATTAGTGACATTTTTGGTAGAAATTTTTTTACAGATATTCACTTTAAAATACACATTCGACACTACTTCAATAAACGATTGAATCCAATATAGTAAACTAGATGAAGTTTATAGATCATAGAAGTTTTATTGTTTTGATATCTAATAAAGCCATCATGCATCAATGATGATGAGAAAAGTCGTAGATAAAAATGTTAACATGTTTTGAAAAACCTAAAGATTATTCAAACTAAAGACAAAAAAAAAAAAATGATAATCACAAGTTCACAACATCATAAGCATACTGAAGTTCTAATTTTAGTTTTCTCTTAGTTATTTTTTGAAAGTGTTAGAAATTTTATCAGTATTATAATAAATCGAAATAGATTTTAGTCGGTATGCAAATTTGAGTATGACAACTACTAAATAACAAACTAAGTGCCTTCCTATATGATTTGTAATTACATATTGTCCTATCGTTTTCGCCCTGTCATTTGCATAAGAATTACACGCATTATTCGAACTTTCATTTATTTCATCAACCACCTATCCTTAAAATATCTAAAAAAGAAATATACTTTTATGAATGACAAATACAAATGAAAAACCTTCTCAACACAACTAAGATTATGATTTAAGATTAATAATAAATTAGAACTGTATTTGTGAGTTTCAACAATATAGAAGAAGAATTATCTTTACCACATTCTTATGTATGTGAAAATTAAACATTGAGTGGAAAATGAAAGAAAAAAGTGAAAGAAAACATGTGATGTGTTGTGTGGAACAAAGAGACAAGTAGAGGTCCAGTTGAGCAGTGAGTCCAACCCCACCAAGACCCAGACCCAGCAGGTGGTGGTGGTGAGTCACTCATAAACATAACCCCAATCAGTTTGTCTGCATGTTTTCAGAGCACTGCCTTTTTTGATTATGACACTTCAACCATCTTAATATATTACACTACACTTTGGAGTTTTATATGTTTATATATTAAAAAATCATACCATTACATGTCAGGCTCCAGTTGTTTCAATCATTAAAACATAAATGTGACCGAGAAACAAATTTTAGCACATATTTTATTGATATAGCTCTGGTTGATGAGTATATTAAAATATAATTTGTCTGCTGTCTCAAAGTTTTTAAATAATATATGAACTATGTCTACCACATAAAAAAAATATAGTTTCATTAAAAAAAAGAAAATTTAATACGCTATACACGTGATTTTGGCTCTTATATCTTTTAGTTTTAATTAGATTTTAAGTTAGATGTATCATTTTTTAGAACGACTTTCTTATATTTGACTATTGTACTCCTCAAATTGAAGAGCCCTATAGTTGATATATCTAACAAACAAATGTTGGAAAAACAGAAGGCACAGAATTTTAGTCTTGAAAAGACATGAACGGAGTCATATACGATCAAACCCGATCACATGACAAGGACGCTCGACAAATCTCAAAATGATTTGATAAATTTGAGTTTGAAAAAATATGATTTCGGCCAATATGAATGTGAAACAAGGTGGTAATTAGTAATTGTACTAAGTTTTTATAGTTTATAAATCTGTTATACAAGCAAATGCTAACATTTTGTATTTTTTTATTAATTTATAATAAGTTAAAAACCTTAATTACAATACTATTTGGTACAATCAACCATTACACACAAGTGTTACATTTTGAAAGATGCATATCGTCTCCATGCAACATGACACATGAATGACTTAAATAATCCCATTAAATATAATAAATAATTGTAGTTGGGTCAATTGTATTTAATTTCTTGTAAAAACATATTCTGACATTTTATTACCCTACTTGTTTGATCCAATTGAAGTCTTTTTCTCTTTTAAGTAGCATGAAAGAGAGGAAAAATTAGAATATAACACACACATATATATATATATATATATATATATGTATAGGTAAAAAGTACTGTACAATATTGCTTATCGTACATTATGTACGCTTCAATCTCAGCCGTCAGATCATCTTCCCGCGTTTTAAAATCGCATGTTGTTTTTTTATAACAATTTCGCATGTGATAATTTTTGATGAATTCGCATGTTGTTTTTTTGTACCAATTTCGCATGTGATAATTTTGATGAAATAGCATGTTGTTTTTTTATAACAATTTCGCATGTGATAATTTTTGATGAATTCGCATGTTGTTTTCTGTACCAATTTCGCATGTGATAATTTTGATGAAATAGCATGTTGTTTTTTTGTAACAATTTCGCATGTGGTAATTTTGATGAAATCGCATGTTAAAAAACCAACATGCGAAATTGTTACAAAAAAAACAACATGCGAATTCAATGCGGGAAGATGATCGGACGGCTGAGATTGTAGCGTACGTAATGTACGATAAGGGCATTTGTGCGTTAACCTGCCTCTATATATATATTGTGTGTGAGAATGGATCAATCGTCAATGAAAATGTAACATCTCTATATAATAAATGAATTTCGTAATTGTTTTGTGAATACTAAAAATAAATATACATAGTAATTTGTCTTTATTTTATAAAAAAAGAAAAAAAAATTACAACTTTTTGTCCTAATCAAAAGTTTAAAACCAAATAGACAATAAGGTACTTGATCCCAGTTATAAACCCCACTATATCCGTTAAGCCCTAATAATAAGTTAAATGGTGTACCGTTCTTTAATCTCCAACATATTAATCATTACTTAATTATGCTCCCCATTCTTAAACATACTTTTTAAGCCACTTGTCTCTATCAAAATACATATTTTAACCACAATTCTATCATGACCTGCTCCTAAACAATACGTCATATATAGTAAGGCCTCTCCATAAATGGTAATGGTGCTCCTAGAAGTTTTGTATGTGCCATTCAAAATACACATGTATACAGAAGAACTATTGTCCCCAAGAGACATCCTGGTGGTAAGGTGTCTCCCATTTTATCCATGCGATGAAAGGTTCAAATCCTGTAAGGTATAGATGGTTAACAAGAGTAGATTAGGAGTCGTTCTACAAAAATACACCAAAACTATCATATATGTCATAAACTATACTATGTTATGATATTTGATTTGTTACATAATTTCTAGGGATATAAATTCCAACTTATTCGTACAGAATGGAGTCAACTAAAGTTGTATTCTATTGACAATGCTAATAAGTTAAAGGATAAACATTTAATATTAAATGAAACTAGTCACATGGTTAACACGATTCTTTTTATAACTTGTTTTGTTTATTATTGCTAAAAGTATCATAAATGAGGTACAAGTTATACACACACATTATTGTTGAAGAAATTCTTTGTTACATGGTAAAGATAATAAAAAAATTTTGGTTATATTTATTGGTTGCGTAAAGGTCTAATTTTTAAAGCAGTATGTTATAGCCCTTTTAATTGTATGGATATATGGAATTAACTTTTGAGTAATACATAAAATCGCATTCAAGTTTAAGAAAACTAAAGTTAGAAGATAAAAAATGTTGTTTGTATGGTGACAAGGAACTTGCTCAAAGAAAGTAGGCTACACCTCATTTGACGCATTTTCTATAGTTAAGAAAATTCATGAAATTAATATGATATATGACGATTATAAGTTCAAATGTTTAGAAATTAGTGTAAATATAAGATTGGATACGAGCATAGAAGATCATTGTTGGATGTGTTTATTTGGTTTATATAGTTTTTTTTTTTTTAACGGCAACAAACTATACATAAATATACTGTCAACCTAAGGGGATACACAAAAAAGAAATTACAACAAAGTCACAATATCAAAATTTTTGTAAATTCAGTTACAAAAATTTAGTTGTTGACCCTAAAATCAACAATAATAATATGCAGGAGAATGATTAATAGATGAAATTAATGATCTTGATCCATATGCATATCCAATATTCATTTATTTGGTGCATACACTTACCCAAAATTGATTTGCGAATCCGGTTAATATCCACAAAGTGATGTGACATTGTTATGTCTAATGTGCATATCATGTTAGAAAAAAAAAATAATCAACATAGTCAAATTTACCGACACGTTAGTTGTCATATTTTGACCGATAACAAGACAAGTTACTTAAATAAGGAGACCAATTACTTAAAGAGTTAATTACATACTTAGTCCATGTGATTTGCACAAAATAATATACTTAGTTACTAATAGTTTAAAATCACCTTCTTGGGTATTAATTTTTCATTTTGTAACGTTTGGAGGTATTAACTTATAGATTATTAACATAGTTAGTTCCCGTGGTTTGCAAAAAATAACATACTTAGGTACTAATAAAATGTGATTTTAAACCTACAAATAATGTTCATACCTCCGAACGTTACAAAATGAAAGGTTAATACCCTAGAATGTGATTTTAAACTATTAGTATCTAAGTATGTTACTTTGGGCAAACCACAAAACTAACTATATAATTAACTCTTACTTAAATAAACTGTTTAAACATTATTTGCTTTAATAAGAATTGCATGATACATTACCACTAAACTCCACACATTTCTAAAGTTGTGTGCAAGATTCTATATCATCATCATCATCATACTCAGTAAATCCCACCAATAGCAAAGCTAAGGTAGGGTCTGAGGAGGGTAGATGTAGACGGCCTTACCTCTACCCGTAGGAATAGAGAGGCTGCTTCCAGTGAGACCCCCGGCTCGATTGTAGTTTCGTATCAAGCCTTGGACCTAAGACACATAACACTCAAACAATCGGGACAGAGACTGATTGGTGCATGTACCCTCGTGTCTTTCAGCTATCAACATCACCACATGCATCATCCGCCGCTTTTAACGTTATTTTCACGAGAGTAGTAAAATAACGTTAAAGTCAGTACCATTTCACTTTTGCCCCCCGAGCGTCCACACATATATACATTATATGTGCACACCGCAAGCAGGGCAAGATTCTATATGTGATATATTAATTCACATTCACAAAACTACTTGTCTTGTATATCAAAAAAGAAATACATATTATCCAGTTAACCATTACAATTTTATATATTACTAATGAACGAACTATATTTGTAATTTAACAATGTATTTTTTTATCCTATATTAATTATTTATTTAAAAAAATGGTCGTTTCCCATCCGATTCTAATCACACACAAATTACATTTGTTTTACTCATTTTAAGTAATTTTGGAAATATTCATTATTTATCTTTTATTCATAGTGTAATTGAATAATAAAGAATTGATAAATCATTTTATATAGCATGGTTAGATAGAATTAAAAAAAGATAAAGATAAAAAGAAAGAAAGAACTAAATCAGTGGGGGAGAGCCTGTAGGGAGACAGTTGGAATCTTTGGACTCTATGAGGCTTTTGGGCTGGTGTCACTTCATCGAATATTATATCAGTGTAAATGATGTGTTTTTTTTTTTTAACTTTTTAGTTTTCAGAGTCAATTTAAAAAATATATACAAGAAAGGAAGTGATTTAATATGATTTAATATATAAAAATAATTTTTTTTAAACAGCAACAACTATATATATATATATATATATTATATATATATATGGTTAGGATCATGTGAGAAGCACTAGGCTAATTGAGAAACTTGATAAACATTCTGAACCACACATTTTTCCAAAGCTTTTCGTAATATACATATATGTATAGTTTAAAATGGACTATATACATATGTGTATAAGTCAATATACATATATGTATATAGTCAAGTTTAAACTATACATATACGTATATTACGAATAGATTAGGGAAATGTGTGGTCCAGAATGCTTCTCAAGTTTCTCAAGTAGGGTGGACTTCTCTTAGGATCCCTACCTTAAAATCTCCACCACCGCCACAATCAAAATCTCCACCTACGCTACCATCAAAACTCCACCTTCACCCTCTTTTTCCTTCGGAAATTCAAACATAACAAGCTTTCTACATTTCTTTGAAAAACACAACCAACAGGTTATTGGTGGTTGTTTATGGTAGCTATATCGGAGGAGGGTGGTGGTTACGAAGGTGGGGTGATGATATTGATGGTCGGAGGTTGACGTTGTTTGTGACGAGGTGAGCAGGTTGACGTCGATTGTGATGGACGCCGGAGGTTGACGCCGGTGTGATGATATTGATGGTCAGAGGTTGACGGCGGTGGGTGGTGGTTGATTTCCGGTGGTGACGAGGTGAGCAGGTGTTGGAAGAGGAGGCTGAGAAGTTTAATTTGTTTTTTGTTGAGAAACAGGAAGAGTATATCATCAGATTGAAGGTATCAGATCTGAATTTATTTCAATTCGTTAGTGATAGTCTCATAGACCTGCTTGTGTTATGTATAGATTATTGACTTTTAGCTATTTGCCGATGAACAGGGGTAGATGGGAGGCGCAGGTGTCTGGTATTGTAGATTTGTTTACAGAGAGAGAGAAAAGGAAGAAGATGAGGGGTAAAATAGACATTTATCATATACTTAACTTGGAAATCTAACACGGGTTAGTGATAAGGACCACCCGAGTGCAAAAATTACAACTATTAGGACCAACTTTGTAATTAGTGAACCACTGGTACCAAGTCTGCAATTTTCGCAAACCACAGGGACCAACCAAGCATTTAACTCTACTTGCTATTTATACCTAAAGGATTGGCACAAGAAGATGCCAAGTGTTAGGGGCTGATATAAGATCATTACATGTGTGTAATGATGTGTTTAAACCAGATGAAAGAGTGGCAAATCGAAGATAGGTGTCAAGTTGTGGTTTTATGCTTGGAGATCAAGCATAAATCTGCCAGTGAGACCCCTTGCGGACCGTAAGGGTTCACCGCTTACAATCCGTAAGGACCTTAGCGCATCAGACTTATTTCAACACCCTTGCGAACCGTAAGGCTTAAGCCTTGCAGTCCGTAAGGGACCTTCAGAATTTAAATTTGAGATTTTTATATCTTTAGTCCCTGGACTTTGATTCTTTGGCCATATGGCACTTTTAGTTCCTCTCCTTCCTTATAGTGGAGATTAGTCAGATATCCGGGAAGCGTTTTAATTAATGCACAATAATAGTTTCTCTTCTTCCGAGAACCGGGATTAGTCGGAGATACGAAACACGTTTCGAAGAACGTAAAATATAAGTTCTTCCTCCTTCCACATAGTCGGGATTAATTGGAGGTATGGATATGTGTCATTACATAGTCGAACGAAAAATTCCCTCTCCTTAGTTGGAGATTCACACGTGTCGTCTCACAATTGGACGAAAATTTACGGGTGTTACACGAATTAAGAATGAAATAAAACAACCACAAACCATCAAAAACATCTAATTTAGGTATGTTTTTGTACTATAATTTAATTACTTGTAATTACTCTACCAAAGTAATTATTATGTATAAGTAGAGTAATTATGACTAAGATTGTCTTTGATACAATAGTGGAGTAATTATCATGCATAAATAGAGTAATTATAACTTAGATACTCTAGTAGTGTAATTAGCATGTATAAGTAGAACAAATATGACTAAGATCATGTTAGTTACATTTGTAGAATAATTATCATGTATAACTAGAGTAAATATGTCCGAGATCATGTTTATTACAATACTAGAGCAATTGTCATGCATAACTAGAATAACTATGACTTAAATGCACTAATATAGTAATTATCATGTATAAGTAGAGTAATTACGACCGAGGTCATGTTTCATACACTAGTAGAGTAATTATCATAGAGTAGAGTAATTATTATGAATAAACAGAGTTAATATGACTAAGATCATGTTTGTTACACTAATAGAGTAATTATCATGCATAATTATAGTAATTATGATTGAGATCATGTTTGTTTATAAGTAGAGTAATTATCATACATAAATAGAATAATTATTTATTTTTGTGTATTTAATTGTTTTTAAATGATGGATGACAAGTGAAAGAATTACTATAAAAAGAGCTTGCAGATATTCAAATGATCCACCAAGCTTTATTTGTTTTGATGATTATGATGTTGTTGCAGAAACAACATCAGGATAATAAAGCGTACTTGTAGAGTAATAATCATGTATAATTAGAGTAGTTTTTTTTACTCATTTACTTTTTCTTGACTCCTATTAAGGAACCTATTATGATAGTGTTCTTTTATGTATACTAGTGGGAATATCGGCGCATTGTGGCGGGTACTTTTACTTTTTTGGTGCACATTGTGTGACGGGTTTTACGTAATTTATATCCATCCAGCACCACAAAAGACATACTTGGCCCCGTGGATTATTAGCATAATTTTCTTCTCATTATTCATTCATGATACTTTATATCCCTCAAGAAGTATATTCAATTTAGTGGTCAACAAACAAAAATCCACAGTAACAATTTCCAGTCAAGATCAAAATATCTAGCTCCTCCACCTTATTAGTAATTTATGTGATATCGAATAAAAAAGATAACACAGTAAAATAATAATGAATCAAGTTATATTGTTTTCATAAGTATAACAAGTAAACCAACTTTGTAATATTTTTTTTTAAGATAGTATGTAATAAATATCATAAAAAACTTAGATAAATAATCAAAATAATACTCTTTAACTTTACTACCATAAAATGAGGTAATGAACAGTTTTTTCTTTTTCTTTTTTTCACAAATCATTCGTAAACATGAATATGTTTGTCCAATAATATATGTAACAATTGCTTTAAAATTAGTTAAGTATTTGATATTATTTATCACATTTGAAATAACTATGTATTTTGTATGTTACTGTTACTAAATATAAGCATTGAATATTAACAAGTCACAACTAACACAAACATTGTAAGAGGATATATTACCATAATTAATATTTGTACATAACAATTGAAATTCATAACGTTGAGGTGTGATGTTAAATCAAACTTATAGAAAAATTGACATTTACAAAAGTAATAATAAGATAAATTATATTAAGAAATACTTTACTCTTTTGATGTAGTAGTAAATCTCACATAACCCAAAATTATAGGAGTTATGATATTTTGAATGTTTTGAGAGAATCAAGACAAAACTAATGTATATGAATCTCAATGCAGCCCAAAATCGTATGAATTACAATATGGGTTTTCTTTGAGGGAATGAAAAAAAAAACAAGTTAATTAGATGGTGTTGATTTACCATACGATAATATGCCTCAACTTCAAAAGTAAGTCGTGTCGATAACATGCAGTAAAACAACAGAAAGAGACAAGGAAGAGAGAATGTGGAATAGTTTTCTTATTGATGTAAAACATGAACTACATAAGTCTCTATTTATAGGCTTATAAATATGAGAGTTAAGTACATGGAGAGTCATTATACTATGATGAACACATGTGGATAGTCACACATTAAAAATAATAATTCATAGCATTTGCTTTATATAGTTATTAGACTCTTTACATGTCATCTTAATTATAGGTTACAAGCGTGCCGAAATCACTAAAATGCCCCTAAAGTATCTTAAATTTTTGGACAATGCGCGAGTTTACCCCTTCTAAAATAGTTTGGCTCTCTTGTACATGTTGCTTCAAAATGTGTACACAATGTAAAATTACCAAAAGAGTAAAAATCCTAATTCTCTTAATAAGTTAGTATAGATATAGATATAGATATACACACACTCTAGTTATACGTATAATTAATCTAGCTATTAATATAATTACTATCTTTTTGTTATGAATGTAATCATTTTATGGCCCAACCCAATGTTTATGGGCTTTAGACTTTTAGGGATTCTATTGTACTAGTTTATACATACGATGTATATGTCAGATGAATGGAATGATTGAATCAGTTTCTCTCTATTTCTCTCTTGTTTTATCACACGTTATCAGCACATCGCTCTCCAACATTCCTTAATTTTGTAACCGAATTTCCATTCATTTTCTTTATCTTTCCACCCTTCTGATTTGTCATGATTTCAATAACCCAACTCGAGGGAGATAGGAGGCGAATAGACGAAGTGAAATAGAGAAAATTACCAACCAAATTATTGAACAACCGGCTTCTCTGTTGCATTTTTTTGTCCCCACGAACGATGACCATGGCCACCGAACCACGTCACCGGTCGCATTCAGAAACATGATCGCCATGTTTGAGAACTCGACGGTGGCAGAATTCATGAATGCTGGATTGATGTGCGTATAAACACATCCGACTGACAATCGGATATCGATCAAGAGCCGTATACAACAATTGAGGTAACATATCGAACCAACTTCCATGATTTATTGCACAATACGTATATCATACATATATAGATATACATTATATAGATTATTCGATATGGTTCTGTAAATTGATTTTTAGTTTCCGGCCAATAGGATTATGTAAACTAGAAACTAAAAGTAAAGAAGATGAATACAAAGCTAATATACCTAGAAGCCCTCTCAAATATCCACATATAATTATTGTAGTAGATGAACAAATAAAGTAGAAAGTGTTATTTTTACATTATGTGATGTAGTCTAAAAAAAGAATTATCTTTTCCGGCAACCGGAAATCGTTTCCGGAGAAAATGACCGTAACCCATTGGAATCTGTTAGTTGGCCGAATTTGGTGGAATTGTAGGTCAAGGAGTTGTTATGGTCAAAGCCCAGCAACCGTTTTACTCGGTCAAAAATTCAACCAAGTCATTAATTATCCCAATCAGTTTAAAATTTGTTTCAAACTCAAACTTTTATCATTAAATTCTTAACCTTCTAGAAAAGGAATTAATACATATCAAAAGTGTTAAAATAATAATAAATGATATATCCATGAAAAGTATGGTGTTTTGTCAACTGGGTTTTATAAACTATTTTTATATATAATTGATAAACGCATTAAAGTAAATAAATCATAATGTTAATTTTTTGGGTTCTCTACATTGTAAGATCTGTTATCGATCATTATGATTATTTTATTTTTTACTGCACAATGATATAGGTTGTGGCATTTAGAACAAATAAATTGGTCTTAAGCTAGTTAAGTAAATTAGTTAAATATAATGAATCGTAAGTTTTTGATCATTCAATTTGTTACACTACTATGCATTGTCAACATATTAGTTGTAGGATTATTCTTATCGTTTTTGTATAGCTGCATAACAAATATTGATAGATATTAATATAGTCAATAGTTCATACAAAAAAAATATGAAAAATAGGTAGTGGTCTCTTACTTAAACAAACTACATGGATAGATGATGAACCATCTTTTGAAGCCATTGTTTTTCTCTGTTATAGCACGGGAATAAGTTATATATGTTAAAATACATTTTAACTCTATTTAAATAATAAATCACTTTCAATTCGAAATTTTAAGAAAACTGTTCAAAAGATCCTTCTTTTGATCATAGCACCTCTATAGAAAAAAAAATTGAATTTCACATGAATCCTAAATCATTGTTGGTACCCGAAGTTTTCTCAAATGTATACAAAGTCATGTTTCGTTTCCATGACATTTTTTTTCAATGTTAAATTCAAACCTGAGTTCATCACACTCGACATCTTCATATTCGGATAACATATAGCCTAGTGGTGGAAAACCTTTTAACTAGTTCATGATTTCCCTTCAAACAAAGGTTAAAACTATAATATTTCTCCTCTGTGACATGTTTTGGATATGTGAAGGTACTCGATCAACATGTTTGACCACCAGAAGTTGGTTATCCTCTAAAAAGCTTGCTATAAATTTTCTCGACATGCTCCTGACGCAGCAATACCGAAAATGTGTTTTCACAAAATACTCGGAGGTTATATCACATCTTTTAAATTGCAAATCAAATATCAAGCTAATATTTATATACTGTTCAATTCAATCTGACTTACACGTGCTAGCTCATTCCCTGAGGTAACTGTTATAATTGGTTAATGTCGTCGGAGGTGAAAAAGGATTATTTGGCCATAGTAAAGGCCACACATGTGGATGATCATGGTAATATAAAAAAATGATATCAATGGCTCAAACAAACTTGATATGAGTCAGTCACTAAGAGGCAGGTACGAGAAGGGGAAATATAAACATTCGCTTCAAATGTGAATACAAAAAAAACCTTAACATACTCATGTGAATGCATGCATTATACATATGTGTATCTAGAAGCTCCAGTAGAGCAATCACAAATTGAGATGGCAAACGTCCGATATACAAAAACACAACTAACACTATCACAAAACATAAGAAATATTTGTACCAGTTGTGGTTGTCTCGGTATAGACTATTGATTTTGAAGAAATTTATTAAGTTTCAACTATGTTTGGATAAAAAGTCATCACTTTGGAATAGTGTCAAAGAAAAATGATACCAAATATGAAATATCTACAATATATCATATAGCAAATATGGCCAGAAGACCATATTAGAAGTTACTAGAATGATACATTATATCCACAATATTTCATTAAATCAAATATGGTGAGTAACCAGAAGTTACTAGAAAAATTATATGTTTACCACATGACATGACTAAATAGATCATCAACATAGCATCATGATATGCCAAATAATTAAAAGTGCTAACCAGCACTACTAAGTAATCTAACAGTCTTGCTACCAAAACACCTATTATGTATGCAATGAATTTTCTTAGCGAATCAATCTTTCAGCCATCCAAAAAGAAATTCCTACCAACTATCCCACTTATATGTGGACCATGTAAATATTCATTGGTCTTAAGTGATGCATCCATATTTTAGAATGCTTTTAAGTGTATATTGTTAAAAAGGGATTTTGTCCGACAGTATAAAACGTTGATCTTTGACATTATTTAATGTTGAACTTTGACAAACAATTGTAGAGACCATTGTTGGGAACAATATGAAATATAGTGAGAGGCATATATAGTCGAGATAAATTTTCATATTTACCGACTATCTAATCAATTCAAAACCAACTGCTAATCATAAATACTCCCCACAACAATTGGTCTCTAGAAGAGAACCAAAAGTTATTTTAGTTATGCAATATATGTAAGTACCAAAATGGACATGTTTACAACATTTATACTGACTATCCATTTAACAAACCAATATTTCCAGTCTTAGGGGGAGACAAGATAAGGAAAATAAAAGACTGGTAATACAACTAAACAGAGAATGCATCATATTAAATCTCGACCCCAGAAGTGGTCAATATTAATTTGAAGTCCAAAAGGGCATGACTTTTCAAATAATAGCAAATGAAATACCGGATGCATTCATAAACACAAATAGATTGACAAAAGTCACGTATACCAGCACTAAATTCACCTGCTCGAAATAAAGTAATTAGAAAATGATTACCGTATCAAGAAAATGTGGGAGGTAAATCGGTTCCAAAAGACAAAGCCCACAAATACAAAAAAAAAGCAGAGTAACACAGTTGGTTTAACCAGAAGAGGTTGCATAGGATACCCCAGAAGTGGTAGAATACAATACCCCATAAGTGGTTGTATACAAAACCCAAGAAAGGTTTGCATACGAAAACCTTAAAAGAGGTTATTGTTAAAATCCTAGAGGAGATAGCGAAATTCTGATATAGGATAATGGAGTTCCAGAAGAGACTCAGTTACCAAACAAGTATGAGATCTCAATGATTTATGTACAAAAAAGTATAATATGGAACCATAATGAAACACGTGTAAAATGATATATTTGAATATGCTATAGCAATAGATGTAATCGACGAAAAAGATTACGTATATGGAAATTGTGCAAGAGTGTCTAAATAGCCAAAATGTCTAGATGACTTAAATGCCAATTAAATTCGCTCGATAAACTAAACGTTTTCGAACTAGCAGTTCGAACACCCATAGACGTCAAACCAATAGGTTATAAATGGGTGTCTTTAAATAAAAAGAAACGTAAAGAATGAGTTTTGCGATGTAAGGCATGATTTTTAACATAAAGATTTTTTCCCAAATCCCAGTAGTTGATTATGTGGAAAAGTATACCCCTGTAGTGGATGCGATAATCTTTAGATGTTTAAAGGCCTCGCAATATCAGAATGACTTCAAATAAAACTTATGGATGTCGTCACTGTATACATGTACGAGACAATTACAAATGACATCTTCTTAAAATCCCTGAAGGATTAAAAATGCTCAAATCATTATTTAACAATAACCCCATATGAGTTATATAAATCTTAAAGGGACTGGTCCTATGTGGTATAATTGACTTGGTTGATACTTTGAAAAGAGGGGGTATAAGTTTGATAAAATGAGCTATATATACTTATCAAGATTTCACTCTTAACGTTCAGTGTAACTGGAGTTTACAGTGATGTTGTAAATACTATCGAAAGGAACTGTCAAACTATAAAGTGAGAATTCTGAAAAGATCTTTATAGAGTGTAGTTATTCTCGACCCACAGTTCGAGTATATCGCAGTTCGAATATATATGTACCATATTTGCTCATCCATCAAACTACATCCATAAGATGTTATATGGATAAAATTCATTTGTTGAGTACGCTAATGGTTGTCGAATTGCTTGACATATGGAAAGGATTTTATTGTCCCTAAGAAGAGGATAGATAAATAATTGGTCCAGAAGTACCATACTTAACTGCGAGCAGAACAATGGTGTATCTTGTAAACAAGACGACACCTGATATTGTTTTCTTGATAGATGTATTGGCAGGATTACAGTTCCAATTTAATATGTTGCACTCTTTTGCCCTTTACTAAGTTTTTCTATTAGATTTTCTTAGTAAGGTTTTTGATGAAGCAACATATAGCATCTGTTTATCTTATAGACACTGAAATACCAACTTAACATCATCCTGGAGCATGTTGTTAATTATGTATAATGCGCAATGCACTCTTTTTCCCTTAGCTACGGTTTTGTCCCATTGGGTTTTTTCTAGCAAGGTTTTTAACGAGGCATAATTACAAAGCGTATTAAATGATATGGGATTCGAGACATGATATTTTTCATGAGAAAATATGGAGTCACAACTATCAGATTATGATAATGAAGGATATCTATTAGACCCCCACAAAGCTCAATCTCAATCTAAATATGTTACTAATGGAAGTCAATGATTTCAACACATTTAAGACAGCTGAAGACTGGAGTCAATAAAAGGAAGCCGAATTGTACTATTTGAAGACAGTGCAAGCTGAATCAGAAGAAGTTGAGTTGTACTGTTTAAAGGCAATGCAACTTGGATCAAAAGAAGCCTAAGCAAAGAAGACTACATCAAAGATCAAGTCAAGTGATTATTACTGAAGACTGAATTCCACAGACTAAGAGCTATATGTAAAATTGAGGGGGAGTAATATACATGTACTCTTTTTCCTTAACTAAGTTTTGTCCCACTGAGTTTTCTTAGTAAGGTTTTAATGAGGCAGTATAACTGATCCTGAAGTGTCAGTTAATATCGGTCCTGAAGAACCAAGCCAATATCTTCCAATGTATAATGTTGATAGTGTCTAATATAAAATGTCTGAGGGGGAGTGTTATGAATGCAATCATTTTATGGCCCAACCCAATGTTTATGGGCTTTAGGCTTTTAGGGATTCTATTGTACTAGTTTATATATACGATTTATATGTCAGATGAATGGAATGATTGAATCAGTTTCTCTCCATTTCTCTCTTGTTTTATCACATTTTTAACATTTTTACACTAACAATAATTACGTTATTAGTTACATATTTAATTACTCTATCGTCTAATTACAACCTAATGATCACTACAAGAAGAGCATCATATAAGACATGAATAGATGTGTTTAAAAAAACATGAAACAATTTATGCAAAATTTAAAACTCTATCATTAAGAGGAATCAACTTCCTATTTGTGCCAATGTTGATATTAGATCATTACTACATGTGTTTTCATTTGAAAATTACAAAAAATGATTTGATTAACAATAACAAAGTGGGTGATGATTTCAAACAAAGATACAAAGACATCCCTAATATAATGGTAAGACTTATGGCATATCCTTTACGTATAAATCATAAAACTTTCAATAACTAACAAATTTGATTGCAATGTAGAATAACACACTATGTGACTACATACAGTCTACAAGAATCAACCAGTAGAACATATTAAGAGAAGTACAAATTACAAGAATACAAAGACAATGGAGAACTTTAGAAAACAAAATCGATGAAGGAATCCATGTAATGTGACACATGGAAACAGATGAGGATGTTCAACAATAGTAACTTAAAGGATTGAGGCATCAATTTTCATAAAAATGCTATTATCAAACATCAATCACCCAAAATTTGAACTTATAATTGAAGCAGAAGATTTTAAAGCAATGGATCAACCAGTAAAGGATGAACTAAAGAAGGATCTACTAGAGAAGTTGAAAAAGAGACAACATAAATTTGTTTTACTCGGGTTTAATCGTTGTTTAGAGTATTTGACGTAACAAAAATAGATTCAGTCTTTTGGTTTGAACATGGTTAATCAATAGATTCAATATGTTGAACAAATGTTAGGAGTTCCATTTTGTTGAATATGATTGAACAAATGTTAGGAGTTTCATTATTTTGGATGTGATTGAACAAATGAATGTTGTTTTTAATTTGGTGTGTTGAACCATATTGCTTTGTTTATTATCAGTCTATTTGAATTCTATTTATTCTAGTTGGTTAATAAACAATATCACTCTACACTATAAACAACTGCATATGCAAATTAATTACTCTATGTATCAAAATAATTATTCATGTTATATGAAGATAATTACTTTGTTATACAATAATTACACTACACAAGAAAAACAATTAGTTAACAAACAAATTATGCCAGCTATAAACATAATCACTCTAGTTATCAAAACAATTATTCTACACAAAAAAGTACTTATAAAATGTAAACAAACAACACTACTAAATCCACAAACCTAAAAACTGGTAATTTGTATTCAATTCTAATAACTTACAATCCTTTAGAAGTTTCACGGTAGATATAGTATCGAACGAATCAACACTAATAAGTGATTTAGAATGTCATGATCTAGCTCCCCTCATACATGACTGTATTCTCTCTGTCTTTTCCAATAAGTGATTTACATGTTCGAATATTATGACCTAGCTTCCCACATACATTGCATTCTCAACATTTTTTTCCCATCATAACTGGTTGTTTTTTTCTTTTTTAAATTTAATTATCTTATGTGAACCGCATCACTTGTTTCTAATACGAGTTGGAAATTTCATAGTAGATATTAATGTTTGATTAGACCCAAAAGGAAAAGCCATCATATTTTTTTCTTCAAAATTAGTTTAGTCTAACAACTCTTATCTGCCTTTTCCATCATTGCTTTCAATTGATCTCTAATTCTTCACCAGTTTTTTTATATCGCGCGTTGCGGCGAAATCGAGCAAATGATAATGTAAAACAAACGTGATTTGAAAATAAAGCATGTTGTTTAGTTTATCATCGTACCGTTTTATAATACCCAATAAATACTTTATTTTGAGTACAACTTCGTTTTTTACAAAACTTATAACGAAATGTCGGGGAAAGAAATCAAACACAACTACGTACTTAAGTTTTTAGAAAAAAAGTTATAAACGTAAATTATTAAAGAAGTGTCAAATTAATCGATAAATTAATATATGTCCAAAAAAGAAAAAAAACAATTATTAAAAAAAAGGTAAAGAGAAAATATGTTTAAAAAATATGTTATTAAAAGTAAATATAATAATAAACTATTATAATATATTAAATAATAAAATAATAAAAAACTATATATTATTATAAAATAAAGTTACTGTTCATTATTCCTCGCTAACAATATATACAACTTCGTTTTTTAACAAAACTTATAACGGAATGTCGGGGAAAGAATCAAACACAACTACGTACTTAAGTTTTTAGGAAAAAGTTATAAACGTAAATTATTAAAGAAGTATCAAATTAATCGATAAATTAATATATATTCAAAAAAAGAGAGAAAAAACAATTATTAAAAACAGGTAAAGAAAATATATATTTAAAAAAAGATGTTATTAAAAGTAAATATAATAATAAACAATTATAATATATTAAATAATAAAATAATAAAAAAATATATATTATTATAAAAATAAAATTACTATTCATTATTTCTCGTTAACAATATATATAATATATATAATTGTTTGTAAAATTTTGATTAGTAAATTATTCACTAGCAAACTCACGCACAATGCATGTCGGCCAACCTACAAAACAAAAGTAACAATTAGTCTACATACGTAATTAATCACTGAATGTAATTACATAGAACAATTACTCTAGATGGCAATATAATTAGCCTAAATATTATTAAAATATAACAAGCTAAAAAAATAAAGAAAAAATTATCTTAAGAACCCTAAATATTATGAAAACCGTGAGATCTGAGAACCGATGATAAAACCATTCAAGCTAAAAACAATTACACCATCATTATTTTTATATTATTATTATTATTATTATTATTATTATTATTATTATTAAAATTAACATTAGAAAATAATTAACTTTTCAATAAATTCATCTTTCCTCTTAAAATCAATCTTAATAAACTTTTTACATATATGTATAGGGTTGTAAACGAACAAAACGAACACGAACAAGGCCGTTCGTGTTCGTTCGTTAAGGAAATAAATGTGTTCACGAACGGTTTATGAACACTTTCCGAACGAGATTTTATGTTCGTGTTCGTTTATTAAAGAAATAGGCGTGTTCGCGAACGGTTCACGAACACAAACAAACACAAACGAATTTGACGAACGCAACGAAGGATAAAGGTAGATGGCCTAGATAGTAGCACTGGAAATTGAATCCCTTATTGTGGAACGAAGGTCGATCGTATTCGCCGATGTAAATAATGAGAAAGGAAAGGGAAATGGTGCATAAACAAGGTGAAAGAGGGTTTCTTAGTTTAATTGTTAGGGTAATAAAATAAATAAAACTTTAATAAATATAAAAAGTATAGATAAAATATATAAAAGTACAAAAATCTTTAATTAAAACAAAAACATACGAACATAAACGAGTGTTCACGAACACCTTACTTAACGTTCACGAACACAATCGAACGAACAAGACCTCTTTTCATGTTCGTTCATTTAACCAATCGAACAAAATTTCGTGTTCATGTTTGTTCGTTTATTAAACGAACGAACATAAACGAATGTCCCGACGAACGGTTCACGAACTGTTTGCTAAACGTTCGATTCGTTTACTATGTAAATAAAAAAAAGTACATATGTGTAAATGGCAAACTTACTTTTATATGTACATATTTTAATTGGTTTTTAACCAAGTTTTCGTAGGACTCACAAAATATATGAGTTATCTTTAAATACATATGCAGAGAGAGTGCTCACACGTAGGGCTGTAAACGAACTGAACGTTCAGCGAACAGTTCGTGAACTGTTCACCGGGAAGTTCGTTTATGTTCGTTCGATAAGCTTAACGAACGAACACGAACAAAAAAAATTGTTTGATAAGCTTAACGAACGAACACGAACAAAGGTCTCGTTCCTTAGACTGCGTTCGTGAACGTTCGGAAATATGTTCGTTCGTGTTCGGTTTTTTATGTTTATTTTTCTAAAAGTTTTTAATGTTTTATTAATTTTTTACTTTCCCCCATATGTATTATTTCTCTCTCTCTGGCCCTCTCCCTCTTTTGATATCACGTTCCTTCATTCAGCTTATCTCCAATCGATTGAACTCAATATTATCCATCCCTTCAATCTTTAAATGGTTATATTTAATTACTTTCGTTGTGTACAATGTTTAAGATTAACGATGCTTTTTTAATTTTCAAAATTAAAGTTCATTTGTGTCCGTTTGCGTTCGTGGTTTGTGTTCACGAACTGTTCGCGAACAACCAAAATTCCTTAACGAACGAACACGAACACAAACTTCCGTTCGTCATGTGTTCGCGAACAGTTCACGTACATCCAAATTTCCTTAACGAACGAACACGAACATAGCCTTGTTCGTATTCGTTCGGTTCATTTACAGCCCTACTCACACGCATCCAAATAAAAAAATAGAAAAAGGCAAAAAGTCACATTCTATAAAGTTTGGTAATAAGTATATCGAATATTAGATTTTTCTTTTCTTTTTTAAAGCTAAGCACCAAATCATTCAATATAAATGCGAACACATCATCAATCATTCACAATGATCACACGTGACATGCATTTTGATGTATGCTAGCCCAAATTTAATATCGATTCAATGAGCTCATGGATGTGAAGGAGTGTATAGTTTTAAGTAATGGGAAGTTATAAGATATGGTCGATGCAAGCACGTTTAAAAAATAAACATAATGATCTTGGGTGGTGAAGAAACACTGATCTAATTAGGGAGTTAATTAAGATTGGTTTATGTTCCTTTCATAATGGTTAATCTTCTTATGGATATTTGAGCTCCGACTTGATAATCGATCCTGCAAAACAGAACACCGTTACTCGTTAAGAGGGGAATGTGGGGGTTTCCCTCTTAACCAGGCTCCGGCGTGAGAATAAGCGACTGCTTTGAGAGTAATTAAGTGCTAAGAGTGAGAGTAGGGAGAATAGAATGTTTAACCTGTGGAATGAGGTCTCTATTTATAGCCGGAGAGGTGTAAGAGGTTATGGGCTGATGGGCCTTGGGCCGGAAACGGACAACATAGCGGATATGCTCTTTGCCTCGCTGGCGTCGACCGCTTAGTGGCTTCTAGACGTTCGTCGGTGCTGGCGCACCTTGATTGGAGCCACGTGTGATTGTTGTCGGCCTTGTTGTCCTTCTGTCATCAGCAGACAAGTGGAGATCGTGGGACAGTTGTCTCCGTCCTCTGATTGGTGCCACGTAGGCGTCCTTGTGTACTTCTCGTCAGGCGATCGTGGCGCACGACTGACCAGAGCCTGCTAGACGCTCATTGGCTCCTTTTACTGCCACTTGTACCTTATGTACCACTGTAGGTAGCCGTGCGCTTCCCTACTGTGTGGTTCTGGTTGGACAGCAAACTAACCCGCGCGGGGTTAGTATGCTCATTTGTTCCATTGTTTTATGCTAAGTGCTGATATCTGAGCCTCTTGTGGGCCCTGCCTCGCGCGGGATAGACCATAACGTGTTGTAGGTCGCGCGTGGATATTATTAATAAGTTTTCTGAAATAAGGAGTATGGTCTCGTGCGCAACCTGGGCGGAGGTTTGCGCGACTTTTTGGGACCATACCCCTTCAAGTCCCCCCAGTCCAGTGCTGCACCATGCGCAACGCAAGTGGTTGGAGCTCTGGACTTAATAAAAATAAGAGAAATAAGGGTATAGGGGAAATGTCCTTTTGATCCTGATTGGTGTGGCGCATGTGGAAATTGTTGTTTTCAATTGCGCTGGTACCCAGGCAGGTCTTGAAGGATTTATTGTTTGTCTGAACAGGCGCGCAAGGTTATTGGAGGTGACGTTTAGCTTGCGCGGCTCATGTAACTTTTTCATGAAGTTACTTGTAATTTTTATGGCGGGAAACTTCGAAATTTGAACTTCTGACAGGTTGGTGGGATAAGTCGTTGAGTGCGACGTTTGAGTTGACCTCTGGCACGGATGTCATCATGCCGACTGCGGCGGTTGCACTTCGTGTCAGGAGAGTGAGGCCTACGCGCGCGTGGTAACCGTCACCCCTGGTTTTCCGCTTGACGTGGCAGCCTCTCGTTGGTTAGCCTAGCGGCGAAAGCGGCACGGTTACCCATCGCATTAAATGCGATGGGTATATATAATCGAAGAGAGGTGAGAGGTTCTCACTTCTCTTCGTTGCTTTGTTACTTACTTACATTCACGTTTAGAGGCGCAACTGTATCAAGCTGCCTTCTCCACATTTGGTGGTTCCATGGGCGTGCGCCCATTGCGCGATGATGAAGAAAGCTGGTATGACCAGATTAAGGGCAACTTCATGTTTCCGGTTGAAGGTGCCTTTGCTTCGCCGCCAACTGCTACTGAAGGTGCGCAATATCCTAAACCTCGTCCTTTGCGCTCTGTGACTTCTGCTGGGAAAGAGATTCTCTATCTTTCCAGCGAGGAGTCAGTAGGGTCTTCCAGCGGCGAGCTAAGTTCGTGGTCTAAAATCTTTGCAGGTGTGTTGCGCGACCTGGGGATTGACCCAGAGGAGAAGAAGAAGAAACCTTTGAAGAAGAAAAAGAAGGTTGATGTTGAAGTGACCAGCAAGGGGACTGGCACCAGTCGCGCAACTACTGCTGCTGTCAAAGGTACTCTTCGCCTTCGACAAAGTGACTTAGATGATTATGTGATAATCAGTGACTCATTTGAAGGCTTGTCGCGTACAGCCAAGGCAAAAACTGGTGCAGGTGGATCGAAAAGTTCTGGGAGCGCGGGTTCTCGTAACCCTGAAGCTGGCGCGACTCCATCTGTGCCCGAAGATGATGAGGCGGAAGAAGAAGAAGATGCTGATGCCCAGCTTATTGGCAGGAAGAGAGGTAGGAGCGAAGCCACGGCTGGTGTGGTTTCCGCGCACACTGCTGTCGTGATTCCCGTGGTTGGGAAAACGAGCAACCTGCGCTCGTTGTATAAATTTTCTCCGGGTATGTTCTTTGCTTCTCTTCTTAATACTTTTTACTTTGCTTAAATGTACTTGCATTATTTTTGCAGAGATCAAGAAGAAGACCCCTGAGAAGGGTGTCATGTTCAATGAGGCTGCGTCGAAGAGGCCGAAGATTACCATCAAGTCCTTTGATATTGCTGCTCAGGACGCCGCGAAGGCTGCTGAGGCGCAGCGAAAGGCGGAGGAGAATCAGAAGAGAGAAGAAGAAAAGAAGAAGAAGATTGAGGAGGAGAAGAGGAGGAAGGATGAAGAAGAGAGAAAGAGGAAGGAGGAGGAGGAGAGAAAAAGGAAGGCGGAGGAGGAGAGGGTGGCCGAAGCGGCGAAGAAGAGGGCCCTGGAGAAGGAGTTAGAAAAGAAGAAGGCTATGGATCAGCCTGTTAATGTTCAAGGGCCCGAGGTCGCAAAACCTACCCACTCCGCGCATGTCATTACTTCTAAGGGGTCAGGTCGTTTCACCTCTAGCGGCGCGAGCTCTGGTGGAGCGGGGGGTTATAACCCGAATGTGATTGGGGCGAAGGACACCGTTGGTGATATCTATTATAAAACTTATAATGAAGAAGAACGCGGTGATGCTCCTCATCAAGCCCCCTGGAGCTTAAAACAGAAAGATACCTTCCATGAGTTCGGCCCTTGCCGCGAGTGGTTCTTGAACTCGTTTACTTCTGCAGAGGTCAATCGGCAAAGGGCGAAGCCCCATGAATTGTTATATCGCACCTTTATACTTGGAGAGGCCAACGCTCGTGCTGCCAATCACCAGATAGTTCGCGAATGACGAACAATGGTTAGAGAGCGCGCCGACTGGGAGGGTTATCGTGAGCGCACGTTAAAACGCATTGCTGAGTTTGAAAAGTCCAAGGCTGCTTTTGATGAGGAGAGAGCCAAATTTGAAGCCGATAAGAAGGCCGAAGAATGGGGCCGCGAGGGCCTGCAAAAGAAACTCCACAATGTTGAGGAGCAACTGGCCAAGGAGAAAGCCGAGTTCAAACGTATCTGCGCCCAGGACAACGAGCGCGCCTACGCGGCTCGACAGAAGATTGTTGACCTCGAGGCCAAAGTTGCTGATTTGACATCGAAGGTAGAGGAGGCGCATGGTGAGAAGGCTGCCAAGCAGCAGATGGAGGTTAGTTTATTTAAAACACTTTTTCTTGCTATGTTGTTTACAAAATGGCATAAGTTGTTTGTCAATTTCCAGGTTGAGTTGTCTGAGGCGAAGGTACAGTTGTCCCTCAAGGATAGAGATCTCCAAGCTAAGGACATTGAGATTGCTGAGCTCAAACGTCGCTTGAATGAGCAGATTGACAAATGTGAGTCTTTGGAAATTGACCTGGGGGCCGAGAAGGTTAAGGCTGCCACAGCTGAAGAGGCGCGTGATGTTAGCACTGCCGCGCTTAATGTGGCCCAGACCAACTTCTCCGAGGCCCAAGGCATTGTTGACACACTTGTGTCTGAGGCGGAGTGGATGCGCACTCGTGGAGTAGTGCTGGTAAGTTTGTAATTTTGTTATGCGCTTTCTACTTTCGTCCGAGTTGCCTCTGATGTTCCGCTTTTGTTGAAGGTTGCCAACTCCATTCTTAATGCTGGTGAATTAGATCGCGCCGTTGCTGCACTCACGGATGCCGCGCGTGCGGTGGGTCATCGAGGGGGCTACCTGGAATGTGCCAGTCATGTTGAGCAGATGCTTGGGCAAGAATTTGATGTGAGCCATTGCTCGGTGACTGAACAGGCTGATGCCGCGCTTGCACATGCTGAAAACTCATATGACAACCTTACTTTGCCTGTTATGGATCTGGTTGTGGAATCTTTGAAGAAAGACGACTGGTGTCAGCGTCTTAAAGCAGTTCTCGATCCACCAGTTACCGTCGAATTATCCGATGAAGAGCCAGCTGGTGATGACGGTGGCGATGGTGATGATGATGGCAACGATGACGATGGTGAGGATGACGAAGATGATGATGGTGATCGACGCGATGAATAGAATAGGTTGTTGATAGGCGTTTGTGCCTTGTAATTGTCTTTTGCAACTTGATTGTAAATGCTGCGTTGTTGCGCAAGTTTATTATATGAATCGTTTTCGTTTTTTCCGTTGCAATTATTGCATTGCTGTCAAAACCTAGGTTAAATTAGCTCGAATAAATGGAAGTGTTTTTTAAGTAAAAGATGACCGCTCGGTCTCGCGCTTTGTTCGCGGAGGACCTTGGAGGCGGTTCTTGTCAACAAATTCTAAAATGCTGGAGTGTTTTCGCGCTAATCAAAAGTTTAGCATGCATTTGTAACGAAAAAATGTACTAGAGAAACATGTCGTATGTTTTCATTAAGTCTGAAATAGGCGCGTAGGCCTTCATACATTAATTGCTAATGGCGTATAGCCAACATAGGAAAGTAAAACGGGCGCAAGGCCGAAGTAAGTTACATATAACATTTGCGCAGTTGTTGCGCGTTCCATGTTCGTGGTAAGATGTGGCCATCTAGGGTGCGTAACTTATAGGCCCCTTTGCCCAGGACCTCGTGGATCAGATATGGGCCTTCCCATTTAGGTGCCAACTTTCCTGGACGTTCCGCATTTGACGCTTCATTGTCGCGGAAGACGTATTCCCCTGGGGTGAAGGTACAGATGCGGACCCTTGTGTTGTAGTACCTTTCTAGCTGGGTCTTGTACTTGGCCTCGTTGATTCGCGCGATTTCGCGCCTTTCTTCTAACAAGTCCAAGTCAAGGCGTCTTTCCGCTTCATTGTCAATTGTGTTGACCGCTGTCATGCGTGGTGAGGGTAGGCCAATCTCCGCCGGGATAACCGCCTCTGAGCCATAGACCAAGCTAAAAGGGGTCTCGCCGGTACTCGTTTTAGGCATGGTTCGATGAGCCCATAGGATGCTAGGGAGCTCATCTACCCAGCCTCGCCGCTTTGTGCCCAGTCTGCCCTTTATTCCGTCGACAATGCATTTGTTCACGCTTTCTACTTGTCCGTTGCCTTGGGGGTGCGCAACAGATGTGAACGTATGTTCAATTTTCATCTCCTTCATCCATTTCTTGAGGTCTTCTGAGGCAAAGTTGGTGCCATTGTCTGTTACAATCTTGAGCGGGAGGCCAAATCTGCATATGATGTGCTCCCAGATGAACTTGCGCACAATCATAGCTGTGGTGGATGCAAGGGCTTTGGCCTCCACCCACTTTGTGAAGTAATCGACAGCCACTATGATGAATTTTACGGCGCCGGGAGCATCCGGGAAAGGTCCAACCATGTCAATTCCCCACTGCTGGAGGGGCCATGCAGTGGATACAGGGATAAGATCGTTCTTAGGGCGCAGTGTTTTTGGAGAATGCCTCTGACAAGAGTCACATTTGCGGATCTCCTTTAGTGCGTCGACATGCATACCAGGCCAGTAGTAACCGGCGCTCATGATCTTCGCGACAACCATCCGTGGTCCGGAGTGAATGCCGCAGATCCCCTCATGGATCTCCCTTATCAGGTAATTCGCATCCTGGGGGTCCATACAGCGCAGTAGTGGCCCCAGGAAGGATTTTCGGTACAAAATACCGCCGTTCATTTCGTAGTGTAAGGCTTTGTTTTGGATCTTCCTCGCTTCCGCTTTGTTTTCAGGGAGTACCCCTTCTTGCAAGTACTGGATTATTGGGGTCATCCACGATGGTTGCCCCGTTTCGATCACGTTCACCTGTCGCAATAGCACGGATGGATTCTTGAGTACCTCTATCCTTACATCTTTAGCAAGATGTTGAAAAGAAGTCGAGGCAAGCTTGCTCAAGGCATCAGCTGGCTTGTTTTCGGAGCGATTGATGTGTATGACCTTGTGAGATTTGAATTGTTGGAGCAATTCTTTCGCTTGCTCCAGATACAAAGCCATGACTTCTCCCTTCGCATCGTATATGCCATTGACTTGGCTAGCTATCAGGAGTGAGTCAACATGTGCGCGTAGGCTTTTGGCTCCCATCTTGATGGCGAGGCGTAAGCCTGCCAGAAATGCTTCGTACTCCGCCTCATTGTTGGTGTTTTTGAAGTCCAACTTAATGGCGTAAGTAAACTCGTGATTCTCTGGACTCACTAGGCGCAATCCTGCTCCCGCGCCATCTTCATTTGATGCCCCATCGGTGTAAAGCATCCAAGTCTCATCCGTTGCATATTTCTCGGGAGTCTCTATCAGCTCGCACTCCTTGATTTTATCGGCCGGCACTTCTGTGATGAAGTCGGCTAGGACCTGACCCTTAATGGCTGGGTGTGGCCTGTACAAGATGTTATGGCCTCCCAGTTCAATGGCCCATTTTGCCAACATGCCTGATGTCTCAGGCTTTTGCAGTATAGTGCCGATGTGGAAGTTTGTAAGCACAGTTATCACATGGCCTGTGAAGTATCGGCGCAGCCTTCGAGAGGCGTGTAGTAGCGCAAGAACCAGCTTTTCCATTGTGGAGTATCTTGTTTCTGGGTCTGTGAGTACCCTGCTGACATAATAGATCGGAGTTTGCACTCCGTCTCTGTCGACCAACAATACTGACCCTACTGCCTTATCCGAGGAGGACAAGTACAGTACGAGGGGCTCTTTTTCAAACGGTGCCGTCAGGGTAGGGAGTTCAATTAGACACGCTTTCATCTGTTGAAAAGCTGTTTCTGCCTCCGGTGTCCACTTGAACTCCTGTTTCTTCACGCAGTTGCGCAACGTACGGATGAAGGGATACGACTTTGCGGCGTGGTTGGAGAGAAAACGATTAAGCGCGGCCAGCCGGCCGGCCAGTCGTTGCATTTCCTTGATGTTTCGCGGTGAGGGCATTCGCTCAATGGCTTGTACTTTCTCCGGGTTCACCTTGAAACCGCCGTTTGTAATAATGAAGCCTAGAAATTTCCCTTCTTCCATACCAAACGAGCATTTGGCGGGATTTAGCTTCATATTAACGCTGCGCAATGAGTTAAACGTCTTCTCGATGTCTTTCAACATTTGGTCCTCCTCGGGACTCTTAACCACTAGATCATCGATGTAAACCTCAATATGCTTTCCGATGTCTCCTGCAAAGGTCTTATCCATCAGGCGTTGGTATGTTGCGCCTGCATTCTTTAAACCAAACGGCATCTTTGTGTAGCAGAAGATTCCAAGATCAGTCCTGAAGGCTGTCTTGTCTTCATCTTCGAGTTTCATCTGCATTTGATGGTACCCTTTGTAGCAATCCAAAAAGCATTTCCATCTGTAAGGTGCGAGGGAGTCAATTTTTTTATCGATCTCGGGCAAGGAATATCAATCCTTTGGGCACGCCTTGTTGAGATCGGTGTAGTCTACGCACATGCGCCATCCGCCATTTGACTTTTCAACCATCACTGGGTTCGCAACCCAGCTTTGATATCTTACCTCCCGCAGGATCCCAGCCTTGAGCAGCTCACATACTTGCTCATTCATTGCTTTTGTCTTATCTGCTCCTAGGCTGCGCCTTCTTTGGACATTTGGTTCTACAGATGGGTACGTGTTTAAGCAATGCTCGGTTATGTTGCGCGGGACGCTGGTCATGTCTGCCGGGGTCCAGGCAAATATGTCCATGTTTCGAAACAGCAGTTGCTTTAGACGTGTTCTGATGTCTGACGAAATGGCGTGGCCAATTGTCACAGTCTGCTCTGGGTATTTGCGGTTTAGGACCCATTTTTCTGGCTCGGTCGTGGAGACCTTTGTGACAACCCGAAATCTAGAACCTTTCGTTGTAACTTGCTTGTACGTTATGTGACTAGTTAAAATGATAACGTGAACTTTTATGTGCTTTGTTTTGTGTGCATTGTATGTATATATGTATGTGTGTTATATGTGAACCGAGAACCCGACACGAAACAACAAGGAACCCGACTCGAGACCATGAGGTCTCGAGTGACTAGTAATCGGTTTTGGGCCTTGGGCCGAGAACCTTTGGCCGGTTGGGCCATTGGGCCGAAAACCCTTAGCCGAAACCCATAGGGTGCACACACTTGGAACTTGACTATAAATACACCATCCTTAGTTAACTTTGCCATTTTGTTGAACATTACACCCACACACTCTCCTACTTTTCTCTCTAAGCCTTAAGCACACAAACCCACCTCCAAGACTCTCGGATCTAATCGGTTAGCACAAGAACTCTCGGATTTGGAACTTCGGATCGACACACACACACACACAACCGGTTAGTGCTTTTAATGTTTATGGATTTATGTTAATCATGTTAAATGATAAAATGCATGAGATGATGTTTATTGTTAGTATTTCTTGATGATTATTGTTAGTTTATGTTATGTTTGTGTTTAAATGGATGCATGAATGAGATGAAGTTTTATGTATGTTAACAAGTTATAGTGTTGGAATGTGTTGCTAAAGAACTCATGACATCTTGTGTTAAATAGAGTTAAACTACTAGATCTTGATGATACATGAAATCGGATTTGCATTTCTCATGAAATCGGACATATATAAAAACCGAGTTGTGTGTTATGTTTAGTGTTTTGATGCTTGTTCATAGTTTTGTTTGAATAAAGGTTGAATACTTGATGAATATGTGTTTGAACATAGGAAGAACACTTTGAATGAATGTTGAGGATTGAAAACCCTTGTGATTTTGATCCATCTTTGACTAATGGCCTGATTAGGAAATATGTTAGTGGGATTCTATTGGTTATTTCCGGATTTGGGCCTGATTATATTGTACCATTAATCTGACTACATCTGCATCAACACGTGAACTTGACAACGACAGCTTACCGACTCGCAATCACCCGTTGCGACTCGCAACCACAGCGTGATGACTCGAGACCACGCGGTTGCGACTCGCAACCATAACAGGACAAGCCGAAACCACAGGATACGAGTCCCGTTGCGACTCGAGACCTCAGCATGATGAACCGAAACCATGGTTGCGACACCGGTTGCGACTCGCAACCATCCATGATCAACACACAGCATGACTCGAGACCATGCTTGCGAGTCCGGTTGCGACTCACTTTTGGGCCTAAGTTAGTGGGCCGAATTTATGTGCTACTGTTGATGTGTTACTTGGGCCTGTTATCACAAGCCCAACTGTTTGGGCCTTACACTTAGACTGTGGATTGTGTTTGAATGTTAACTGTGAACTGTTACTGATTATACGTGATTGCCAAACGTACTGAACATTTGTGCACCACTTGGTTCGACTCTGATTATACGTGATAACCGTGATAGGACGTTATTGAATACTTGCGACTTGATTGACTTTCTGTGATTAACTGCCGAGCAAACCGAGGTGAGTTCACACCCTTTACAAAGCATGGGATTCCCTGGGTTGGGAACGGGGTTAAGGAACGTGGGTTCCTCGTCTACCTCGGGTAGGACGACAGCGGTTCAGGAATGTGATTCCTCGTCCGGATGGACGGATAAACGTACTAGACTAAAACTCTATCACGAAGTCCCTCCTTTTTGTATCGACTAATCGCCGGGCCAATGGCGAGCGGGTCATTAGTTAGATAGCGCTATTTAGGTCTGACAAGCCTCACACCGTGCCGCAGAGGACGGGCGTGAACTAATGGATCTGGGGCACGTCAATGATGATAGACATTGATGTTTTCAGGGCACATAAACATGACTACAGTCAGCAATCGATACGGTAACGAGTCTAGTATACACATGGGGTAGCCCCCACGGCTGGAGAGCCAGATGATGTACATGGGGTAGCCCCCACGGCCGAAATGCCTGATAACTAAACATGGGGTAGCCCCCACGGCTGGAGTGCCGGAGTAACTGGGAATGAACAGGTCACGTTTTTTAAACTATGGGGTAACCCCCACGGCAGGATTGCCAGTTAAAGGAAAACTGTTTTCGGAATAACTAAAACAAACGCCCACCCGTGAACTCACTCAACTAGTTGTTGACTCGTTACTACATGCTTTGCAGGACCATAGGTACTCAGTGGGAGCTTGCATGGAGGAGGATCGTTGTGGGACAGGGATTGCTACAAGACTATGTTAAACTTGAAACCTTTGGAACTTAGGTTATAACTTTAAACTTATGCTTCCGCTTGCAACTTAAACTTATTTGTTTTGGAACACCAATCGTGATGGTTAAACTTTTATAACTACTTATATGCTTGTTCAGTATGATTGGTGGCTGGATCCTGGTCAGTCACGCCTCCAAGCGGTAGTACTCCGCAGGTGGGATTTTGGGGGTGTGACAGATTGGTATCAGAGCCATTGGTTATAGTGAACTTGGTTTTAATAAAGGAGAAACGTTTTTGTTAAAACCAGACTATAACCGGTATAGTGCTCAACGGTCCACAACGACACTTCGCTCCTCATGCAAGGCTCGACGTTCTAGGTAATATAATGTATGTATATGGCCTACTTGTTAGTTGCGTAGTACATTGCTCATGGTATGCTTGACTAGTATAACTACTGTTGTTTGAACACATGCGTACTTACTCTGTCCTACTATCGTGCTTTCGCGAACCTCCCTCACACGTATTGCTTTTATTATGAAGAACCATGTCTGGACGCGTTAACATGACACAAGCCCAGTTGACGGCTTTGATCAACGAGCGAATTGACGCAGCGCTCGCAGCTGCACGCGCAGGAGGTATATCCTGCAGTCCGAAATTGTTCTAGGATCATTTGGATCCTACTCTCGTGAACCAACCTTTGTGTTAAACTCTGTCTTTCTTTCACCTACCTTAGGTCAGTATGCTCAGGCACCGGTGTGCACTTTTAAGACCTTTATGGACTGTCGACCCACTACTTTTAGCGGAACTGAAGGAGCAGTAGGTCTCCTACACTGGTTTGAGAAACTGGAGTCTGTGTTCGAAATGTGCGAATGCCCTGAAGCGCGCAGGGTGAAGTATGCTACTGGTACTCTCGAGGGTTTGGCCCTCACGTGGTGGAATGCTCAGGTGCAGATGTTAGGGTTGGTTGCTGCCAACGCCACCCCATGGGAAACTTTCAAGGAAATGATCAGGGAGGAATACTGCAGTCGTGACGACATTCACAAACTGGAAGATGAGTTCTACAATCTTAAGATGTCGGGGTCAGAAATTGAGGCATACACTAAGAGATCGCATGAGCTTGCCTTGTTGTGTCCTACTATGGTGGACCCTCCGTATAAGCGAATTGAACTCTATCTCAAGGGCTTGGTGCCAGAGATCCAAAGCCATGTGACTTCAGCAAGGTTGACTACTATCCAGCAGGTTGTACAGTTGGCTCACCGTCTCACCGACCAAGCGGTGGAGCAGAACAAGTTACCGAAGCGAATAGGTGCTGCAACTACTTCTGGTGCTTCTAGTGGGGATAAACGGAAATGGGATGGAACTTCAAGCAGGGGTTCAACTTCAGTGCAAACTCAGTCTCAGCAGAGAAAGACGGACGATCACAAGAGCCCCAGTCAGCAGTCGTCTGGTGGTCAAAGTCATGGTGGATACAAGGGGAATCACCCCAAGTGCAATCGCTGCAGCCTACACCACAGTGGGCCATGCACCAGGGGCAACTGTCATCGATGCAACAAGCCTGGTCATGTTGCAAAGGATTGCAGAAGCGCATACCCCGCCAATCAGAATCGTCAGCAACCTCAGCAGAACCAGCGACAGCAGCAGGGTAACAACAAAGGGTGCTTTCAGTGTGGAGCTGAAGGCCACTTCAAGAAGGATTGTCCCCAACTGAACCAGAACAACAACAATCAGGGGAATGGTAACAATGGGAACAACAACAACAATGGTGCTAGGGGACGTGTGTTCGTGATTGGTCAAGGAGAAGCAAGGAATGATCCCAACGTGGTGACGGGTAAGTTCCTTCTCGACGACTTTTATGTTACAGTCTTATTTGATTCGGGTGCCGATACTAGTTATGTGTCACTAGAAGTTAGTAAGATGCTTAAGCGTATTCCTACACCCCTGAGCGACAAGCACACTGTAGAGCTAGCTAATGGTAAGAGTTTGGAAGCCTCTCACGTAGTCAAGGGTTGCCAGCTTATTCTCGCTAATCAGACCTTCTCTATCGATCTTATTCCTATTGTCTTGGGTAGTTTCGACGTTGTCATTGGGATGGATTGGTTATCCCAACACCGAGCAGAGATTCTTTGCAACGAAAAGATCGTTCGTGTTCCTGGTTTAGGTAGTGAACCTCTCATGATTCGTGGCGACAAGAGAAGTGCTGTTGAGAACATCATCTCTCTTCTTAAGGCCCAGAAATGCTTACGAAAGGGCCACACAACGATTTTGGCTCTAGTTACTGATACCACAGAAAAGGAGAAGAAGCTAGAAGATTTTCCGGTTGTACGCGATTATCCTGAGGTATTCCCTGAGGAATTACCTGGTCTTCCGCCCCATCGCCAAGTCGAGTTTCAGATTGATCTAGCTCCTGGAGCCGCGCCTGTAACCCGTGCACCTTATCGTTTAGCGCCATCAGAGTTGGAAGAACTCTCCACGCAACTACAAGAACTCTTGGATAAGGGTTTTATTCGTCCTAGCTCATCGCCTTGGGGAGCTCCAGTACTTTTTGTGAAAAAGAAGGATGGTACCTTCAGAATGTGTATCGACTATCGCGAACTCAACAAGGTGACTGTGAAGAATCGTTATCCTCTACCGCGTATTGACGACTTGTTCGACCAGTTGCAGGGGTCGAGCTACTACTCAAAGATCGATTTGAGATCGGGATATCACCAGCTGAGAGTTCGGGAAGAGGATGTCTCTAAGACGACTTTTAGGACTCGATATGGGCACTATGAGTTTTTGGTCATGCCGTTTGGGCTGACGAACGCACCGGCAGTTTTTATGGATTTGATGAATCGAGTGTGCAAACCGTACCTGGACAAGTTTGTTATAGTCTTCATCGACGACATCCTGATCTATTCTAAGAGCAAAGAAGAGCACGAGCAACATCTACGACTTATTTTGGAACTCCTTCGGAAGGAACAGCTTTACGCAAAATTCTCGAAATGCGACTTCTGGCTTCGTGAAGTCCATTTCCTAGGGCATGTGGTGAACAAGGATGGGATTCACGTTGATCCATCCAAAGTGGAATCTATTAAGAACTGGCCTGCGCCTCGCACACCAAAGGAAATTCGCCAATTTTTGGGATTGGCAGGTTACTACAGGAGATTCATTAAGGATTTTTCTAAGATCGCGCAGCCTCTCACCTTACTAACGCAGAAAGGCGTTGTTTATCATTGGGGAAATGCACAAGAGTTAGCTTTTCAGCATCTAAAGGATAGACTTTGCAGTGCACCTATCCTTTCACTGCCAGAAGGCACAGACGATTTTGTGGTTTACTGTGATGCATCAATTCAAGGTCTTGGTTGTGTATTGATGCAACGAGATAAAGTCATAGCTTACGCCTCACGACAACTTAAAGTTCACGAGAAGAACTACACGACACATGATTTAGAGCTGGGAGCGGTTGTTTTCGCACTTAAGTTATGGCGGCATTACCTTTACGGAACCAAGTGCGCCATCTACACCGACCACAGAAGTTTAGAACACATATTCAAACAGAAGGAACTGAATATGCGGCAGCGACGATGGGTCGAGCTGCTGAATGATTACGAGTGCTCTATCAGGTATCACCCGGGCAAGGCCAATGTAGTGGCGGACGCCCTGAGTCGAAAGGACACTACGCCTAAGCGTGTAAGAGCTTTACAACTCACGATACATTCTAGTCTACCTTCGCAAATACGA